>NC_064618.1:450383942-451008942 GCF_023898315.1 Schistocerca nitens | reverse complement strand
AACGGCACTGGAAGAAGTATTAGGCTACTTCAAAGAAGACTGTATCAAAAGAACTGAAGGCTCTTGGATGAAGTGGAAAAACAGTTTGAATCAGCATTAATGTTTATTATAAAGACAAAATTACTCAAAAAAATTCAATGTTTCAAGCAATCAGTTGGGTTATACATAAGTGTCGTAAGTACACTATCTTCGTACATAATTCTAATGTAATTTACTATAATTAATAAACATGTTAAAAAGCCATCATAATTTTTGTTTTATCAAGTAGCCTATATGTTTAAGAGTAAATTAAAACAAATTTGAGCATTCTATCAGGTCTGAGACTCTAGATATTGCAATTCTTATAAAACAAAACATCAGTAAAATATATATATTTGTTCATAGAAAATATTAATATATTTTAATAGTATCATCTTTATCTTCAAATATGTATAATAAATAAACTTGCTGCAAAATTCATGCTGTTATCTAAAAGAGTTTTTAAGATAAGCAATATTAAAGTTTTGAATACAAATTAAATTTACCATTTCCGAAGGTTCAGAAAACGCAAAACATAAAAACTTTAAAAATTTATAAAAAAAAAACTAAGAGATACAGCAAAAAAAAATGCAGGTGTTGTCAGGATGGTATTAGAACCATTTGAGCCAAATTTCACGAAAATCTAAGGAGGTAGGTGTAAAATTTATTTTTTATTGGGTGATTTGATATGGAATGACCCAAACGACAGAAGCCACTGCACAAAATTGACGAAATGATAGTTTGGCTTTATGTCGTATTGTCAATTCTTGGCTGTACCTACTATTTATGGCTGGTTATAAATGGGCTCTCCGTTCAAAAATGGCTCTGAGCACTATGGGACTCAACTGCTGAGGTCATTAGTCCCCTAGAACTTAGAACTAGTTAAACCTAACTAACCTAAGGACATCACAAACATCCATGCCCAAGGCAGGATTCGAACCTGCGACCGTAGCGGTCTTGCGGTTCCAGACTGCAGCGCCTTTAACCGCACGGCCACTTCGGCCGGCCTGGGCTCTCCGTGTAGTAGTGTATTTCCTCTCATTTTAAAAACGGTATCGTTGTACCAGATATACTTTAAAAATCTACCAGGACTAAATTGTTATTTAGCACAAGCATTTGTTTACGTAGGTCTTTACCAAAGCAGGGCCTTGTAAGAATACCTTCCATAATAGTTATGCGAACTTGCAGTTTTGCATGCCAGTAGGGAGCAACTTCGGAGTCCATAAATACGAGACGCTGTATTTGTGAAATCAATGGGGATATCTAGCTGAAACTTTACAGCTAGCTATCCAAAACAATGTTGAACCTCCCTACGAAAGGTCATTATATTCCTAAATGGTCCATAGGGGATACCGGCCCACTTGACTTAATATGACCCATAAGAAAAAGCAAATCTGTGTAGGAAGTGCTTTCTACGATTGTTGTGAATTTTCGTGACTTTCTTGCTCAATTCGTAGAGCTCCGTACTTAAAATGTCTACTTGCCCAATACAATGGCAGCATTTGGTGCGCTTACATTTACGGAGACACCTAACTATTGTTATCTCAATCTTAACTGAGCTATATGACTTTACTCATATAATTAAATTAGTTATCCTAACAAATGGCTGCCACTGACAAGAGAGCCTACAATAACATTACTATACTATATAATATTTGCGTTCACGAAAAAACAAAACCAAAAAAGTACAGCAAATATTTAAACGAATAATGAAAATCGTGCACACCTATTTATAAAGCGTTTAAAACAACAATCAAAAACACACAATTCCGTAAATACAGACTCATACGCAGCAACTCTAACTCCCAACAAGTAAAACCTCAAGGCTCAAAGACTCTTGAAATAAGATTCGCCGAACCTATCAAATATCGAAACAACAAAGTAAAAATGCATGCACCAAAAGCAGGAGCAGATCCAAATGCACTTTACACTGGCACCAGTAACTGACTCAATCAGCAACCATTGTAATACAGCCTAACCTATTTGATCAATATTGATTATAAAAACTATTTCTATATGATAGTTTACTGATTCAATTACATTTTTTTTGCACAAGGTACAACACGATGGAGTGCAATTCAGTTGAGGATTCATATGCCAATATACAGTTCAGATGACAGTTAGCATTTAGAATCTATGCCTTCCTTATTTAAATATCGTAAGCGTTGCTATGTACGCTCCATAATTTTACTCCATTTAATATTGTACATCCGATCGTGTAACAGTTTTTACCTTGTTCATGTGCGTATAACAAATTTTATCGCTATGATCAGATGTCGCCCCTATATTATTCTCCTATCTGATTATGGGCTCAGACTTCATATTTCAGCGTCATATTCTAAAAAATACGAGATCATTGGCTAGATGAAATTAATAGCAGGGTGCGGCGTAATCGCCAATACAGTGGATCCTCTAAATACCAGATACTGCTTCAGATTGAAAACCTGATGGGAAGAGAAAACAATAGTATGCGGGAGTTCGCTATCCGAACGTACCTAGAACACGAACAATTGTGGAATTACGTCAACTGCAAGATAATGGGTGTACCTGAAGCGTACACAGCAAGAGACAAAATTATACTCCGTCGATGTACGTTCAATCTGCAAGCTACCTTTACAGCTGAAGAACCGCGAGACAAGGTAAGGCACGTCTACAAAGATTCTGATCTCTTCCGACGAACAGGTTTACTAAAGACACTACAGACAACCAGATTTGAAAACTGTTCGTCAGTAGAATCATACATATCAAAGATAATTTCCATATTAAAAAATTAAATGATTTTAGCTCTAACGTTAAAGAAGAATGGATTGGATATATTATTCTTGCAAGACTTGTAGACTAATATAAATTCGTGATTATGGATTTAGAACACCCAAGCTGGCTCAATAAAAAATTAGTTACTGCAAGAAATAGACAACGACACCTGTAATAAACACCAGCGATGTTACTTTGCGAATTAACAAGAAAAAGCATTATATTACGTTCAAGAAAAGTGCCAGATGGTACAACTGCAACAAGTGTGTACGTATGGCAAAAATTATTGCAACAAGAGCAAAAACAGTGGAAAACTTGGATCAAGACAGCAATCTACTAGACGTTCTTTTCAAACGCAGCTGCAGGTAAAGATACACGTTCAGATAGGTATGTAGATTCATATACAGCAGCACACATGTCAAAATATCCATTTGATGAAAATAATGCTAAAACAGTGATAGGCTTGCAAACTGTAATAGCAAATAATGACGATGTACTGTGGAAGGAATATGATCGACTGATTGTTTTTTATTTGGTTGCATTTGGTAACATTATATACAGAATGTGTACTTGTAATACACAAGAAGTCAACCTAATATGTTAAAATATTTGACCTAGATGTTACAAAATAAAACTAAAACTGGACAGTAGTCATCATAATGTTGTGTAACTTTTTCCCTCCATTAATATTTGGGTCTTAAAGCTATATACGTACTACATATCAAAGTATATTCAACTCATTATGGTATATACAAATAAGTACTAATGGCATTCCTCACAATCTTCATTCTTTAGACACATGCTCCTCTACACTATAAAATTCTTTTCCTATTAAATAATTCTTTAGACGTCTTTTAACACTTGCTGCACTGTAGACTCTTAGGAAGCCGCTTTATCATTTGTACATTTCTCAGATGGCATTTATTCAGAATTTTTTTCTAGTAATATGTTTCCATTGATTTATGAAATAATTGTTCTGTGTTTGTATTTATCTAGAAATGTCAATATTTTTACATTATTGAATGTTGATCTGTGTGATTCTGTTTGTTTTTTTATTCAAGGTAGTCCCAAAGGCCTTTTCTTGCAATACAAAAATTAGTTTGTATTATTGCTGTTGGAGTTTCCCCAAGCTGTAATTCTATACTGTAAATATGGCTCAAACAGAACATGTCCTTAGAAGTAGTTTGTTAGCAAAATATGCAAGCTGTTACATTATAGATATTACATTGCTTAATTTACAGCTGATATTATCGATATGCTGTCTCAGTTGAAGCTTATTGTTAACTGTAATTCCCAAAATATGTATAGAGGTCTACTCCTCGAGGTTTCGTTTCATCTATGAATCTATCTATGTAACCTTCCTTTTCTCTATTTGTGTACACCATGAATATTGCCTTTTTTATATTCATAAAAAATTGTTATATATGAACCACTGTACTATGTTATTTGTTGACATAAACACGCTTCTTTCAAGTGTTTACAGATTTGCTTCTACATTTACTGTTGTTGTGTCATCGGCATTCAGCGTTTTTTGATTCTTCTCACTGACTTCAATATAGTTTATAAATGGCTGAACAGAAGTGGACCAAGTACAGACCCTTAGGATACACTATACTGAATATCTCTGATTTCAGATCTGCCAAGAGATTTTGTTGTCATACTCTACTTTTTGCTACTGACATATGATTTTATCCATTGCACTGCATGTCCACATGTGCCATTCCTTTCGAGTTTTTCAGTTAGTGCTGTATGAGTGATTCTGTCAGAAGCTTTAGACAAATCCACTCTTAAAGGAAAAGAAAAAAAATTCCTTGAGGTCTATGTTTATGAGCTGCTCCATGACTCTGCTGTCAGTATCTTTATTCTTTGCTTTTGTGTAACTTCTGTGTTTCTTCAGTAAATGTGTTTTTTTTCGTATCCAGGGTGTAATTATAAAGGCAATAAAATGTTTTCTTGCCTTTAAAATAATATTTTTCATCAGGTTATGTGCCCAGTACACGTGTAAAGGCAAACAACATCGTTTAATTAAAACAATATTTGAAATGAGCCTATGTCTGTACAGTAACATGATTGCTAGTGACATTATAAGGTCAGCATTGATAAGCGTGAAGGACCTGAGAACTGGGCCAAATGGAAATAGCATATTTCTATGGTGCTGCGTTCATATGGACTAGAAGATATTATTGACAGTACGCTTGAACGTGTAGAGTTGCCGCAAGATGCGACAAGTGCACAAAAAGAAGCGTATGTGGAATGGCACAAGGACGACGCAAAGGCAGCAAGTCTTATAGCAAGTGCGCTAAGTAAATCTGTTGCAGAACTCGTCTTCACGTGCAAGAAAGCTAAAGAAATCTGAGACAACAATAAAATGTTTTCTTGCCTTTAAAACAATATTTTTCATCATCCAGAAACATATCAGATATGGAGATTCCTTGTCTGTTGTATCTATAATAGAGCCTGTTAGGTTTGAGATGTTGGTTTCAGTAGATATCATATCTGGAAACCATGTTGTGTGAGAATCGAAATGCTATGTTTCTCTGGGAATGTGGTCACACTACTATGCACGGACATCTCTGATACGTTTGGGAAATTGAAGATTAAAGCTACTGGTCCCTAGTTATCTGGAACATCTTCATCATCTTTCTTACAGATGGGTACCACATTGCTTATTTTTAACTTTTCTATGTACTTGATCTGCATTTGTGAATGTTTTCATAGGAAACAAGAAAGATAGAATTAAATGCAGAATACTCTGTTTGTACTTCAACTAAGCACAAATCTATTATCTGTTAGTAAAGTAGTAGAAAAAGGCGATTCTATTTTACTTGAAAGGCAAGGCTGTCGTATTTACGACACATTAAAAAAATTAATCATTAGCAAATGGAATTTATTGACTAGACCAACCATATGATTGGAATTTTGAATTAAAATCACTATTGAATTCAAATAATCTAGAGTTGTGGCATAAAAGACTAGGTCATCTGCATCCTAAAGCCATGCATGCACTACACAAATGTCTGGCTAGTGATATTTCATATAAGGGAGAATTTGCAATTTGTCTAGGCAGCACTCAAACAAGACTTCACAATTTAGCTCAAGAGCCACGGAAATTCTCGAGCTAATTCATTCAGATTTGTGAGTTAATGTAAACCAGGTCGATTGGAGAAGCCAAATACTTCCTAACTGTAACTGACAGCTATTCCGGAAAAGGAATGCTATATGTCAGTGCTCTCAGAAATAAAAATCAAGTACCACATCTGATTCTAGGCTTTGAAAACCTAGTTGAAAGACAAACTGAAAAAGGAGTCTGCACACAGATAATAGTACAGAGTACATGAACGATAATATGACAATTTTTTTGGACAAGATGAATCTAACATAAGACTATAGCGCCTTATATACCAGAATCAAACTGGCAGCTACCCATTGTAATGACACAATAGTAGAAAAAGCAAAATGCCTACTGTTCGAAGCATATTTCCCAAATAAATTTTGGGCTGAAGTAGTCTCCGCTGCAGTCTACTTAACAAGTAGATCTCCACCAAAGGCCCTGAAAAAAGACACCAGACAAACAAGATATCTGATCTTCGAATCTGCAAATATTTTGATGTAAGGACTATGTTCAAATTCTGGGAGCCTACAGACAAAAATGCGACAGAGAGAGTACTGAGTGTATCTTAGTAGGATTTCGTAAAGACTGAAAAGCATACAGAAATTTTGCAGCAAATTGACACTGTGTCATCAACTTGAGGCTCATTAGTTTTGATGAAGGTACTTTTTAGCAGTATATAGAAGAAACTGAGTCTCAGGAATCAAATCGACTGTTCATTCCACAGACATAAATGAAGCAAAATGAAATAACAACGACTGAACTATAAGAAATTAAACCTGATCCTATTTCTATCACATGAAGCAATAGTTCAATAAGTACTACCTGTAAGGGATAATCAAGTTCAGACAATGCAAATAGTGGTAAGGAGCAACTGCAGTAACTAGAGACAATTTAAGAATTCCAAAAGAAGTATTCCAAAGAAGCCTGTAACTTCATAACATATCACTCTAAACAGGTTAGGTACATCCGTTCTTTGTCACTGGAAGAAACAACGATATCAGAAAATGTTGAAAACTGGCTGAAGTCAATGCAAACTCACGAAGACAAGCACATATGGGAGTGTGCTATTTTGTCTTCAGATTAGAAGCCAAAATATGCGAAATTTGTTTAAAACAAGGAAAGATTTGAAATACCATATTACACACCATAAAACACAGCTAATAACAAAAGTTTATACTATCAAGAAGGCCTTGTATAGATGAAACGTTCCACCAGTTATAACTCATGCTTTTTATTTGCTGTGACTGCTAAATATGTTATTGGCATTGGCCATTTTACAATTGAATAGGCTTAATCTCTTAAAGATAATTAAAGATGTACTTAGTTACAGACATTTCGTCATATTTTGAATTTTAAGATACACTCCTGCAAATGGAAAAAAGAACACATTGACACCGGTGTGTCAGACCCACCATACTTGCTCCGGACACTGCGAGAGGGCTGTACAAGCAATGATCACACGCACGGCACAGCGGACACACCAGGAACCGCGGTGTTGGCCGTCGAATGGCGCTAGCTGCCCAGCATTTGTGCACCGCCGCCGTCAGTGTCAGCCAGTTTGCCGTGGCATACGGAGCTCCATCGCAGTCTTTAACACTGGTAGCATGCCGCGACAGCGTGGACGTGAACCGTATGTGCAGTTGACGGACTTTGAGCGAGGGCGTATAGTGGGCATGCGGGAGGCCGGGTGGACGTACCACCAAATTGCTCAACACGTGGGGCGTGAGGTCTCCACAGTACATCGATGTTGTCGCCAGTGGTCGGCGGAAGGTGCACGTGCCCGTCGACCTGGGACCGGACCGCAGCGACGCACGGATGCATGCCAAGACCGTAGGATTCTACGCAGTGCCATAGGGGACCGCACCGCCACTTCCCAGCAAATTAGGGACACTGTTGCTCCTGGGGTATCGTCGAGGACCATTCGCAACCGTCTCCATGAAGCTGGGCTACGGTCCCGCACACCGTTAGGCCGTCTTCCGCTCACGCCCCAACATCGTGCAGCCCGCCTCCAGTGGTGTCGCGACAGGCGTGAATGGAGGGACGAATGGAGACGTGTCGTCTTCAGCGATGAGAGTCGCTTCTGCCTTGGTGCCAATGATGGTCGTATGCATGTTTGGCGCCGTGCAGGTGAGCGCCACAATCAGGACTGCATACGACCGAGGCACACCGGGCCAACACCCGGCATCATGGTGTGGGGAGCGATCTCCTACACTGGCCGTACACCACTGGTGATCGTCGAGGGGACACTGAATAATGCACGGTACATCCAAACCGTCATCGAACCCATCGTTCTACCATTCCTAGACCGGCAAGGGAACTTGCTGTTCCAACAGGACAATGCACGTCCGCATGTATCCCGTGCCACCCAACGTGCTCTAGAAGGTGTAAGTCAACTACCCTGGCCAGCAAGATCTCCGGATCTGTCCCCCATTGAGCATGTTTGGGACTGGATGAAGCGTCGTCTCACGCGGTCTGCACGTCCAGCACGAACGCTGGTCCAGCTGAGGCGCCAGGTGGAAATGGCATGGCAAGCCGTTCCACAGGACTACATCCAGCATCTCTACGATCGTCTCCATGGGAGAATAGCAGCCTGCATTGCTGCGAAAGGTGGATATACACTGTACTAGTGCCGACATTGTGCATGCTCTGTTGCCTGTGTCTATGTGCCTGTGGTTCTGTCAGTGTGATCACGTGATGTATCTGAACCCAGGAATGTGTCAATAAAGTTTCAGCTTCTTGGGACAATGACTTCACGGTGTTCTTATTTCAATTTCCAGGAGTGTATGTTCTCAATGTATACAGTATAAAATTATGTTATATTATAAAACAGGATTTCAGTAACTCGCTGTACAATTTATATGAAATAATTCCTAGAGTATGGAGCACATTGAGGGAGTAATTTGCGGAAGATTTTTAGAGAGCTGACTGTATGTGAATGTCCTGTTTTTACCAGTCTGTGTCTTCGAATATCTCATTTAATTTTTCCCCTTGTGTTATGATGGTAAATATTTTCTCTTACTGGAAACACTTTTACATTCATAACAATATCGGAAATTCCAGACTGGAGCAATATATAAAATAAGGGAAGACAAGCACTCACTTACAGCAGATTGACGATGGAGCACAGCAATACATAACAGAAAACAGCATTAACACTAGCATTTGAGCAATGGCTCTTTTTCTATAAATAGTACTCACATAACGCAATGCAGTCACACAGACACCTAAATATGCACCCCTGTAGCCACATAAAAACTTTACATTCAATTTGATGTATAATATTTTGGCATACATGTATAGGTTTACAAAATGGAGTGTATCTGAAATTTTATAACTAGAGGTCGATGGTGATCTCTTGATCTAGCTCTACATAATTCTCTTATGACTTTTTCATATCTTCAGTGTATCACTTATACCTGAAGAGCACTAACATACACCAGCAATTCATATGAAATGTGAGATTGGACCAGTCTAGTAGTAGTTATTCAGATTTAGCAACATCGCCAAATTTCCACTTTAGGTGTGTTACCCTTGATATCTCTTTTGCAAATATGACTGATGTCTTTTCCATCAGCATGGCGTCATTACGAAATCCTAAAAGTTTAATAATCTTACATTCTATATCGTTAGACAGTCCTAACCAAAGGTGATGGGTCTTGTCTGAGTTATGCAGAGGTTTATAGCAGCAGAAACATTTCACTGTAGCATCTTGTGATTTCAGTTACATTTGCTGTAATGCTGACGTGTCTTGATGGACAGTAAATCTTATTGCGGTATCTGCATAGCAAGTCATAGAATGGAGAACATGATGTGGCAAATCACTGATTGCAATTATGAAAGAGAATAGTCTAAGAACTGATCCCAATGGTGCTCATGTTTCAAAATTTTCATAATAAAACGTCTGTTTCTCATGAAGACACCTTTTCTGTTACTCATGTTTGAAGAAATTACTTTCACTGATGTATTATGGTCTCCATATGCTTTATAACCAATATTCATAAGGAATACAATCAAAGGATTTTATTAAGTCACATAAAACAAGTGAAGTCTTACTAATGTTCTAACATCAGTGATTATCTAGCTTATAATGTCAAGAAATGCCAAAGTGGTTATGTATGCTTCTGATGCATCAACTGAAGAAAACGTAGCTCCTGCAGCAGTTAGCAGAATAATGTATGGAATAGAAAATTAGGTATGGGGTTTAATGTAGATGTTAATGGTTGGGGACTAAAAAATATTAATCCCTATAAAATTTTCATCTATATAAGTGAATAACTTCAGTATTGATTGTTTTTTGCTACCTGGTGGAAAACCTCACTAAAATCAATTAAAATAAAAACTCAATAATGATATATTACTTAGTACTGAAAATTTTAGATTGATGCACAATAAATAAAGAGAGAAAAAAACTAATGATAATTTACTCAAAACATTAGGTATACCTCTTGTGAAAAAAATTCGAATACCTAATAAGAAAGTAAGAAGATTCTGGATTAACAAAACACAAAGCAGGATTTTAACCATTATTTTTGGTGGCATTACCACATTTAGCTATCTTGGTTCATTAGCATGCAGAGCAGCTGGTATTGCCAAAGCAGTAATGCACAAGGAAAAAAGGTAATAAAGAATTAGAAAAAGGAAAAGACATAATTTCGCTTAAAAATCGAATACTTTTGTGGTGTTTTTATGATTGATGAGTTATCTAATCAACGAAAAAATTTTTAATCTAGAACAGTAAATTTAGGTATTCCTGATAATGTAAGCACTTATTGGGTATGTTGTTATAAGAATAATGATAGAAATTTGTGTTTGATTTATTTAGAAGAAATACTCCCAAAAAGTTAGTTAAACACCTTAGCTCAAGTGAGCTGTTTTATAATGGCCAACAAATATAAAATTTTAGTGAAATCATATTTGGTCATTTGTGTATATTTGTGGTAAACCTATTGTCAGATAATTATACTTTTAATGATATTTTGAACATAACAAATGGACTTTTTTGAAAATAAGGCATCGCCTAAAGGTTGCCAAATAAATATGCAACAATTAGAAGACATAAAATCGATTTCATCAAATTCAATCCAGAAAAAAATCATTTGACCCAAAGTACAAAATAGATCAAACAGTTTCAGAAAGAATTAACTAAATTTTTTCAAATAACCCGGTTTTTATTAGTTTTAAAGGAAGAAGAATAGCCAATATAAAAGATCGATTAAGTGTTTATGATTTATTACTACATAACATTTAGAAAAACGAAAGATCAGGTCACAAAGGCTTAATACTCAAGTAATTACTCACAATTAAATAATTATGTTGCCATACAAGAATTAGGATCAGCTAAAAAAGACTTTGCATCAGCTATGGCTGACTTTAGTCAGCAAGTTAGTCTGTGACTAGATAATTACTTTGCAAGACAAGAAATTGAAAAAGCATTATCAGTTTATATATTGTCAAACGATTTAGTTTCATATATTAAATCGATTAAATACGAAAAATTCCACAAGAAGGAAACACTCAAATCGGTATTTACTATGGGAAACGAAGAAAAGTTCATAATTTCTAGTATGGTTTTATATTTAATAACTTTTTTGTTGTTGCTCAAAATATAAAAAAGTATTCACCTCCAAACTCTTTTGATTTTAAATTAACTCCTATTTCTGATGAAGTCTAGCAAAGGGACTACTACCAATATATCAATAAAAATATAACATAAATAAAGTTTTCTGATCATAAAATTAAAAACCCTGTTAAAACTGTACCACAAGATATATTGGAGCATTATTTTTTGGAAACAAATTGTGACGATAAAATCGATTAATTAATACATTTTTATATTAATGGACAAATATTTGGTGTTTTTAAGTTAACAAAATTTACTGAGGCTCATCAAGGAGACAGCACTAAAAATGGAAGATGAAGGTTCGAAGGTCTGTGTATAATACACTATGCTAAAAAGAGGTGTAGGTAATGGCCTGAATATTTGTGAAGAAATTATTAATGAATTACATATACTGATGAGCAAAAATTTTAAAAGAAGAAATGTTGTTTCTTTCGGTCTAGATGATTTGTGTCTAGCAGATATAGTAGAAATGGAATCTGTAATCGATGTCTTCTCAAAATTAGCTAGAGCTATTCCAGTTAAAGATAAAAACAAGTAAAAATGTTGCTGATGCTGTTGAAAAAATATATAGAGAATACATCAAAAAATTACAAGCAGCTAATGGAATAAATTATAATAAAGACTTGGAAGAACTAATGAAAAATATGGAATTATCACTATTTCACTTTTACAAAAGTGAAAGCATTTGTTGTAGAAAGATTTAATAGAATGCTAGAAGAAAAAAAATTTGGAAGAGATTTTTCTAACTAAATGGAAGGCATCCAGTCTAAGATATTATGTAAATATTGTGGGATTGAGAAATAGATTGATAATTTTACTTCAGAGAAATTTACAGTCTGGTTATAGCAAAATACATTGACCTTGTTGAAATGAATTTTATAAAAGTACATAATAAAATTAAAATTCTTTTAAGTTTGTGGAAAAAATATTTTTAAATATTATTACAAAAAACATTTAAGACGAATTCCAGGTGAGGATAAACAAAAATATTATTGCCTATGGAAACCATAAATAATGATGATGAAAAGTCTGCTTTGCCTGACACTAATTAAAAAATATGCAAATTGACAAGGAATTAGAGATTTGAAATTTTTTATAAGTATGCAACTTGTAAGGATAAATATTGAAATGAATGTAAAAAAATATAGTCTAGAACATAACAGGCAGTTTCAGTCAAGAGTTATTTTTAATGGAAAACAGAAATGTGAATTTTAAATCTAATTATTTGTTTTATAATGTTCATTGGTATTGTAAATATTTTATTTTCAAAGATATATCTCTTGTTGTTGCTTGGACTTGGTGCTTTCTTATTGAATTTTACTGTATAGATTACATATTTTTCGTTTCTATTCATGCTCATTGTCCTACATGTTTCAATATTGTTGAGTAGACAGTCCTTGTAGTCCTGAAGGCACATTTGTTGACGCCTTTTTATTTTTCTCTTATGTTTCATCAACTTTATATGCATATAGACTATGTGATCAAAAGTATCCATAAAAAGCGAAAAACATAAGTTTTCTGTATTAAGTACATTGTGGTGCTACCTACTGCCAGGTACTCCACATCAGTAGTCATTAGATATCAGGAGAGAGCAGAAGGGGGCGCTCCGTGTAACTCACGGACTTAGAAACACGATAAGGACATTGGGTGACACTTTTGTCATACATCTGTACACGAGATCTCCACACTCTTAAACATCTGTAGGTCCACTGTTTCTTATGTGATAGTGAATTGGAAACGTGAAGGGACAAATATGGCACAAAAGGATACAGGCCGACCTTGTCTATTGACTGAGAGAGACCACAGAAAGTTGGAGAGGGTAGTAATGTGTAATAGGCAGAGACATCTATGCAGACCATCACACAGGAATTCCAAACTGCATCAGGATTCCAGACTGCATCAGGATCCACTGCAAGAACTATGACAGTTAGGTGGGGGGTGAGAAAACGTGGATTTCATGGTCGAGTGGCTGCTCATAAGCCACACATCACGCCTGTAAATGCTAGACAACGCCTCGCTTGGTGCAAGGAGCGTAAACATTGGACGACTCAAGAGTGGAAAACCGTAGTATGGAGTGAAGAATCATGGTACACAATGTAGCGATCCGATGGCAGTGTGTGGGTATGGCAAATTCCCGATGAATGTCGTCTGCCATCGTTTGTAGTGTCAACAGTAAAATTCGGAGGCGGTGCTGTTATGGTGTGATCGTGTCTTTCATGGACTGGGCTTGCATCCCTTGTTGTTTTGCGTGACACTATCACAATGCAGGGATACATTGATATTTTAAGCACCTTCTCGCTTCCTGAGATCGACAGGAAGTGCAAAATGGCTAAGCAGGGTTGGCTAGAGGACAAATGTAAGGATGTAGAGGCTTGTCTCACTAGGGGTAAGATAGATACTGCCTACAGGAAAATTAAAGAGACCTTTGGAGAGAAGAGAACCACTTGTATGAATATCAAGAGCTCAGATGGAAACCCAGTTCTAAGCAAAGAAGGGAAGGTAGAAAGGTGGAAGGAGTATATAGAGGGTTTATACAAGGGAGATGTTCTTGAGGACAATATTATGGAAATGGAAGAGGATGTAGATGAAGACGAAATGGGAGATAAGATACTGCGTGAAGAGTTTGACAGAGCACTGAAAGACCTGAGTCGAAACAAGGCCCCGGGAGTAGACAACATTCCACTAGAACTACTGATGGCCTCGGGAGAGCCAGTCATGACAAAACTCTACCATCTGGTGAGCACTATGTATGAGACAGGCGAAATACCCTCAGACTTCAAGAAGAATATAATAATTCCAATCCCAAAGAATGCAGGTGTTGACAGATGTGAAAATTACCGAACTATCAGTTTAATAAGTCACAGCTGCAAAATACTAACACGAATTCTTTACAGACGAATGGAAAAACTGGTAGAAGCTGACCTCGGGGAAGATCAGTTTGGATTCCGTAGGAATGTTGGAACACGTGAGGCAATACTGACCTTACGACTTATCCTGGAAGAAAGATTAAGAAAAGGCAAACCTACGTTTCTAGCATTTGTAGACTTAGAGAAAGCTTTTGACAATGTTGACTGGAATACTCTCTTTCAAATTCTGAAGGTGGCAGGGGTAAAATACAGGGAGCGAAAGGCTATTTACAATTTGTACAGAAACCAGATGGCAGTTATAAGAGTCGAGGGGCATGAAAGGGAAGCAGTGGTTGGGAAAGGAGTGAGACAGGGTTGTAGCCTCTCCCCGATGTTATTCAATCTGTATATTGAGCAAGCAGTAAAGGAAACAAAAGAAAAATTCGGAGTAGGTATTAAAATTCATGGAGAAGAAGTAAAAACTTTGAGGTTCGCCGATGACATTGTAATTCTGTCAGAGACAGCAAAGGACTTGGAAGAGCAGTTGAACGGAATGGACAGTGTCTTGAAAGGAGGATATAAGATGAACATCAACAAAAGCAAAACGAGGATAATGGAATGTAGTCAAATTAAGTCGGGTGATGCTGAGGGAATTAGATTAGGAAATGAGACACTTAAAGTAGTAAAGGAGTTTTGCTATTTAGGGAGTAAAATAACCGATGATGGTCGAAGTAGAGAGGATATAAAATGTAGCCTGGCAATGGCAAGGAAAGCGTTTCTCAAGAAGAGAAATTTGTTAACATCGAGTATAGATTTAGGTGTCAGGAAGTCGTTTCTGAAAGTATTTGTATGGAGTGTAGCCATGTATGGAAGTGAGACATGGACGATAACTATTTTGGACAAGAAGAGAATAGAAGCTTTCGAAATGTGGTGCTACAGAAGAATGCTGAAGATAAGGTGGGTAGATCACGTAACTAATGAGGAGGTATTGAATAGGATTGGGGAGAAGAGAAGTTTGTGGCACAACTTGACTAGAAGAAGGGATCGGTTAACGGTAGGACATGTTCTGAGGCATCAAGGGATCACAAATTTAGCATTGGAGGGCAGCGTGGAGGGTAAAAATCGTAGAGGGAGACCAAGAGATCAATACACTAAGCAGATTCAGAAGGATGTAGGTTGCAGTAGGTACTGGGAGATGAAGAAGCTTGCACAGGATAGAGTAGCATGGAGAGCTGCATCAAACCAGTCTCAGGACTGAAGACCACAACAACAACAACTCGCTTCCTACTGCTGAAGAGCAATTTGGGGATGGCAAATTGCGTCTTTCAACATGAAGCACCTATTCATAATGCACGGCGTATGGTGGAGTGCTTACACGATAATAACATCCCTGTAATGGACTGGCCTGCACAGAGTACTGACCTGAATCCTATAGAACACCTTTGGGGTGTTTTGGAACGCCACTTCGTGCCAGGCCTCACCAACCAACATCGAACCACTCCTCAGTGCAGCAGTCTCTGAAGAATGGGCTGCAATTCCCCAATAAACATTCCAGCACGTGATTGAAGGTATGCTTGCGAGACTGGAAATTGTCATCAAGGCTAAGGGTGGGCCAACACCATACTGAATTCGAGCATTACCGATGGAGGGCACCACGAACTTGCAAGTCATTTTCATCCAGGTGTCCGGAATCTTTAGATCACATAGTGTATATTTTCCCTCTTAAACTACAGAATTCTTCCATTATTTTTCCTTTACATTCATCTTTCATTTTTCCTAAAACTTTTTTTATTTACTAGTTGTATTACAAATATATAGGACATGTTCTGAGGCATCAAGGGATCACCAAGTTAGTATTGGAAGGCAGTGTGGAGGGTAAAAATCGTAGAGGGAGACCAAGAGATGAATACACTAAGCAGATTCAGAAGGATGTAAGTTGCAGTAGGTACTGGGGGATGAAGAAGCTTGCACAGGATAGAGTAGCATGGAGAGCTGCATCAAACAAGTCTCAGGATTGAAGACCACAACAACAACATTATAAAAGTTATTCTAAAATTTCGAAAAGCATCAGGTAATAAGGAAACATCGTTTTTAAATATAAATCATGATATTCTCCTAAGTTTTTATATGAAATTTTTGCCAAATTAGTTTAGCATAATTATTGGCTTCTTCACTAATATCAGATTTATTTAATTTCTTAAAAAATCTTCTTTTAGTGAAAGTTTTGCTTCTTCAAATTTTTCATTACAATCTATGTCATCAAATGGATAAACACCCTTTTTAGTTACTACATTTATTAAATCCCTAGGGAAAATTGTCTTATATTTTTAACTTGAATCTTTCTTAAATTTTATGGAAATTTATCATGGCTTGAACGCATAAATTTAAATGTATCAATAACTCTCTTTTGCAAATTTGCTGTTTTCTGCCAGAATTAATATAGCTATTTACATTATTTGGTATCTGAGCTATTTGTTTTTCATTGTAACAAAGCTCTTTCACAAATAAATGAGAATCATGTCCTAATAAATTATGTAAATCAATTGGTACATTAATAGGATGTTTTAATTGTAAATTACATAAGTTTGGCCTATATTTTCCATTCAAATGAATGTGATGACGAACTTTTTTATTATTTTTTGTATAATGTATTCTACGTAAAGAAAAAAATTTTAGATTTGTTATGTACTGATTACTCTTCAGAACTTAACGATTTTATTTCTTCACTTTTACAACAAATTCCCCCAAGTTATTCAATTCTTTTGTAATGTATCCTATTAATTTTTCATGAGATTTAGCCCTCTAGAAACAACTGAGTTTTTATAAAGTCTATTTATATATCTAATGTAATAAGAAGAAAACGACATGGTTCATGTTTTTAATATTTTACAGTACATGAATTCTATGGGTCACCCTGACAGTTATCCATTTTTAATAATAAACTCTCAAAATCTGTATCAATACCAAAGCGTACCGTTCAAATAAACTTGTAATTTTTAAATTGTAGATATTTACCTTTTTTTGGTCGTTCTACTTTCGTCGGTTTATTAATTATACACTTTTTTGTGTAATTATATAATTTTTCTTTATTAAAAAGTTATAAAAACAAATAACACACAAATTTTTGTTGCTCATTTTTAATATTTTGACTAGAAACAATTGAAGAACAAATACAGTACTAATGTGAATTATAAATTAATAATTTTTTTAATTTTGTTGTCTTTAATAGATACACATCACAATTTTTTTCATAGGAGTAATTTTTTTCTTTGAAGGAAAAAACATTAAAAGATGCACTCATTTCAGTTCCGATTTTTGTGGGTATCAGTAATTTCAACATCGAACGAAATATCTGGTATGTATTCTTCAAGTTCTTTTAAAAAATCTTTATAATTACTCTGACAGTCCGGACTTTATCGTATCTGTTTATCTAATGGTTTTAATGTGGAAGCTACTGCCCATAGGAAGAATTTTTCATCATTGCTTTTAGCATTAACACAATCTTCTTTCTTTTACTTTTCTAGGAATTTGATGTAAGACAAAATTCGTAACAGAAATTATTGATTAATTGTTAATTGTACTCCAGTACTTCTAATTAATGTCCATCCTGATCCTTGTGTATGAAAATTAAGAGGTTTTTGTTAAATATTTTTTTCCTGTTCCTAAATTTTTAATTATATTGTTTTCTGTAAGAATACTACAATTTTGAGTTAGACATCCATAGTCCATAATTTAATTATTTTTCTGCATTCCGCATCACAAAATAAATAAAAATTTATTTTCAAACTGCTAAATAATTTAAGATTTTTTAAACTGCTTTCATAATTTTTGGTTATGTCGCATTTAAAAAATCATTACGATCAAGTGACCTTATATTATTTTCGAAATTCATAGTCTGTAATCTTTTCTTAAATGCTGTTTTAACTAAATAACGGTTAACTGGTTTTCTGATTCTATCTTTCCCAAACACATCGGTAGAAAATGGAAATATTTTTTAAATGGATTATCTTATTTTTTCTTCCCAAACACATTGGTAGAAAGTGAAAAAATTTCTTTTAAAGGTTTACCCTAATTATTTTTGAAAACATAAAACTGTTTTCTATTTTTTTTAAGTATTCGTTTCAATTTCTTCCTTGCTTTTATTTCATTTCTTTTCAAAAATTTAATTTTTATTATGATCGAATTGTCATTATTTAATATATAATAGACTTTAAAATAACTTAGTTTACAATATTATTGAAGGTCAGCCTTGGAGAGGTTTCTTTTAAAGTTTTCTCAAAGCTCATCCAAGCTCTTTATTTGTATATTCACTTATAAGGAAGAAATTAGATGTTTTCGTTTCTAGTAAAAATTTTTTTGAATGGAAAATCGGGAAGGAATGGGGAAGAAACGACAATATCCATCTACTTATTTTCAATTTCTTTCACAGAGGACTCAGTCAGCTGGTTTGGGTCAAATGACACCTCTTGTGCATGGATAGGAGAGTGCTCTTGTGCGATAATCTGCCATTCTGCTTTGCACTTGTTTTCAGTTGTTTTATGTTATCTATAGTTTTAAGTTATCTGTCTATCTATATATCCTATAATTTATATCAGTGTAGCAGACACCCTACCAGTTATATTAGCCTGTGCAGTAATACTTTCACAGTTGTTTTTTACACGCTTTTTAGTAACAACATGTGTATCCTTGCAATTTTAAGGTTTTTGCTATACCTGTTTGGTAACTTCCTTTTGGGCTTCCCGATGAAATGGAGTCAGGGAGAGGCAAGGGTCTCCTGCCTCGCAAAGATATAAAAGCTTTTATAGACTGATGAAGCTAGATTGTATTTTTTCTTTCTGTCACTGTACATAGTGTACATAATTCTAAATGTGTTTTTTTCTTCTGGAGTGTATTTTAAGATAATGTAATGTGTATAGGCATCAGTAACTCTTTTGATTTGTACACGTAAGCATAAAATCAACAGCAATAGGAAGTAATAGACTGGTTCATGTGAAGCGAAAGTATAAACAAAATTAGCTTATGGCTCAGCTGTCCACACTCAACAATACACGTTAACCCAGTAGTAGGAGAGGACGCACTGACTTGTGCTCATGCGCAAAAAACTGGCAGAAGGCACAATCAAATAGGAATGCGATATGTACAGGTACCTAACTTAAGTATAAAGTAAACCGAAATACTAAGAAATTTCATGTATTGGCGAAGACCTAAGGAACCTATTGATATATGTACACAGAGATTTAATAAAATACTAAGCTACATACAACGTATTTACCAACAGCATTATGGAAAAATATACATGAAGTGTAAGATAAGGAGAAACGACAAAATACCGTTAAAAATGTCAAATAATTTTCTTCACAAGGTAAATGATCATAATGGGTAACAAAACAAAAGAATGTTGATGAATTTATTAAGTATGGAAATATCTTCAGACGGATGTAATGTCCAAATGTATCAGTGGCCACCAAGCTATGTAATACAATTAGTTTTAAGTTAGTTTTAAGTTTTTTTCTTTCAGCGACCACTGCATCATCACAGTGCAGAAGAAGAGAATTACGTCGAGAGAAGAAGGCACCAAATAAAGAAACAGGCCGCACCTCAAGTAAACAATTTAGTTATAAGGATATTTATACAAAGGTCATAAAGTGAATGAAAAATGAAAATATGCATTGTCGCAGTATAGCTCTGTGACATTTACCAGTACCTATTCGCTGCACAGTATACATAAACGTTTAAGCATGTGATATTACACAACCAATTAAATTTTTATTGCATCATATGTAAGTATAAATAAAGACATTTCCATGTATTTGAGAAAGATAAGTCTATGACGGTTGAAACTTCTTCATATTTCACACTAAGCTACATGTGAATTGAAGTTATCAGTACTAGCATATGACGAAACGACATGATGCTATATGAATGATTAGTCAGCACACATTATTTCCATGAAATATATGTTCCTTGTCAACTAGTCCATGATTGTACAAGTAACATTCCCTCATAAATTCTTGAACCAGTAGATGAGTATTTCCTTTCTTCCGACCCCAAACAAAGGAGGTGACGTCAAGTGTAGTTAGGCCAGCAGTATGTACTGTTTCTCCTACTTCAAATGATTTTCTCCCTCTTGTACTTAAGGAAGTAATGAGCTCCCATAAGTGACAAAAGCCTATCTATAAAATGGAGTATAAATATATCATATGCTTGTATTGTACCATAACAAGTTAATGAAAATTTATGACGTTTTAAAACTTAAGAAATTTATGTTCGTAATATAAGCGAAGGATGGAATGTCAGCCATAGGTATAAGTTACCATGTTACGTACATTGTTTTAACTCAATACTCGTATGAATTTTTATTGGAAACCAAACTCCATGTGAAGAAATGAACTTCAAAGACAAGCAGTTTATACAATGTTTTGGTCAGTTATATGTGTCTTTCAACAAGTTGACAGTCAAGTGTGGCGACATTAACATAAGATACATGTACAAAGAAGTAATTTCTGAGTATTGTGGCTCACGAAACTTCATACATTACTAAATGAACTATAGTTATTCGAGCCGGTGCTTACCTCGTCGACGGATGCTGTTGGCCAGGGTTCTCTCTGTTGAAAATGCGAGTGCGACGGGTAATATTGACGCCTGGGCTGTAAAAATTGAGATCTTCTGCCACAGCGTTGGAATCTGCACAATAAGCACACACCCACTGCACCCAAAATGGAGGCAAACGTCAGAGCAATTCCTTAATATATAATACTCAGGTGAAGGTGTGACACTCATTGTGAAATCAACACTAAGAAAATGAGTGCATGAACGTGCGTCAGTAGCAACTAGCATGTTGACAGTCAGTGACTCTTGCTGAGCCCCGAAACCTACTAGTGCACAAGTGCAAAACCTGCCAGCGAAACCTTAGCTTACTGAATATTATTGTCAGTGTGCGAAATTCAAATATGTAAAGAACGATCATATGTATATAATCTTTCAATTTCTTGTAGAACTTTAACATACATAGGATTAATTGGCGTATCCATTCCTTTAAATAAAAGAGAAGCCGACAAATAAGGGCATCAACCGCCATCAGTAAATGTAATTGTAAATATGTACTCAAAAACACTGTACATCTCCATAGCATGTCAATGTACAGCGTGGGGGCGATTGTGTAGGGATATGGTGAAAGACCCCCGAATATGGCAAGGTTAAAATTTATTTAAAAACATTAATAATAATGAATCAACGATCGAACTTTAGCATCAGCAAAGAAATGAATTATGAATATGTGGTAAAGTGTAGACAAATGAAAAAAACTCATGATTCATTTTTCTTTGTACATGATTTTTTTTCACTCTCTTGTGTGTAGAAGGATGGTTAGAACGTATTATTTAAAGTATGAAGTATTAAGAGTGTTATGTATTATACATGTGTATAAACAAGAGAAGACTAAATAACAATATAAAGTATTTTTATTGAAATGAAGTGTAGCATAGTAAGGAGGATTTTCTTCATTTTTTGAAATGCACTGGTGTTCCTGAAGTCAGCTGTCTGCATCTAAAATTGAAATGGTAAAAGAGGAAGTCCAGATAGACTAAATTTGTACAAGCAGATCATTTCTAAAAGTGCAATTGTATTATCCTTTAAATTTTTTAATTCATATATATATATATTTTATGATTATAACAGACAAGATATGTTACTGTTAAACAATATTTGGTCGTTTCATGGAGCAGACTTTGCCTCTGCACAGTCTGATACATTCTTAACTCAAGAGGGGTAGGTGATGCACGCATTTAGTAGTGCTTTGTGGACTTGTGATTGTATCTGTTAGATGAAGAAAGGACAGCAAGGATGAATATGATATGTAAAATGGAATGTCGAAGGAATATAAATTTTGAACAATGCAGTTGTTTGTGAAAAGAAGAAGTTTGAGACAAAGACTGCTTCGCTGCACACCTAATTTATCAGAAAGATTATTGTCAGCCAATTAACTTGCTTAGAACTGAGAGAAAGACCATTTCACTTCCCTGAATCATGGGTTAACATATTAACTGGTTAAGCTGTTTGATTTTTATAGAAATTCTCTGTTCACATTGTACCATTTTAAAATCATTGTTCACTTTGTTAAGCTTAGTATTGTTCAGACCTTTGTTATGTGTTAAGATCAAGTGAAATTTTACTCTGTTTTTTGAATAAGTACTTTGTTCTAAAATTGTTGTCTTGGAATATCATTTCATTGAATCAGTTACTTACCCCACCCTAGTGTTTGTCATTACATGTTGCCACAAGCAACATTTTGAAACAGCTATCTAGCTTAGTCGCTTTGTTGCTGCCTGCTTGCTGTTTGCCATTGTGTTTTCGAGAAAAGTGCAACAATGTTGTCGAGACATGTGGTAAGGGGAAAATTTGATTAGGGATAGATAATTGTTTTACTTCCATTGCACGTTTCATACAAAGACAACCTGCATCCAGACCTGTTACATTTCAATTCGAATTGGGTTCTATTTAGTCAACAGTCTGCATACAAGTTGAAAGGGTCCCATAGTAACCTTTCATTAGTCCAGTATCTCATTTTCACTAGCACATTTCTCTTTTTTTCCTTTGTTTCTCTTTTCTCATAACTCTCATAGTGGTGTGATTGAATGAATGTTCTTGTGTGTCACATTGCTAGACGGTGGCGTAGTCCACTGAAGAAAGTCTGCGATAGTCATACAGATTCAGCAACAGTTGTTCAGATTAGCCAACTCTCTTAGTCGTCAATTAGGCAAAGAGGTTTGCGCTACTTGTGAGAAATCCACCTCCACTATGCTGGGTTTACACTGGTAAGATATTGCAGCAATTTACTTGCGCGGAGGAACTTGCCGAGCGAGTTGCGAGTGTGAACTTATCACCAAGTCGACTTGCGACCGTAGCAATTTATTGCGGAATTGACTTGCTGCTCGAATTTAGATTCCAGTGTGAACATCACGCAAGAGGTATCTGCAAGTAACTTGCAGCTTTTAGGATTTATTTCTATTTCCTGCAAGTAGGAAGCGCAAGTTATAATAAGTATGTCGTCTGCATTAAGCCCGGTCCACACGCAACGATCTGTCTGTGCAGACATCGGTGCAGATGTCTGTACATGCAAAAGATCGCTGCAAATGTGGTGTGTTCACACGACACAAAACCACAATCTACTACTCGCCCGCCATCTGTCGGTGTAGAAAAGAAATATCAGTGGCAAGCGACTACGCTCCCCGTAAACGTCAAACATTTAATTCAGTTATTTTGAAATATAGAAATGGAGGAAGTTCTGTTGTAGTCTGTGTTTGTAACTTGTGTTGCAGAAAACATTCAGACCAACCGCAGGAAACAGAGAAAGCGGGCAAAATGGTGTAGACAGTGGCTGTTAAAACGAAAGCAGTTTTCTCACGTAAATTTACTGAGAGAGTTGCAGGACGAACCTAACGACTGGCGAAATTATTTGCGGATAGATGTCGAAATTTATAATTATCTCTTAAAGCTTGTAACCCTTCATATTATGAGAAAAAATACTTGTATGAGAAGGGCAATTTCTCCTCAGGAACGGCTGGCGGTAACATTGACACTCCAATTTCATCTTCAATTGTACTCCTGCTTGGTCTTGGTGTTTCTTGATCACTAAGAAAGCCAAGCAGATCAAAATACCATAACGTTGGCTGGTATACTTGATCTACTCCTACACCAGATCTAGATTTCTGAACTTTGGATAACTCAATTACAGCATTGTATGCTGCAGTCTTTTTGTCTCGGTCACTATATTCTTTACTTTTAATCTTCCACAAACATGGGTGGTTTCTACATATTTCAATGAATTCACTTACAAACTCTCGAGAATACTGACGAGTATCAGCCAATTTAATGCCCTGTGCGCGCAAATACAAACACTAGACTGAGCAAACAGCTGTTTCGCGACAGATCTGCGGCGATCTCCTGTCCACACGCTCCAACTTATCTGCGCAGATGTGGTTTGAACCCACAGATTTGAGAGGTTTCGCTCAAACCTCCAACTCCAACTTCCAGGTTTGTACACACCTCAGGTTGGTGCAAATCTTCTGTCCACACGCAACGATCTGTCTGCGCAGATGTGATGTGCGCAGACAGATCGTAACGTGTGGACGGGCCTTTACACTCATATTTATCAGTTTACTTAATGTGGTGACTTTATTTTATGCAACCATCTCACGTATTATATACCAACAAATTTCAGAAATGGAGGAGAAATGGGAATGGACGAAGCAGGACACAGAAAATTTTATTGAAGCTGTGGAGAGCTACCCCGAAATATCGGACGTACGTAACTGGGATAGAGTGAAAAAGATGTGCGCATTGAATGAAATCTCGTCGATATTCGACACATCAGTGAAAGAAGTACAAAGAAAGTGGCATAACTTGAAGACCCAATTTTCTCAAGAAGTTAGGAAACTGCAGAAAATAAAAATAAAAAGTCGCTCTCCTGGCATAGTTTTCTGCAATGAAATTTCTAGAAAGCAGTGTTGCCACAACCACTAACAGAATATCTTCGCTGTCAACAAAGGTAAGCAGCTGTGAAGTTAAGCTGGGATTCCTTGTTTGTTTACTGTAGCTTCTTGTTGGGAAGTAAAAGTGGGGTAGGCTACTCTTCATTGTGAGATTTCAATTTTATGACTTTTACCACCTGTCTGTATTATGTAAACGAGTTAACTGCTAAATACTGTGACAATGTACTCTCATAATTTATTTCCCTTGAGATGTTTGAGAACCTACAAATATAAGTATTATGTTTTTACACCACTGTCTGTTGCCTCAATATTTCTGGAAATGATGATTTGCGAGGGTTCTTATTTTTTAAAGGCTTCTGATCACGCTTAATAGTAATTGTCTATCATAATATCACTGTTCAGAGCCCAATAATTAATTATCTGTGTAGTATTTCTCTACTGAATGCTTCAGCACAACACTTATGTCCTTCCACTATTATTGTTCCTCATATAGGCGAATGACCTTCCAGCTAATATCCAAGAAGAAGAATTAGTTCTTTTTGTTGATGACACAAGTATTGTAATCAATCCAAGCATTCTTCAACAAAAGAATTGGTGTTCTCAAAAGTATCATTCCTGATTTTCTTCAAATTGTACCACCCTCGATTTAAAACGAAAAAAAATTCAGTCCTGCACATCCAGGTGTGTACTACACCAGTGATAAGTTAATAGATGGTGAGGAAATAATAAATTGGGTGGAAACTTCAAAATTCTTAGGTGTCCATGTTGATGAAAATTTAAACTGGAAAAAGCACATTTTGGAATCCTAAAACAACTCAGATCAGCCACATTTGAACTTAGAATCGTTGGGGAAAGACAAATCAGTAAGTTGACATATTTTCATACAGTGTCATATGGAATAGTGTTCTGCGGGCAACTCATATCTAAGTAAGAAGGTCTTTGTTGTCCAAACGCGTAGTGTAAGAATAATATGTGATGCTCACTCACAATCATCCTGTAGACACCTATTTAAGGTATTGGGCATTCTGACTACTGCTTCACAGTATATTTATGCCTTCATGAAATTACATTCATTACTCTACGTTAAAGTTGTCTTCAGTGAAAAAAAGAGTGCACTATGCTGCAACTAAAAGTTTTGACTACTTACACAGTGATATGAAGTGTCTGACAGATAGCAAAGTAAAAAAATTGAAAACAAACTGAAAAAGTTTCCCTTTGACAACTCCTTTTCCGTAGATGAATTTCTATTACTGTGAAGTGTAATAGGTGGTGGGTACTAACTAGTTTGTATGTTGTAGACTTTTATGGATATAAAAATATATAGACGCCTTATAAATGTTCCGCATGTAGACATGTTCACAAATTAATTTGCTATGTAAAATGACTCCTTCCACAGCGTTACAATTTATCATGCAAAATGATCCACGTAACACAAAACTAACTAACTACGTCAGTTTCTGCAAATATGATTGCCATGTGGAATTATACATTTGCAGTAAGGTCATTAGGCATAATATTGAGTACATCAGGTTTCTGGGAATGTAAACAAATTATTTTCATAATACCACCTCCAACAGGACCAGGCCTTGTAAAGTCCTGTGATGTTCAAAACAATCTTTCGATTGCTGACTGTTTTACTTAACACGATAGTTGTTCCCACATAACATTAACACAGATAGTACATAATAGTACAATTAATATGTATTAGTCACAATTTAGATTGTGAACTTAAATTCTAATAACCTTAACTATCTTTTGGTTGAAGTATGAGCAATATGCTTCCAATGAAGTCTATCAACACTGTATGGAAACTTAGTTATGATCGATTTCTTTCCCTCTTGTATTCCTTGATCTGCTGTTATATTCAATTTTGTTACTTTTTGCAGGAAGAAGAAATAGTTACAGGAGATGATGTGCCTATTGCTAATGAGGGGAAGAAACGAAAAAGAAAGGAGAGTAAAGGAAGTGGTAATGGGCTCATTGAAAAGGCAGAAAAACTTCTGGGCCAGGAAATTGATGCTTTACAAACCTTTGGAGATTATGTGACTAGTGAGCGGTCACTAAACAATGAAAAAAATGTAGACAAGCTGAAAATAATGATTCTGAAAAACATCATTGAAATAAGTGAGATCGACAGTGCAGAAATACCATCCGCTCCAGTTTCGACAGTGAGAGAGGCAAGTGCTGCCAGTCAATGCATACTTAATGTTACAGAGTTTATAAACATAGAATAATGATAATAGAATATCTGTATGATACCGAAATAAAACATTATTTTATTTTCAGAACATAGTGTTTATTCAATAACCTTTCCACCCTTAAAAAAATGGCTCGATAAACCTGTAATGATTGGTGAATTTAGGCTCACTAGAATGTGTGCATGGTGGGCTTTTGTTAAGGTCTTAGAAATAACATATCTTCAGAAATTGATTTTATAAAATGTTTGACATATAGGAACAGTAAATGCATATTAAATCTGTATGATTATTAGCTAGAAACTTAAACATGGTACACTAACACAGATTTATGAGATGTTGTATTCCAATTCTGGTTGGTTGGTTGGTTTGGGGAAGGAGACCAGACAACGAGGTCATCGGTCTCATCGGATTAGGGAAGGACGGGGACGGAAGTCGGCCATGCCCTTTTGAAATCCAATTCTGTTCCAAAATAATTAGCCACAAATTTAAGATTATATTAATAACAAATGAAAGACAATTCATAAAGAAACTGAATGGTAGGTTGTGCTTGGTTTCTTGGCCTACACAACTCTTTGTGCAACCTGTAATTGTACTGTGCAAAATATTTCAAAATTGCAAAAAAGGAAGGATTTTAGTAAAGAAACAAACTGGGTTTCAATTCCTTACCTGACCTGGATCTCCTTATAGAAGTTATATGCAGAATACTTATTTTCAAAACTGCAATTAAGGAAAGAATTTTTGTAAAGAAACTCGAAGGTAGGTTGTGATCCTTTCTTGGCCTCCACAGCTCCTTGTGTAAATTCTATTGTGCAGACTACAGTTTATTTTAAAATTGAAATGTTTTGTTGCATCTCAAATATAGTCTATTGGACATATTTGCTGCCATTTTCCATGTTACCCTCCAATAAAAAAGATTGCCTACATATTGCAACCATCCAGAACAAAATATTGAACATAAATTGCCACGTATTGTGAATACCAATCTTGCTGACATTACCCAGCTGAATTTCCTTACTAAAAGGCCTAGAATATCCAATTTGCAGTAATGTTGGAGGAACCTGTTTACATAGTGATTCCTCAAATAACTTAAATGCAGTTGGGCCAGTGCCATTATTTTATTTTGTACTGTCACTGACTACATCCACGATTTCTATGAATAAAAGAGTATGCAGTTCTCCAAATGTGTGATTTTATACAAGACGAGTGCCATAATGTAAATGGAATATGAATGAATATTCTCCAGTTTCTAAAAATGTGTTAAGGGTTGGAATGGAATAAGCATATAAAACACACAGTTCAAAATTTAAAGGTATTACACTAAGGTAAGATAATTTCTGTAAAGAAACCAAAATATAGACTGATCCCTTGTTTGTTCATCATAATTGTTTGTTAATTTGTTAATATATTATTCATTAATAGTTGATTTCATAGAATACTCTTCTGCACCACAGCATACCATACACATGGTGTTCTATCTTCTGTGAAGGTCTAATTACATTGAGTGCCCATACATTATGGCCATGTGGAACAAAATTATGCACAAATTTGTCAAGTAGTGCAGGCTCCAATTCTTCTGATCTTATACTGAATTTCACTACCTACTAAGAGGCTTCTTGGCAGATATTCATAGGCTTTATACTTCTTTTCACTGCAGCCAATCTTTGCAATTTAGCATTAAGTAAGTGAGTGTTCAACTGGTTCTGCAGTAATTGCACGTTACAAAAAATACTCAAAATTACTGAGAAACTTTATTATAAAGTCCACAAACATGTATGTAATGTCAGAAATCAGTAATTCCGAAAACATGCTTAGGGCCATATGGAATATAGTGAAATGAGTGCTGGGACAGCCAGCCACAGAAAAGGAGAACATCAGTATTGAACTTAATGTTAAGGCTATAAATGATGAGTTGCAGGTAGCAAATATATGTTTCAAGTCTACAGTTTACATTGTAAATGTATTTGTACTGCCAAGGTACTTCACCTAATGGCGATACAACGTAATTCATGAATTCTTCACGAATTGCTCTAGTATCATTAGAATTTCTGTTACATTGTCCTGTTTGAATGGGGATTAAATTGTGTGTTCCTTGCTCTTCATTCCTCCAAGAGGCTCCTATTACCTGACCATTCTGTACATCCTCTACATCAAAATTACTTCGGTTTGCATAATTGCATCTTTCCTGTCCATTAAGAAATTGTGTAGGGCACATGTAGCTGAAACTATTGTTACAGTTTTTTCAGGAGCTAGTAGCAATGGACGCCTCAATATCCTAAACCGTTGTGCAATGTGTCCAAAAAATTTTCCACAAATCTTCTGGCCCTAAATAGCATGTAATTAAACACTCTGTTCGGACCTGGTTGGTTATTGAAGGGATAGGGCTTCATTAAATGACCTCACTGGAAATGCATCATCTTCAGTGATTACATAGGGGGTGTCCTTTTCTCTGACAGGGAGTGGATTGGGCAGAGGAATGTCAAGATGTCCTTGCTCCAAGGCTGGAGATAACACACAGGTACTGAGAACACCATCATCCTAAACTCTTCCATTGTAGCCTACATCCATGTATAACAACTTGTAACTGGCATCTACAAGTGCCAATAGAACAACACTGTGACGATATTTATAATTATAATAATAGCTTCCACTGTCTTTTGGAGCTTGCATCACAATATGCTTCCCATCCAATGCCCCAATGTAGTGTGAAAGTTCAAGTTCTCTTCATACCCCTTTGCCACATGCATCCATTCACTTGTTGTTTTAGGAGTCTAGAAACTGATGATGTGTAATTATTACATGTTCTATTTAATTAGCTTGTCACTTTCCATTTTATGAGCATTAGAAATTTTTTTATAAGTATATCATTCTGTAAAATGCAGTTTATTTCAATAAATATTTAATTTCATTGTTGTGTTTTCACATACCTTCAAATAATTTTCCCTTTTCAATATGTCAAAAATGGCTCTACATACGTTGGGTACGATCAGAGAAATCGTGCTGACCGGAATACGAAACAAGTACATCATGGACTTGTATGAGTCTCCTACAAAGAAAAGATTTCAGAATTTAAACTTTTTTTGGTTGTATGTTTCACACAAATAAATGAAAAGGCCTATTTTGTTCGTAGCTCACCTGTAGCTATAAATCGTAGAGTGACAAGGAAATGTTCCTTTGCTGAAATAGCAGTACAGAACTTTGTGTCTCGTTTTGATATGATAGGCGCTATTGATGTCAACAAACACTCCAGATCATTTGAGGACATACTGCAAAAGTTTTCCAAAGTATCCATGCTCTCGATACTAAGTTCTTGCAAAAGGTTATTATAGGCACCATATTGCGATCTTCTCATTATCTACTCTCTAACCCAAATACTTCTCTTTTTCTTTTTCACGTTTTTCATTACAATTACAAGAGCTGCAGCATATCTCACCCTCCTACTTGTCATTTTATACTTCCTCAGAGACTCGTAGTGGTATTGAAAGCATATGTAAACAGTATTAGCAACTTGTTGACGCAGGTTTCTTGCCAAAGAACTTGCGGAAGTATCTTGCTTAATTCTTGCGTTGTAGTGTAAATACAGCTGCAAGCGGCTCGCAATAACTTGCAGCAATAATTTCTACAAGCGACTTGCTAGTGTAAACCCAGCTTTAGGTTGGTGGCGAAAATGGCACCTTTGGGTTTTCCGGGCCACCTGGAGATGAAAAAGGGAGACAGTCTGCCACCGGTACCGGAAGCATCCACAGCTGAGCTCCAGTCGAAGAAGGGTGAGTTAGACTGACCGCGTGGAGCGTGGTTACTTGGCAAGAGGAGAGCTGTTAGCTTCTGGTCTCGCTTTTCAACTCTGGAAGATTGCTTTGCCTTGTCGCAGCAAGGAATGCAAAACTTTGGCAGATTTTTCTTTTAGTAAATTTCTGTAGCAGACTTGGATCCACCGGAAGAGCGCCACACAAAGGTGTCGATAAGAAGTGAGCACTCGCTTCTGTATGAATGTCTGTTTGCCTTCAGCTGTGCCTGTATAAGCTTTTATTTTTTCTAAATATTAATAGCTTTGCCTTCTCGTAAATTTTCCTTGCTTTGTGTATCCTTCGTCCGTCGGGAGCCAACCAAGTGGCTGAACATTAGAGTTTGTTGGGCTACCGTCATCACTAACTGTCCGATCTCATATTTGTTTTAAAGAATGTTAACTGTTCATGATTGCGTGATGTGATATTGTTGCAACTTGGCCATGATACTTAAAAATTGCGTCTCCACAAACCACGTGGGTACTCGGCTGTACTGCGAAACGTGTACTGTTTGACGAGTTATTGCGATCAGTTATCAGGCAACAGCAGTTGTATGAATGATTCACACCAATGATTATAACGGTGAATGTATCGATGCTTTTCTTTAATCAGGAATTGTGTACATGCCTCACATTCATATCTTGCGATTAAATGATTTTATTCTCAATTTTCTCTTGTATTCCGAGGTTACGTTTTTGCACCTAAGCCACTCACCTCGTAACTTTCCCGTTAGCACATCCAACGCGTTTTCTTAAGCATCAGGTCCAGTGATTGGTTTCCCCTTTTATTTTAAAACAAATGCTTTAGATTAAGTCTTATTTTCAATAGTGTTGCTCGGAGCTGATCTTATGCACAGTGTTCATGCATTTTCTGTTTTATTTTAAATCTTTGATTCTCGTTTACAGCGCACAGGCAATACTATTAATTACATCACATCCCTTATGACCGACATCACAATGTATGCACTGTCATGAGTTACTGGTCTGTGATCGAATTAAGTTATTTTCCGACTCGGCCAAACCTTTGATTAATTGTATGGTTAGAATCGATGGTTAGAATCTTCTCACGTTAATTTCACAAGCAATAAGTATTTCCAAATGGCTTGTTCAAATGGCCCTGAGCACTATGTGACTTAACTTCTGAGGTCATCAGTCGCCTAGAACATAGAACTAATTAAACCTGACAAACCTAAGGACATCACACACATCCATGCCCGAGGCAGGATTCGAACCTGCGACCATAGCGGTCGCTCGGCTCCAGACTGTAGCGCCTAGAACCACATGGCCACTCTGGCCGGCAAGCATTTCCATTCCCAATAATAACGTAATAACCTGTAGAAACAGGTTAGTTACAAAGTGTAAGTTTGATAAGAGTTTGTGAATACGTAGTTCAGCTAATACATAAATTTTATGAAGTGGGAGGTAAAGTTAGGATAAATTTCTTACAGAAACAAATATAATGGGAATACTACATATGTCGGCCTTTTTGCCATGATAGTTCGTTGGTGGTTTTGGTAATATGTAGTCAGATAGTTTTGGGTTTCTCGATGGCACAAATACTGCTGCGCTAATTTTACTAATGTTGTACTTCTTTTTCAGGAAAATCATTTAAATTTTTGTGTTCAATTTGTGTATGTTTGTGTCGTGTGACAATTGTCGATTACTTTGTTGTGTCAGCAATTGGCATAATAGTATTGGTTCTGTGTGGATTTCTCTCGTTGTTGTGTACTTATGTGCACAGTAGTGAAGTTTTGTTTTTGTTTCTTTGATCACACAATTCTACCTCGCTGTCTCCGTTACTTGTACTTAAAAATCAACAACTATCAGGGAGTTAATACCATTTCCAGCTTCGAAAAAATTACGACATAAGGTAGTTGTAGATACAACGCTAAACAACATAAAAAAGGCTACAGAAAGGAGGAGGAAATCTCAGCAGGGACAAGTAAACATCAAACATCTACATACTGGACAGAAAATTCTCGTTAAATCTCACCCTTTATCTTGTAAAAGCAAGCATCTTAGTCACAAATTCACTGTTGTATGTAGGGGTTCTTACAGGATTCATAGAATTGTACATTACAATGTTATGGAAATTGAATCTATTTGGCACACAAGAGCAAGGGACTTCATTATGTTTCACATGTCAAACCATGTATAGAATAATCCTATACACTAAAGCTGCACCCAGATGACAGAACTAAATGTCACCTGTTTCTAAAACATTCCTTGCATTACAGTGCACAGCAACAGTTGGCTACAAACAACACTATTGCACCGAATTCTGGGAACGCTATTGCACCGCATGCCAGAGCGACTCCCCTCACACGGCAGGCAACTTTTGACAAGAATCTGGCGACCATTGTCAGGCAACAAATTTCAATTATTGCTCAACACCTCCAGTGATTTGCTGCCGTGACGTGTACGCTAAACAAACAAATGATTTCTAATAAAATGAACATTGACAGTATTTTTTTAAACCACTTCTGAGCAGATACACAGGTTATCAACAATGTGTTGTTCACTTGAAAAACATTTTTGGCTGTACACAGTGAGGATAATACAGATGCATTTAATGCTTTCCTCCGCCTTTAATAAGATATGCAGACTGTTGGGATGATAATTGTGTTGTCTGGAAAGAAGAGTGACAGTTATTTTGATGTTAGACGTTTTTCAGGATCTGTTTTGAGGTAGTGATGCTGTGTTTACTGTGGTGTACTATATATGACCATAACTATGAAGTGCTGTTTACATGGAAATAAGTGAATTGAAAATAGAGCAGGGAACTGTTATTTGAAGTGTGTATTGAGACAAAGACAGCGAATATGGCTAATGCTGTTATAGATAATGTGATTTATGGTGGTGACATACATGAGATGACAATTACGAGATTTAAGATGCATACCACAATAGAATGTGGCAACTATCACAAAGATTAATGAAGAGTGAGTGAGTGAGTAATGGTTAGGGCATAAGGACACTTTTCTTGTTATAGTTATTCATCATGTGAGTGCATTTCGTGTTTATAAGCGTAAAAGGTAAGTTTTTGAAAAGATGTGATGAGATGTCAATAATATATGAAGGTAATGTGACATAATACAAAACAGTTACTTCTTTGATGTAGAGTGTATACCTATTTGATGCATATTATTTAACCTTTTTACTAAATGTGTACTGTCATTTTCTTCATCCGTGCACACCTTGTAACAGTTATACGTTACAATAACTCTAGATGTGTATATTTTTGTCTCCATTTGTAAATAGCAAATGTTATGCAATGATAAGACTCAGCATTGATTGCTACTTTGTACTGTTACGCTCTCTTGTTATACATGGTACTTCACTGAACTTTTTGTGATTTGTCTTTGTGTTAGTGTCTATTTCTTGTTTACACTGATGAATGACATTGATTTTTCTCATTTCCAAATAGCTACATGCACTCAAAATTTAACTTCTCCTGAATTCTGTAGAATTAATCTGCCTTTTCTTTGCCTAACAGGCAAACTGTACATATACATAAAAGAAATGGGCAGAGATTTAGCAAAAAAACTACAATGGGTGAGTTGATATGGCCATCCTGTACAATATGTACAGACACAAACTTCCGGCAGTAATCAGCCGATCGCTTGGCAAGTGCAAAACAATAACAGACAACCAAATAATGCACAGACAGTGGAATTTAGCCAGCAAAGTAACACACCTATGCCAAATAGCACGCAGAGGCAACAGAATTTCAGTCGAGAACCTCTCAGGATATTAATTGGTGTAACCAAACACCACCGGTCCACGTAGTGGAAGTTACGCCCAACCCAAAGATCGATGCCACCTCGACGCCAGAAAACTTGAACTGGTCACGGTAGGCCCCTGCTCTGTGACCTTGGAGGGGAGTGCAGCACAAATTTGATCAACACTTGCTTTATCAGATATGGTCAAGGTAGGTATAACCTCTAAATTGTATATACATATAATAATGTTAGATTTTGGACGCTGAAAAGTGACATTCCAGAATTTATGTTGTTAGTTGATAACGAAAATTTTTGTTTCTGTTTTTTTTTCTCCTTATATTTCAAGTATGAAAATTATAAAGTGAGTGGATTTAAAAAGGAAGAACTTGACTTTTATGTGTCTAGAGACGATGATACTTCAAACAAAACGCTTAGCCTTGCACATAGCCCAGTTGTAAATGAATAAACGAACTTGTGAAATGCACAGTAGCGTGCACTGCAATACACAACTCACCAAGGCGTTGGTGGTAACAGAACGTTGCAACACAAGTGCATTGGGTAGAAAGTTAGTCAACAAACAGCAAGTGCGTGCGTGCCAGACAGACACAGCTGAAACTGTTGGAGCACCCAAAACAAACAAACCCTATGCGCTACAGCCTACACCAATATTTTTAAAGACTGTTGGATACAAAGGGAAATAGAAAATTAATGGAGAGTCTATACACACGGAAAGGGGTCCTAAACTACGAAATATTTACTAAAGTTACACTCCTATGTACATTATATTACATAGTTCCAAATCTAAATATTGGAAGGACATGCACTAAAATTAATTGAGGGACCAGAAAATTCTTGCAGCAGGTAAACAAACAAGTACAATATAAGTGACAAACTGAATAAGAGGTCGCATTATGCCTATAACACACTTTATTTTTCAGATTTATAAGGTATATAGACACGAACACATGAGATTAAATGAGTTTGTGATAGCACGATTGCACATTGAGGTAAATGACTATATGATTGAATATATGAAAGAGGTATTAGTGACCGTCAAGCCACTGTACACATATCTATGAAGATTTAGTCTTAAGTTAGTATTAAGTTTTTCTTCCAGGGAACGATGCATCAACACATCATAAAGTGCAGAAAGATAAATGCTTGTCGAGTGTTAGGCACCATATAAACACAAAAAAGGACCACACTGCAAGTAAATATAGTTGTAAGTTTATGATATGTATGAATGTGACAGTGAGAAACTACACGTAGAAGAATACAGTTGCAGTATGCTGCATATTACGATGCTGAACTAAGGTGGAGCACTACCAAATAATCAAGAGGTCGAAACCTAACTACTGTGAGAGTTGACTACCTATGAAAGCAACAAACACCTGATTTACATTGAAATTTTTATACGCATTTGTTACTTATATAAACAACTCTGTATACTTCAGCATTTGAAATGTTTATCCTTTATACAATGAACATAAAAAGTAAATATTGAGCTGTACTTTAAACACTGAATAGGTATTCGATACGATTGGTATCGTCACATTTGTGTTGTGTGTATAAACAACAAACCATTTTGTTTTTGGAATCAGGGTGAAGTCTAGTAACGAGACGTAACTGAGCATATAAACTCCTTTCCATTAAATTTTCTCAACTCTGTAGTGTGTAGATCCATCCTGGAGACTGCTAGAGAGGCGAAGCCATGAATAGTTATTTGAGTAGCTTGTAGAATCTATTGTAGCTGCTTTTGTTAACTTCTTTAATTCTTTGAAATTGATAAATATGCTCCAACAAGAAGTCATTGTAAATTGAAATGAAATGTATGTCAGTTTATGCCATATAGAAAAAAAAGCAGTCTATTACTGTATGAATTGTTATGTGAAGAATGTAAAACCAAATGAGAGTGAAGAGTGTACTCATATGATTTGAAATGAAAATGTAATGAAGTCATAATTTAACAAAATGTACTAAAACAAAATGTCAATCAGACTATAATGTATGTAAGCAACGATAATGGCATGTCAGCAAATGAATAGGATAAGTTTATTTTGGTAGTTGTATTTTTATTTTCTATTTCTTTTATCTGTATAGTATGTGGAAAGGACACTACAAAAATTTTGTGTAATGCGACAGTATGTAAGGTGCTCTAAAACAAAGCAAAAAATGTACAAAACCTGCCCACAAGGTGTTAAGTGTGTATGTGAGATATGTGGGTGTGCGCATGATGAACTAAAAATGACAATACTTAGTGTAACAGGAATTTTCTGTGCTCGACAACGTCGTGGAAGCGGCAAGAAACTTATCTTGGCAGCGGACATCAGATGTACAGCTCGCGTCTCAACTGAATAATTGCGAGCGACAAGATGAAATACATTCCTCAGTTCGTTGACATGGAAACCAGTTGTCACCGCATCGAAGCTTCACGAATTTTTGCAGTGAAGGCTATGTGAACACATGACATGTGCACTCTGACTTGGTATTAAACATGTGAAAGCGATCTGTGACGGTAATTGACATCAAGATGCGTGTGCATGCTTCGCAAACTAAACACTGGGAAACACTGACTGATAATAATGAGACTATGCAGTTACAGTAAGCACTTTGCTATGAATGAAAACTTATGATGTATGTGTTAAGGGAGCTAACATGTATATATAAATCGATAACCATGTAGGATAACTACGGTGACCGAAAAATAAAGGCTATGCCCATACCGGCCAGAGTATCAACCCATAAAAATAGAAATAAGCTCAGGCACTGTGCACCTCCGTATGATATCAGTGCAGAGTGGGGAGCAGTTGTAAAGAAGCATATTATTATTATTTTCCTGTTGTTCTTTTCTTTTTGTACATATAAGATACAAATTAGTAGTAATTTTGTACCATACATAATAGTGGCATACAAACAAAGCAAGTAGAGATACGCAAAGTTTAATCGTACATTCATATTCTGTTCATCATTTTGCACATGCCGAGAATCCTGCATCAAGAGGATCGAAGCAAACAAGAAGAATTTGTGTGAGCAGAGGAGGGGCGATCCGGAACCAGTATTGTCATACCAATCACCATGCACAATAGCAGATGTACGTAAATTTACGAATATTAATCTAAAAATGTATCGAATATTGAAGGTCTGTTGATATTAATACCAGCTGAAGTTCACTCAGGATAAGGAGTGCTTTCCAATTTCTTTCAATTACTCTTTCAAAATTTCTGTTTTAATTATTTTAGCGGCAATTTTTAATCAGTTTCCATTATATTTTATGCACACCCCCTTATTCTCTCAGTTCGAAATGGTGTCATAATAGTATTTGGGAAATTTTAAATTCTTGGGATATGAAAATACAACTCAGGAATCATGAGGTATGACATGGTTAGACAGTGCACTTAATAAGAGAAAGGAGATGTAGGAAGTACGTGGGATACTAATGAGGACTTTTTCTTACTTTTGAGCTTTACATGAATTTTTTACTTTTCACCTTTAATTTTTTTGCTGTGGCTTAGGATAATATTCTTTTATATCTGTTTTTCTACTAACATGTGTGACATTGCAAACTGTCTTCTTCCATTTACATATGATGTAATGTAATAACATGCACGGCTTTAACTTAAGGAATTTTCAGATTGTATTTGCCTTTTATACTTACATTAGTGATTGAGTTTCTTCATAATGCATATTCCCTGTTAAGTATAGTAGTTAGGGAGCTCTCAGAAGAGAAATAAGATGTGTAAGAAATCATGAAAGATGTGTAAGCAGGAAACAAAGAGAAAAAGATAGGAAAGATTGAATAAACGTTTATAGAAATGAAATATGAGAAATAATAAGGTAGGGAAAATATGAGAAATGTTAAGTTGCAGCAAAGATGAGAAATGGTTAGGTAGGTCAAAATTGACATATGATTAGATAGGGCAAGAAAGCTAAGTTATATGACCTTATGAGAATGCATGAAATATATAACAGAAAGAACCAAAGAGTACAGTAAACCATGATATTTGCTGAGAGCTTGATGAAACTATAGGCAAAATGATTAAAAGGTGCACAAACTAAAGGATAAGTAGGTAGCATGCTAATTACTGACCATATACGGTATAATCACAGACTACATTTGACTGACTGCATGAAGTATTCTTCAATGTGAACCTTGGTTACTCCCTAATCTATGTTTTTCCTAATTATATATTAGTGTTCTCCTTATCTATATGTGTGACATTGTATATTCATTTCTTCTGTGTGGTCACTATCCTTAGTGTCTCTTTCTACCCTACTCCCTATACTTGATTTTATGCATGCAAATTTATTCCAATAGATTTAGAATTTTCTGTAGACCTTATCTTGCATATTACTGTACATATGATTTACTTGTCTGATTTTTTGTAATTCATTATTGTAAAATCATGATGCTATTTATTCTTAGTTTTTTATAGACATAGAAATCTATTGTTACCATTCCACTACATATACATTCCATATATACAGCGATGTAAAATATTAGTACTGCTCTCTTAATACAGATAATTGTATACTGTAAACGTAACAAATTGTAACTGTTTGAACATTCACTACAAATGACCTGCAAAGTCAGAAGAAATATATCTACTGATTATCCGCTGAAATATGCTGTCAGATGTTGGTATACTTTCTGATACAAGCTGCAACTGACTTTCATAAGGAGGTCTTTGATAATTGTGTAGGTACATGGTGAAAGACCCCCCCCCCCCCCCCCCGATATGGTAAAGTTAAATTTTATTAAAAATTTTTAACAGCAATAACGACAGAATCAAAGACCGACTATAGGCGTCGGCAAAGACATTAGTAAAGCTGGTCGTATGTTGTATTCCAAAAATGAACAGCACAGAGAAAGAAGTGATGACACTTTCTGCAGGACCTTACCATCATTTTGCAGGACATTGCTCAAGCACGTACAGTGCAAGCTGTTACTGGTTTGTTTGACTGAAGGGGGTGCTAAGTGCTATACCATCTACTGCACTGCTCTGACTTAAGCCCACGTGAGTTCAACTCGATTTCTAAACTGAAGGAAACACTTCACGGCATTCACTTCAGAACTGCTACAAATTCGTCAGGCAAGAGATTGTGCCACTCGAACTGTCAACACAACTAAGAGAATCCTACGACTTCCACATCACTGGCAATGGGTAATACACAATGCTGGTGACTACTTTGAAGATCAGCAAAATTTTGAAACACCTATCTATTTTGTAAGAGCTGTAAATAAATAATTGCCACTATTAAAGTTCCAACCCTCATACTACTACTGAGTTGCAAACTGTAAGTAAAGATTGGTTGAGGAAGTACAGGAACTGTCTGTGGAACTGAATAATTTAAAATTGAAGAGTAAGTTCATAAATAAAACTGAAGGAAGAATTGATAAGGACGTAAAGAACTTAATGGAGAGAGCCTAATCAGGGTTACTAGATAAGAGTATGATACCAGCACAATATGTAGTGCCAGAGCATAAATCTCTGTAAAAGCAGTCAAAGAGGTAGTCAAGGAATAGGAAAATGAATTAATTTCAAGGGTAGAATCAGATTTAAAGGTAGCAGAAGAAAAATTTTGGAACAGTTTAACTCTCCTCTCTCCATCCGAACAGGCCTCGAAAGGCCTAATGGTACTGTTTAACTGGTGGTACTGATATGACAAAGGAGTCACTAATCTCTAGCAAACAGATGCAATTATTCAGAATAGAGAGCTGTAATACCTAGCCGCCATTTACCACTAGTCCTTCAGACTGAGAGGAATGGGAGACTGTAATGCAACAGATACTGCCAATGTCAATACCAGATCTACTGGCATACATGGGGTACACCCATATGCAGCCAAACAATCCAGCAGCAGTAGTGGACAATACCTCCTGCCTATCTACTCTTCTAGCTGATGAAGGGTTACTGCGGCGTGGGCACTTTCCAAGTTTTACTACAGAGTGTAAAAGAATGAAGCCTGCGCCATTCATCAGAGCCTTCTGTTACATGTTACTGCACAACTGGATCTGGTTCATTGTGGGGTACACCCAAGGTGATGCTTTGTTATGAGCAACCGATATTGCTGAGCAGTGCCATACTTGAGAAGTTTCAGTGTGCTTTCTTGGACAAATTCTAGTCCATAGCAGCCCAAGAGAGGCTACAGTGACAGATATTTAACTTAGGCGTGGTTCGATAGTCCCCAATGTTTACTATCCAAGTATTTTGAAAAATACCTACACAAATTAAGGTATTGGACAAATCCAGTCTCTCACATGGATGTACTAAAAATACTCAAAAGTCGCTTAGCAGCACATATCAAGAAAAAAATGATTACAATATCTGGGAACTTTTTATCCATTCTGGACTCGACTGATTTGTTTTATGAAGAGGGGCAGTCACAACCCCAGAATAATAATATGCAATGTGAAGCTCCTCAAAATAGTGATCCACAAAGTAGTAATGGTGGAAGCAACCAACACAGTGGGTGTCTGTACCAACTGTGTAATAATAATCACTCAAGAGATAACTATGGCGACTGAGAAACCAAGGACACAAATGAGGTTTTAAAGTAAACCACAACCCTAATTACAATGTACCAGCATACACTGAACAGAGGGTTTTCAGACAGCAGATTCAAAATGTAACCCCAGCAGGTGGTGATAACCAATAATTATTAAGGGCTGACCAACAGTAGATGACCAGGCAACCTGGAAGCTTCAACCATCAGAACAACTACTGAGTACCAGACAGAGTTCAAGGTCAAAGAGAGTTTAATTAATGGGCATCACAAGGCACATATTCGCCAAGTCAAAATCACAATATGCATATAGTTGAGGTTACCCAGAATGAAGAGAGTAGCTCCTGACTAACCAGGAAAACTGAAACAGACCGCGATAGGCCCCCATTTGCAGAGCAAGGAAGGGGATGGGGGCGTAAAATTAATTCTTTGTTATTTTCCGAGATATGGCAAAGAAATAGATATCAAGGAGGGCTTGGAAGAGAACAGAAAGGAGTCTGTACAGTCCTTAATAAGTACATGAGAGCTGATATAGGCATGTACATTGTAATGGATACAGGTGCATCGACAAATGTAATGTCACAAGGTTTAGTTAATGACTTACAAAACTGAACACACATACCAACCTTTCCTGTCCAGAACTGTCGAATCCTGACTGAAGTAGGGAACAAATCTAAAGAGGTGGGACTTTATCCATTAATGTCCATTATTATCGAAAAATTTTCCTTAAAATGCGTTTTTCTAGTGATATAAAAACTTGGAGTTAATTGTCTTACTGGCGTGGATACATTCCAACAGTACAAGGTACTGATTGAGTTGATATAGTGAAAGTTCTCTTTAAATAATAATAATATTACTGACGAACTCTGCTTTCAATAATAAGAACTGTGCAGAAGTGATAATGAATTGTAATAGAAAATTGAAGTGTTGTAATGAGAAGGAAAGCCTTTAAAACTGGTAAATTGAATACTCTGACTGCAAGAATTTTGAACAATATAAACTGCTTGAATAATGAACTTTGACATAAAACCTATGATAATTAGTTATGCAAAACAAATCCCAGAACTAAAACTGATACACAGCTGCTCCTGATTGAATAAAAAAAGAAATGTATCAAAATATTTAGTCCTTATCTCTGTTCTGCACAAATCTTGATAATGTGTTGCAGTACTGCTTTGTCTTGCCCACCTCTATCCTAAAGCTGCAAATCACTATATCTAAATAGAGACCCTTAGAGGTGCAATGAGTTCTCTGTTAGTTGTACATCTAAGTGTTTTCAGAACACTCTTGGTTCCTTTTCTACTTTTTAAAAAACAATGATCAATTAAAAATTGTAAGAGAAAGATAGGTGAAAAATGGCACTGCAACAATAAAAGTGTGACTTCAAAAAAAATACTTTATGATTCCTGTTCACGTAAATAAAAGATTCCATTGCACTTCCTCCTCCTCAGATCAGTTATCATTACATAATCATCTTAATTAAATACATCGATAAATTGAGACATAACATTACAACCGCTTCCTCACTTTAGCGCAGCTAACCACTATCTGCCACTGTGCCTACGTGCATATCGAAGATAATAACCTAATCCTGTGATATCGCTAACAACATCGCTGCACGCTCACATGAAACAGTTCGAGAACAAAGATATGACATCATTGTACAATCGATTAATAACAGTGATCTCCATACTAACTGGATGGCGAACTTCGGCTGTCTCAGCGTGCCGTCATCTGTTAGCGCCGCAGTTTGGCAAGAAACTGTATGTGATATTTCAGTTAGAAAGGCGGCACTCGTTTTCGTTCGAAAGTATCTACATTCTTGACGATAATAAAACTAACTTGATTAACATTAAAGCAACGAACTACCAATTTCGTTTTACACTCATGAACACTAAAGTCTACTGTAATCTCGTAAATATAAAGTACCTAAAACCGAAACAATATTTTTCCCAGGCGTAAGGAAGAGTCAGGCACTGTATGAAACAACCAAAATTACGTGTGACACTGACACGAAAATTGTTCTCTTCTTTTACTGAACTAATACGCATGTACCAACGTGGAAATTGCGATGAAATCAGTTAGTTTAAAGTGCATATTTAACTGAGAACTAACACATATATACTGTTCAGTCAATCTGGGTAACTTTGCACCACTTTTTTCCGTCTTTTTGAAAGTACTACACACACAATGTACATCACAAGAGACACCAATTTCACCCGTATTGCTAAGGTATGCTTGGCAATGAGGAAATATGTACTAGAGACACTCTCTTGGAGTAAAATTTCAATTTTAATACTGGTACAAAATTACTCAGTCATTCTGGGTAACTTAAGTCTCAAAAATCATAGTATTTTCCCCATATCTAATGTTCTAAATTTACATCCCAACAAAAGGAAATCAGGTGTTAGTAAGAAGTAAAAACAGTGTTGATTTAGTTTCCAGATTTACTTTGAAATACCAACCTGGTAATGTTCAACTTAAATCACTGTCAGAAGCTCACTTCACAGTCAAAGCAATTAAAGACAAATCAGAAGCCTAAGAGCTTTTAGGGAGGTGGAAAGACATTTGACTGAATCACAGAGGTAATAAAAACGTTACATTTGGTACAAAATAATACAAACAGGTGGAACACAACCATTTGAAACAAGAATAGCGATTGCTACAAAGATACTATGATTAGTTAAAAGTTATCCTGATTGTAATGTCCCAAGGAACATCTTCATATGTCTATGTACTTTTTTATCATTTGTAAAATGATGAATACTGTAAACATTAAGCATGAGCAAGGGTATTGAAATGAGAACACAAAAACACGAAATTTATTTTTGTCATTTGCATACATTTTTAACCACTGCTGCAATGTTACAGGCACAACACTACACATTACTGAATAAAATAATGTTATTGAGTTTTTGTCTTACACTAGTTGTATTGTAACCTATTTTCTCAAGTGAAAACCTTTTCCCATATGTTTTCAGCCACACCTGAATGTACCTGGATGCTATCTTACGTACAAGCTGTGTCTCATGCAAATCTTCAATTCCGCATACATTCTGGAAGTCATGGTCAAGTTTAGGGAATGAATAGTTCACAAATTTTTTAAGAACACACATGACAATCTTTCTAATTAAGTGCTTTTGCCTCATATCACCATTGACATCAAACATTTGAAACAATTTTTCTGAGTGCTCCACCACAGAGTATACAGCATTACTTGCTTCAATTTCAATAAGCTTGCCTCGGCTTACAAATTTTGTGAATGAACTGTTTTCTGCAGTACTAAGAAGTGCATATGTTGCATCATTACAAACAGTGGGTGGCCTAAGAATGTAGAGGCAGTCCTTACATGTAACTTGTTTTGAAATTGTGAGGGCAACATACCCTGCAATGTAGTACAAAATGTTCTGCTTGCATGTGGAAAACAGAGTACCCTCTTCAATAAGTGAACACCATTTTTCTACTTCATCCACAAACATACAAGAATCATCTACAAGAGGACACGTTTGTGATCGGAAATCATCCAGTCCTACAGGTACCATTGAACACACGTTAAAATTTGCACAGTTTCCCCCAACAGTGCTAACATTAGTGCCTAAAAGCAACAAGCGCATAGCACACTTCAACTGATATGAATTTGGGTTGTTATTCCAACCCCCTCTAGATCTCACACATGAGAAGAAGAGTTTAATATGATCTTGGGAAAACTTATATGTCAATAAATATTGCAGAGGAGAATTTTCCCTAGTCATTATTTCCAGTGCAATGGCTTTAATCGAATGCATGTTCAAAATTATGCCAAAGGCAAAAGTATTTCTTGGGTGCTGCAGGAAAGAAACACCATTTACTTTTAAACTTCTTATATAAGATTCTTTCGGATGAAAAATATCAAGACAATATGCCCGATTACTGAGTTTCAGGCTGGCTTTATATCCTGAAGTTAGAGGATTTCTGGAGTTAAAGACATCAAAAATTCCGTCTATAAATCTCAAAAACTCCACTGTTGCCTCACTGCCGTGGAATCTGGGATTGCCAGCTCTTCCCAAAAAATCTATAGCATCTGCAACACTAGAACTGTGTGTTTGAACTGCTAAGCTCACATTCATCTTTTTATTAACATAATTAATATGTTGTCCTGCCAACTTGTTAGCAAACGTCATGCCTTCCTCAATTTGCATCTCATTTAGTTCTTTTAAGTACTGCCACTTAATATGGCCATTTTTAGACTCTATAACACCTACTTCTGCTAATGCATTTCGAGCAGGTTTCACTAAATGACACATATCCAAAACGCAGTAAACATTGTGGTTTGAAACTGGGTGAGGGAACTGAGAAGAAAAAACTTTTTGATGAAAATTAATACTGCATCCCAATGAACGAAGAGTACTTATATTTGTCATTGTGCCATCACAAGTGATTGCCCAAATTCTGATGCCTGAATTGCTTAGCCTCTCCACAGCAGATTTTATTAACTTCTGCCTGCACACTACCATCAAAGCCATTCACTAAAAAAATACGCTACAGGACACTTAAATTTACATTTTATGGACACAAGCATAAAAACTAATGCCTCTGAAGCTTCTTTCATTTCTTTTGATTGTTCAACTTCTCGTCCAAAATCTACAAAACCTGTAGACCTCTTAGTTTCCTGGTCCCACACTACCTGTTTTCTAACTGCCATACTGCCTATTACGAGGCTAGAATCTTAAAATTCAGTCCTCAATTGATGGTTAAACTCACAGTCCCTGCCCAACGAGAAATCAGTGATTTGTGAGGCAGAGGCATTAATGTCTGTAAATATTCATACGCCTTAGGAGAGTAAAAACACACTTTCATTGCAAACATTTTAATGTCTGTTTTGTACCTGTTTCCCTTGGATGACACACTATTATTCAACAAATTTCACACTAATTCCACCTGAGTCCCTGTTTGTTGATTCAGGAATTCATGCAGCTTCTCTGTTAGATGACCCTTCTCCTAATTTTTTCCTGCAGGCTCTTGATTTTTCTTCTCAGTGTCTCCAAAATATCTGGTAAAAACTGCATGTGTCAGTGGCCTTGTCAATCATTTCTATTTGTGTTTGAGATCCTCATTCCTTAGATGTTTCACAACTCTGAGAAAACTGAAACAAGAATAAAATACAAGTAGTACAGGCATGAAACAAATTTTGGCAAGTACTTATGAGAAAACATGTTTGTTTGAAAACAAAAACAATGTTCATGTGAAGTGACTAACCTGTTCAATATAATCATGAGTTTGTATAGTAGACTGTTCAGTTGTTAATCTAATCTGTCGCCTTAGTTGCTTTTCCTTGAGTATTAAATGCATCGGAAACACAAACTGTGATGGCACTGCATCAGGTTTGAGATGCCTTCTCGAAGTACCAGGCCTTACTAAATAATCTTCTTCCAAGAAGTGATCTCCACACAAGAAACTGGCCCTTGTAGGCGTGAAACCTTTGCGTTTAGTGGCAATGACCCACTGTTTCAGCAAATCGCCTTTTTGCAGAGGAAATCTGTCCAAAACAGAAGACACATTGCATCATGCAAGGCAACGACCAAGATATTTACGAGATTATTGTCATTTCTAGTCATTCAATTATCACCTGTGGAAAGTTAAATTACTTTCCTTGTTCCACCGGTTCGTACAGATGTATGCAGAGCACGAAATAATCATTTTACACTCACAACATACACTTCGTTATGACCAAGAGAAACTTTTTGCCTAACTAAAAGATGGCGGACGATATAAACAAACACTCTTGAGACGGCAGGGATAAGCGCTATGGTCAAAGACAGAAGATGCACATCCAGTTAGTATGGAGATCACTGATTAATACTCAAATAACACCTATTAATAGGACAGCGAAAGTGTCTCTTTACAATTAATGAAGTAAGGTTATCAGAAGATTTGATCAGAACCAGTACAACAGAAAACAGACCTCTGCCAAATACACTGGAGAACATGTGCCTTATTCAGTTGTGTTGTTCTGTGATGCACAAAAAGATGAACAGCTACATGAAAGAAGTATGGACTATCACTAGTACAAGCAAAGTTAAGTGAATCAGTTTGTCTGTCAGAAGACCACGAAGAGGTGCTACAGGAATTAATATTTCGGAAAATGCATGTATCTGATAAGGGACCATGATTAATAAAAGGTTACATATATAAAATGGACGTTTACCCAGACAAAATGTTCTGATTTTCATCATAACCCATGTCCACAGCTCGTGGTCTTGCGACTAGCGTTGCTGACTCTGGATCATGGGATCCCGGATTCGATTCCTGGCCAGGTTGGGTATTTTCTCTGTTCGGGGAGTTAGTGTTGTCCTCATCATTTCATCATCATTCATGAGAGTGGCGAGATTGGACTGTGCAAAGACTGGAAATTTGTACGAGTGCTGATAACCATGTAGTGGAGTGCCCCACAATCCAATCATCATCATCATCATCATCATCATCATACCCCATACACTGGTTCAAGGAGGCAGCAGTAAAGAAGGAAATAAAGAGGATGATAGATTGGGGTGTCATACAACACTTATATTCATCATATCATAGTCCATGTTAGTTTTTGCCAAACCTGACAGCAGCATCAGGCTTGTACTCAACTCATGCATTACAAACAGTCCTGTTATCATACATCCCAACCACTTAGAAGAAGAGTTATGGTACTGAAGTACTATAAAGTGAAATATCTTACCATAATCGATTTAAAGCCGTCGTATTTGCAGATAGCTCTCCATGAAGACATTACGAAGTATACAGCCTTCGTAGGCGGGGTCAGAAGTTATGACTTTTGTGTCTTGCCTTTTGGCTTGAATGTGAGTGCAATTGTCTTCATTTCCATGTCAGACAAAGTTTCAGGTCCATAACTATTTAATAAAGTTACTGTCTACGTGGATGACTTGTAAATATCAGTCCCTACATTGGAAGATTATTTGTAACTTTTTGGACAAGTACTATACCGATTCTCAGAATACATTGCTATAGCTAATTTAAAGAAGACTGAATTTGGGAATGAAAAGGTCAGATTCCTAGGACATGTCATATCATCACAAAGTATTTTGTCAGATCCAGGGAGGCTAGACGCAATTAGGCATTTTCCCACATCTCATAACAAAACACAACTCAAACATGATATGGATTAGTGTCTTTCTTTGGAAAATTTATTTCTCACCAGTTGTTGAACAGCAATTCCCTGTTACAAGTGTTACAGAAAAATAATCTATGGATATGGCCCAATCAAAGTCAACCCAACATTGAAAATATAAAAGGACCTCTACTCAATGGAAGTATATTGCATCACCCAGATATGTCCCAATAGTTTCGTTTAAGCACTAATGCATGTTCTGTCTGTGGGCATGACTACTGCAAATCACCAAGAGAGATGGACAACAAACTCCCTAGATAATTGGATTTGCAAGCAGAACTCTTACTGAATGTGAGCGATCATTCAGTAACGGAGCTCGAAGCTCTACCTATGGTGTGGGCTTTTAAGATATCCGAATATTATTTCTTTATAATCTATGCTGTGACCTCCAAGCGCCTTCTTTTCTCTTGACATAGAAATTGCTGGATGGAAGAATTCTCATATATTGTCTTTACTTGCAGGAATCCAGTTTTGAGGTAATGTACATCAAAAGTAAACAAAACATACATTATTACATTATGTAATTGATAAGGAGAGAAGAGAGTGTCGTGAACCAAATATAAAGATGCAGAAGAAAGTAAATAGGTTCCTTACCTACCCTTCCTTCTCATCACAAGAGGAAACAATGTGCAGCTAATTACATACATTTCGATGTGAGTATTAAGATAACATATGGGTTATATCAGGAACAATGCAATGGAGAAGGAAAGACAGCCAAGAAATTGTGGTTGTATCACCAGATATTCCCAATGAGACTGAATCTGAAATTCCATAGGTCATGAAAAGATATGTGTGATAAATGTAGAAGGTTTTCACATCATTTGGCTGAGGAAAAGGAAGAGAAAGGATTTGAAAGTGAACAGGAAAAGCGTAATGAGATGGAAAGTAAGGCAAAGTGGTTTAAGAATTTAAGAAAGAAGATGCAAGTAAGATCTTGCAAGCTGTATTTTACTGTCCTAAAGAAAATGCAAGTAGGTACAAGCGGCAGGTTCTGAAATAGATGATGTCGTCAATGAATCATCAGATTAACCAGCCCCCTTCCCTCCTCTGACATAGACCAATTCTGTTATGTATAAAATGGTGGGAAATTCAAATATGAGGAGGAAATTCAAAATTTCCCAAACTCCGATGATATCACTGTGGCAGTAGTGCTGTTGGCTGTTGTCCTATGTACAAATTGATGGGAAATTTAAAAAAAAAACTCCTAAATGGTGCATTGTCATGCTGGTGGAAGTCACTTGTGCTAAATATGGAATGTGTGTGCAATGAACAGTGGCTATTTCACTGGCCTTAAAATAGCAAGCGACCACAGAACTTAAGAACTTATACATACAAGGCATATAGCAACAATATCTATTAACGAAATGCATTATTTACAAGTTGAATTGTAGCCATCAAAAACGATGCAAATAAATGATATGGAAATATAAGATATTTTCTACAGGAGTAGTGGTCAATACAGTACTTACGCGTAACACTTCATCCATGAATACATTACCGTTATGTCATTCTCTGGAGGCACAGCGCGGCAGGCTACAGACCAAGAGTACGCATTCCGCTGCATGTCTGCAGCTGATCATAATTATGAACCATGCTCGCAAGCAAATTTTCTGCCGTGTCATGGAACTTTATGCTACATGCCTCTATTTATTTTACGGTGTCTACTTAATATCAGATGTCTCCATAGGATTTTAAGTGGCGGCAGGCGACTTACATTCAGCAAATCGTTAAATTTTCACGTCAGTTTCGTGATGAAACCAACGAAAAATGTACCTAAATCAATGAAATTTTCATCTAAATAAGTGTAAACTTCCTTTCCAGGTGAAGTATTATGCTTTTAAAACGAATATTGTACCGAAAACTGAATTTTATGTTACAATGAATATCCCTTGAATTATCATGCGTAGGAATACCCAGTTTCTTTCATTCACTCAGACAGAACGCGTAATAGCCTGGGAAACTTCTTGAATGGATTTCAGTGGCATTTACGATATTTCTTGGAGAGCAAACACAATAGTAGAAAAGGTCGAAATTAATACATGTAGTTCTAACATGTGGCGGAAATACTATCCACTGAATTATCAATTTAAAGTTCTAGGAAATTGAGAGCTCCATACCCATTTTTTATGAATACTGGTGCTAGTGATATAACAGAGTGTTTATATTTTCAAGATATCTGTCATCCATCCCCTTCTCCTGCACTTTACAGAAGACAAAGAATGACCAACCTCTAATGTGAAAGGTTTTCATTTTTATAATCATAACAGTTTGTTATTTTTCACGCAATTTCACATGTTCAGCGGTACTACATATCTCAGGTACATTTTGTTTACGTATTTAGTTACTGATTCATCTTTCAATTCTCTGTAAGTATGCTGTACTAATGCCATGAACAAGAACAGAACAGAGCACTAGATCACCACAATCTCTCTAACACACAATAACTGTGAAGCAAATGACAAGAGAAACATATGCATAGATCTGGCAGAACCTTACCGAAACTATAATTGTATTACGTTATACATATATCAAAAAAAGTTTTACACCACCCTGGTTCCCAGAACTCCTGAAGATAGACGTTAACTGTGGATATTGTATCACAGACACAGTCCCTTTGACTGTTCGGAGATGTCACTAAACCCACTCAACGATATAAACAACCATGCGTGAGCAGCGCCTATTAGACAGAGGGGGTACGACAGCCGCTCAGTTCTAGTCATTCCGCTAGGAAGGAGGTACATGGTTCGTGTTGTCTGTAGTTCAACCATGCCTAGACGGTTAATACCGCGATTCGATCGAGTCCACATTGTTACTTTGTGCCAGGAAGGGCAAGGTGTCCAGGCGTCTTGGAGAGAACCGAAGCAATGTTGTTTGGACATGGAGCAAATAGAGGGAGACAGGAACTGTCGATGACATGCCTCGCTCAGGCTGCCCGAGGGCTACTACTGCAGTGGATGACCGCTACTTACGGATTATGACTCGGAAGAACCCTGACAACAATGCTACCATGTTGAATAATGCTTTTCATGCAGCCACAGGACGCCGTGTTACGACTCAAACTGTGCGCAATAGGTTGCGTGATGCGCAACTGCATTCCCGACGTCCATCTTTGCAACCATGACCCCATGCAGCGCGGTACAGATGGGCCCAACAACATGCCGAATGACTGTTCAGGATTAGCATCACGTTCTCTTCACCGATGAGTGTCGCATATGTCTTCAACAAGGTAGTCGTTGGAGACGTGTTTGTAGGCAACCTGGTCAGGCTGAACGCCTTAGACGCACTGTCCAGCGAGTGCAGTTTTGGGTGACATTATGTGGGGCCAACATACGCCACGAGTGGATATGGAAGGCGCCGTAATGGCTGTGTGATGCGTGCATGCTTTCATCTGAACGAAAGTGCAACCATATTGGCAGCATATTGGCGAGGCATTCGTCTTCATGGACGACAATTCGGGCCCCCATCGTGCACATCTTGGGAATGACTTCCTTCAGGACGACGACATTGCTCGACTAGAGTGGGCAGCATGTTCTCCAGACATGAACCCTATCAAACATGCCTGGGACAGATTGAAAAGGGTTGTTTGTGGACGATGTGACCCACCAACCACTCTGAGGGATCTATGCCGACTCGCCATTGAGGGCTGGGGCAATCTGGAGCAACAGTGCCTTGATGAACTTGTGGATAGTATGCCATGACGAATACAGGCATGCATCAATAAAAAAGGACGTGTTACTGGGTATTAGAGGTACCAGTTTGTACAGCAATCTGGATCACCACCTCTGAAGGTCTCGCTGTATGGTGGTACAACATGCAATGTGTGGTGTTCATGAACAATAAAAAGGGTGGAAATGACGTTCATGTTGATTGCTATTCCAATTTTCTGTACAGGTTCTGGAATTCTCGTAACTGACATGATGCAAAACTTTTTTTTTAAGTGTGTATATCGGACTTCCAGCATATACAGCGGATATCTTATAGTAGTCTCTTCTGGGCGCGAATGCGCTGATGATTTAACGCCTTCCAAGATTTCTTAAGTCCATATGTTATAGTAAAATCAACAGAGCAGTACTCCATTGGTCTCTAGGATACACAACTTCTGTCATCCCTTGCTTTTCGGCTCATCAGAAGTAGCGTAAACATCTTGTGCTTACAAGTGCTGCAGATAGTTTTAGATATGGAAGAGCAGTCCTTTAGATTTATACTGCAAATGTTCTACATCTAAATATACATAAACGAGTGACGTTTACATCAAATACATGAAATGTATTCGCAGTTACGAATATGAACAACCATCAGCTATGTAATGGTATGAAGACAGTGAACATATGTGCCGGCCTGGGACTCGAACCCGTATTTTCCGCTTTACGCGAGCGGTCATCTTAACTGCTTTGGCTCTCTGTGAATCACTGATGCCCAGATCCAAACTTCCATAATGTCGTTCCTGTGTTCGTATTTACACGCCGATACCAGACAGTAGCTTTTCTTTAAAATGTCCTTCTTTGTACGGAAACTGCATAATGTGTGTGCTAGTACAGGTCTGTCGCCTGGCTCAGATAAAAAATATTTCGTGAGCCGGCGACCTCCTGCTCCGGCCCTTCGTGGGAAGAGGCGTGTCACGGCTGGAAGTCCCTCTGCAGGTACAGTTTCTGCGAGGGCTGCTCCCCTGAATCACTCGCACAGCCAGGTTGCTGGCCACAACATTTATGGCTACACATGATGTTATCTGAACATTATGCCTACAAATTTCCTCATGTAAAAAAGCTACAAACCACATATGCCAAATGTAGCAGTGGGGAACTCGGAGATCATGACACAAAATATGAATATTAATCTGACTGACAGTGTAGTTAAAGTGAGAGATGACGTGCCAACTAACTCTCAGGGGTAATAATGCTAACGAAAACGAAGAAATCGATGTACATTAAATTTGTATCCCATACTACAGTTAACCTACACACATCAACTTAAGTTTTTGAAACAACTCATATAATGTTATATCAACTGAGGTATTCCATGTTTTGCACAAGTATCCCATTCTTCAGTTGAGCTATATAGGTCAACTGAAGAATAGGATACTAGGACTCAAACAAGAGATACGCTTAACATTATTTTCGAGATATGTATGTATGTGATGTATGTCCACCATCTTCTCTCTCTGTCCTGAATCCCTTTGTTTCTGAACACTCGTTTTTGTTGTTAAATCTGTGTAATACATCATCTATGGTAAATTCTGACGATATTGCTCAAAGCTGACAAGTTATATCCCATCCTTCAGTAGTCAGTAATCTTTAGTAACGAGTGTTAAAATATCGCCGCTGGGAGATTTCTCTCTGCAGCTATTTTTTAAAGTGGAATATAAAGACGAGATCACAGTTGACACTGGGCAAGTGTTGGCAATGGCTTTGCATATGCTTCACAACATTTTTTAGTGGAAACCAGAAAGAGGAGGAAGCCCACAAGAGAAACGGAGATAAGGCCTTACTTAAGTTGGAAAAGCACAGAAATCTTCAACAAGGTGTTAACAACTTTAAAATAATCCACCAGAATGTACAGTGCTTGAGCAAGAAATATGAACAATTAGACGTTTTTGTAAATGAAACTATGCCTGATGTACTTGGTATTAGTGAACACTGGTTATCTGATGCAAATTAGAACTTTTAAACCTCTAAACAGGGTACTAGCTAATAAGTTTTGCAGATCTTCTATCAGAGGTGGTGGTGTGTCAATGTATGTAAAAAGCACATTTGATTTTAATGCTGTAAGCGTAAGAAAATATTCATTAGAAGGAACAATTTGAATTATGTGCAGCACATATAAAGGTACAAAATGATGAAATTTATGATATATGTTTATATAAACCGCCAAGAGGAAACTTCGAAGTTTTCTTAAGAAAGTTTTGTGACATGATAGGTAATGTTTTCATATCAGACCTGAACAAGTTAGTTATTACAGGAGATTTCAACGTAAATGTATTAGCAGATAAGTTACACACTAGACTATTCAAGTATACTCTGCTTCAATATAATGTGAGATACCTGATATAACTGCAACCAGGGAGACTGAAACATGCCAGTCTGCAATAGATAACATAATCACTGGTATTCATCTTTATGATCTCGCATCTTCTGTTATTTTAAGAGCTTTGTCAGACCACTATGCAGCAGAACTAAGTGTACACATAAAAAAGGTTCCTACACATAGTTGCTATACAACACATCATAGTTATGGCAATTCTCAAATAAACTATATGAAATTCTCAACCAAGCATGCCCATTAATAAAAACAGAGAATTCAGTCGCATGCTGTAATCCGAAACTGGATATCAGCTTCACTTATTGAGGCTAGAGAAAAACTAAGATGGTATGAGTATGCTATGTTAAATGACTTGACCAATAAATAATTAAAAGAAGAGTTCAAAAAGCATCAGAAATACTATGTAGACCTATTAATTTCAGAAAAACATAAAAATTTTGAAAGTGTCATTCAGAACTCAAATAATATCTCCAAAACATCATCGTCACTAGTAAATAGAGAAATAGGTAAATCTGGGAAACATACTTAACTGAAAATCACTTGCTGATAAACAGCACAATAAAAACTGATCAGAATAAGATAGCAGATCTATTTAAAATTACCTTGCTTCTGTTGGCTCCGACATAAACAATCAGCTTAAAAATCATAAATACAAATTCAGAGGAGCACCTGTAACAGGGTGTATATTTTTGGACACCAAAAAGTAAAGAAGAAATAATTAAAATAGTGAGTAGCTTAAAGAATTCCCATGCAGCAGGATATGGTGGTCTTAGTATGTATATACTTAAGAAATGTATACATAAAATTGCATCACCTTTATCAACAGTTATCAACTTTCATATGGAAGATGGTCTATTTCCAGAATTTGAAAATTGCTTGAGTTGTGCCTATTTTTAAAAAAAGGGAACAGAAAGCTAGTAGAAAACTTTCGATCCATTGAAACTTCCTGGGAGATTAAAACTGTGTGTCGGACCGAGATTCAAACTCCCTAGTTTGAGTCTCGGCCTGGCACACAGTTTTAATCTGCCAGGAAGTTTTGTATCAGCGCACACTCCGCTGCAGAGTGAAAATCTCATTCTGGTTTTGAACCATTTCTGTTCTTCCAATAATATCTAAAATCTTTGAGAAAGTAATATACATAAGAATCTGGAACTTACTGGTATGACTGTGTTGATACGGCCATATTGCTGGACAAACGGTGGAACTATGGCATTTGAGGCACAGCCCATTATCTGATGAGGTCCTACTTGACAAATAGGAAGCAGTTTGTGTCTATTAGCACTTCAGAGGGAGCATACAAATCAAACACCACTGACATAAATTTTTGTATTCCACAGGGGTCAATATTAGGACCACTTCTTTTTATTATTTACGTTAATGATATTCAGTCCATAACAAACCATGCAACAGCTATCTTATATGCGGATGATACCATGTTAATATGTCAGAATCCAAGCTATTCGCAACTCTAAGTGGAATCCAATACTGCAGCAGTCTTAACTGCAGTATTTTAATGAAAACAAGCTAAACACAAATAAATCTGTCTATATTGATGTTTCATCTTGGGGCAAAAAACTCACGAAAACCAAATTTTAATGGGTGATGAATACATTAAAAAACAAAACTCGACCACATTTCTTGGCCTGGCACTTGATGCAGAGTTAAACTGGTCTGATCATGTAAATGATATTTGCAAAAAGCAATGTACCACCATATATGTTCTAAGAAAACTGACATCTTTTTGTAACATCACCACTCTGAGGCAAATATATTTTGCACTATTTGAATCCCATCTAAGCCATGGGATAGAGCGATGGGGATCCAGCAGTAAAGGTAATATGAAAGGTGTACTTATCTTACAAAAAGAAGGCACTTAGAATTATAGGAAAGAAATGTGCCAGGGAGTCCTGCAGAAATTTGTTTAAAGAATTTAAAGTACTAACTGTTCATAACCTGTATGTACTGAAGATAATCATTATGGCAATAAACAGTAACAAAACACCTAATAAAGAAATACACAATCACAACACTAGAGGTAAAGAGAGACCCCACATCATCTCTCATAGAACAACACTTTATGAGAAAAGTCCTCACTATGCAGGCATAAAACTACTGAATTGCTTCCATCCTAATATCTCCAAATTGCTCATTACAAAACTAAAAAAGAAATTAAAATTATGGCTCCTAAACAATACTGTATATTCAATAGATGAGTTTATAGATTAGTACACTTATACAATGGAAGGCCATTTATCTAAAATATATATGTGATCTTACACTGTGTCACTTTTTTTTTGTAATCAGTTGACGTTGGACCAAAATAAAAATAAAATAAAACAATGGTATTCAAACAGCCTCCTTCAACAGTGGTAATTACAGAACCATACTAACTTGGCAACATCGAAATTTACTGTCAAGATTACTGTCCTCACAACGATCAGATGGAATTGGGTCAGCATTTATCATGTTCAGATGTCTCGTCGCAGCGTCTAACAAAGAACGCCCAGTGACAAAAGGCAAGACACCAATCAGCCTCATTCCATCAGGTAACAGCTCCAGACACAAATGCATCGAAGAAGGCAAAGGCAAGTAAAAGCACAGTGGTAATGTTGAAGGTGATGTAGACATGGTAGATATTGATAATGTCGCATACACTGTGGAACTCGTTGACATAGACAGTAACAAGAGGGTAAATGCATTAGATAGAAATGGTAATGGGCAGCCTACTTCCAAAAGTCTGTTAGTCGTAAAGACATGGACAACTCGATGACCACAATGGTTCCTCCAACTGGAATTAAAATGTTTATTAGCAAGAGCAAATACGTTAGTAAAGATAATACATATCAACCAACAGACATGGGGCCCTATGACATCTTTCTAGAGGGCAAAAATGGTATGTAGGGAAGTACATCTGACGGCCCTTGGAAGAATATCGTTTATAGAAAGTAACAACTTAAGACATGAAATCGTTAATATCTCAATTGTGGGCAATCCGCAAATAGATTATAGCTCCTTGACGTTTTTCGACAGAAAAAAAGTTCAAATATGTGTGAATTTCTAAGGGACCAAACAGCTGAGTCATCAGTGCCTAGACTTTACTTACTACTAAAAATAACATATGCTAAGAACACCACACACACCCGTGCCCGAGGGAGAACTTGAACCTCCAGCAAGAGGGGCTTCACAATCCATGCATGACGTCTCAAACCGTGCAGCCGACAGAAAAAATATGGAAACTTATATCCTTAATTTCCTAACAAACAGACGAGGAGTCATCAATGATGTCAATTCTGCATTATCCCACCAAAACATCCTTGTTGAAATAAAGTCAGAATTTTTAGTAACTGATGTACGAAGGTTCACAAAGAGTAATTGAAATTGGAGAAATGAAACGAAACTACTACTCACACCAAAATTTGTTGTAACATATAAATCTCCACAACTTCTCCAGTGTGTATATTTGTGTGATATCTGATGCTCTATTGAACCGTATGGCCAGTATGTTTAGCAATGTCACAATTACCTTAGGCATTTCCATTTAAGTTCACAGTGTTGAAGTAGTGCTCACTGTGCCAAATGCATGGGAGAACATGACACCTGGCAGTGCTCGCATGCCGGAGATCCCAAGTGTTGGCATTGAAACGTAAACCACATCGCTACTAGTCACTGTTACCAAATTTGTCAGCAGCACATGGAAGCTAAGCGCAATGAAGCTGAGTGCGCTTCTTATGCAACCACCATCTCATCACTGCAACCATCATTTGTGCAGATTATGCTGGTATTTCTACAACATGAGAGCTTTCTCCTTGTGCCTGGCTTAAAGTAAATGAGAAACCAGCAGGTTTGAACATAATCTGAGAATATTGCGGCAGGGGACAAATAATTTGGGGATATCAAAAGTCTGCTGTGTTACATTATCCTGAACAAGGATTTTACATTATAAAAGAAAATAATAATAACATATAATATTACTGACAAACCTACTGAGATGTCTATCAGTGTTTGTAGTTGTATTGGTAAAAATAATTAATTTTTGAAAATATACCGTAGGTAGATTAAAAATTTACTCACCAAGATTTGGAAATGTGTGAGCTTTCAGAGGCAGTGATTATTTCTTCTGGCAGAAGGGCTGAATTGAAAAGTAGAGGGATGAAGGAAAAGGGCTGGTGAGATAAGGAAATGATTAGAGTTAGAGGAAATTCACCCAGAACTCCACATCAGGGGGGACTTAGTTGACAGGATGAGAAGGAAAGACTGGCCGTTGGTGCCTGTATCGGACAAGATGTAAAAACCTGGGAACTTGAAGAGTGATAAGCAAGGAAAGATTACTGAAAAAACAGTGTAAAAGAGTCAGTAAAAACAATAACTAAGTGTATTATACATGGTAGATGGGTGAGGAGAGCAGGGAACATTAGACAGGTCAGACAATAAAAGATATAGGAAAATAAAAGGGATCAAAGAAAAGGAATAGTTACTGAAAATAAATGTTGAGATGACAGAAATTAACATACATTTAGGCTACGTGGGCGGAGAGAACCAAGCAAATGTTGTCAAGCCAGTACCCACCCATGGAGTTCTGAGAAATTGGTGTCAGGAGGGAGAATCCAGATGGCATGTGTGGTGAAACAAGTCACTGGGGTCATGACTGTCATGCAAGGGTGCCCATGCTTAGGGGCATACCTACCCCACCGGTTCTCAGAGAAAGTAAAAGATCTAGTTTAGTCATAAGTTTTTCTTTCTTGAATATGATTTGAAAATCTGAATTACAAAGGTTTTTAACAGGTTTGGAACTGAAACTTTTTTACAGCACTTACAAGTCCCCATTCATCTTCTAAAATACTAAAAATACTCCATACTCCCAGGTCTAGCTTCCAACCTGCCGCAAAATACCGTATGAGTGCCCTTGTTGTAATGTTCTAGAGTTTGCTCTGCAGCAGAATATTATGCATCGCCAGTATACATTCTTTATCTGCGCCCATTCAACCTAACTGATAATTTGGTGGTAGCCATAGCAATACAGAAGGCTGAAGAGAGTTTACAAAACAGCGGCGTACAGCATGTTGTTTCAGAAGTACTTTCATAATACCAGGTGATTTTAAATAAAATGATATATTTCAGGTGTTTATTACATGCAAACATTGCACATGTCACTGGATAGAGGAAGGTTTCAAAGTTTTGACACAGCTGCAACATTTTTTGTTTCTAGCAACATGGTGGCTACACCATGAGAGAAATAATTTTGTCTGTTGGAGTTTGCACAAAGTCAATCCACTGTTCAAGTTCCGCTGTCGATTAAGCAAGAAACCACCTCTGCAGGAGCAGATTTACGACAGACATACAAAATTCTTGAAGTTTGTTAAGTGTGTGATGGGAAGAGCACTGGTCGGGCCACACAGGTCTGATGAAAATATCACATGGAGTCCTTGGATGTCACAAGATGGGCACGCCAGGAACTTTAAACTTCCTCGGACAATGGTATGGCATGCTCTGAAATGATGCCTGCATATGAAGCCTTACAGGTCGCAGTTACTGCAGCAATTGCATTCTGGCAACCATAATAGAGGCTATGAATTTTGAAATTTAGTTCTCCAGGATATGTCAGAGGACACTTTCTCTGAATGAGTCATCTTTTCGGACAAATTGACATTTCATCTATTGCATAAAGTAAACCGCCATAATGTAAGAATTTGGGGGTCACAGTATCCTGTTGTTGTCAAACAGGAAGAGACTAACCACAACTGAGAAATTACTATGAATTGCTATTATTAATACTTCACAATCAACTGATAACTCTCACTCTTGACTAATCTTCACAGTTGCAATTGCTACAACTGGGACTTTTTACTTATTCATTCTTCAGTCTTAATATTTCTGCTTCTGAATGTAAACTAGCTCCCTATTCGGCAAATAGTCTGTATTTATAATGCTAGGTATCGAAGGTTCTCTATACAGGAAAAAGATAGAATATTAACAAATTTTTTCGAACAAATGCCAGACAGAAACATATAAAATATGTAGACGCGGACGCATGTGCTACATATGAAAATACAACTACCCAATAACTCGATTCAGTCGAGTTGACTGACAAAAGGAAAGAATGAATAGCATGCGGGCTGACTGGCGGGGGTGGTGTGGGTGGCAATGCAGGCAGCCCCGCAAGAGGAGGGGGGTTGGAGTGGGGATTGGGGAGTGTGCGCACTCCGCATGCCTCCTCTAATACGTATCCTTCCACTGCCTTCTGCTCACTTTTCCCTACCCTATGGTTCCTCTATAACATTACCTCAGAGCCAGTTTCATCACGTTCCATCTGGATTCTCTCACCCAACAACAGTTTCTCAAAACCCTGCAAGTGGGAATTAATTTCAGAACATGTGCTTGGTTCTTGCCACCAACCAGGCCTAAATTTCCATTAATTTCTGTGTTCTCAGCTTTTCTTTTCAGTCACTGTTCCTTTTCTTCAGTCTCTTTTATTTTTCTATTCTTTTTCCCTAGTCTGTCTATGTTTTTCCTCTCCCCTTACCCGTCTACCACATATGATGCACTTAGCTTTCCATTTTTATTGACTATTTCACAGCCTTTTTTCAGTCAACTCTGTCTTGTTTATCAATGAATCTTCCATCTTTAAGTTCTCAGGTTTTCAAATCTCTGCTGGTGCAGGCACCAAAAGACAGACTTTTCTTCTTATCCCACCCAGTAAGTCTCCCCCGAACCAGGGTCCTGGACAACTTTTCTATAACTCTTCCCATTTCCTAAACCTCACAATCTTTTTCCTTCATCCCTCTTCCTTTCCATTCAACCCTTTCTGGTATGATTTAGTAATTTAATTGAAAGCTTTGTTGCTTTGGTAAAAATAAAATTGGTTCTTTTTGTCGTGACAGAATAAATTACTATTAATCACACCAGATTTGTCGGAGAACAGCAGCAACATGTGTAATTGATCCAGCTTTAAGAAATTCTATTACCTTTTAGCGGAAAATTCGTGCGGTACTCTCCGACGTTAGAAAAGTCGTGGTGTTCCGTTCGGAGCAGGAGGCGGCTGTCTTTTCTCATACGCGATATCGAAAATTACTAAAAAAAATGAACAGAATTTTTTTTTTCAGAGGAAGATCGCGCGGAGAAAACAGACGGAAGTTACATGAAAGAAACCTAAGGGACCAACTAATTGGATTTGTACGAACATATAAACGGAACTGAAAGAACTTGGAATAAATACTATAACGATGTCGTCACGAAAGCCTCCTGTTCCGACAGAACACACGCTGGATCATAAGCTGCATAAATCTTTTAAACAGAAAAGATTATTACAAGTATAATTAATGAAAATAAGGTTGAGAGATTTTCTTTGAAATTAAATAAACTTCAAGGCTTCAAGTATTGTATTATGAAACGGAAACTTACATTAACATGGCCACCCAATGTGGCGGTGGAGCGAATTTTCATGATACACATTCTCGCTTGTTTGTGGCTACATATATTTTTAATCACTTAAACTCTTAAATTTACAATAAAATGATTATATCAGTATGGAGCACAATACTTTTGCGTCCGACTCGCAACACATTCACAGAAGAACAGCTAGAGAGCAGCGCGGCTCCCTGCAGAAGTAAAAATTGGCAATTGTTATTTTGAAACATAGGTGCATCGTTTTTTTTACTGATCGATAGCAGCGTATAACAGTTTATAGCTATCGTTATATTCTGCGCTTTTCAGGAGCGCGGAAAAGATATCTGGTTACAACATTCATTGGTATACGTTAAAAGTTCGCACATACTGACGCGAATACAGAAAAAAAAACTTTTACATGTTAAAAATCGCAGTGATAAAGGCTGTAATGTCACAATGCCTCCTATGTGAGGCATGATGATTCCGGAAGGATCATCAGGACTCACATGTAGTTTCAAGACATTACTGTGTTTTATCATCTGTTTACTTTCGTTCTAACATAAAATTGGAATGAGTTTGTCATCTAGTTATTTTATGCTTCCAGTACAATTATGAAAACAAATAGTCTTTCACTGTCTTTTGTGCACTTTGTCACTTCTCTCAGTTCATTGTAAGGTGTCCTTGCACTTTCATCTTAATTGCTGCTACTGTGAAACAAAATATAACAAAAAACAATCTTAAGTCTAACACACACAAAGATAAATGAATAATACTCTATATAGAAAACAAAACATGTCAGTAGACAAACATACACAGATACATTGAAATAATTACTTAAACAGTCCTCTAAAATTGTCTGTGACCTGTTTGGTCTCATAATGTTTTTTTATCCGTTTCATTAGATTCTTTTAGAATGTCATTGTTAATCAGGACGTTTCACTTGACACTACACTGTACACTTTTATTTGTCACGCCCTCACTTAACCCGAGTCTGCAACGTCTATTCTCGTTCGGTGAGCGGCGTCGTCCGAGAGGTCACGACCCTGGGTAGCGTCTTTTTTGTGTTCGCTCGTGTTGCCTCTCTAGTGTCTCGCATCAAGCGTCATGTCGTTTACATACAAATAAACAGAAAGAAACCTGTGTTAGGTTCGTGCTATAATGTAGACTTACAGGTAAAGGTTTTATAGGATTCTGGACAGGATTGATAACCTTCCCTTCCAGTTAACGTTTCAGTGCTCACTAATGCCTTGTCTTTATTTAACTATCTATCGCCAAAATATCCGACGTGACTGATTAAATGGAAATTAATTTGAAGCTAAGACTTCTCTTTTTTACAGAATAAATAAAGTTCATAATTAAGTTTCACTGTGATAGCTTTAGCAATGTCTCTTGCGTAGTTTATTTATTTATTTATTCTTTGCCCATGGACTCCAGCTGAAAATCCAGCTGAGAGTATTGGGGTGTCATACAATAGCCTATTAACATCAAACTTGATTTCAATATATATATAAATGAAACAAATGATTAAACAGAAATAGTCCATAATCATACAAAGGTTTTACATGTTTCACATTATACGTACACACAAATAAAAAAAAACATGCAGAAATGATAATTTTTACAGGTACATTTCAGTAATGATATATTTAAACACCATCTTAGTATTCACTCAAACTGTATATACATTTCTCTGTGAGATATAGTTTCAGATGATTTTTAAAACATTTTAGATCTGTTTCTTTTTTAATGATTTTGGGGAGTTTATTAAAAAACCTTTTGCCTGCTTCTTCTGGGGCAGTCATAGACAGTTTTAGATTTCTGTTTATCATGTAGTAATTTTCATTTCCTCTTGTACCGTGTTTGTGTACATCTTTATTTAGGAGGTGTTTATCACTTGACCTTACCACCATTATGCTTTGGTATATATACAGTGAATATACTGTCATAATATTATAGTGTACAAAAGCTTGCCTACAGGTCTGTCTTGGTGGTATTTTTGCAATGCATCTCACTGCCCTTTTCTGAATTGTGAATATTCGTTTTAGATAGCCAGCTTGTGCATTTCCCCATATATGAACTGAATAAGACAAATGTGGGAAGACAAGTCCATAATACATTGATCTGAGGACTTTATCATCCACAGTCTTAGCTGTTTTATGCATGATGAAGATCTGTTTGTTTATCTTTTTACACAGTGCATCTATGTGCTACCCCCATGCCAAATGTTTGTCTATTATAGTTCCTAGAAAATTTGTGCTGGTTACTTCTTTAATAGTCTTTCCATTTATATTAACATTTATATTATAATTTTCACTATGCTTGGTCTGAAATACTACATTCATTGTTTTAGACTGATTCATAAACAGGTTGTTTTGTGTTAAATATTTATTTGCATTTTCAATAGTCAGGAGTGCTTCCTTCTCAAGCTCCTCCTTTGTGTCAGCTGTGCAAATGATTGTTGTGTCATCAGCATACATTATACGTTTCTGACTTATATAGCTAGGGAAGTCATTTACTTAGAGTATAAATAGTATTGGCCCAAGCACAGACCCTTGCGGCACACCGTGTTTAACTGTTTGTAATTCTGATATGTAGTTTGTTATATTTCCCCCACTAGTATGTCTGATTTCTGTGCATTGTTTCCTATTTGTAATGTATGATTTAAGTATGTCATAGCATTTTCCTCTAATTCCATACTGATATAATTTCATCATTAATTTTGAGTGGTTCACACAATCAAATGCCTTTGATAGGTCCATAAAAATCCCACAAGTCTTTTGTTGCCTGTCAAGTAAATTAAGAATTTGCTCAATTTTATCTGTTGATGCTGTTTTTGTTGATTTCCCTTCTCTGAAACCATGTTGTGATGAATGCAGTATACTGTACTTTGTTATAAAACTTACAATTCTATTCTTTATTATCATTTCATAGATTTTAGCAAATGTTGAGATCAATGATATTGGCCTGTAATTTCCTAATTCATCCCTGTTCCCTTTCTTAAATATTGGCTTCACTTTACTTACTTTCAGTGAATCTGGAAATATACCTTCTACTATCGCAGCATTCAGCATGTGTGTCAATGGTTTTAATATACATTCTCTGCATTCCTTTATGATATGTGATGTGACACCATCCAAGCCAGAAGAATGTTTAATTTTAAGTTGTTTTATTAGGTTTGACACTTCTGCGTCTATTGTAGGTATGAAAACCATAGTATGATTTGTATGTGGGGGGTTTAACAATTTACTTACTGCATTTGTTTTATTTTGACTTATTAATTCGTCTGCTACAGTAATATAATATCTGTTAAAAGTATTGGCTACTTCTAGAGGGTTTGCGTTGCTTTTCCCACTCATCAGTGGGCAGATGTCCTCTGCCCGATTTGTTACTTTTCCTCTCTCTCCATTAATGAACGACCATAAACCTTTTGAGTAGTTCTTTCCCTTATCTATAGACATCCTGATGAATGATGCTTTAGTTTCTCTGATAAAACTACAGTACTCTTTCTTTTTTATTTTATACAGTGTGTTGTAGGCCTCATTATTTTTTTGTTTGGAGAGGTCATAATACACTCTCAGATTATTTCTGGCATGAATTACTTCTCCAGTCACCCAGCTTTTCTTTTTTTGTTGCTGTTTGACAAGCCTTTTACTAACAGGACATGTAACATCATAATAATAATTGAATAAAGAATAAAACTGGTTCCATTTGGTGTTTGCATCTTTAGCTGCATATATTGTTTCCCAGTTTTCTGCCTCTAACATCTTTTTTAGCAGATTTATGTTATGTGGGTAGTTCTGTCTTCTCATCTCCCATATCTTCTGCACTGAATCACTAGTCTTTATATTTATGTCTATCATGATTGCAAAATGGTCTGCTAATGTGGAGTTTATTACCTGTGTGTCACAATAGCATGTAGGAATATTTGTTATTACATGATCAATAATAGTTTCACTATGCTTTGTTACTCTGGTTGGTTTATCTATTTTTATTTTTAGATTGTATATGCACAATAAGTCCAGTAGGGTCTTAGTATTGTCTGTATTTTTACTCGTGTGTATGTTCAGATCTCCTATAATGATCAAATAAGCATATGTTTTTGAGAGGTGTTGGATTATATCTTCCAGCTGTTCAAAGAAGGTTTTAAATGTAATAGTTCCCCTTCCTGTAATATACTAAGCACTTCACTTGCTCCCTTTGCTTCTGGTACTATGCAGTGATTTTTTTCAGTTTGTGTCATTAAACCTGGATCGTATCTTTGTCCGGTGTTTATATTCCTCTCACTATTGTCACACTGGTATTTAGGATGGACAGTTTTACTTACATCTTTTTCCATGTTCTCTTTCTGCTTACTCGGTACCATAAAAAATCCTCACTTAGTGTAGCTGGTCTCCTAGTTCTCAGGATCTCTGTCTTGATTGGAAGCTGCTTCTGCTCTTGATCTCCCAGGCCTCAGGCACCTCTTCTGTGTGGTTGCTGGTGGCTCCTGTGCTCCCCGACTTGGTGACTGCCCTTCTTTGTTAGCTGCTGCGGCTAATGACCTTTGTATGTTTTCCTCATATGCATTTTCATTGCCTTGAGGTAGTATTATGGGGTCTGCTGTTCTGGATGCTGTTGCTGATGACGACAGCTCTGCTGATGATTGTGGTGATTCTGCTGCTATTGGTTTATCTGACACTGCTGCTGAGAATATCTGAGCCTTTGCTGCTGCTACTGGTGTTTGTTGTAGCTCTACTGCAGATAATGATGGTTCCACTGTTACAGAAAACTCTTGTTTTGGCGGAATTGGGATTGGAGGCACTTCCATTACAGATGACTCATTAATAAATTTAAGTATTTCGGCACAAATAATCTTTTTCCCTTTTACGTTCATGTGGAGACCATGTCTTGTGAAGTGCTCTCTTTGAACACTGTTTATCTCTACGAAAGTCGTATTCTGGAAACCTCTACATATTTTCTCAAATAGCCTGTTTGCTGTAACAATCTCGATGTTTACGCACGAGTTTTCCATCAGATCGTGTCTCCTGGGGATACTAACAATGTAGAAATGCACTCGATGCAACCTTTTGATTGTTTCCTTTAGGATTCTCGTTGCACACCAAGTTTCATTACAGTAAACATCATTTGCGCCTCCTATTATGATGCAGCTGTTACCCGTCGTTAATATGTTGTCACTGTTTTTCAGAATTTCGCGTAATGGCGCGCCTGGTTTGATGATGCCTGTTACATTAAGGTCTGGGTGATTTCTTCTCATAATTTCCGTAACTCCTCTCCCATGACTACCTGCAAAAATATATGTCTGTTGTTTGTATCCTTGCTTATGCATAACATGGTTGTTTACTTTTTTTTCCTTACGAATATTTACCCTATGTTTTTCTCCGTTTAATCCACTTGTATATTTTTGTGTGGATAGTTTGTTCATATTTTTATCCATAGATGCACTATTAACACCTTCTTTTCTTGCGTTTAATTCACTTGTGTCTTTTAGAGTGATCAGTTCGTTCATATTTCTAGTTACAGTCGTACTGTTTACACTTTGTACATTTGGTTGTGCATACCTACGAATTTTATGGCTAGCATTAATGAGATCTTGTTGCTTTGACGATTCAGACAGTTCCCGTATGGTTAGTACCAAATTTTCCATTGTTTTTATATATTTTTTTTTAATGTCAAGTTCTTTTTGAAGTTCGTCATGCACGCTGTCTTCTATTCCCGCGTAGCACTTTTCACTCGCGATCTCGCGGCCGTTAATCTCTATGTCACATTTACACTGTATTTGTAAATGTTCTTGAGCATAACAGCGTGAATGGCACCATTTATGTTTAAACACGCATATTCTAACTCCATTTAGCACTGTTTCGTCACAAACAATACACTTGATTGAAATTAAGTCCTCAAAAACTGCAGAGCGGTTTAAAGTTACGTGTACACTTGTCGCCATGATAACTAGCTGTGTAGACTTGGCCACTGTTTCTATGTTTCGATACAGTGTATCGATACGTGGAACTGTTTCAGTGTTTCGGAACGGCTGTGGTTCACTGTTTCGAAACAGCGGTGTTTCATTCCGCCCTTGTCTCGATCTCGAGCCAGACACAGAAACTGTATCGTTGTTTCAAAATAAGGCTGTTTCAGTCCACCTGTGCTTGGAACGGACTGATTGTATCGAAACAGTGATGTTTCATTCCGCTCTGTGTCGGACGAGATTCGGGCTCGGCACAGGTACTGAAACACAGCATAACACTTCATGAAACACTTTCAAGAGTGTCGAAATCTTTTTGACAAGCAATAGCATGAAGCTTCAGATGTCCGAAAATAAAGCTTCGTTTCTAGCTGACTATCCTATTCCGAAATGGCGTAACATCTGCTTTATAAACACTAACTAAACAATAAAACAACGCATACTATTCACATTCAAAATAATAAATATGTGAAAATCATTCAGTTAAATTACATTTTTTTATAACATATTCTTCTCTGTTCATGTACTGTAATCATATTAAGAAACGCAAGTAAGCCTGCAACATTTTGAATAAAAAAGGCGTAGAGTGACAGTTATTAGACATATACATAAATTTGATGTAGGTATAATTGCAAGCATCTGTTTGACATATCACTGATAGTGTAATGGTGAACGGGAAGGACTAGGAAGCCTGGTGAATGTATAGTAACGGTTCGAAACACCTTGAAAGACAAAATTTTTTTGTTATATTTTGTTATTTATTCGAATTATTTGGCGTTATTTGTGAGTCTATAGTGACTGTGCCTATTATCCTCAATGATTCCCTTTGTGTGCATGGAAAGAAGCAGGATGGGTATATTACCCATACTAATGGAATGTGGGAACCCCAGTAGCATATCCGTTGTTTCTGCAGTTTGCTCCCACCTCCAGTTCCGTTCGTGGTGGTTCTTCTGTCTTCAGCTATGGCTGTCCTCAGCCAATTGAAAAGTATGAAAGTCACACGACACGAAAGCAGTGCATTTGCTGCAGGAAATACGAAACTTCCAAGACGCCTAAGTGATAGTTTCATACTTTCTGCGACATGATTAGTGCTCTCGCACCTCATTTGTATTTACATGGACATACTTATACAGTAGACATTCAAGGTGATAAAATGTGTAGGTTTATTAGATTACAAAACACAAATTGTTTCACTGTTTCGAAACAGCGTATCGAAACATTACATTGTACTGTTTCATTTGTTTCGAAACAGTTACGTGTTTCAGTTTGCCCATCTCTATAGCTGTGACTTTTGAACTCCCATTGCAACACAATGGAAAAGTGCATACTAACACACATACTGATAATCAGGATTTATGCACCAGTATTCTTGCTAACTGAGCAGTTAAACAGCTATTTTAAACTCTGTATTCTGAGTTGTGAACTCATTATTTGTGTTCCGGTATTACTGTCAGTGCAATTGAGACACACAATGGACGGAAAACATTCTAAGGTCAATGACACGCCTCCACAGCACGCGCGTCGGGTGTGTTTCAAATGTTAATTGTTGAGTCCAATTGCAAGCAGCTCCGCGCTGTTGCCGGTTACTAGTCCAGTGCAACACGCGCTCGTGTATGCTCGTATGAAGTTTAACGTGTGTCACTCGCGCTCTGCTAAAATGAGAACACGCGGAAAACACACGTCCAGTGTCCTTTCTCCATCGTCGATCGACGTATCGAAAACTTGGGTAGAAAATACCACCGTCTGTTTCGAGGATTTCACACGACAGTCCCTGCGACCTGCCATGCTGCTTACACACAGGTAAGTGAAGCCAACGTTTTACATATAGTTTGGAAAATGCTTTGTTGTGATCGCTGTCACTACCTGCACTTGCGTGTACACATGTCACTGCACACGTATTTTGTACTCTTTACCGCTCGCATTTTGTATAGATCGTCTTAGAGTGTCTGCAAATTCACATCTCCCATCTCACATTGTGATTTCAAAGTTCACAGTTCAAGTTACTCACAGGTAAATACATTACAAGATTAAACAATGTCCATAAATTACATACATACACACATACATTTCTTAAGTTTGCTTACAGTTACAAAATTCTGTTAACCTTTTCAGTCACGCCACGCCGGATTAGCGTATTGAATACCACTACTTGTGCATCAAGGCACGATTATTTCGGTTATTCTCTCTCCCTTTTACAAAGGTAAAATTTTTTTTAAAACAAATCTTTTAAGCAGCTTGTTATTTCGTTTCTCTTCAAAATTTAGTGTCACTGTTTATGTAGAGCACAGATTGAACAAATTCTGTCTCTACTGGTCGAGCATACTCATGCATTTCTCTCCGGAAGATTCATGCTTCATAAAGTTACTGGCTGCAAGTACTACTCGCGGAATGTATTATAATCTCTTAACATTGCTACTCGCGATACGCGATTAGAACAAAACTTTCGCTAACGGATCTCTCCCACAAATTTCGTTTCCACTTCAACCGTCTAAAGAGCACTCAGATGAGCCTGTCAAATTCTAATCCTCACTTTTTTTTAATGGGATAGGATGGGGAAGTGGAAGAGGAGAGGATCAAATATGAACATAAATACACTATATACATATACAAATTCTAGCACAACTACACTAGGATATTTTTGTGACCTTAGATGCATGACATGCGTCACGTGTGCCTTCAAGTGGCTATTCTTTAATCTAATATCAGATCTTAGTTTTATTATTATAATGTGAGTCATATCTGGTGACAGCTTTCTAGTTTCTCACGCTTCCTTCTGGGCGATTGTCGGGCTTGGCTGTGAAATAGCTAATTACTTTAGTGCATCTTACATGTTTAAAGAAGAAACGTTTACCATCAGGAATACTTCAGACTTGTCAGTACAACGTATATGTTTCCATGTGGTGGCACTCTCGACTACATGACCTAACAGCTGTTGTAAAACAGAATAAAGGAAATGCTTTGTTGCTTAGGTATTAAATCTTTATGAGGCTTACTGTTCGTAGATGATACTTTGAATCTGAGATTGAATCTCCCGAAAACTATCAAATACTACGTGATTCTCTCTCTCTGTTATTTACTGCTTTTGACAGTTCAAACACTTGGCTACACAAATCTGTTTAATTCTGAAGATCGCGCTAACAAAAGGTATAGTTCATGGCGGTGTTACAATAACGCACAGTTTACACGCAATAGGCTGTACTCTGTACACTTAAAGACTAACATTCCATCTTGAGGGCTGAAAAAGAAATTGCTTAACCTAATATTTCACATACATATATATTCATTGGAGTTGGAAGGTGGCAATCTGCTACTTCCTTCCGTATCTCCTTTCACCAATAACGGTATTTCTCAATGCCAACAGCCAACTTGGACTGCTTACACCTATGAATAACTTAAAACTAACTGAGAATCGGTCCTCTCAAATGGAATGTGCTTTCTTTTTCGTACGCCATAATAAATCAAATCTTCAATTACCTAAATAGTTTTTCGCCAAAGTGTGAGTACTCGTATTAGTGTGTTTGAATACCGAAGTGTTTCACAGGTTAAACCTTAGGCTAATGTTCCTTTGCTTGTTACTTTGCCTCGTTTTACTTCTTGAGATCCTGGTGGTGATACAATCCTTTAATTCTGCCAGATGCTGGATCCGCTATTAGATAACATCCTGTATGTGGTTTTCTAATTACTACAAATGGTCCGTCGTACAATAGCCTCCATTTCCGATTTCTTTTCAACAACTTCGATGGCTTAAAATGTGTCCGTAAAAGCACCTTTTCATTAATATCATATGTAAGAGCCTTAGATACTTTCTTGTCATAAGACTTCTTGCGTAGATTCGCCTGTACAGATAAGGATACCAATGCTTGCCTAAGTTTTGCATCTAAATCTAATTCTGGTTCTACAATTTTAGGTATGGGATCTAACCATTCATTTCTTTCCTGATGACTCGTCATTAATTCCGCAGGTGTAAATCCAGTTGAGAAGTGTGGAAGATTGTTGACAATCTGCTCGAATGAAGATACAAATCTGCTCGAATGAAGATACAAAGTCAATGCAACGGGTTTGTCGATTAGGTATGTAGGTTCGAATGAATCTATTGAACTCTTTGAAGATACGTTCAGTGGGATTAGATTGCGGTCTGAAACGAGATATAAGTATTTGTTTGATGCCATGTCTGGCAAGAAAATTGCGCCATTGTCTGCCAGTGAAATTCGATGCATTATCTGATAGAATGGCCTCCGGCTTGCCAAATCGAGGAAAATAGTCTTGTTCGATTCGACGGATGATCCGAAGTGCACTGGATGATTTCACTGCATAAAGTCTCACATGTTTTGTGAAAAGATCCATCAATGCGACTAGGTATTTCACCCTTCCCCTCGCTTGCGGCAGGGGGCTGGCGAGATCAAGGGCCAGAACTTGATTCGGTCTCTCAGTAATAATTGGATTCAGAGGAATTAGGTTCGAATGGTTGAAGCGTTGAAGGGTTTTGCCTTCTGGCAGATAAGACATATACTTAAAAACTTGTGGATTCGATGGTGCAAGTTTGGTACATAGCAATACGCAGAAATCTTTCGTTTGCATTTTTAAGGTCCATAATGACCCCAGGAAAGATGTGTGTACCAGATAAGGTGTTCAACGTATGCGTGTGGTATACACACACACCATCTACCAGAGAGGAGAGAAGTTCGATGGAATAAAACATCATTGTGTAGTTTATAAAATTTGGACAAGTGGTGATCGGGTTTTGTTAGAAGAAGTTGCTTGACCTTACGCCATTTGGGATCTGTTTCTTGGAGTATACGCATCTGCTTGCAGAGCTGAAGGAAATACTTTCTATGTAGTGGGTCTTTCATTAGAAGAATTCGGTAGTTAGACATCTGCTCGATAAGTTCACTGGACTCGGGAAGTCCTTGCGGCATGCGTGACAAAGCATCCGCGATAATGTTGTTTTTACCCTTGATGTATACTATTTCGAAATCATACTCTTGCAAGAAGACTCTCCATCGTGTAAGACGAGGATGAAGAAGTTTACACGAGAGCAAGAAACTAAGAGCTTGGTGATCAGAAAAGACCTTAATTTTCCGACCATGGATGTAGTAATTGAACCTTTTAAAGGACCATACAATGGCCAGAGCCTCCAACTCTGTCACCGAGTATGACCTCTCACATTCTGTGAGAACCCTACTTGCAAAGCTGATAACTCTTATCTCTTCTTTTCCATCAATTACTTCTATTTGAAACAAACAAGAACCAAGCCCCTGAAATGAAGCATCTGACGAAATACAGAATTCTTTATCCATGTCTGGATGGAACAAAATATTGCTGTTAAGAAGTGCTTGTTTAATGCGATCAAAATCTGCCTGACACTCTGGCGTCCAATGCCAGTGAGTATTTTTCTTTAGAAGATCATGCAATGCTTGACTGTTCATCGACTGGTCCGAAAAAAACTTTCTGAAAAAGGAAGTCATTCCGAGGAAGCCTTTCAACTGGCGTTTAGAAGAGGGCACAGGAAAGTTTTTAATAGCTGCTAGTTTGTCTGGATCTGGGGTAATTCCCTGTGATGATAAAAGATGTCCTAAAAATTTAATCTCGCTTTTACCAAATTTAGACTTATGTAGATTAGCTGTGACTCTATAGTCAACAAACCTCTGGAAAACTTTGCTTATTATGTCTAAATGTTCTTCCCAAGATTTCGTAGCAATCAGTAAGTTATCAACATACACTGTTACTCGATCCAACAGTTCAGGTCCTAATACATGATCAAGTGCAGCTATGAATATGCCTGAACTCACATTCAAACCAAATGGAACTACTTTGAATTGGTATGATCTACCTGCAAATACACTCCTGGAAATTGAAATAAGAACACCGTGAATTCATTGTCCCAGGAAGGGGAAACTTTATTGACACATTCCTGGGGTCAGATACATCACATGATCACACTGACAGAACCACAGGCACATAGACACAGGCAACAGAGCATGCACAATGTCGGCACTAGTACAGTGTATATCCACCTTTCACAGCAATGCAGGCTGCTATTCTCCCATTGAGACGATCGTAGAGATGCTGGATGTAGTCCTGTAGAACGGCTTGCCATGCCATTTCCACCTGGCACCTCAGTTGGACCAGCGTTCGTGCTGGACGTGCAGACCGCGTGAGACGACGCTTCATCCAGTCCCAAACATGCTCAATGGGGGACAGATCCGGAGATCGTGCTGGCCAGGGTAGTTGACTTACACCTTCTAGAGCACGTTGGGTGGCACGGGATACATGCGGACGTGCATTGTCCTGTTGGAACAGCAAGTTCCCTTGCCGGTCTAGGAATGGTAGAACGATGGGTTCGATGACGGTTTGGATGTACCGTGCACTATTCAGTGTCCCCTCGACGATCACCAGTGGTGTACGGCCAGTGTAGGAGATCGCTCCCCACACCATGATGCCGGGTGTTGGCCCTGTGTGCCTCGGTTGTATGCAGTCCTGATTGTGGCGCTCACCTGCACGGCGCCAAACACGCATACGACCATCATTGGCACCAAGGCAGAAGCGACTCTCATCGCTGAAGACGACATGTCTCCATTCGTCCCTCCATTCACGCCTGTCGCGACACCACTGGAGGCGGGCTGCACGATGTTGGGGCGTGAGCGGAAGACGGCCTAACGGTGTGCGGGACCGTAGCCCAGCTTCATGGAGACGGTTGCGAATGGTCCTCGCCGATACCCCAGGAGCAACAGTGTCCCTAATTTGCTGGGAAGTGGCGGTGCGGTCCCCTACGGCACTGCGTAGGATCCTACGGTCTTGGCGTGCATCCGTGCGTCGCTGCGGTCCGGTCCCAGGTCGACGGGCACGTGCACCTTCCGCCGACCACTGGCGACAACATCGATGTACTGTGGAGACCTCACGCCCCACGTGTTGAGCAATTCGGCGGTACGTCCACCCGGCCTCCCGCATGCCCACTATACGCCCTCACTCAAAGTCCGTCAACTGCACATACGGTTCACGTCCACGCTGTCGCGGCATGCTACCAGTGTTAAAGACTGCGATGGAGCTCCGTATGCCACGGCAAACTGGCTGACAGTGACGGCGGCGGTGCACAAATGCTGCGTAGCTAGCGCCATTCGACGGCCAACACCGCGGCTCCTGGTGTGTCCGCTGTGCCGTGCGTGTGATCATTGCTTGTACAGCCCTCTCGCAGTGTCCGGAGCAAGTATGGTGGGTCCGACACACCAGTGTCAATGTGTTCTTTTTTCCATTTCCAGGAGTGTATAAATGCTGTGTATTTTCGTGACTGTGATGTCATCTTGACCTGCCAGTAGCTCGATCTCAAGTCTACCGATGTGAGGAATTTTACTCCATGAAACCTTTGTAATTGTTCATCCATAGCCTCAGGTCGAGTTCTTACTGGAATAATTATTTTATTGCCGGCCGAAGTGGCCGTGCGGTTAAAGGCGCTGCAGTCTGGAACTGCGTGACCGCTACGGTCGCAGGTTCGAATCCTGCCTCGGGCATGGATGTGTGTGATGTCCTTAGGTTAGTTAGGTTTAACTAGTTCTAAGTTCTAGGGGACTTATGACCTCAGAAGTTGAGTCCCATAGTGCTCAGAGCCATTTGAACCATTTTTTTGAATTATTTTATTTATGTTTCTTGCATCCAAAACTATACGTACACTACCATCCTGCTTCAAAACTGGCTGTAAGGTGAGTCTGACGGTTCAATGATCTCCCACTTAAGCATTTTACGTATTTCATTTTTGACAGACTCGCGCCTTGCGTACGGGACAGAGTACGTTGTCTTGCAAAAAGTAGAATGGGGAGCGACCTTCATGTCATATTCGTAGTCACGTATTACTCCAGGTTTCGAAGAAAAGACATGAAGATACCTCATAAGTAAGTGCAGTAAATCTTGCCTTTGTATGTAATCAAGTTCACTTGATTCGCTTACTTTATTCAAAATCTCTTCTCTAGTCGGAAGTCCGTCATCAGTATCAAAATCCGTCCAACTGTTACCCTGTCTTGTCATGTGTGCTTGGTTCAAAAACATTCGCTGTACCAGTCTGCGTACCTTAACTTTGTGCTCAGTGTTGACTCTTTTGACCTTGCCGCACAACAATTGCAGCGTTACCTCCTGTTCACCTACTCGGATTGTACAGATACCCTTTTCTATATCAATCACTGCCTTATTCTTCCTCAGGAACTCCATTCCTAATAAGCATGACACTGACAAATTCTTAACTACTAGAAATACACATATGAAAGAAGTAAAATTAATCCTTATCGGTACCTGAGCTTGCAAATTGACTCGCTGTGATAAAGATCCTACCGCTCCTGTTACTGAACAACCTTGTACTGGTAACGTTAAAATTTTCATCCCTGCAGAATCTTTCTTAAACATACATAGTGATAAAGTATTTACGTTTGCACCAGTATCAATAATAGCATCTATTGGTGTATTGGCTATGTAAATTTTAGTCATTGCTTGTACTTCGTCTTCCCATACGTCATTCAAGTCTGTCTCAATATTTTCCTGCAAGAAATCGTCTCTCAAGTCAGTGTCGCGATCATAACGTATTACGTTAAGTCGTTCAAGGTCGAGTTTGCCCCCATTATGTCCCGCAGCATCCCCAAGGAGGCGAAAAGGTGCTGCCTTTAGTTTTCCGCTTTCTTGTGATGCGACTGATTTGATTCTTCTGTCACATCACTTGACCATTCTCGCTGGTTTTTTACCCATTGTGTGTGTTGATTTGTATCAAACCCTTGTTGGTACTGCACTTGGTTACCAGGCTGAAAAATCTGTACATTACTTGCCTGCGTAAAATATACCGGTGGATTGTATTGTTTTCTTGGTTTATTGTTATTGTATCTAAAGTCCTGTTGTGGTGGCGTGTACTGTTGTTGTTGCATGAATGGTTGTTGCTGAGGCGTGTATTGCTGTTGTTGCTGGTGTTGTGGCTGCCCATAGGGTTGTGGTGGAGGTAGCTGACCTCCGCAATTTTGATTGTTGCAACGTTTACCCTTGTATTTGTTCCCATTCTGGTAGAAGTTACTACCGTTATTGTTTGATTGGTATGGGGCATTCCCGTAATACTGTTGTTGCGTGTTGTATATTGGATTGTACCGTTCGTTGCCGTAATGCTTGTTTTTGTGTTTACCATTACGGTAACCATTGTACTGTTTGTTTCCGTATTGTGTTTCGTGTGAACCATTTCCATTACTACCGTTTCCATTCGAATACGTGCCTGCGTTGTTCTTACGGTTAGCATTCGCACGCGCGTCTTCGTGTATAAGATCGAGCGAATCAAGGACGGATAAAAATGCGTCCTGATCTTCCTCTGACACGTTCACTAATTTTTCGCGTATGGGAATGGGTAGTTTTGACTTAAGAATCATAATAACATATTTTGTTGTTATGGGAGTGTCCCAATATTGTATCTTTCTCAAGTACTTTTCAAAGTACCGGCGAAGTCCGCCACTGTTCGAATGGAAAGGTTCGGCGTTGTAGACCTGTTTGCGTAGGCGTTGCTGAACACCTGCGCTCCAAAATTTGCTTAAAAAGTTCTTCTCAAACTCGCTAAATGTTTTGCACTTATCAACCATCTCGGTTCCCCATATAGCACTTTCTCCTTGTATGTATCCGGTAATGAACTGTATTCTCTGTTTGTCATTCCAGGCAGCTGGAAAGACTCCTGAAAAGTTCTTTAGGAAAGCGACTGGATGAATATTTCGCTTTTCCGGTTGGAATGGTTGAAAAACTCTGTGTTTCAATACACTCTCCTCTTTCATGAGGGTTGTGAGTGTCAATTGTTCAGAGTTGTTGTTGTGTGAATCGTTAAATTCATTTTTCGGTCGCGGAATCTACTGTGGTGTGTTGTGTTGTCTGGTATTGATGTTCATCTGGCTCAGAAGGTAGTGAGTGTTTCCCGTCACTCTGGTTATCATACTGAAGTGTTTGAATTTGCTGTTTCAGGTCGGATATCTCATCTGTTACTTGCATCCGCCATTCCGGCAAATCCCGTAAACACTCGTCTAATTTGGCCTAGTTCAGTACAAACAGTGTCTCCTGAACTGCCGGGTGCAGATAATGTGTCTAAGGTTGCGGATTTAACAACATCTTTCAAGTCACGTGTAATCTTCTCCTCAACAAGCTTCTCTTGTACATCAATCCAATCTTTGTAATGTTCGGTAAGTGCTTTAGTGTGCGAAGCAACACTACTGTTAACTCTTTCCTCAATAGTTCGGTCCGAAATGTCATTCGCCATTGCACTTACTTTTGATTCTACAGTGGCTACCGCTGTCGCTAACTCGTCTACCTGTCGTGCAACTGTTTTATACGCAAGTTTTACCGAATCGGTTTCTTTGCGACACGCTTCGATTTGAGTTGTGAGATTCTGAGCAATGTTATCAATTTTGTTATTCAGAGTGCTTATCTGTGTTGTCAAAGTGGTTACTTGCGCCGTGACGTCACCCTTAACCGAATCTATCTGTGCTGTGAGAGAGCCTACTTGCGTAGTGAGGGTACCTACTTTCGCATCAATGGTGGTATTTACGTCATTCCTAACTGAGTCAATCTGTGTTGTCATATCCGTTTTCAACTCTGATAAAAACTTGTCTCTGTCTTTCTCACGTTGTTCGCGATCACGTTCGCGCTGTTCCCTCTCCTGTCTGTCTAGTATCAATTCCTGTAACATTTTGACAATGTCAATTGATACCGTTATCGGGGAGGTGGGTGTTTCCTGCTGAGTGTCGTCCACGTTAACTACCTCTTGTCTGTCGTCTGTCCTGGCCGTCGTTCCGCGTGAGCGGAGTCGGAAATGTTTGTTAACAGTGCCGTCGCTTTCGTCTGCAGAGTTCGCGCTCGATTGTCCGTCCGCCGTTAGTGGCAGAACAACTGAGAGAAAATTTGGAATACATTTCACATAAATTTCCTCAGCATGTTATAGTCTTAGGTGGAGATTTCAATTTACCAGATATAGACTGGGACACTCAGATGTTTAGGACGGGTGGTAGGGACAGAGCATCGAGTGACATTATACTGAGTGCACTATCCGAAAATTACCTCGAGCAATTAAACAGAGAACCGACTCGTGGAGATAACATCTTGGACCTACTGATAACAAACAGACCCGAACTTTTCGACTCTGTAAGTGCAGAACAGGGAATCAGTGATCATAAGGCCGTTGCAGCATCCCTGAATATGGAAGTTAATAGGAATATAAAAAAAGGGAGGAAGGTTTATCTGTTTAGCAAGAGTAATAGAGGGCAGATTTCAGACTACCTAACAGATCAAAACGAAAATTTCTGTTCCGACACTGACAATGTTGAGTGTTTATGGAAAAAGTTCAAGGCAATCGTAAAATGCGTTTTAGACAGGCACGTGCCGAGTAAAACTGTGAGGGACGGGAAAAACCCACCGTGGTACAACAACGAAGTTAGGAAACTACTGCGAAAGCAAAGAGAGCTTCACTCCAAGTTTAAACGCAGCCAAACCCTCTCAGACAAACAGAAGCTAAGCGATGTCAAAGTTAGCGTAAGGAGGGCTATGCGAGAAGCGTTCAGTGAATTCGAAAGTAAAATTCTATGTACCAACTTGACAGAAAATCCTAGGAAGTTCTGGTCTTACGTTAAATCAGTAAGTGGCTCGAAACAGCATATCCAGACACTCCGGGATGATGATGGCGGCATTGAAACTAGAGATGGGGGATCTGCTCTTGAACTAATTCATAGAGTTGAATCTTTCAAAGGAGTGAACAATCAGTGATTCAGAAAAAAAGAATGGTAGCTCCAAACGTTTCCCACGGCAGAGAGAGAGAGAGAGAGAGAGAGAGAGAGAGACGGAGCATATCAGCAGCGCGTCTGCTGGTCAGAGCACACTGCACGCCACACAACACAGCCAGCGCCGGCCTCTGCCCTGCTTCTACCTTGGCTGCCTGCATTGTGCAGTGCCCCATTGGATTTTGTGTTTCACATATGCCGTGCCGTCTCTGTGCGTCGTCTGCCGCGTGCAGTGTCTGGTGCAGCTTAACTTCGCATCGCACTCTGTCGGCGATCGTTTCAGTCGCACGTCCTGCCCTCTGGGCAGTTGATGCGAGCAACAGGACTGAGAGCCACCTAGCGGATAACATAGGAACTACTTGCAAAAACCTGCTCGCAAGGGAACGGACGATTTGGCTCCGAGCGGGTGAGCTCCCCCCACCCTCGGAACTCGCCCGCTCAACGCTCACCCCACCGTCTCGACTCTAGCCAGAGCGTTGAGCAAAGCGACTCAGGTGTCACTCTGGTCTCTGCGGTCTCAGCTCATGCAGCAATACAGCTCGCGGCTCGACCTGCTCGACTCAGCGCCTCTGCATCGGAGTTCGTCCCCACTGGATATTGTTCTTCGTAGTAATACCGCTATGTATATTACATTATTATGTTATGTATACATCAATCGTTTTTATTTTATTTTTATTTGTTTAAACTGATTAGATTAGGTTGCTGATGACTCCTCTTACCATAGGATTTTTATTATGGACACTCGAAAATACGCTTTAATTACGAGCGAACCGATAAACGTATCGCAAAATGTGATACACCAATATTTTCCTTGTTTTATTCTGCGTAAGGCTATATGCAGCACTTTCGTTTTACAGTCAAATTTATATATTTTTTTCTTATTCTGCTACGGATTTTGCGATTTTAGGCGTCTTCGGAAGGAAACGTTCACTTTAAAAATATATGGCTTGCGATGTATTTGTATGAGGTTAATGAAATTTTAATACATTATAGCCAAATATATTGTTAATGTAAATCTCAAGTTACAACATTTTCCGATCACCCAAAAAACCACGATAGTGCAAAATAAATCAATAATCAAAAACTTTGTCATATCGTGGAAATTTCAATAAACAATACAAAATTCTTACTCATTATCTGTGTTACTTCAAAATAGGATCAAATAAGATCAAAATACAGGTGTAGTACTGCAATAAACCAAGTTTAAAGGGCAATGTGCCTTCCATTTATTTTCTATTGTAAATGAGTGGTGAGTCATGAAAAAGAGCTAATTCATTTCAGGGAGTGAACAGTTCTGATCCAATCTCTGAAAAGAACAGTTTTGCCCATCTCTAATTGAAACAGAGGATGACACGCGTAAAGCTGAAATACTAAACACCTTTTTCCAAAGCTGTTTCACAGAGGAAGACCGCACTGCAGTTCCTTCTCTAAATCCTCGCACAAACGAAAAAATGGCTGACATCGAAATAAGTGTCCAAGGAATAGAAAAGCAACTGGAATCACTCAACAGAGGAAAGTCCACTGGACCTGACGGGATACCAATTCGATTCTACACAGAGTACGCGAAAGAACTTGACCCCCCCCCCCCTTCTAACAGCCGTGTACCGCAAGTCTCTAGAGGAACGGAGGGTTCCAAATGATTGGAAAAGAGCACAGGTAGTCCCAGTCTTCAAGAAGGGTCGTCGAGCAGATGCGCAAAACTATAGACCTATATCTCTGACGTCGATCTGTTGTAGAATTTTAGAACATGTTTTTTGCTCGAGTATCATGTCGTTTTTGGAAACCCAGAATCTACTATGTAGGAATCAACATGGATTCCGGAAACAGCGATCGTGTGAGACCCAACTCGCGTTATTTGTTCATGAGACCCAGAAAATATTAGATACAGGCTCCCAGGTAGATGCTATTTTTCTTGACTTCCGGAAGGCATTCGATACAGTTCCGCACTGTCGCCTGATAAACAAAGTAAGAGCCTACGGAATATCAGACCAGCTGTGTGGCTGGATTGAAGAGTATTTAGCAAACAGAACACAGCATGTTGTTATCAATGGAGAGACGTCTACAGACGTTAAAGTAACCTCTGGCGTGCCACAGGGGAGTGTTATGGGACCATTGCTTTTCACAATATATATAAATGACCTAGTAGATAGTGTCAGAAGTTCCACGCGGCTTTTCGCGGATGATGCTGTAGTATACAGAGAAGTTGCAGCATTAGAAAATTGTAGCGAAATGCAGGAAGATCTGCAGCGGATAGGCACTTGGTGCAGGGAGTGGCAACTGTCCCTTAACATAGACAAATGTAATGTATTGCGAATACATAGAAAGAAGGATCCTCTATTGTATGATTATATGATAGCGGAACAAACACTCGTAGCAGTTACTTCTGTAAAATATCTGGGAGTATGCGTGCGGAACGATTTGAAGTGGAATGATCATATAAAATTAATTGTTGGTAAGGCGGGTACCAGGTTGAGATTCATTGGGAGAGTGCTTAGAAAATGTAGTCCATCAACAAAGGAGGTGGCTTACAAAACACTCGTTCGACCTATACTTGAGTATTGCTCATCAGTGTGGGATCCGTACCAGATCGGGTTGACGGAGGAGATAGAGAAGATCCAAAGAACAGCGGCGCGTTTCGTCACAGGGTTATTTGGTAAGCGTGATAGCGTTACGGAGATGTTTAATAAACTCAAGTGGCAGACTCTGCAAGAGAGGCGCTCTGCATCACGGTGTAGTTTGCTCGCCAGGTTTCGAGAGGGTGCGTTTCTGGATGAGGTATCGAATATATTGCTTCCTCCTACTTATACCTCCCGAGGAGATCACGAATGTAAAATTAGAGAGATTAGAGCGCGCACGGAGGCTTTCAGACAGTCGTTCTTCCCGCGAACCATACGCGACTGGAACAGGAAAGGGAGGTAATGACAGTGGCACGTAAAGTGCCCTCAGCCACACACCGTTGGGTGGCTTGCGGAGTATAAATGTAGAATGTAGAATGAATGAAATTCAACTATTGCCAACTTAAAATGGGTACTGCCAACTGAAATTCTGATTGTCAATTATTCTTGCCGCGCAAGTTAAAGTCGCGGCGCGTTCGTCAAATGTCTAATGTTACGTGGGTAATAACTGACACACGTCTGTAGCAAAAAGACAAGATGGAGTCAACGCCGTTGAAACAATTGATTGCCAACGCTGTTACACAGAAAAGACTGAAATGGCATCCATCTTGAACTTACACGAGAATACTAACTACAGTAGAAAACAAATAGTCCAAGCAAAAGGTCACAGAAAATGTTCAAATATTTACGTAGAAAAAAAAGTGGTTTCTTACGTTAAGCTACAGAAAGGATAGAGTGAGGTCGAATTTGAAGGTCAAATGAGCTACTCTTTAGACAGAACTATGGCAAACGAAAATTTGGTACTCACTCGGCGTTGTCTTCAAAACTGCAAATCTGCGTCTTATTAAATCCCAAGATATTTGTGTAAATACCGCGTCCTTCAATATTGCGTATATTTATTGCTCATCCGTAATTTTATGCAGCATTGGGTTCCAAAGAGCGATACATGAAATAAGACAATCATATATTAGTACCGTGACACTTTCAATATTTTAGTCAAGTCCCTGTTCGGGCGCCAGATCTGGTATGATTTAGTAATTTAATTGAAAGCTTTGTTGCTTTGGTAAAAATAAAATTGGTTCTTTTTGTCGTGACAGAATAAATTACTATTAATCACACCAGATTTGTCGGAGAACAGCAGCAACATGTGTAATTGATCCAGCTTTAAGAAATTCTATTACCTTTTAGCGGAAAATTCGTGCGGTACTCTCCGACGTTAGAAAAGTCGTGGTGTTCCGTTCGGAGCAGGAGGCGGCTGTCTTTTCTCATTCGCGATATCGAAAATTACTAAAAAAAATGAACAATTTTTTTTTTTTTTTTTTTTTTTTTTCCGGAGGAAGATCGCGCGGAGAAAACAGACGGAAGTTACGTGAAAGAAACCTAAGGGACCAACTAATTGGATTTGTACGAACATATAAACGGAACTGAAAGAACTTGGAATAAATACTATAGCGATGTCGTCACGACAGCCTCCTGTTCCGACAGAACACACGCTGGATCATAAGCTGCATAAATCTTTTAAACAGAAAAGATTATCACAAGTATAATTAATGAAAATAAGGTTGAGAGATTTTCTTTGAAATTAAATAAACTTCAAGGCTTCAAGTATTGTATTATGAAACGGAAACTTACATTAACATGGCCACCCAATGTGGCGGTGGAGCGAATTTTCATGATACACATTCTCGCTTGTTTGTGGCTACATATATTTTTAATCACTTAAACTCTTAAATTTACAATAAAATGATTATATCAGTATGGAGCACAATACTTTTGCGTCCGACTCGCAACACATTCACAGAAGAACAGCTAGAGAGTGGCGCGGCTCCCTGCAGAAGTAAAAATTGGCAATTGTTATTTTGAAACATAGGTGCATCGTTTTTTTTACTGATCGATAGCAGCGTATACCAGTTTATAGCTATCGTTATATTCTGCGCTTTTCAGGAGCGCGGCAAAGATATCTGGTTACAACATTCATTGGTATATGTTAAAAGTTCGCACATACTGACGCGAATACAGAAAAAAAACTTTTACATGTTAAAAATCGCAGTGATAAAGGCTGTAATGTCACACCTTCTGCCAGAAAAGGAGCCACTGGCTCCAAAAGCTCGCATGTTTCCACATCTCTGGTGCATTTTCTCCTGTTGCTGCTTGGTGGACAGATTTTTTATCTAAGCATATTGAATACTGAATGGAAAAACTGGAAGCAGCCGACCTCAGAGAAAATCAGTTTGGGTTCCTTAGAAATATTGGAACACATGAGGCAATACTGACTCTACAACTTATCTTAGAAGGTAGATTAAGGAAAGGCAGACCTACATTTCTAGTGTTTGGATACTTACAGAAAGCTTTTGACAATGTTGACTAGAATACTCTCTTTCAAATTCTGAAGGTGGCAGGGGTCAAATATAGGGAGCGAAAGGCTATTTACAATTTGTACAGAAACCAGATGGCAGTTATAAGAGTCCGGACCACGAAAGGGAAGCAGTGGTTGGCAAGGGGGTGAGACAGGTTTGTAGCTATCCCTGATGTTATTCAATCTATATACTGAGCAAGCAGTAAAGGAAACTAAAGAAAAATATTGGAGTAGGAATTAAAATCCACGGAGAAGAAATAAAAATTTTGTGGTTTGCCGATGACACTGTAATTCCGTCAAAGACAGAAAAGGACCTGGAAGAGCAGTTGAACAGAATGGACAGTGTCTTGAAAGCAAGATATAAGATGAAAATCAACAAAAGGAAAACACGGATAATGGAATGTAGTCGAATTAAATAAGGTGATGCTGAGGGAATTAGATTAGGAAATGAGACTTAAAGTAGTAGATGCGTTTTGCTACGAGGAAAGCAAAGTAACCGATGATGATGATCGAAGTAGAGACGATATAAAATGTAGACTGGCAACGGCAAGGAAAGTGTTTCAGAAGGAGAGAAATTTGTTAACATCAAGTATATATTTAAGTGTCAGGAAGTCTTTTCTCAAAGTATTTGTATGGCGTGTAACCATGTATGGATGTGAAACATAGACGATATATAGTTTAGACAAGAAGAGAACAGAAGCTTTCGAAATGTGGAGCTACAGAAGAATATTGAAGATTAGATGGGTAGATCACATAACTAATGAGGAGGTACTGAATAGAATTGGGGAGAAGAGGAATTTGTGGCACAACTTGACTAGAAGAAGGGATCAGTTGGTTGGACATGTTCTGAGGCATCAAGGGATCACCAGTTTAGTACCAGAGGGCAGCATGAAGGGTAAAAATTGTAGAGGGAGACCAAGAGATGAATATACTAAGCAGATTCAGAAGGACATAGGTTGCACTAGGTACTTGGAGATGAAGAACCTTGCACAGGATAGAGTAGCATGGAGAGCTCCATCAAACCAGTCTCTGAACTGAAGACCACAGCAACAACATTGAATATGTTTGTAGCTAGCATGTTATAGAAAAAGATGTAAGTCACTTCTGTGAACTACAAACTTCTATGTGAAATTTAATCATCATAGCTCTCTTAGCATTCAGGGCACTCCCAAATGGTACCCACATAAGCATTGTATAAACACAAACAAGAATACTAATGCAGATCTACACTTGTGTCCAAAAGTAATGGAGGTGAAGAGAGATTATGATTTAACTTCTTGTTCATGAAGCATTTGTCTCAGGCGAAGCACGGGCTTGGTTAGGGCTAACAAATAAGAGATACATTTCTCATGCAAAATATTTTGACATTTACCTTACAATTTTGGGAAACCATCAGTTCGATCTATGCAATAACATTGTCTGCCCCTATTTCACCCTTTTTCCAACTCCTTGCCCCATAACTAATATCCCTGCAATATACCTAGATGCAAGATCTGCCCCACTCATCCTCCCACTACCACCTACTCCACTCCTGTCAAAGGCATCTCCAACCCCATCAAAGGCAGGGGATCACATATTGCGCCCTACCTGTTGTCCCATGGCTCATATCCTTGCAATAGACCTAGATGCAAACCTGTCTACATCTACATGTATAGTCTGCAAATCACACTTAAGTGACTGGCAGAGGGTTCATAGAGCCACCTTCTCAATAACACACTATAATTCCACTGTCAAACAGCATGTGGGAAAAAAAACATCTAAATCTTTCTGTGTGAGCTCTGGTTTCCCTTATTGTATTATGATGACTGTTTCTCCCTGTGAAAGTCGGCATCAACAAAATATTTTTGCATTCAAGGGATAAATTTGGTGATTGAAATTTCATGATTTGATCTTGCCACAATGAGAACCATTTATAATGGATCAGATCAGAAACACTTGCCTTTCAATTATGTTCAACCCAATCCTTTGTCATTTCTATCACACTCTCTCCCCTATTTCTCAATAATACAGAATGTACTGAGCTTCTTTGAACTTTCTCGATATACTCCATTAATTCTATCTGTTAAGGATCCCCCATCGCGAACTAGTACTCAGAAAGAGGACGGACAAGCATAGTGTAGGCAATCTCTTTAGTAGATCTGCTGCATCTTCTAAGTGTTCTGCCAATAAATTGCAGTCTTTGGTTCACCTTCCCCACAACAATTTCTATGTTTATTTCCAATTTAAGTTGTCCATAATTGTAATTCCTAGGTATTTAACTGAACTTATGGCCTTTAGATTTGATTGATTTATCATGTACGTGAAGTTTAATGGATTCCTTTTAGCACTTATGCGGATGCCCTTCACACTTTTCATTACTTAGGATCAATTTCCAATTTTTGCACCACACAGATATCTTTTCTAAATTATTCTGCAATTTCCTTTGATCTTCTGAAGACTTTACTAGATAATAAACATCATCAGCTGCAAACAACCTGAGACAACTGCTTAGATTGTCTCTTAAATCACTGGTAAAGATAAGGAACAGCAGTGGGCCTATAACACTACCTTGGGAAACATCAGAAATTGCTTCTGTTTTACCCTATGACTTTCCATCAGTTACTATGAACTGTGACCTCTTGACAGAAAATCATAAATCCAGTTGCATAATTGAGGCAATATTCCATACGCACAAGCCACTTGTGAGTTACAGTGTCAAAAGCCTTTTGGAAATCTAGAAATACAGAATCAGTTTGAAATCCCTTGTCAATAGCATTCAACACTTTGTGTGAGTAAAAGGCTGGCTTGTTTCAGGAGTGATGTTTTCTAAACCTTTGTTGATTGTGTGTCTACAGGCCATTCTCTATGAGGTAATTCATAATGTTCAGAAACAAGATATGTACCAAAATCCTGCTGCATATCGACATTACTGATATGGGCCTGTAATTTAGTGGATTACTCCTATTGCCTTTCTTGAATATTGGCGTGCATTTTCGTTGTTGTTGCAAAAGTGTTCTGATCTGTTTCATATATCAGAGGTTATCAGCTCCATGTTTAGTTAATTTATTTAGTATAGATCTATTGGTGTGATCACCAATATTCAAGAAAGGCAGTAGGAGTAATCCACTAAATTACAGGCCCATATCAGTAATTTCATAGTTACTCATGTTGGAAGCTGTTCTTGATTGGAATTCTAGAATATTCACTTCATTTTCTTTGGTGAAGGAATTTCAGAAGGATATAAAGAAGTGGCTCTGAGCACTATGGGACTTAACTTCTGAGGCCATCAGTCCCCTAGAACTAAGAACTACTTAAACCTAACTAACCTAAGGACATCACACACACCCATGCCCGAGGCAGGATTTGAACCTGTGACCGTAGCGGTTGCGCGGTTCCAGACTGTAGTGTCTAGAACTGCTCGGCCACCCCGGCCGGCCTAAGAAGGATATATTTAGTAACTCTGCATTAACAGCTCTGTCATTGATAGTATTCTTACTGCTATCACGCAGAGAAGGCACTGATTTTGTTTTGCCACAAGTTTACTCCACAGGCAACCAGAATCTCTTTGGATTTTCTGCCACGTTTTGAGACAAAGTTTCAATGTGGAAACTATTATAAACATCTTGGATTGAAGTCCATGCTAAATTTCAAGCTTCTGTGAAAGATCGGCAATCTTGAGGACTTTGCATTCATTTAAATTTGGCATGCATTTTCGTTGTTGTTGCAAAAGTGTTCTGATCTGTTTCATATATCAGAGGTTATCAGCTCCATGTTTAGTTAATTTATTTAGTATAGATCTCTCAATTGCTACCAATATTATTTCTTTGAATTCAAGCCACATTTGGTCTACACTTACATTGTTAGTTTGGAAGGAGGAGAGATTACCTCTCAGGAAGGCATCAAGTGAATCATTATGTTTTTTTTGAATAGGTGTCATTTATTTTTTGAATATTTGGGGTTATAGTATTCAGTCTCGCTACGAGAACCCTGTGTTCACTAATCCCTGTATCCATTTTAATGCTCATTATTAGCCCAGGATTATTTATTGCTAAGAGGTCAAGTGTGTTTTCACAACCAATTACTACTTCAGTGGGCTTGTTAACTAACTGCTTGAAATAATTTTCAGAGAATGTGTTTGACACAATTTCAAATGATTTTTATGCATACCTCCAGATTTAAACATGCATTTTCACCAAAACATTGAGGGTAAATTGAAGTCACCACCAACTGTAATTGTATGAGTCAGGTACATGTTTGAAATTAGCCTCAAATTTTCCTTGAACCTTTTAGCAAATGTATCATCTGAATTGGGAGGTCAGTAAAAGGATTCAATTATTATTTTATTCTCATTACCAAAAATGACCAACTTCTAACAGCAACACATGTGTCACTGCCAGCTGTGTCTAGCTTATTGCTTCTGAACACCATTACATCCTTCAGAAAAATTTTGGCTAAACGTATCTCTGGCTTTAGCCAGCTTTGAGTGCCAATAACAAGATGAGCATCAGTGCTTTCTAATTGTGCTTGGAGCTCTGGTACTCTCCCAACACAGCTATGGCAGTTTACAATTGTTATACCAACTGTTCCTAGATCTACATTCTTCCTGTGTTCAACCTGCATCTTTTGAGACTGAAGTCCTCTTTATGTTTCTTCAAGACCCTCTAACAGAAGAAATTGCCCAGTCCATGCCACACAGCCCCTGCTACCTGTGTAGCCACCTCCTGTGTGTAATGGACTCCTGACCTATTTAGTGGAACTTGAAAGCTCACCACACTATGGCAAAAGTCGAGAAATCTTGCAATCTACATGGTCGCAGAACTGCCTGAGCCTCTGATTCAGACCCTCCACTTGACTCTGTACCAGAGGTCAGAAATCAGTCCTGTTGACTATGCTGCAAATGGTGAGCTCTGCTTTTATCTCACAAGCTAGACTGGCAACCTTTACCACTTCTGACAGCCACTCGAAAACAGAGAAAATCTCTCTGATGCAAAGCGACACACATCATTGGTACCGACGTGAGCCACCACATGCTGTTGGCTGCAACCTGTGCTTTTCATGGCATCTGGAAGGACCCAATCCATGTTTGGAATGACTCCACACGGTATGCACATGAAGTGCACATTGACTTTCCTTCTCTCCTTGATAGCAGTGTCCAGGCCACATAACATGCCTAACATTGGAGTTCACAACTACCAATAATCCCAACCTCTGTACTGTCCGCCCCTGGTAGCTGAGTGGCCAGCATGACGGAATGTCATACCTAATGGCTCGGGTTCAATTCCCAGCTGGGTTGGAGATTTTCTCCACTCAGGGACTGGGTGTTATGCTGTCCTTATCATCATCATCATTTCATCCCCATCAACACGCAAGTCGCCGACATGGCGTCAGCTCGAAAGACTTTCACCAGGCTAGTGGCCTACCAAATGGGACGCCTAGCTTTCCATTTACCTCTGTACTTGCCCATATCTTGCAGGCTGAACCACGACAAGCAACTGCATCTGTCTAAGTGACATGTCAACCACAGAGAGCACCTGGAACCTGTTTGTCAAACTAACCATAGTGTTTCTATGTTTGCCCCGCAGCATGATCTATAGACTCATTCCGATTTAAGTTATCCTTAATTGTAGTCCCTAAGCAATAAATTGAATTCACAGCCTTTAGATTTATGTAATTTATCACGTAACCAAAATTTAGTGGAATCTGATGACTGTATTGGTCAGTAAATAGCATCATCATTTGCAACAATCTGATGACTGTATTAGACAGTAAATAGCATCATCATTTGCAACAATCTAATGTTGCTCAGATTGTTTCCTAAACCGTCTACAGGGTGCGTCAAAAAAATGTATACATACTTTGAAGCTTCATAGAAAATTTATTTCCCGTTCTACAATGTTAAATTTCTGGAAATGGAAAGCTTAAAGTCCAATTGGAAAAATAAACGTACTTTGCAAATGTGATTAATGTTCAAACTGGTGGCCTTCAGCATCAATACATTTCTGAGTACGAGTCACCGCCTGAATCTCATTCCAAAGTGTGTCCAGGTTACGTGGTTTATGTTTGTACAACTCATCTTTTACTGTGCCCAATAAGAAGAAATCCAACGGCGTGAGGTCTGGAGAGCATGCAGGAAATTCGATTGGTCCCCTGTGTCCTATCCACTGGCCTGGCACACTGTGATCCAGGTATGCTCATACGTCCCTATTTCTTGTTGGAAATAAAACTCATCATTACCGTATAATGCACGAATGGCAGGGAATATGGAGTCAGCAAGCATTGTTAGATATGTTTCTCCAGTAACAATACCTTCAAAGCAGAAAGGCCCAATGAGTCCCCTTGCAGACAAACCACACCACACATTTGCACCAGGCAAATTCACAGCCTTTTCAACTGTAATGTGAGGATTATCTTCAGCCCAGTACACACAATTGTGCCTATTGACAGTTCCATTCAGTTTGAACTGGGCTTCATCTGACCAAATTATGCTACAAATAAATCCCGGTTCACATCTCACCGTCTCCTGAAGCCATTCACAAAATTCTAACCTTTGATCTGGATCATCGTAACTTAGCTGTTGCACCAGCCTTGGAGTGTACACAGGAAACTTGCCTTTTTTCAGAATGTGTAGCACACTACTAGCATGTACATTACTCTCATGTGCTGCTTGACTTGAAGATTTTTGAGGCGAACGCTGAAACAGTTCGAAGACCGCAGTTGTGGAATCATCACTTGTAGCTGTACGAGGTCGCCCTGATCGACCTTTATGCACATCACACACTGTTCCATGAATTTTGAATTTGTCTTGTAGACGTGTAATTGTTAACCTTTAAGGTGGTTCTGTACCATACTCACTTCTCCAGTGTCTTCAAACTGCAGCTACATTCTCAAACTTACGGTACCACTTATTATCTGCTTCCGCACTTCAAAGCTCAAATGCACATCCGCCATGTTGCAGTTACTTCCTTGCCACTGCTGCCACCTGTTGAAGAAACACAACATTACTTTCTCGCAGATATTTAACCTTGTAGAATGGGAAATGAATTGTCTATGACAGTTCAAAGTGTGTATACATTTTTTTGACGCACCCTGTATATACATTAGGAACAGCAGAGGACCTACAGTGCTTCTTTGGGCAATGTCAGATATTACTTCTGTTTTACTCAATGATTTTCTGTCAGTTACTATAAATTGTAACCTTACTGATAGGATACCATCAATCCAGCCGCACCAACTGAGATGATACTCCAGGGTACGCAATAGGACTGCAAGTCACTTGTGAGGGATGATGCAAAGCTTTCTGGAAATCTAGAAATATGGAATCAATTTGACATCACCTGTTGGTAGTACTCATTACTTCATGCGAATAAAGAGCTAGTTGTGTTTTGTATGAATGATATTTTCTGAAACCATGCTGACTATTTATCAATAAATCATAATGTTTAAACAAAGTATATCTTCCAAAATTCTACTGCAAATCATCATTAGTGAAATGGGCCTGTAATTCAGTGGATCACTCCTGTTTGCTTTCCTGAGTATTGGTGTGACCCATGCTACTTTCCACTCTTTAGGTATGGATCTTTCATCGAGTGAGCAGTTGTATACGATTGTAGAGTATAGAGCTATTGTATCAGCATAACTGATATGCAATCTGGAAGGAGGGGCTTGCCTTTATTATGTGATTTAAGTGACTTTGCTAAACCAGGGATATCTTTGCGTAATCATGTTGGCAGCTGTTCTCGATCCAGACTCTAGAACATTCACTTCATCATCTTTGGTGAAGCAATTTTGGAAAAGTGTGTCTAGTAGCTCCGCTTTAGTGGCACTGTCATTGGTAAAATTACCATTGCTATTGCACAGTTAAGGTACTGATGGTGTCTCGTATTGGTGTACTTATATACAACCAGAATCTCTCGGGATTTTCTGCCTGATTTTGAGGTACGTTGTGGAAACTATTAAAAGCATCTCACATTGAAGTCAGTACTAAATTTCAAGCTTCAGCAAAATGTCAACAATCTTGGAGATTGCGTGTTCTTTCAAATTTTGCAATTTTTTCATTGCTTCTGCAGCAACGTTCTGAGCTGTTTTATATGGCATGTGGGATCAGTTCCATTTCTTATTAATTTATTTTGTATGTATCTCTCAATTGCCATCAATACTATTGCTTCTAATTTAACCCATATCTGATATATGTTTACATTGTCAATATGGAAGGAGTGGAGACTGTCTCTTAAGAAGGTGTCAACCACATTTTACCTCCTTTTCTTAAATGGATATACGTTGCATTTATTTTTGGTTGATTTGGATGTTACAGTATTCAGTCTTGTTATGACCTTGTGGTCACTTAATCCCTGTATCTGACATGATGCTCACTATTTGCTCAGGGTTATTTGTTCCTACAAGGTCAAGTACGTTTTCACAACCATTTACACTTCAAGTGGACCCCTCAACTGTTCAAAATAATTTTTGAAGAAAGCATTCAGTACAATTTTGGAAGATGTTTTATGCCTACCGCTGACTTTAAACATGTATTTTCACCAACATATTGGAGGTAGATAGAAGTTACCACCTGTTACAATTGTATGCAGAGGGTACATATTTGAAAAGAGACTTAAGTTTTCTGTGAACTGTTCAATAACTGTATCATCTGAGTTGAGGGAGGCAGTTGTAGGAACCAATTATTGATTTAGTCTGGTTGTAAGGATAACCTCTACCCATACTAAATCATGGGAACTACTGTTTCAATTTCACTACAAGGTAAACCACTTCTAACAGCTATAGGCACTCCACCAGCAACTATATTTTATCTGTCCTTCCTGAACGCAATTAGGTCCACTGCAAAATTTTTGGCTGAATTTATCTCTGCCTTGAATAAGCTTTCAGTACCTACAACAATTTCAGCTTCAGTGCTTTCCAGTAGTGCTTGGAGCTCTAATTCTTTCCCATCACAGCTATGACAATTTACAACTACAGTCACCACAGAGTCCCCTTACCCCCATACATATTACACAGATGAGAATGAATTGTTGTTTCTTACTGTTGCATGTGCTGGTGAGTCCACTTACTCATGGAGGAATGGATAGTAATGAGCATGTGGGCTCATGAACGACCCCATACAGGAAAATCAACAAGATATTCAGTGTGATTTCACTGTAAGTTTCAGAAACATTTTGCACGAAAATCAACAACTTTACAGTGGGAGAAAAGGCTCTTTGCAACTGGTTGCTTAGAAGATAAGCCCCACTCAGGACATCCACCAACACAACTGGAAACAGGTGTGGAGGCTGCAGTGTATGTCGAACGTTCGCCAGGAAAGTTCATTTGTAAGCAGTCACAAGAATTGGGAGTTCCCCACTCAATATTACAGACACATTTGAAGAGTTCGATGTCTTTAAACCTCTTCCTTCAAGGGCGAGTGTTTTGGATGAACGTGCAATATATCACAGTGCAAAAGTGACAAAAATTTATTTCTGAAGTAAAGAATTCCCACTTTTTTTATGAAGAACTTTAATTCAACCCACCATATGTCATGATATGGGCTGCAATTCTACAACCCTCTTAGTGGTTACGTATTTCTTTGATGATGCTGTGAAAAACGTGTGTCTCTCACCATTTATATGATTGTTTTATTCCACATCTGGAAGATGCTCAGATGTCTGGTTCCAGCCCATTATTCTACTGTAGTTGGAGAATCTGTCAATGAGGCATCTCCTGATAAATGGATTGGACGTGGTTCTGTCTACTTACCTACACATTTGGAGTCGCCACCAGAAAGTCCTACTGTCACCTTGCAACAATACATTATCAGATTTCATTAAACAGAAAGTTGTTGCCACACGTTATGAGGCAACTGTTGAACTTGGGATGATGTTTGATGTCCATTTACTGCCATCATACCAACAATGAAAAGGAGATTTTCACATTGTACATGGAGGAGAATCACATTCAGTTATGAAAACAATGGTGTACATGTAGATACTCTGGAATAATTAGTAAAGAATAGCCATACTACCTCAAAGTTATCTTCTGCCAGAATCTCATTTTAATACAATGTTATCATATATGAATACGTGGACACTCAGTATGGGGTAATGGGGCTTTGTGATCACTGTGTACAATACCAATTGTTGCTAGGTCTACCCTCATCCTGCGATTGTCCTGCACCCTTTTAGACTGAGTCACTTTCTGTAATTTCTTGAGACACTCTAATCTAAAAACCTAGATCATTCCGCATGGCCTCCACTACCCATGTAGTCACTTCTTGAGTGTAATGGATTCCTGACCTCTTAAGCAAAACCTGAAAACCCATCCTATGGCGTAAATCTGCACCCAAAATAGACGCAAAATTGTCTGAGCCTCTGATTCAGACCCTCCACTCAGTTCTGTACCAAAGGTTTTCAGCCCATCCTGTTGACGACACATGCAATCATTTGTAAGCAGTCTTTGCCACTTTTTACAGCTGAATGAAACTAGAGAGAATCTCTCCCAGTCCAAAGTGACATACATTGTTAGCACTGATTTGAGTGCCTACCTGCAGCTAGCTGCACCCTGCAGTCGACATGGCATCCACAAGCATCAGTTTCACATCTAGGATGACCCACTGGTATGCACACAAAGTGCACTTTGGGCTTTCCCCCAACCTTGACAGTCATATCCCAAATGAGCCACCCCATTATGCACCAACAATGGAACTCCAAACTACAAGTAACCCAAATCTATTGGACTGCCTAGATCTTGTGGGCCAAAAGGCTTCCTGTTTACTGAAATCACGCAAAAAAGGAAGAGGAAAGGATACACGCTATATTGGAGTGATGGACAAGAGGCCAAAAATGGAATGAATGCAAAAGAAAAACCAACCCTAGAAGAATGTGTGGAAGCAGTAGAAGACATAAGTGAGAGGAAGAACAAGATTCAAATGAGGCCTTAATCGAAGTACAGAAGTATATGCACCACAGACAGGAAATAAAGAGGAAACATTGAGGAATTCCTAAGAAATTAGAGAATTAACTTATGGATGTGGAAGCAATAACAACGGGACCTTAACTATACAGGTGGGAAATGAAAAATTAGGGAAGGAAGTGAGGATTGATATGTACAGATACGGGAAGAAAAATGAGTAAGGAGAGAAAATGGCTGATTATTGTGAAACAAATGGTTTGATTGTGAGCAACTTGTTGTTCAGGAAGATAACAGCCAAAAGATAACAAGACCTGGCTAGGCAGAGAAGTACAATAATGTTCAATGGCTGCTTTCTGGGGGAAAAGCAAAATCAGACTGTTAATGGGTGTAACTGTGTTCCCAGGAGAAGCTTTTGATATAAACTGTCCAGCAGTGGTGCGAAGATGAGGATCGGTAAAATGGAACAAATTAAGGCAAAAAGGGAGACGAAATGAAAGCATGGAAATGAAAGACAGGAAAGCAGAAGAAAATTCAGAGAGTTACTTGTTGTATCCGTGGTCCCAACCGAATAGCGTGCGCACCCTGCCATTGCATCGCTTGCCACAGTTTCCCGTCGCGACCGCCGGTGGCACATGGCGTTGCCGCCGACCAAAGACGTTGCGCCATTGCTCAGCTGGGGCCTACAGCGCCCTCTGGCTACACGATATAACAGGAGCGCTGGGCCCGAGTCAGGGGGTCTTGCAGACAGCTCGTTGCAGTCGTCAGTGCCGTCGTTCGTTGTCTGGTTAGCTAGCTTGCTGTGTGATTCAGTATTGTATAACAACTTAGGCCACGAATCAGGAATATTCTTTGGACACTAATTGGAACTGTATCTACGGTACACTATTCGCTGTCAATAAAGCTAAGTAACTGTTTTATACTAGCTGGCGCTTATTTGTCACTAATCGTTTTCCTGCCACCAGATTTTAGTCACAACGTGGTCACATCCTACTCCATATCCAAATTATGGTTGCCACGCCCAGGCAGTCATAAAAGTGGCGACGAGGATTTTGGTATTGCTGAGCAGCGGGCGGGCTCTGCCTCCCGCCGCCGTTGTCAATCCTGCTCGCCTCAACGTTTGCTATCACTGATGAACTGTTTGCTAATTGCTTCTTGCTTGCGCCTAGTCAAAACTAACCGAATTTCTTGTGGACATTTTCGGATTTCAGTGTGAAGCACTCCGCACCTTTGTTTCGTTTACTGGTATCTTGTTCTGAATAGTTGCATTGCACTAACATGGCAACTCCCACACCTCCACACCAGGCTCCTCCCAATCCGGTGCAAGCGTCTACTACCTACACAGTCACTTTTGAACAGATTTTGCTTTTGCAGGCGCAGCAGATGATTCAACTTTTGTCCGGCGTGAAGCAACTAATAACAGCGCAGCAGCAATCAACGACGCCTGCTGCAGTCAGCCCCATGGGCCGACTAACCCGCACGCCACCGTTCAGAGCCTTCAATCAGGATGAAGAAACATGGAATGAATATCTAGCTCTATTCGAGGCACACATGGCGGCTCATCAGCACCCAGGTCAGCTAAAACTTGCTTTTCTATTGGCCTCCGCGGGTGTTAAAGTATACCGACTCTTAGAAAAGTTGTTTCCGGCCTTCCGCCCAGAACTTTAGCAATACGAACAGTGCATTCAGGCTGTGTCACAATACTTTGATTCTCAAACCCAGCTGCTGCGGCTAGGTTCAAGTTCTTTCGCTATCATAGACAGCCGGGTCACACCTACAAACAGCAGATTACCAACCTCAAAGAATTAACTCATGATTGTCGATTTACATGTGACTGTGGTAAACTTTTTGCAGACACTATGATTTGTGATGCCATCACTCAGAACGTGCAGGACATACATGTTAGGGAGCAGATATTGCGGATCCCCGATCCCTCCCTCAACCAAGTCGTCACTATCTTGGAAAGTAGAGACATGTGTGAAAACGCACAAAACAGTTTTGACTTGCCATCCGTTTGTCGTGTGTCGAACGACCCTAGTGTACGACAGACCGACCGTCGTAGGGAAAAGTTGCCACACACACCGCAGGTACACAAATGGCATGGCTGCGGTAGCTTGCATTCCTGCCAACAGCCTTTGCGTCAAAACAAACAATTCCCTTCCTTGCGGGCGCCTTTGAAATCATGCCCACAGTGTAATATGCATCACAAACGTGAACATTGTCCATCGCGTAACTATTCTTGCTACGTGTGTGGGAAGACTGGACATGTGCAATCCGTGTGCCAACAGCGTAAACTGAATACATTTGCTCCTCGTGCTTCTGGACACGCACATTCAGTCCATGTTATTGGCTCTACCGTCAACAGTGTTGAAAACAGTGTTTTAGTTAGTGACTTGTTCCGTAGTGTCAATGTAGTTAATAGCAGTAGCGCATTGCCGCCCTCTGTGCACTGATGGGCTCACAAATTGTACATTGACTTGCTCCTGGCTTCGCATCATGTGAAATTTCAATTGGACATGGGCTCTGCCGTTACACTGATTAATAGCCGTGTGTATGAACTGCTAGGAAAGCCTACATTTACAAAGCCCTCTTCTCCGCTAACGGCGTATAGTGGTGAGAGTATTTCAGTTCTTGACACATGTAGTTTGCCAGCACAATACCATAACGTGACCAGGACAATTCAGTTGCATGTTGTAGCCGCACACTCATGCGAAAACATTTTTGGACTGGACTGCTTCGATTTGTTCGGACTCAGCATTCAAAACAATGTGTTAGCAATTAGTGATTGTCCTACTACTGATGCTGTTGTCCCCCTCTGTGATGAGTTCCCGGAATTGTTTAGCGGCGGCTTGGGCTGCGTCCGTGACTATGTTGCGCACGTCATGCTCATGCTCAAGGCAAGCGCCCGGCCACATTTTTGCAAAGCACGATCAGTGCCTCACGCGTTGCGTGACCAAGTTGCAGCCGAACTCCGTTCCTTGCAAAACGAGGGGGTGATTGCGCCCGTTAGTGCTAGTCAGTAGGCCTCCCCATAAGTCTTGCTAACAAAGCCCAATGGTTCCTTGCGCCTGTGTGTGGACTTCAAGAGTACAGTGAATCCACAAACGATTGCGGATAGCTATCCTCTCCCTCGCCCGGAGGGATTGATGGACAAATTAGGCTTGGGGAGATACTATTACAAGATTGACTTGCGGGATGCGTATTTGCAAATTCCTTTAGATGAACCATCCAAAGACATTTTTGTGACCAACACTCACTTGGGTCTTTTTAAGTATTTACGCCTCCCCTTTGGCAGCTCATCAGCTCCTGCTATTTTTCAGCGTTACTTGTCGCAACTGACTGCCAAAGTCCATTTTTGCTCCAATTATCTGGACGACATCATAGTTGCCGGTCGTACTGCAGATGAACACCTGCAGAATTTGCGTCGCCTATTTTCGGTGTTGTTGAAGGCAGGTCTCAAAGTGAACAAAGACAAATGTGTGTTTTTTCGTACAGAAATAGAATATTTGGGACATGTAATCAAAGCACAAGGTGTCCATCCATTGCAGTCGCACCTTTGTGCCATTGCCAACCTTCCTTCGCATAAAAACTTGTCCGAATTGCAATGTGTGTTGGGTGAGATTACCTATTATCATCGGTTCATCCCCAATGCTACACAAATAGCTGCGCCGTTGCACCGATTACGCCGGTGCAGCGTTCTGTTTGTGTGGTCGGCCGAATGCCAAGCGGCATTTCAGAAACTGAAAAACGCCCTCGAGTGCTCGTTGCCTAGCCCATTTCGATCCCTCTCAACCAGTTGTGCTTGCTGTGGACGCTTCATTCTGTGGGTTAGGTGCTGTGTTGTCACATCGTGTTGGATCTGCTGATCGACCGATAGCTTTTGCTTCTAAATTGCTTACCGCCGCACAACAAAACTATTCGCAAATTGAAAAAGAAGCCTTTGCAATCATATATGGGGTCACAAAGTTCCACAACTATTTGTATGGCTGAAAATTTTTTCTAGTGACGGACCATAAGCCTCTAGTCGTCGTCGTCCCATCCTGCCAAGCCAGTACCCCCCCCTCCCCCACCTTACGGCTCAGAAGCTCCAACGGTGGGCTTTCTTATTGTCGAATTATCAGTATGAAATTGTTTATCGCCCCACAACTCGCCGCTGCAATGCAGATGTGTTGTCTCATTTGCCAACAACCCATGACAATGCTTTTGATGAGTCAGACATAGCGTGTTGTCACATCGATTCCCATGACAGTGACGTGGTTGCTCGTTTTCCTCTGGATTTCCGCAAGATTGCACAGGCCACAGCTTCGGACTTGGACTTGGGAGAACTTTTGCATTTTGTGTGCACCGCCTGGCCCCATTCGCCAAAGGACGTTGCAAATCTCGTCGTGCACCGTTATTTTGCTCAACACCACGACCTGTCAGTGCAACGTGGTGTTTTGCTGCTTCGATCTGTCTGGACAGACTCAGGTGGTTATTCCACAGTCTTTGCTGTGCGAAGTTTTAACGTTGCTACATCAGGGCCAATGGGGAATGGTATGCACTAAACAACTTGCACGCGAACATTGCACTTGGCCAGGCATAGAAAACGATATTGAACAGTTAACCGCTCAGTGCAGTTCGTGCATCGAACACCAGTCGGCCCCGCCCCAGATGTTTGCTCCATGGCCCACACCCTCTGCACCTTGGCAGCGCGTACACCTCGACTTTGCGGGCCCGTTCAGGGGTACTCGCTGGCTTGTGGTTGTGGATGCCTTTAGCAAGTTTCCTTTTGTCGTTGCCATGAACAATATCACTACTCCGAGCACCATCCGCGCCCTTTCATCCATCTTTTGCCTTGAAGGTTTACCTGAACTGATTGTAACAGACAATGGTCCCTCTATTGTTTCGTGTGACTTTGAACAGTTTTGTGTTGCCAATGGGACTGCTTGTCCCACAAGTGCTCCTTTCCACCCTCAGTCCAATGGTGAGGCTGAGCGGTTTGTCCATACTTTTACACAACAGATGAGCAAACTTCGCGCCACCCACACGAGAGACCAAGCTTTGCTCGCATTCCTTTCGTCTTATCGTTTGCAACCTCACGACGGCCCGTCGCCGGCAGAGCTGTTTCATGGCCATTGCCACAGAACTTTGCTCACCCTGCTGCACCGGCCAGCACCTCTGCGGCCCCATGGTTGCTTTGCGTCTAACACTCCTGTGTATTGCAGGTTGTTTGCCGGCCGCCGCCGCTGGGGGCAGTGTACCATCGTCCGGCGGTTGGGTTCCCACATGTTTCCTATTTCCACCCCTGTTGGCTTGCAGTGCCGCCACCGCAATCAGCTGCGGCTTTGGCGTTCTAGTGACACTGTCACAGGCTTCTCGGTTGCAGACCCACAGGCAGATCGCCCTGGTTCCTGGATGGCGGGCATCCCTCGTCGACCCCGCCCACGCAGCCGTCGCCGCTGCAGGAGCCTTCCCCAATGGAAGTCAACGCGATTGACCGGGCTGGTCCAGCCCACCCTCCGGCTCTTCCTAGCCAGGACTCCATTGCTGCCTCTTCTCCTGGGTCATCTTCGCCGCCGCTAGAGGCTTCATCATTGTCCTCGAGCGTCCAGGCGCGTTAAGTGTTGGGTCCATCGTGGCTGCTGTGCGTTGCGTTCTTGGGGTCGTTTCGGCAGGTTCCGGTTTCAATGCAGGGCGAATGCCAGGACGCGGAAGTTGACACCACCCAGCCTCGCTCCATTGGCTCCCTGTCGCCTCACAGCAGCCACACCCCCTTCGTCGTCAGGCCCTGGCAGCACCTGACGTCTTGGTGGCCTTTCAAGGGGGTAGGAATGTTGTATCCGCGGACCCAACTGAATAGCGCACACGTGCCCTGCCACCGCATCGCTTGCCACAGTTTCCCGTCTCAACCACAGACAGCGCATGGCGTTGCGGCCGACCGAAGACGTTGCGCCATTGCTCAGCTGGGGCCTACAGCGCCCTCTGGCTACACGATATAACAGGAGTGCTGGCCCCGAGTCAGGGGGTCTTGCAGACAGCTCGTTGCAATCATCAGTGCAGTCGTTCGTTGCCTGGTTAACTAGATCGCTGTGTGATTCAGTATTGTATAGGCCACGAATCAGGAATATTCTTTGGACACTAATTGGAACTGTATACACAGTACTCTCTTCGCTGACAATAAAGCTAAGTAACTGTTTTATACTAGCTGGCACTTATTTGTCACTAATCGTTTTCCTGCCACCAGATTTTAATCACAACCTGGTCACGTTTTACTCCATATCCAAATTATGGTTGCCATGCCCGGGCAGCCATAAAATTACTTAAGCATAAAATCCAAAGCACTGAATGAAGAAAAGTGGAAAAGGAATGGGGTAAGTTAAAAAAGGCATTTGTAAGCTCTGTAGAGAACACATCTGGCAGAATGCCATGAAATGAGAAGGATAAAGAGAGACAACAGTGGAATGAGCAAGTGAGGGAAGCAGTAAAATAAAAGAAGAAAGCATGGCAAGAATGATCAGAGACAAAAAGAAAGGAAGTAAAGGAAATAACAGGAAAGCAAAGTGAAATGTAAGAAAGTGATACTAGAATAATGAGGAAAAGTTGGGAGGAATTCAAGTGAGATTTGGAAAAGGTTGTTAATTGGGGGGTGGGGGTGAAAAGATGTATGGAATCACATGGAGGAAGGAAAACAGTTACACAATGTGAGAGGAGAAATTGGAAAACTAATAATGCTACTGGAAGAGATGTGGAAAAGATGGAAGGAGTATTTTGATAAACCATTGAATGTGCTAAATAGTTATGAAATAGGAATGTAAGTACGTTGGAGAAGGAGGGAGGGGGCGTTTGAACCTGGACGAAGAGCAAGATATTGCAATGTTGGAAGAAAGAAAACATGAAAGGTTATATGAATTGCTAAGATGCATATGGACTCAGCAATGTGTGCACATAGAATGGGGAAAGGATATAATAATTCCAGTTCCAGTGCTCCAGAAGAGAGATTGAAAAGTATGTGACAACTATTGATGGATCACGATCATATCACAAGTAGCAAAAATAATGGAGAGGATACCAAAATGAAGATTGGCAGAAAATGTGGAAGAGCAGTGTGGCTTCCGACATGGCCAATGAATTGATAACATTTCTTGACTTCATGGAGGCATATGATGATGACCTCAGAGAGAAAACTGACCTCAACTCTGAACAGAGAGTGAATTGGAAAAGAAACAACTGAAATTCTTCAAGCAATGTACGACAAAAGTTTCAGCTGTGTCCTCATCCGAGATAGTTTAACTGTTTGGTTTAGGGCAGATAGTTTAACTGTTTGGTTTAGGGCTGTTACATGACTGAGACAAGGAAAGGTGGCGTCCTTCATTATTATTTGTAATGGTGATGGCTGAATTCTTTAAGGAGACAAAAGCAGCTCTCAGAGGAATGCTATTTACCAATGATATTGTGTAGTGGGGAACCAACAGTAAGCATGTACAGCATGTACAGTACAACTAGACATTTTACATGAAAAAAATCAACAAATATGGCATGAAATGCAATGTGAAAAGGGAGACCATGGTTGTAACAGCATATTGAAACAGTGGACAACTTTAAATATCCCAGAAATGTTGTAATGCATAATGCATAGAGGGGGGCAGAAATTAGCACAAGGCTACAACAGAGAAACACATTTTACCAGTGTGCGAGGGGCTTAGTCATACTTTATACCAATTTTTACATTTGCATTAAAGACCTGGAAACTGCCAAGAAGAGAGGAGAGGAGAGTAGAATCCAGGCCAGTGAAATGAAATTCCATTTAAGAATTATTTAAGGGGACAGTGGGGAGATACAGAGTGAGAAATGATGATGTTAAAAAGAAAATTGAATAATAGAATTGAAAACAAGAGATTAAAATGATTTGGACAAGTAAAGACATTGGAAGAAGAAAAAAATGCCAAAATGAATAACAGAGAGCACTTTCTAGAACAAGACGGAAATCCAGAGCAAGAAGCATTGGTTCGATCAAGACCAGTTTAAGAAGGAACCTGGACTGGAAAAATCAGTTACACATGAAGAATGGTGAAAAAAAGGGGGAAGTGAAAAAATACCCTACATTTACCAATCCAGTTTGATACTGGATAAAAAGAGAAACAAAGATGATGGCAACGAATAAAACATCTTTATGGCCTCATTTTGCTGCAGCTGTCTTTTGTTCTGTAGCTTGTACCTCCTTTTCCTGTTTTTAAATGCATAGCACAAACACATTTAGGTTCACTGATCCTGGGCTGCCCCTTCAAAGAAGGGCTTATGGTGGGGTGTCCTCACCTGAGTGCCTGGGTTCAGAGATAAAGGCTTGTCATTTTTTTATTGATATGCTATACTATGTCTGCTTATGGTTAACAATAAAGAACTTTGACAATATTTTGATATCTTCATCATCTACACCTTTACTCATCTTCAGCAGAGAGCTGCTGCCCTACTTAATTCTCCCCAACATCTACGCATTTGGTGTCAAAAGAATATCTGTTTTGGGTTGAATTGGCTGATACACAGGATGCAGCAATGGCAGTGATTCAGCAGCAGTGAGATGACACAGATGGAGACAAAATGCTGATGGAAACTACAATGGTGATTCAACGTGTGCGACAGCAGTTAAAGTACCAGCAAGTACATTTCTTATATCATTCATAGGGTTCTTGTATCCTTGGGTTTGTCCTCTTTCTGCCATATGTTCCCATTATGTTAGGGATAGACTCAGTCATAGCACCTGGGAGTGACCCGAGGGATGAACTGGACTCCAGCTGTGTGTAGCCAGTGTAATTTACCTGGACACACAGCCTAGTGCACCAATTCACACAATATAATTCGCTGGGTATGCCAACGAAATGGGCAATGCACCAGGCAGTACATATAATATGTGTGGTTAAGATGAGAAAGGACATGGATACCAAGAAAATTTAGATCACTGTAAATAATACGTAAATATAAGCATGGGTTGTCGTAATTAGGAGAAAAAGTAGAATTTAGTAGTCTGTATTAGTGGATAAGATACATCCATGCGAATGAGGCACTGACCATGATATTGTCAGTTATGCTGACTTCATCCACTGAGACACAGTGAGCATGATGGAAAATCTGCCTCAGGTATCTGTGTAAGTTAGAAAAGTAAGTACAGAGTATTAAGGACAGAGTATTAAGGACAGAGTATTAAGGACAGAGTATTAAGGACAGAGTATTAAGGACAGAGTATTAAGGACACACAAGTGTACCTGGAAAGTGACTGTGATCCAGGAAGCAAGTCAGTGGTATCAATGAGCTCTTAAAGTGCAATATGCTGGACAAGTCTCTTGGGGTGAAAGGTAACTGAGATGAGGTACTGAGGATTTATTAAAAGATGATACTATTATGATAATGTATTACGGGGTTATCTTCATTACTGAATTACTGTGAGGAATATAACCATGGAGTTAATGTTAGAAATTAACTGTTATGTAAATGTAGTGGAAAAGTGTTCACTTAGCGATAGAACAATGTAATTTTGATAATTCCCATTATTACACCTGAGTACGTGACCACAGCAATGCTACTTCAGACTTGTTCATTTTTGAAGTAACTGTCCTTATTTGTTATGACATAGTGAGAATGCAAAAAGACAGTCTGCATATAAATAAGTATTTGCAGGTGAAGTAGTGTCTGGTTTGGTCTCAAGTGCTGGAAGAGTACCTAGTATTGTTTCCTTGGGATAGTATAGGGCATGGCGCCATGGGACGTACATATTACTCACGTCTCACGTTAGTCGGAATCAGTGGTGTTGAGGAAGTTACTGCAAAAGTGAGTAAGATTAGCAAGGATACTGTGATATGTTGCTTTCCTGACTCCATCCCCCTTCCTACAAGGTGGAACAACACAGTTGCTTAAAAAGAAAGAACTGAAGTAAGGTAATGCCAAACAGGATCTAATGACTCAATGCCTGTGCCTCATTTCAATGAGACAGTGAACATGATGTAATAAGAGAAAAGGAAAAAAAGACACCATATAGTATAGGCTACTCAAGAGTGAGTACTCCAGACTCAAGTAGGAGAATGTAAAGTGAAAAATGACTTTAAATTCAAAAGAGCTTCTGTTACAGCCATTTTCTCATGCAGGAATCCAGTGGGCGGATTATTCCTAAGAGGAAAGAAATATATTAGTAGGAGCCCAACAGGGGCCTGGCTGTAGGTTGTAGCCAGCCGACGCGGCATCTCACCATACTGGGAACTCTCCTCAACCCAGTTCTCTGGGCAATGACTGGCCTGCAGGATGATCCAACGGCACTGTACGCAGCAGTAGTTGTCTTCCCCAGTAACAAGCTCTCTTTGGCCATATGTATCTCCTCGTGCAAGGTGAGCAGCTCATCAGCACAGCTGGGCTATGCATCAATCCCGCTGTGTGTGCATCTCTGTCATGAGGTTGATGATGCTCTTCTGATACAGTGTTGAACACTGCCAGGGTACGAGCCAACAACCATCGCCTGTCGACCTAGCCGCCAAGTTGCATTCACTCTGTCGCATCTCCACTAGACCACTTATCGGCCATCCTGGTGCTGCCTCAGGGTCTTAGGTACAAACTCAGGTCCTCCCAGCTCCGCACCACTGGGGTTCAATGCTGCCAGATGTAGTGCCCCAGCCATCAGCCCAGGGTCTGTAACATCACCCAGATGCCACTGCCGACTTCTGCTAGGGTGTCCACTAGTCTGTTTCAAATCCCCCCTGCCATCACATTGTCACGCGATCTTATCTTGGCAACAGCTGGTAATTGGAATATACTGGTAGAGGTCACTATCGGTCCAGGTCTTTGAGAAGCTCTTACTGTGGTGCATCCACATCAGCATGCCTGGGTACAGAGTTCAACACCTATCACCTATTAATGATTGCTGCAGGCATACTACACTACACCAGATGAATGCTTCAGGTAGTAAGCAGTTTGCTTTGAAATGTGTGCCGAGATCTTTGTAGCAAGTTCCAGTCAATGGCACTCACACCAGTGACAACATCTCTGCATTTAACATCGTGTTGAATATGTGATTATTCATACAAAATGGATCTACAACAGAATGACAACATAAAGCCAGTTACAGCGAAGTTTGATGTTACACTGGGATTCAGTATCCCAAGAAAATTTAATCCAACAATGAAGGAAGTAATTTACAATAATATTGTTCAAATAATTCCTGAGTATCACTCATCATCTAAGACACATACAATGTAGGATTAATAGAGAAGATGATACAAGGACTCTTTGCCACACACTGTAAAGTGGTTTGCAAAGTATAAATGCAGATGATCCCATGAGCACGACACTGAATGAGGTAAAGTGTGGTGTACATGTATGGGTGTACACTATTTGGCCACAGAATCTTTAGGAAATGCATGCATCAATCTGTTTCATTATGAAAGTATGTACATTTGGACACAACTGCAGTTCATTAGCTATCAAATGCCACTTACACACGGTTGTAATAACTTCATCCTTTTACCATACATGCAAGACAGTAATGGAATCATTACTAGCTATACCCACAATAAGTTCTGGGAGACTCTAAGTTCACAGTTATAGAATCTATGCAGTGTCATCTGATTGACAAAATTCTGATGCAACCACCTTCCATGTTATGGGTAAATAGTAAGTTCACTGGACAGAGTAGAAGTTACTGCCTTAAAAAAAAAAAGACTTTTGAGTGCATCAGATTGTTTAGAACTGATATCAGGCGGCCACGTTGATAAAGAGACATGACAGAATGGCACAAAGGAGCTATTAAGTTTGGCCAGTCCCATAACCACATGGCGAATGAAGTTGATCAATTTGTTGGTGTATCATAAAGGACTGTCCAACAAGTCTCTAGGGAATGGCTTACCAATAGCGTCCATTTGACAGACTGTAAAAACAGTGGCCTTAAAAAAATGCTAATCTGGACTGGAGATGAGTAACATACGTTTATCAGTAACAATCAGTTTCAACCCCTGAAAAGAAATGACACTGTCATTGAATGCAGATCCATCTCAAAGAGTTCCTGAGTGATCATTGTCAAACGAACTGCATGCAGTGGACGTGTGACTATGATATCCTGCAAAAGGCTATTGTTCACAGTAGCACAGAAAGCTGCATGTCTTCAAAAAGGCCAAACATAGAAACTGGACAGTAGCTAACTAAGGGCTTGTAATGTGGCCTGACTAGCTGCAATTATGTCTCTTTTAAAACGTTGCAAAGTGTTGAGTGCTTCAATGCCCCAATGAGAGATTTAACCCACAGTGTGTAGAGGGTGAAGTTCAGGTGGGTGGAGGTTTTGTGATGTCTAGGTGATGTTCTTTATACCATGAATTGGGACACAATTTCAGGTAACTGTGAATATGAACCAGGATGTTTAATTAAACACAGTCAGTGACTAAACTTCGTCCAGTCTTCTGCATCTTGCAAGGTGACAATAGTTATATCCTCACTCTTGCACACAAATGTTTCTTGTTTGATGAACACTCAGCACCCTATCATACTTTGACTGGCTTGCTAAATCACCCGACCTTAATCCCATAGAAGAAGTCTGTAACTATCTTAAACACTATCTGAATATAACAGTCAACATCATCAAAACTTCATAGCTTTGCAGGATCCATTTATCAACGAGTGACTTCAGGTGGATTCTGGCATATCTGAAGATACTTGTCGTCTCTTTTCTTGCTGAACTGAAGCCATAATCGAGGGTAGAGGTGGTGTTACACAGTATTAATGTGATGTCTCCTGAGGGTGTTTACTCTTCTATGAAAAATAACGTCACCTGCATACTGATTCAAGAACTTGAAACTCACAAAAGTACCTTTGTGAGAGTATTTACATCTCACTGAAAGCAAACTGGAAGTGAACTTTGGGCATATCCCTACCTCTGCAAATTTTTTGATTGAATACCTAATATTCTGAACACTGTGATGATGACGAGAAAGATAATGAAAATGACAAACAGAAAATTATCTGTCAATCACACTTCCAAATCATTTTTACAAAGGACTTTTGAGGACAGCACCTCATAAAGCCAATATAAAGTACCATTATTCTGCGATAATTGGACAATATTATGTCATCAGGACTGCTGCACTACAATTCCTTTTGCAATTTCGTCCCTCATAATACTTTCACAATAGAGGTGAGGAAAAAGGCAGTTAACCATTCTAAATGTTTTAGTGCTTGGGGAAGAACAATGATCCTTGGGTCATGGTGTTTATTGGAAGCCGATGCACACATTATGCTATTTTCAGGAATCAAGTTGTCATCATCTACCATAGCACAGGCTAGTCTTAGAGATGACTAAGATAGTAAGTGGTGTTATGAAATTTTGTGCCTGTTTGGAAAACCCTATATTGTTGAATAACACAGCAAGAGAACTAATTGTACACTCTGTTTTCATCTATTATATAACAATCTTTAGGATCTCACACAGACATACTGTACAAGATCAAGTAACCAACTTCACAAATACAATACCAGTATATATTTAAATTGCAGTACTTTACAAGAATAATGCCTTCTCCATGCTGCACATTAATTTTTTATTTTACTTATGCACCCAGATACATTTTGCCCTTTTTGTTTTTAAAAGGCATCTTCAGTGTGTGTCCTGAAATGTTACACAAATTTTTCATAATCACACATAGGTCACAGATTTAAGAGTTCATGGAAGATTTTATAATAAAATGGAAAGGTACTTACAGATCAGGGTCTAATTCTGACCAAACAGGTTTCTCCCACATGACAAAAATGATTGAAAGCGTCAAGGTTTCTTGCAGTCATTCTGTTTTCAAAACATAGCACTGTTTTCGTGTCTAGAGTGTCATTTATCTTTGTAACAACTTTTTATTTTTTGCTTTCAATGGCCACCACAAGAAAGTATGTATGTAATTTTCATAGCATCAAAGCATTCTTAGACAGCTTGTCAATGTCAGGATTTTATTTTATTTTTATTTTACATGTCTAGTTCTGTGGGACCAAATGGAGGAGCAAATCTTCAATGCCATGGAACATGTCAGTACATGAAATTACAACATGAAAGTAATAACAGATAAAATAAAATGTTTATGAAGCCAAAAAAGACAAGCCATAAGTTTATGTAAACACAATCAACAATATAACACAGGAATCAGCAAAATTTTTCAAGGAACTCCTCAACAGAATAGAAGGAGCGACCCATGAGAAAACTCTTCAGTTTCGATTAGAAAGTGCGTGGATTACTGCTACGATTTTTAAATTCTTGTGACAGCTTATTGAAAATGAATGCAGCAGTATACTGCACACCTACTGCACAACAGTCAAGGAAGTGCGATCCATATGCAAATTGGATTTCTGCATAGTATTAATTGAGTGAAAACTACTAATTCTTGGGAACAGGCTGATACTGTCAACAAGAAATGACAGCAAAGAATATATATATTGACAGCCAATGTCAGAAAACCCAGACTAATGAACAGGGGCCGACAAGAGGTTCACGTACTTATACCACTTATTGCCAAAACTGCCCATTCCTGAGCCAAAATATCCTTTGAGAATGGGAAGATTTACCCCAAAATATAATGCCATACATCATAAGCAAACAAAAATAAGTGAAGAAGACTACTTTTTGTGTCGAACTGTCACTTACTTGAATAGTAAAAATGGCAGCATTAAGTCTTTGAACAATGTGGGCTTTCCATGACATTTAACTACCTATGTGAACACCTAGAAATTTGAACTGTTCCGTTTCACTAATCATATGGCCATTCTATGAAATTAAAGTGTTGGGATTTGTTGAATTGTGTGTTACAAACTGTAAAAACTGAGTTTTACTGTGGTTTAACATTAGTTTATTTTCTACAAGCCATGAACTTATGTCATGAACTGTACCATTTGAACCAGTGCCAATGTTGCATCTTTACTACCAAGCTACTATCATCAGCAAACAGAAATATTTTAGAATCACCTGCAATACTAGAGTGCATATCATTTATATAATATAATATAAATAATAGGAGTGACCTTAGTACTGACCCCTGGGGCATCTCCCCTCCCTTTCCAATTAACTGTGCCCCACTCAGGCCCCACATCAACGCCACTCTTAACACTGTGGATAATGAACTTTTTCTGTCTCTTGTTAAAGTAAGAGGTGAATCAATTGTGAGCTACTCCCCAAATTCCATACTGGTCCAACTTCTGGAGTAATATTTTGTGAACAACACAATCAAATGCCTTAGTTAAATCAAAAAAAGATGCATAGCATTCGAAACCTTTTGTTTAATCCATCCAGCACCTCACACAGAAAAGAAAATATAGCATTTTCAATTGTTAAACCACTTCTAAAACTGAACTGTACATTTGATAGCAAAATATGTGAAATAAAAATATCAATTATCCTTATACACACAGCCTTTTCAATAACTTTAGCAAACACTGATGGCATAGAAATAGTTCTAAAATTGTCTATACTATCCCTGTCTCCCTTTTTGTAAAGTGGCTTTACTACTGAGTACTTTAATTGTTCAGGAAACTGACCATTCTTAAAGGAAAAATTACAAATATGGCTAAGTGCAGGGCTAATATGTGCAACACGGTACTTTCATATTCTGCTGGGTACTCCATCATATCCCAAGAGAATTCTCAGTCTTCAGTGATTTAACTATTGACTCAATCTCCTCCCTTGTCAGTATCACAGAGGAGTACTTCAAATCTCAGTTCAGGAAGGCATTTTCCAAGGGAGTTATATGATTCCCTTCAAAAACTAAGCTTTTATTTAATTCACCAGCAATGCTCAGAAAGCGATTGTTAAATATTGTACATATCTCTGACTTACCAGTAACAGAAATATTTTTACAATGAACTGACGTCACATCGTCGACCTTGTGTTGCTCACCATACACATCCTCCACGACTGACCATATGGTTTTAATTTTATCATCTGAATTAGCATTCTATTTGCATACCACATACTCTTTGCCTTTCTAATAACGTAAGTACCTTACAATACTGTTTGTACTGGTCTACTGTAGCTCAATTGTGACTACTTCCAACATTTTGATATAATTCCCATTTTCTTGTACATGATATCCTTATCCCACTAGTCAGCCACCCAAGCTGCCTTTTACCACTAGTACCCTGTTTAGAATCTGAAGATGATTATGAAATAAACAAAATCAGCCATGACAGCAAAATAAAATATGCAACAGGAACTGTTATTTCTCTTTGCTATAGTTCCTACAGTTGCAGAATGCTCTAAACTGAACACGTAAATTGTGTACAAGATATTCTTTCACACTCTTAAGTACATGTGATGCATCACTGGTTTCATACATGGTTCAGGTTACTAGAAAATTGTTGACTGGCATGATCACGGGATGGACTACAAAAACACCAAGGCTGCTAATACTGCTCCCTCTTTTAGGAACAGCAATATTAAAGTGTCTGTCTACATCCACACAACTCATCATTTCGCAAGAACTCGGGATATAAACTAAACAAAGTGTGCAACACACGACACACTAAAATTATTTCATTAATGGAACATCCAGTCAGCTAAGTGAAGGTAGTGAAGACAGACCATTGTGCACATCATGTTCCACTCCAACAGTTATCTTCTGCAGGCTTCTATGAAACATCTACTTTATTAACTGCAGATGATGAGCAAGTGCTCACTTGAAATAATGTGTAATTTCCATAACACCATCTAGTACTATGCTAAAAAACCACTGCAGCACCCTAGGACTACTACAGCATTCAACAGTAAAACTATTTGCCTCAATGAAGACATGTCTTGATTGGATGGCAAATCAAATTGGAATACAACACACACTGTGTGCAGTACTAATTCATCCTAAAGGCAACAAGGAGATATCATTCAGACTGAATTTTCCACCAATCTCATGAATATGACTATCTTCACTGTCTGTAGTGCATGTTGTCTTACCAATACCTAATTCCTGTGAACAACTATATGATGACCTGACCACAACGATTTATATGTTCCATTAGCACAGCCTATAAAGCTACTTTAAGTGATGATATTCCGCACTTGCAAGAGCTCATGGGATACCTAACTATATCTGGTGAAATAATAACTGATTCATTTGCCTCTGACACTTAATGAAACCAATATAATAAATAATCCACTACTTACACTGTCCCATAACAGTTTATAGTAATCATCACTGTGCTGTGCAACACACATGCAAAATGTAACATAAAGACACTTGAGACAATGCGGCACTGATTGCATTACTGGATACGTGAAGTACCATTAAACTAAAAGAATGCAATCAAATATTTTGCAATAATGTAACTATAGAACCTGACTGGTAGAATGGAAAAACCCACAGTAGATTTTTGAATGTTGTTGAAGTCTAGAAAATTTCTAGATATGCCGTACTCACGATAAAGTTAATAGGAAGTTTTTAATTACCTTGCGTATTATGCAAATTCTGCTAGAAGTAAGAGAAACTATAGATCATAGCCTGCAAGAAATGCCTTACTGTTTTAGAACTCTCTTTGCACATGTGCTTATTTTGTGAATGGTATAATACAATATCAATAAATATTTGTATGTAATGGATTGAAGAAAAAAACTGGAGACACAAACATGAAAAGTTGAATGACATGTTAAAACAAGACTTTACACAGTAGTAGACTGACATGCAGGTTAAAACCAAGTGGATGAAGCAAAAAATGTATAAATGATTGACTGATAATCAGCACAATTTCTTGTCTCTTTCACAGACAAGTTCATCACAGATTATAAAGGATGGAGGGGGACTAATCCTGTTGAAAATAATGTTTTACGAGGAAATCTTTGTAAAATGGGGTATAAACTATGAGAAGATGTACACATTTTAAGTCCATATCCACCATCCAAATAAACAAGGACAAAATATGAATAAGAAAGAAAAGGTCACAAGACCTAATGAAGAAAATGGAACAGCAAACAGCTATTGAAAAGCAAGGAGCAAATATAGGTTTCTGCAGAAAGTGATCTAGTTTTGATAAATAACATTATTAACTATACATAAACATGTTCATCACACATTCTCATTTCAGGCATGGAAAATGATGTCTGGTGACGTATGAACTCCTCTAATGCATTGGCATGCAAGAATACTGTGCCTGAAATTCACTATGACTGCCCGACATGACTCCATTTGCATTTCACCAATGGCTTGTCGAATTTCATTCTTTAACTTGCAGATGTTTTGGGGCTTACTGGCTTATACTAATGATTTAAAATAATCCCAAAGAAAAATTCCCACAGTGATTGTAGATATGCGACTACCCGAAAAACACAGACCCCTTTAGTAAGTGCTCTGACATCGCCATTGGCAGGTTTGTCTGTTGACCAGAATGCCACCTTGTGTGCAGGACATGATTGTAAGGACATCTGTTGACTGTTTGTATGACTATATCATGAATTAGACACAGGATGCGGAAATAGCAGTTTGTCGCTTTAATTTTTGACACCAGTGTATATTAAAAAAGGGGGAGTGGGACAATAAAGCCACCCACTCAAAAACCACACCAAACTGTCACTTGCTGTTGATGCATTTCACTCTCTTGAACCATGTAAGAATTTTCTGATTCCTGGATATGGCAGATCTATTTATTCATAAACCCGTTTAAGTGGAAGAGCACCTCACCACTGAAAATGACGTTTCTCGCTAAATTGTCACCTTCTCAGAAAAAAGTCAACAAAACAACATTTTTCCCACATGACTAACTTATTTCAGATCATACTGTAGAATTTGCCACACTCAAAAATATCCTACTTCCAATTTCTGGGAACTGTGAAGAACCACTGTCATGTTTTCTACAGATCATACAGAGCAAGGTGCCCAGAACTCTTAATGTTCCCTGCTGAACCTGTTTCATTGAACTCTGCAGTTAGACTCCAAACTGTTGATTCATTCGGTGCTTCATTGAGCCCTAGATGTCTCACAGCTGCTGCATAACTTTTTCCTTTACGATAACATGTTTTCATTATTAGTGCACACTGCACAATAGTAAACTGCTCCATGGTTAGACAAACAATGAAGGAATACGAGAAATTTAGACTGAATCAAAAATCTGAAACGATACACAACAATTTGGTAAACCGACAACCTGTGATTTAAAACTGGCATGCTTTTTGAGGGGATCTTTACTTAAAGTCACATAAAATAAGTATGAGGACCTTTACTACCAGAAAGGTGCAACAATGACAGGGATTTAGTGACAGTTTATCTTCGGTGGCAAAAATTATAATGAGAAGTTGTGCCACAAGGAGAGAGTAAAAAGGTGATAGATGTATAAAAAAGGCACAGAGAACAGCAAAATAAAAAGCAACACAATATGTAACTAACAAGGTATTTTTATCTCAATAACAGACTTAAACACTTCATTTTATTTGTCAGATATTGCGACCACGATAACTGACACACTAGCAACTTATTTAAGATGTGTGATAATATTTAACATCAGTATCCAAAAAGAAAAAGATTATTAGTTCTATAGTATTAATTAGTAATGTCAATGGAGTTTAATGGACAAAATTTTAAAACAAATACAAGATAAATTCTGAGCCACAGATCTCAACCTATGTAAAGCAGAAAGTTTGAAAAAGAATAGACAGTTTACTTTAAAAAAATGTTGGCAAGGACAAAATTAATAACTTCAGTTATTATCAATAAAGCAAATCAAAGAAAGAAATATGTGAATGTAAATATCAACACATGTGGCAGATTAAAAAAGGTGTGTGTGTGTCTAAAAGGTGGTGGTGGTGGCGGGGGGGGGGGGGGGGGGGCGGAAGTGGGGGGGGTGGGAGGGGGGGGGGGTGAAGAGAGATAGGCAGACCACTCAGCTGCAAATCCCAGAAATGAAACTGCGACTGTATCAACTTTTCTATTCTTTGTTTTGCTCCTCTGGACAAAAGAAATCAAAGTAGGATAAGAAAAGACAATTAAAACAATATACTGAACTAATAATAAGGCATCATGGTATGAGGTTTGGGCTGAATACACAACTTTTCTGCACATAAGTTTTGATGCAAGACAGAAACAAAAAGTTAATCATCAATGGATTTGTATTGATGATGCGACCAGTCATTTTATAATGCTTTTAACACACACTTTTATTCATCCATTAGCTAGCTTTCAAAGCCACAGCATATTCAACCTGAAATACTATGTATTTAGAGGTGCTTTTATGTTTTATAGCAGATGCAGCTACTCAATGTTGCGTGTTGTGTAATTCCTGAAGTTGTCATGATTCTAGCAATTAGATGCACATGGAATGATAACAAAGTGTCTATAATTATCTACCACTGAAGGATGAGACTTGACACTGGAATGCTAAATAATGGAAGAATTTAAAAAATCGTCATAAAATAACAGGGTGCAGTTTCAATGAAATGCATCTGATAATTTAACCTGTCACAAGTCTCCCATAATTGATTAGACAAATAAAAACTTGATTGATTGAAATATTCATCAAATTACCATACCTGCATCAACCTCTATGCAGAGCAGAATCATCACTACATATAAATACAAAAGAAAACATTAAAACACTATAACTCAGGTGAAAACAACCAGTGTTAGAAGACTCCACTAGTACAGTACTTAAATAATTAAACAAGCAACTTCCTTCATTCATGAAAAAAAATTATTCAGCTGAGCAGAGTACACTGAATATCAATCCTATTACACACACTCATTGGCTGCTATCAGGGAAAAAGGCAGAACTCAAAACAACAACAAAGTGGGAGAAAATGAAAATCTGATATGGGAAAAAAGCACATTACTCTTTTCCCACAAAAACAAAAAGGCATAATCCAGAACACATAAAAACTGATTATGTATCAAGTATCTTTAAATTAATGCCCAGGCTAGTACACCAATCATAAACCAAATTTCACTTGTCAAATGTCTGAAAGTACATATGACTGCAACTGATTTAAGGTCACACAAAATATGGAAATAATAAAAACACAATTTACGAATGTCACTGCTTTTTTTGCATTTTATGCTGTTTTTCCTGCATACAGGAATCACTGACTTTGAAAGAGCTCTTTTACATTTCAATTTTCCAATTCTTTTGTACATATGGACACTTTACTTTTACAAATGTACAATTACGAGCTTTAAAAACACAACTGCATCCAACAAAGAGACACAACAAGCAACAATTTCTATACATATGATTAAAAACAGAAGATACTTTTCCTTTCTCGGAAGTACAGCATGACTGTATGAAAGATGACCTATCAAAGAAGGAAGAATAGCTCATACTATTTAGTCAAATAAATCACTAAAGTTTTGAAATCACTAATGCAGCATTATTGATGAATTTAAATCTTATTTCCAGTCTCTATTTAAGAACCTTAATTTTTTTTCCATTCTCTGTTATGACTTCCTTCTTCAAGGCAATTTCAATATGGTGAAGGAAAAACACATATTACAGTGTTTTCAATTTTTAAAAAGTACACTATCACATTTCCCATCTCTCATACACAAGGTAAGACTATCCAGTGTTGTTGCTCCAATTTTCTGATTTTAGTGGTTTATGAACAACAGCACACTTTTTGAAAACAGGTTGTACCAAAATACAATGATCAAGATGCAATAACTAACAGAAAGCTTCCAGCTATCAGTAACTGTAATATGTGTCTGCACACAATTTATGCATTGATTACATGGAAATACCAACACTCAACCTACGGATGAAGCACTAAGTGGGAGATAAGCACGGGGGTATGAACACACACACACACACACACACACACACACACACACACACACACACACACACTGGGATGTCTACTTTGTTATCAGAGATGTATTATTTCTCTGAGTTATTGGTCCTACGGATGAAGCACTAAGTGGGAGATAAGCACGGGGGTATGAACACACACACACACACACACACACACACACACACACACACACACACACTGGGATGTCTACTTTGTTATCAGAGATGTATTATTTCTCTGAGTTATTGGTGTGCCATTGAAAACACTCACACTCCTCTCAATAAAGAGTGATTATTGGTCTAGGGAGCTAGAGAGTGAAAGATACGAAGACACGATTGAGTAGGGAAAGACGGATAAGATTTCCAGATCAGCTCTCATAATCAGATGATGACACAGGGCAAGTCCACATGAAGGAGAGACTTTCTGACACCAAGACATACAGAAAGACACAGAGAAAAGGGCATGAATGGAATACACACATAAGGTAAGGATGCAAGGAAAGCAACATAAAGATGTCAGATGCAGAAAGATGACAAGGACAATCATAGTTTTGTGCGGTGTAAGAGGGATGGTCAATAGATGCAAGATTGTATTAGATTCTTGAGGACTGTATTCAGCTACACATCTAACAGCAGCTAGTGTACAGGATGGACCGTGGAGGTGGCATGGGCAGAACAGCATTATTACACCTGTGCTAATCAACTGCCATAGATTGCCAATTGATGGCTATGGTACATTTACAAAACACAAAACTGTTGTAGAAAAGCTGCATAGTGTGGCTGCCTTCACAGCTGTCTACATCTATGATGAAGGCGCTCATGGCACGGCTGCAACATGGAGAAATGGGTGTATGCACAGGATATGTCTCACACTGGATGACATGTAGGCTAAAATGTAAGGCGGCAGGTAAAGCAAATGGTGGGGTACAATGTTAGATGGATTAAGCAGGTGAATTTAAGATTATTGGAGAGGCTGTTCCTCATTTCAAGATGTAAGAATAAGTAGTTGAGGAGCTCGCTGATGATAGGGTTAAGCTCATCAAGAGCTGAATGACAAAACAAATTGTCCTTTGAAACTCCCATTAACCATTAAGTAAGACAGAACACAGGATATATGTTTTTGGGGTGCATAAGTGGACACTTGTTGTCTCTAAAGGCTTTGGTGAGGCTACCTCATACAGGTGAGGGACAAATTATCATTGTAAATGCTAAAGTCAAGAGGTACACTTGCTGTAGTGTATTTTTTAGTGCATAAGTAATGCAAATTGGGTAATTTATAGTTAGTATACTGTAAACTGAGATTTTAAAGTGATAGATGAAGATCAGAGTTCAACATGATATCCATGTCAATGTAATTAAGAGATACTTAGGACTGGAGGGGGTGGGGGTGGGGGAAAGGTGAGTGGGTACTATTAAAGAAACAGACTGGTCTTGTTAAACCTACCACCTTAGCATTCATGAGAACAAAGATGATGTGACTTACCAAACAAAAGCGCTGGCACGTCGACAGACACACAAACAAACATACACACAAAATTCTAGCTTTCGCAACCAACGGTTGCCTCGTCAGGAAAGAGGGAAGGAGAGGGAAAGACAAAAGGATTTGGGTTTTAAGGGAGAGGGTAAGGAGTCATTCCAATCCCGGGAGCGGAAAGACTTACCTTAGGGGGAAAAAGGACGGGTATACACTCTCACACACACACACACATATCCATCCACACATATACCATGTCAATGTAATTAGAGATACTTAGGACTGGAGGGGGTGGGGGTGGGGGGAAGGTGAGTGGGTATATGTGTGGATGGATATGTGTGTGTGTGCGCGAGTGTATACCTGTCCTTTTTCCCCCTAAGGTAAGTCTTTCCGCTCCCGGGATTGGAATGACTCCTTACCCTCTCCCTTAAAACCCAAATCCTTTCGTCTTTCCCTCTCCTTCCCTTTTTCCTGACGAGGCAACCGTTGGTTGCGAAAGCTAGAATTTTGTGTGTATGTTTGTGTTTGTTTGTGTGTCTATCGACGTGCCAGCGCTTTCGTTTGGTAAGTCACATCATCTTTGTTTTTAGATATATTTTTTCCCACGCGGAATGTTTCCTTCTAGAACAGCTCTCATAATCAGATGATGACACAGGGCAAGTCCACATGAAGGAGAGACTTTCTGACACCAAGACATACAGAAAGACACAGAGAAAAGGGCATGAATGGAATACACACAAAAGGTAATTGTCAAGAGTTTCTGGCTATATACATTTACAAAACACAAAACTGTTGTAGAAAAGCTGCAGTGTGGCTGCCTTCACAGCTGTCTACATCTATGATGAAGGTGCTCATGGCACGGCTGCAACATGGAGAAATGACACAGGGCAAGTCCACATGAAGGAGAGACTTTCTGACACCAAGACATACAGAAAGACACAGAGAAAAGGGCATGAATGGAATACACACAAAAGGTAATTGTCAAGAGTTTCTGGCTATATACATTTACAAAACAAAAAACTGTTGCAGAAAAGCTGCATAGTGTGGCTGCCTTCACAGCTGTCTATTAATGTTTGTAAATCTGATGTTCAATGGAGATGAGGTTAAGGCACAGAAATAGTTCATTATGGTTCCATGCACTCCCAATGGAATTCTGGGCAAGACAACATTTAGCACCATATGACCATTGGTTGGTACGTTCTTGTGTGCCAGGAGAGGGGCATGCACCATGATGAGTAAACATTCACAAATAAATTAAGAACAGTGAAACACACATTTTTGTGTTTTTTGAATTATAGGCCCTAGCCAACTACATTAAAAGAAAATGCTTTACAGACATTAAACTTACAGTGTTTCATACATAAAAATAAAAATTCTGATTCATTCACCATCACCTATGGTAGTACTGGGTATAATTGGAGCAAGCACAGTAGCCAGAAACTCTTGACAATTCACCAGTTAACCAGATCTGCTGACCAAGCCTATCCAACATAAAATATACCAATTACTTCCCATAGAGGAAGACAACAATGTCTGAAGATTCTTTTATCCAAATGTATCAAAGCTTCTGACAAAACAGGGGGCATTCAATCCACCTATTTGAACTTCTTGCACTTCCTGCCCAGTTGGAGAACCTCAGGGACTCTAAATGAAATGCTACAAAAGCTTTGCCTCCAGAAAAATATATTTTGTGACTTTGCTATGTCAGAGAATCAGCTTAGGGCAACAGACTGCAGGTATTTAAGTTATCTTTAATAGTTACAGGTATAGCTTTTCAACGCTTAGGCTACATTCATGGAAAATACTTTGGTTCGCCTGGGCTTTAACGGAATGTTCATCTTTTTTCCTTGGTGTCATTCAATGCTCTTTTCTTACTTTGCAGATCTTTATCTTATGATAAGCACACATGCTAAGTGTGTGTGTGTGTGTGTGTGTGTGTGTGTGTGTGTGTGTGTGGGTGTGGGTGTGGGTGTGTGTGTGTGTGTGTGGGGGGGGGGGGGGTGTTTACTGCGTATCTGCCATTAGCACATCATCATAGGAGTAATGGCATTTCCTTGAAATATTACATCTATTGTCTTTTGAGATCTCTCTCTCTCTTCCTAAGATCAAAACAGAATCTGTAATTAGTGAATAATGAATCAGTCTTTTTTTGGCCTAGTTGAAGAAACTAATTCATAAATAATAATACATGTAAACAGAAACTACATGACTAATTTCCTATGTGGCTTTAAAATCTTTTACATTATTGTGCATTAAAGCTGCTTTTGAATCAATGCGTACAAATTTTGAGTGTTCACATAACAAGTTTGTTAAATATTAGGCATGATGATTAATTGCTCATCAATGACAAAAATAAGGAAGAAATGTGTTGCACAACAGGATATAAAAAAAGCAGTGAAAGTTTAATGCATTTTGACTACAAGGAAACTTCACACAAAGGAGAGAATGTGACTGCAAATTTTCTCTCTCTCTCTCTCTCTGACACACACACACACACACACACACACACACACACACACACACACACACACACAAAGAAAGAAAGAAATACAAGGCACCCATGTACACAGTTAATGCTATCACAGAATTAATAAATATACCTTTGTATAAAAAACTATTTACACACAGTTAAACATTTCACATATCAGACAGCTGATCTTTGGAATAGTTACAATAAAATACTATAAAACACAACAATATGCTGTACTTCTGAGACACTGGTTAAAGCATGGACACAGTATTCCTTAGCAAATAAAAGATACAGTATCAATATTCATTAAAAATCAAAATGGAAATGTAAGATTTGAGTCACATAAAAACATATAAAAATCAACAATACACATATAATGTGATGTTTGCTAGTCTATAAACAATAAATGAACAACAGCATCTCATTGGCAAACATGTTAATCAGCAGTGGTTTCTTTGGTATTGACTTTATGGGTATTAAAATACTTTTCACACGTATACAGTCACAACTGCTTTCAGTTTTGATGTCTCAATGATCACAGCCACGATGGTCGATTCACTGAATCATACGGCTGACGTATACTAAGTGCAGGGTGATAGCCAGGTGGGAAGCCAGAGGGAGGTGGTAAAAGGCCTTGATGCAGGACCATTGGAGAACTCGAATGGCGCAGTAGTTCATAAGGCTGGTATATGGAACCAGGGGCACCAGGGGGATCAACCAGAGCTTGTTGATGGTTTATAAAAGCTTGCGCCAGGGGAGAATAGGCAGGTTGACGAGGTTGAGAATGAGTGAATACCTGGAATGGATTTGCCGATGGTGCAGGTGAATTCTGCACCATTTTATCACGTCCAGATTCTGAAGCAGCAATGTAGTAGTTTGTAGATGCAGTCCGATAATCTTCAAGATATCCTGCAAAAGTGTCTTTGTCTGAATATATACCCAGGCAACCTGGACGAGGTCCAAAGTTAAAGGCACTACCTGGAACAACACTAGTTGTCTTGAGAGATATAGCCGTAGGTTCAGAGATCACTGAGTCACCCTTTAGTCCCACATACTGTTGAAATGCTGTTGATCCTGAAACACTACTTGCAACAGACACTCCACTACTTGCAACTGCAACTTTTGTCTTTCGTTTCCGAGACTTTGGCTGTCCTTGCATTTCTGTAGAAGGGGATGCTTTGTTAGATGGCAAATAGTCTGTCATTTGTCTATTGTGTGATGTAGTGTTAGCAGATGCACCAGATATTTTGCTATGAATGGCTGGTGTCAAATCAGTAGCTTGATGAGCAAATGGTACTTGGAGATCTATGGGTTGGGAGTCTTTGCTTGTCAACACTGGTGAAAGATCTGCAACTGGTTTATTTAAAGAGGCCTGTATATTTGGCGAGGTAGAAGAGCTTTTAGCCAGTGCTGATGACAAATCTGAAACAGAATGAGTAAATGTTGTCTGCCCAGATGTGGCTACACTGTTTTTCACAGATAATAAGGAAGATTCTTCTGATCTGCTGTAGGTTCCTTGGTTATTTGTGGTTTTTAAAGGTGGTGACAACTGTGACTGGGTGTAACTTAGAGAAGGAGCGGTAGGGCTGTTTCTATTATAAGGCAATGTTGCAATAGCGGAAGGGACTTGAGAGAACACGGGTACATTTGTAGCTGAAGTTGATGGAACATGTATAGAAGACGAAATGTTCTGACTAAACATAAGTTGGTTTTTAACAGTTTTTTCTATGTAATATTGAGAGCTAGTTCCCTGAATTGCAGAAATACCTCTTCCATCAGTTGGAAACCTTTCAACAATGTGCGAGAGGTTAGTTATACTACCTCTTAAAGGTGCTGATGCATCTACTCCTACTGGCGACTGAGGAAGAGGTGAGAAAGGTGCTCGATGAAAGGAGAAATCTCCACTGTGTGCTGGTGGAGCAACACCAAGAGAAGATGGACTCGGTTGCGGCATTGGTGGTGATACCTGTCGCATTTGTTTATGTGGCACTGTGACATTTACATCTTTATGTGAATGCAATACAATGCAAGATTCGGGAGCCTCTGCGTTCTTTTTGGACATTGTATTTTCCTTAAGCGGTCCATCATGCTCTAAATGATTAGTCATAAAGGTCTTGTTACTAACATTTGGCACACAGTCTGGTAGAGACTTACTGTTAGCTGCTAAATGACTCTGTTTTGGAGACAGTGAAGAAGCAGAAGAAAGTAACAGGTTTGGAGATGAGGCATGAGACTTCTTTAAAACACCTATTACTTGAACATCATCATCAGATAATGTATTTTTTGAACACGGCGAAGAGAGTGGTCTTGGCACTTGAGGTGATGCACGGCCAGTCATAACATTTGGTTGATTGAGAAACTCTTCTTTCAAACGTGGGCTTTCAGAGATAACATCTGAATTTGTGACTAATGCCAGAGATTTCTCATTCACCGGCATTGGGGCATGAAGGTTTTCCACATTACTATGGAATCTTTCATTCCCTGAAACAATATTAGGCAGAGACATTTGGTGTGCTCTCTCAGGGGAATGCCGCGCACAATCCAAAGGCACAGAATCACGGGCTTGATCTGCAACAAATCCTTCCAAAGGAGCTCGATCAGAAGCATGTGCTGGTGGAGGCAATCTGCCAACTGAAGATGGCTCCACTTCACTGTACAAACGTTTTTTTACAGGGAAAATGGATGATGGTTTCATCAGTGACTTAGTCATTGTACTAGATGCTGACGTTGATGTTCCTGTGCTTTGCTGATGGCTAGTTGAAAATGTTGTGACATTACTGGTATTAACTGATGAGGGTACATCTTCTTCTGCTGCTTGTGTTCTTGCAGCTCTATACTGATCAGTCAGTGGCTTACTTGTGTCATAATACTGCATCATGGGACTTGCACTATATACCGGAACACTGCTGTACAGGGACTTTGGTCCCAGCAAAGCTGCTGGAGATTCTGGTGATCTTCCCTGGTATGTAGAGTAGCCTATTGAATCATTAGCTGGTGGATACATTCGTGGACTATATAAAGGAAATGCAGATGAATGCATCTGGTCCCTTGGGCTACCATTGCTGCTGTTTTTGTCTGGACTTCCTTTCTGAAGTGAAGATGTATCTTGATAAAAACCAGCCCGTATAGTTCCATTGATAGGCTGATATGGAGGCAGCTTCAGGTTATCTTCTGGACGAGGAGATGCCATCAGGGGTGATGCAGCCACTGGAGAACGATGAAGGGGGGAAGGATAATGGGTGGAATAATTTTCCACACGAGGGGAGGAACCGTCTAGTGGGTCCATTGGATCCTGGCTAAATGAAGAACGTTCAGACATGCTGCTACCCGTGCTTATTCTCCTTTGACGAGAAACGTTCTGTAACGGTGAAGTTGTAGCTTCTTCTTGCCCACTTCTTTGCTGTGGGGAGTGTAATGATCTTTTCTCAGATTCTTCTGGCATTCTTCCACTATAGAGATCACCCATCGCAATGCTAGAATACTTTGAAGGGACAGACTCTCGCTCAAACGTATGTGATTTATCTGTAAAAGGAACATTTTGAGAATCAGTTCTTTCACCTGTAGGAAGAGATTCATTTTCTTGAGAGCAAGAGTCTGACTTTTTTTTCTGCACTGTCAGTGTTCTCGGAGCGCCAAATGCTTTGAACCACGCACTAAGATTTGGTGTAGCCTTTTCTTGCTTTGTTTGTTGCATTATATTTTTAGTGCTTTCTACAGACTCTTCAGTTTCTTTCTTTGAAGACAAATTTGAACACACGGATTTGTGAGATTCTGGAGACACAGGCACTTTAACATCTACAGGAACCTTCGACAATTCATCTTCTGAGAGATCGAATTTGGTATCTTCAGCCTCCTCTTTTGTGGAAAAATTATGCCCACTGCCAACACCGAAGGCTAAAACATCATTTCTTAAGACAGACCCCAGACTAAGTTTTGGCATAGTTTCTTCAGACTTCACAGGTTGTAATGCTTTTCCATCTTTAGGTTTTCCAGCAATACTCCCATCTTCTGCTACTTTACTTGTACTCTGAATGTTGGATAGCAGATTTCCTTTACTCTTGCCTGGCTGTAAGCGATCAATTGTTCTTTGGACCTCTCGTTTACGTTGTTGTTTGGCAGGATCCTTGTTCAAACGCTTTTTTGATGCATCCTGTAAAACATAAGAGAGATCAGATAAGCATGTAAGCAGTGTACACATAAAGGATAAATCCAGAGACAGAGAAAAAAGGAGAAAGACTGAAGCATTAGGGAACTAAGGAGGGGGAAAAAAAATCTACCTTAGCATTATGAAACAGATACATGTGCCAATCATATGTTTATAGTTTCTGCAAATAAAACATCCAATATGATTAATACTACCACAAACTCAAAATGGTATCTTTAGTACTGAGATGTCCCAAGTAAAAGTGGAAGGTCGAGATAGACGGCAAGGTCATCAGATAGTTAACATAGGCTCCGATTGGGGAAGGATGGGGAAGGGCATTAGTCATGACCTATTCAAAAGAATCTCCTGGTATCTGCCTTATGCAATGTAGGAAAATCACAGAAAATTAAAATGTGGATGACTTGATGAGAATTTGAACTGACATTCTCCCAAAAGTGTGCCCAGTGTCTTGCCACTGCGCCACCTCCCTTGGTTCTTAACACAGTGAAGAGTTCCTTCATCTAGAGCTATGGAAAAAGTTAACTGTGAAAGAAACATTAAATCATGGAAGGAAAAGAATCATAAGCATACAGATTTGTGATACAATCGCCAGCTCAAATGGTAAGTTCGCCTCAAATTTATGTATCTTCAGTCCAGCTCTACTAGTGAATTAAAAGTTTTTGATCTATTATGAATATTCGTAAAGTTAAAACTTTGTGCTGGGCAAGCCCTCTTTCACTTGAGCTATCTCAAAACACTTCACCAACTAATTCAATAAAGCATAAACCTGTCACTAACTTTGGCCTTATCTTCAAAACCTAAGGAACATCCAAGGTAAAATAGCTGATTAAGTGTCTCCTTGGAGAAAGGGTACAGTGGAGAGACTAACATCATGAAGGTTTCAGGGCTGTTATGCTCATCAATCATGAAAATTCAGCACAACATATATTATGCTTAGAGTAAAAATTTAACGCAGCAACAACACTCTGTAGTTGCCTTCTACAGAAAACTATCTGTAACAATCTGGAGACTATTTAAGTTATTCTCTCACGAATAACAATACTATGGCATTAATGAAGAGCAGATTTAAAAAAAGATTGCAGTGTCAGGTAAAGTTAGGTGAAGTGCTGTGCTTAGGCATCGTAGTCAGGGGTGGATATGAGCTGCAAATGATTGTCGGCCAAGGTCTGGAGAGGGATGTGTTGCAGCTGACATTGTCCAAACAGCTGAATCACAATTCTTTTAGAGAATCTTATTAGAACTCTCTTCATTTTTTTCTACTAACCAACCCTCAAGTAAATTCTTCCTATTTTTAACCTTAAATGAAAAATTGCTACAATTTTTAGATAGAATACCTGTATACCATGCATGTAGAATACTAATTACTGGCAAAGCATACTGGGAGACTAAAAAGACAGAACAGGGGCCTCTGAAGAAGTTTCCATAAGAGGTTAATAGATGAATAAGAACAAGAACAACGACATTTGCTTCAATAGAGAAAGCTTCTAATGCATGTTTATGTTGTGATGCTCAGCTTGGATGTACACTGTACAAATTTTTACCATGAACAGCTGTCTGACAAGGGGAGGAGAGGTAGTAGCATTAAGTTCCTGGCTGCTATAAGATTTAGCATTTTTCTGAGTTAAATCCCAATCCTATGCAAAGGGTCTCATGGTGTGTAACACTGCTAATGGTAATGTAGCCATCAAATGAAGACTTATGCTTTGTTGCTACCTTTGTGCTATTTGAGACAAGTACACAATGTGCCAGCCCCTGATTTCTATCTTCTTCTCTCTCATCAACATCTACACAATAATTTACTAAACTCTACATGCACTCATCCTACTCATGTACACTCAAAAGTTACACTCAAGACACAACACCCGTGCTTTGTGAATGGAATGTGCTGTTATGTGTGAAGGAAGGAAGCCTTTCCAATTAGGTGGCTAAACATACCCTACAGTGTCTCCTATCCAACAGTGCCAAATGGATTATTTGTTTTATAGTAATGGTAATAGCTGCCAGGTACTGTCTCTGACAGTCACTTAAACGTTTGGAGAAAGTGATACAAACAAAACAATAAACTAAAATGATAAAAGTACAGAGGAGAATGATGAGTAAATCAGCAGTCACAAACACACACACACACACACACACACACACACACACACACACAAAGCTGAAAGAATGAGAAACTTCTGGAACCAAATTTTCTTTATCTCATCAGAGAAAAGTGCCCAGTAGTGCACACGAGTGTCTAAGAGAATGCAACAAATGTAGTTGTGACGCTTCTGTTTACTTCACTGTAGTTTCACTATTGATTACTGCAATGAAGAAATTTTCACAGACCTAGTATATACATCAAATTGACAAAACATCTACGGGAAAAGTATGACTCAAATGAAACTATGTGGTTCCAGAGACCTGTTCAAGTCTTAGACATCTGCGATGCATTTATACGGACTAAAGCAACAAGTGAAATTTGAACCCGGCTCTCCAGCTCACTAGGCAGATGCACTAACCACTACATCATCCTGGTACTGTGGCTTTGCACAATTTCATTCACTACTCTAGCATACTGCCCTCTTCAATACAAATTCCCATTTACAGCTCAGCCCACTTAGCGCTGCAGAGGTTCTCCAACAGTAATAGCACCTCAGCATCAAAGGAAACAATGGATCCAGCCTGAAGCGCAGGCGTAGGTGCTGTAATCAAATGAGATCTTATCAAGCCTATGCTGTACATATGCAGACAGAAGTGGACAGGTCTCTAGAAGCATACAGTTTCATTTGATTTAATTCTTTGGTTTCAGGCAGAATCCTCCATCTCATTCAATCCTGAGATGCTACTCCAACACAGTTGGAGAGCCTCTGCAATGCTGTTCAAATTTAGGGGAATACCGAGTGGACTGAGGTGTGAATGGGAATTTGGATGAAGGAGGGATGCATGCGAGGGTAGAGCGCGAAGTTGTGCAAAGCAACTGTACTTGAGTGTTATACGTGTTATGCATCTGTCTAGTGAGCAGGAGACCCAGGTTTGAAGCCCGGCTTTGGCACAAATTTTCATTCATCACTTCAGACTGCATGTGTACATAATAAAAGTATGATTTTTGTATGTACGTAAGAACTGTTATTGATATGCATGAAGAAATAGTGGAGAGGGGTTACAGGAAGATATCGGAAAGAGAGATTCTGTCACAACAAAATTGGAGTAGTTACTACACCACCCTTATGATGTCTCTGAACAAGGACAGCATCCCTACAATCTTCACTTTTGTGGTCTCGCGGTTCTAGGCTCGCAGTCCGGAACCGTGCGACCGCTACGGTCGCAGGTTCGAATCCTGCCTCGGGCATGGATGTGTGTGATGTCCTTAGGTTAGTTAGGTTTAAGTAGTTCTAAGTTCTAGGGGACTTATGACCACAGCAGTTGAGTCCCATAGTGCTCAGAGCCATTTGAACCATTTCACTTTTGTACAGCACTGATTTTGTTCCAGGCGACATTTTTTGGTCTTCAAATGTTGAAGCGAACTTTGATGGGTGACCATCTGCTACAAAAAATAATGTAATGTAGGTTTTAGAGGCAATTCTTGAATTCTTGAAAAAAATAATAAACTAGTTTGAGGTTATCTTTTACCAGAGGAACAAGTGCATAGCTTCCAGCAGGTTTAAAAGCTAGTTTTGTTCAACTGTTTTTCAATAAAAATTTTTACAGCTTAAGTCTACTTGTTTATGGAAAGTTTTCAATTTGAAACTTCGCAAGAATTTACATTCAGATTATTTAGTAAAATCTATAGATATATCACCACTCTGAATTTACTGTTTTGTAAAACTACAAAAGTGGAATCATCCTAATCATGTATGTTAGTATTATTAACATTATTCACCTACAGACTAATCAAAATTACTTATTAGCTAATGTCTACCACAGGCCACTATAGCATCTGTATGACGTCAGTTGCCTCTCAACTACAACTTGGTCAAACAAGGAGTAGGTTGTCAACACAAGAATGGCATGTTGTTGTCTGCTGTTGTTACTGATAGTAAGCAGACTGTGGGAACATTCAAAATCATTTACAGGTATACACTATATTACTTCAACACTGCAATACTTTGTTGTGGCACATGTGCAACTATGGGCAGTTTGCTTGCAGCTTTGAGAGCTCGGACAGAACAAACACAGTTTCATGGAGTGAAGTGTCAAGTAACAAGTAATTTTGATCAGACTATCATCATGCAGCCAACTGTAGTTTCTTTTACAATCATAATCTGATGGTTTTTCAGTTACATTCCTTACTTTTGAATTTGGTGCAGAAAACTGGAAAACTGAATTCCTTGGTAAATACACAAGAATTTACTGGTGCAGAAAACTGGAAAACTGAAGTCCTTGGTAAATACACAAGAATTTACTAAGTGCTAAGAGCTGAAAATTCGGAAATGATATATATAATACAGGAGACCACTTGTGCACCCATCTGGCACAATGCAGGTGTGTGTGTGTGTGTGTGTGGGGGGGGGGGGGGGGGGGAATCATATAAACTTTTTTGTAATACACGAATATGACAATTGGACAAAAAGATGCTTCATGATAAACCAAAGTGTGAAGTATATGAATCAAATTTGGATTCCGTATTCTTTTCCTTTTTTGAAAATATGAAGCTAGAAGTTCGAGACATTTGTTGTCCTATTTTGAATAGTAGGACAATTTTGGGACAAACTATGACTCAATTACACAATCAAGAACTCATCGGTAGGAGAGACATGATCCCCTGCTTCCTTCTCCAGAGATGCAGCAAATTTATTAGTAATCCACAGTCTTGTGTATGAAATGCTTCATTTTCAGGTGCAATATTCCCATGAAAAGTTAAAATAGCGTTTGGTCTAGAAGCTAGAATAGCTGGCTTTCACCCAGCAGGTCCAGGTTCGATTCCTGGCGTGGTAACCAATTTAAATGGAACTGCTTAGCATACCTCATTTTTGGCAAAGTATCGGAGATTACGATAGATCAAATGCTGAAGTATTTACCTTCTTGATACATCATTAATATAACATTTACTGTTTCCTATAATCATTGCTTTAATGAAACGTAAATATTTTTGTAATTTCAATCATATTGATACAGTACATAAATCTTCGGATGTAAATACTGTATTCAAATATCTGTGAATTGCAAGCTAGGAAATCTTTGTTGTTAATTTATGTAAATCAGTACAATACAATCCGTCATGGAGTAACAAGCAGTAGTGGTTTTGTATTAGCAGGTTATGGAATATCAGAAGCAATAGTGTTTCAGTGAGTCATGGCAGAATATTGTGAAGTATATGCTGCGAAATTGTGATGTTAAACCATGGAAAAAGGAGTTGTGAATGTATCTGTACACATCTGTTGTTACAAACACTAAATCAGTGAAAGAAGTACAGTTAGGCATTGTATGCCAAATAGAAAGAACTTAATTTTATTTAAAACTTCAACATTCAATGTAACCATGTATTAGTTACTGAATCATTTTCTTATGCTACAAAAGTTTGTTTCACATAACTGTGTTTACAGTAACTTTCAATCGCCATTTGGTTCATATAAATAAAGCACCCTTACACATAAAAGTAATTTACTTTATATTTGTCAAATCATAACTTATTTTAGTGTCAGAATTTTGTTGTACAACATTCTTGGTGGGCTATAGTAATGGAACTGCTCAACACACCTCATTTTTTGTGAAGTATTGTAGATTACGATACTACCAAGGTCAAAGTAATGACCCTTGTGATCCACTATAAATATAATACTTGTTGTTTCTTATTGTCGCTCAGAAAGATAAAATTGTAATTATGATTTGAAAATATTCTCATTCTTCTTATTTATAGGATTTCTTCTGAAAACATTTAAAAAGAAATAGTAAATTTTATTAGGTTCTTTAGAGGTAAAGAGACGTACACATACATCTCCATACTGCAACTTAACGTATTGTAGCTCGTGCCGATTTGTGTGCATAACAAGTACCAGTCTATCTGAGTCTTTGTGAGTTGTTGTTGTGTGACTGCTTAGCTGGTTGGACTCTGCAATCTAGTATTGTTCAGTTAAGATGGAATGGCATGTTGAGCTGTATTGAATATTGGTTTTGTAAACATTTTTGTTGAATTATGCAAAGTGTTATGAGTACTATGAAGTGAATGAATCAACAGAAATTTAAACAACTGAAGTGAAATCACAGTTCATGCTTCATTTTTACTTTTCACTGTATGTATATGAAAGCAACAACCCATTCCTCTCATAGGAAGCAAGATCATCGAACTAGACAATCTGCCAAAGAGCAGTTCTACAGCCAAACGATCAAAAGTTAAGTAACATATGTTGTTTTTTTACAGCCACTGGTTCATTTTGTATTATCACGCAAATGGCCACATTGTTATTCAATGCCTATATTTTGTATATTAGTTGGTTTTGCTATTGTTCATGCAAACAGAGCAAGGCGGCCTGTTAAAACTGTGTTTCAACAGCTGACACCAAGAAGTCCCTCCCATACAGCCTGGCCACTCAGGTATGACGTATCTGCAGTGATAGCAGCTCCCTTACAAAGGTCTTCACTGACAGATACTACCCGCAGACCTAGTCCCTATACCACACCACCGCATAACCTCAAACCTCCCCCCCCCCCCCCCCACCACCACCACCACCGAGAACCACATGCCCCCTTTGTAACCCAATACCACAATGTACTGGAACAACTGAACCACATCCTTCATTAAGGCTTTATTATCTATCATAATGCCTTGAAATTAGGGACATCCTATGCAAGATCCTTACCAAAGGCCTTGGCATGGTGGTAACAAGCCAGATCACCGAAGTTAAGTGCTGTCAGGATGAGCTAACACTTGGATGGATGACTGTCCGGGTATGCCGAGCGCTGTTTGCAAGCAGGGTGCACTCAGCCCTTATGAGGCCAATTGAATAGCTGCTTGATAGAGAAGTAATGGCACCCATCACGAAAGCTGACAATGGTGTGCTGACCACTTGCCCCTCCATATCTGCATCCACTGACACCTATCAGAAGAGGCTGATATGGCAGTCGTAGGTAACGTTGGGCCTCCTGAGGGCTGTTTGGACAGAGTTTTATCAGTTTTTACCCATGATCCTTCCCATCCCTCCTAAAGTGGTGTTCTGTCACTCACTCAACCTCCACATCATAATCCATTCCTATCCCACTCCCAATCCCAACCCCTTCCAAAGGGATCGTAGCCCTATATAAAGACTCAGGTGCAAGAGCTGACCAATCCGGCCATCCAACACTCCCCATTCCAGTCCTGTCACAGGACTATTCCACTCCATCAGAGGTCAGGCCACCTGTGAAAGCAGCCATGTCATATCCAAGCTCTGCTGCAATCATTGTTCTGCTTTTTATATTGTTATGATCACCAACCATGTGTCCATGAGGATGAATGGGCAATGGCAAACTATGGCCAATGGCAAAGTGGACCACCCTGTGGTGCAACATGTAGCTGTACAAAACATACTTGATTTCAATGGCTGATTCACAACCTGGGCCATCTGGATCGGCCATCAGGATCCGCCTCTCCAGCACCGGCTTTTCTGAACTGCACAGATGAGAATTATTCTTAATCACATTCTACACTCCGAAAATTATTCTGGCCTCAACCTACTGTCCCCACACCCTCCACCCCACTTTTCTGCCACCCCCTGTTCTTTAACTTCCTCACAATTCATATACCCTCACTCGCATTTTGTGCTGTTCTCTCCTGGTGCATCCACCAGTCTCTTATCCTTCTCTGCTAATTTCCTTTCTGCTCCCCATATTTCTCCTCCCTCTCCCTCCCTCACAGCCTCCCAATGCTGTGCCCGTCAGCCCTGTCCTGCCATCTCTAGTCTCTGCATGCTCCATTAGGCAGTGCCATTTCCTCGTTCTTTACCTGTACCATGCTATCCCTCCCACTTCACGCTCTGCTTCAGATTGTTGGTTGAATTCGATGCAACTCTGTTGCAGTTTGGCCGGAGTTAGTGATCACGAGTGTGAGGTGTGCTTGGTCGTGTGAATGTGTTTTCATTTCTCTAGTCATCTTTACAGTGAGTAGCAATCTATCCTTTTCATAATATTGTTAAAATAGGAAAAGTCCTAACCATACATAAAGAAAGATTGAATGATGAACCTAGCAGCCACTGTTTAGTTCCATAGTTCCAATGCCGTCTGTATTCAGTTAAACATCTGAAAATGAATGGCTACCAAACTAAAATTATTTCTTAGAAGAAATAACATTCTCTCTTCTGCTCAGTGTGCTGATGCTATATATGAGCTCCTTGCTACTACTCTGTATCTTGTTGACATGAAATGCCCAGCTATAGGTATTTTTCTTGGGCTCATGAATGCTTCTGACATGCTAAACCACAACATACTCTTGCAAAAGTTGGATTTGTATGGAATAAGGGGAAACATCAAAGAACTAGCACAGTACATTCATATAAACAAAGTCAGTCAGTCACAAATCCTAAAGGTACTGTACTTGTCTACACAAGCCATAAAACATAGTGTGTCACAGGGCACAGTTTTGACCCCTTGTGATTTCTACTTTATACAAACAAACTCCATTCTACACTATAAACTAGTAAGGCATTACTGTTCGCTGACAATACTAACATCCTTATCTCAAATATAGATGAATCTCTCCAGTTAACAACTGATAGAAATACAGTCCAACTAGCCTCATGGGTTGCATCAAACAGACTGATTCTCAATGCAAAAAATATGCTTACTCCTTACCTCCATTTGGGATAGAACTCTACATATTTCAACAATAACACTAAATGGAAGCAAGGTAGAATTTGTCAATTAGACATGATTTTTAAAGATCCACATCACGGACACATCCACATGGAAAAACCACATTGACATGATTAGTCTCAAGCTAAGTAAAGCCTGTTTATGCTCCACTCACTGAAGGATGATAAATGCCAGCACAATGACATTATGTATTATGCTCTTTTCCGTTCAGTACTATGCTCGAATAATTTCTTGGGGTCCTAATACTGAAACAGTAAAATTATTTAAACTGTAGGGGAGGGAGAGTGAGAAAGAGAAGCAATTAGAACAATCCTGTAAAAACAGCAAGGAGAAACCTGTAAACAATTCTTTCAAAAACGAAACTCACTGCTTCTCCCTAGTCAACATATATCTGAACAGTTCTATCACACAATGAAAAAGTCAGGATGGAATAATGACAATATTATGAAAAAGGACAGATTCCTACTCACCATACAGCGGAGATGATGAGTTGCAGACAGGCACAACAAAAAGACTGCTAAATGAGTAAGCTTTTGGACAAAAGGCTTTCCTCTGCAGTAGGCAACACACACACACACACACACACACACACACACACACACCTTGCATGTGGGTGCGCACATGCACACGTGTGCAAACACAGCTCAAATACGACCACTGTCTCTGGCTGCTGAGAACAGACGATTTGCAACTGTGCACGACAGGAGAAGCAGTCTGAGCGGTGAGGGTAAGGAGGAGGCTGGAGCAAGGAAGGGGAGGGAGAACAGGTGTGCTTGTGGGAGCATAAAGGGATGAGATGGGGGGAAGCATAGCAGACAGGTGCAATCAGAAGGTTAGATGGATGGCAGGGGTAAGGGGGAGGGGAAAGGGAGCAGAAAGCTGTGTAGTACTGGATTGGAAACAGGGAAGGGGAAGAAGGGCAGTAAATAATGATGGATAAGGCCAGATGGGTTATGGGAACATAGTATATATTTCAAGGAGAGTTCTGACCTGCACAACTCAGAAAAGCTTATGTTGGTAAGGAGGATGCAGATGGCACAGGCAGTGAAAACATCAATGAAGTGAAGAACATTGTGTTGGGCAGCTTGCTCAGCAACTGGGCGAACGAGCTGTTTCTTGGCCATAGTTTGTCAGTGGCCATTTATGCGAACAGACAGTTTGTTGGTTGTCATGCCCACATAGAACACAGCATAGTGGTTGTGTCTTAGCTTGTATATCACATGACGGCTTTCCCAGGTAGCCCTGCCATTGATGGGTATGTGATGCTTGTGACAGGACAGGATTAGATGGTACAGTGGGCACCGGAATACTGCTGTGGGAGGAGTGGGAAGGGTAGTGGGTAGGACTTTCCTCATTTCAAGGTACAGTGAAAGGTAGTCAAAATCCTGGCAGAAAATGTGATTCAGTTGCTCCAGTCGTGGGTGCTACTTCGCCATCTGGATATTTCTTACCAACACAAGCTTTTCTGAATTACGCAGGTGGCAACTCTCCCTGCGATATATACTACTTTCACGTAATCCTCTGACCTCAGCTTTCATTAGTCACTGTCCTACATCCCTTTCTCTTTCCCCACTCCAGCACTACATAGCCTTCTATTCCACCAATGCATCCAGAGTGTTTTTACTTCTCTCTTTTTCCATTACCTTTTACCTCCCCACTGCCTAACCGCTCGACCGCACATACCTACCCTACCCTCTCCCCATCTCATATCTGTATGGTCCCCAAGCAGCAGTTTATAGGGCCCCCCACCCCCACCCCTAACCTACTATCCCTCCCTCTCCCTGGCCAAGCCTCCTCCTTACCCCCACCCCCAGACTGCTTCACTCATCACACACAGTTGCTTGCAATCTGTCCTTGGCAGCCAGATACAGTGGTTGTGTGTGTGTGTGTGTGTGTGTGTGTGTGTGTGTGTGTGTGTGTGTGTGTGTGTGTGTGTGTGTGTGTGTGTGTTCTATTTGCAAGAATGTCTGCTCCAGAAGGTGGCCTACTGGTCGAAAGCTTACTTGTTTAGCAGTCTTTTTGTTGTGACTGTCTCCAATCTGTTGTTGTTGTTGTGGTCTTCAGTCCTGAGACTGGTTTGATGCAGCTCTCCATGCTACTCTATCCTGTGCAAGCTTCTTCATCTCCCAGTACCTACTGCAACCTACATCCTTCTGAATCTGCTTAGTGTATTCATCTCTTGGTCTCCCCCTACGATTTTTACCCTCCACGCTGCCCTCCAATACTAAATTGGTGATCCCTTGATGCCTCAGAACATGTCCTACCAACCGAACCCTTCTTCTGGTAAAGTTGTGCCACAAACTCCTCTTCTCCCCAATCCTATTCAGTACCTCCTCATTAGTTACGTGATCTACCCATCTAATCTTCAGCATTCTTCTGTAGCACCACATTTCGAAAGCTTCTATTCTCTTCTTGTCCAAACTATTTACCGTCCATGTTTCACTTCCATACATGGCTACACTCCATACAAATACTTTCAGAAATGACTTCCTGACACTTAAATCTATACTCCATGTTAACAAATTTCTCTTCTTCAGAAACGCTTTCCTTGCCATTGCCAGTCTACATTTTATATCCTCTCTTCTTCGACCATCATCAGTTATTTTGCTCCCCAAATAGCAAAACTCCTTTACTACTTTAAGTGTCTCATTTCCTAATCTAATACCCTCAACATCACCCGACTTAATTCGACTACATTCCATTATCCTCGTTTTGCTTTTGTTGATGTTCATCTTATATCCTCCCTTCAAGACACCATCCATTCCGTTCAACTGCTCTTCCAAGTCCTTTGCTGTCTCTGACAGAATTACAATGTCATCGGCGAACCTCAAAGTTTTTATTTCTTCTCCATGGATTTTAATACCTACTCCGAATTTTTCTTTTGTTTCCTTTACTGCTTGCTCAATATACAGATTGAATAACATCGGGGAGAGGCTACAACCCTGTCTTACTCCCTTCCCAACCACTGCTTCCCCTTCATGTCCCTCGACTCTTATAACTGCCATCTGTTTTCTGTACAAATTGTAAATAGCCCTTCACTCCCTGTGTTTTACCCCTGCCACCTTTAGAATTTGAAAGGGAGTATTCCAGTCAACATTGTCAAAAGCTTTCTCTAAGTCTACAAATGCTAGAAACGTAAGTTTGCCTTTCCTTAATCTTTCTTCTAAGATAAGTCGTAAGGTCAGTATTGCCTCATGTGTTCCAGTATTTCTACAGAATCCAAACTGATCTTCCTCGAGGGGCTTCTACTAGTTTTTCCATTTGTCTGTAAAGAATTCGTGTTAGTATTTTGCAGCTGTGGCTCATTAAACTGATTGTTCGGTAATTCTCACATCTGTCAACACCTGCTTTCTTTGGGATTGGAATTATTATATTCTTCTTGAAGTCTGAGGGTATTTCGCCTGTTTCATACATATTGCTCACCAGATGGTAGAGTTTTGTCAGGACAGGCTCTCCCAAGGCCGTCAGTAGTTCCAATGGAATGTTGTCTACTGCCGGGGCCTTGTTTCGACTCAGGTCTTTCAGTGCTCTGTCAAACTCTTCACACAGTATCGTATCTCCCATTTCATCTTCATCTACCTCCTCTTCCATTTCCATAATATTGTCCTTAAGTACATCACCCTTGTATAGACCCTCTATATACTCCTTCCACCTTTCTGCTTTCCCTTCTTTGCTTAGAACTGGGTTTCCATCTGCGCTCTTGATATTCATACAAGTGGTTCTGTTTTCTCCAAAGGTCTCTTTAATTTTCATGTAGGCAGTATCTAACCCCTAGTGAGATAAGCCTCTACATCCTTACATTTGTCCTCTAGCCATCCCTGCTTAGCCATTTTGCACTTCCTGTCGATCTCATTTTTGAGACGTTTGTATTCCTTTTTGCCTACTTCATTTACTGCATTTTTATATTTTCTCCTTTCATCAATTAAATTCAATATTTCTTCTGTTACCCAAGGATTTCTACTAGCCCTCATCTTTTTACCTACTTGATCCTCTGCTGCCTTCACTACTTCATCCCTTAGAGCTACCCATTCTTCTTCTACTGTATTTCTTTCCCCCATTCCTGTCAATTGTTCCCTTATGCTCTCCCTGAAACTCTGTACAACCTCTGGTTCTTTCAGTTTATCCAGGTCCCATCTCCTTAAATTCCCACCTTTTTGCAGTTTCTTCAGTTTTAATCTACAGGTCATAACCAATAGATTGTGGTCAGAGTCCACATCTGCCCCTGGAAATGTCTTACAATTTAAAACCTGGTTCCTAAATCTCTGTCTTACCATTATATAATCTATCTGATACCTTTTAGTATCTCCAGGGTTCTTCCATGTATACAACCTTCTATCATGATTCTTAAACCAAGTGTTAGCTATGATTAAGTTATGCTCTGTGCAAAATTCTACCAGGCGGCTTCCTCTTTCATTTCGTAGCCCCAATCCATATTCACCTACTACGTTTCCTTCTCTCCCTTTTCCTACACTCGAATTCCAGTCACCCATGAGTATTAAATTTTCGTCTCCCTTCACTATCTGAATAATTTCTTTTATTTCATCATACATTTCTTTAATTTCTTTGTCATCTGCAGAGCTAGTTGGCATATAAACTTGTATTACTGTAGTAGGTGTGGGCTTCGTATCTATCTTGGCCACAATAATGCGTTCACTATGCTGTTTGTAGTAGCTTACCCGCGTTCCTATTCATTATTAAACCTACTCCTGCATTACCCCTATTTAACTTTGTGTTTATAACCCTGTAGTCACCTGACCAGAAGTCTTGTTCCTCCTGCCACCGAACTTCACTAATTCCCACTATATCTAACTTTAACCTATCCATTTCCCTTTTCAAATTTTCTAACCTACCTGCCCGATTAAGGGATCTGACATTCCACGCTTCGATCCGTAGAACGCCAGTTTTATTTCTTCTGATAACGACATCCTCTTGAGTAGTCCCCGCCCGGAGATCCGAATGGGGGACTATTTTACCTCCGGAATATTTTACCCAAGAGGACGCCATCATCATTTAATCATACAGTAAAGCTGCATGCCCTTGGGAAAAATTACGGCCGTAGTTTCCCCTTGCTTTCAGCCGTTCGCAGTACCAGCACAGCAGGGCTGTTTGGTTATTGTTACAAGGCCAGATCAGTCAATCATCCAGACTGTTGCCCTTGCAACTACTGAAAAGGCTGCTGCCCCTCTTCAGGAACCACACGTTTGTCTGGCCTCTCAACAGATACCCATCCATTGTGGTTGTACCTATGGTACGGCTATCTGTATCGCTGAGGCACGCAAGCCTCCCTACCAACGGCAAGGTCCATGGTTCATGGGGGGGGGGGGGGGGGGAGCAGCAATCTATCCTTTTAATAATATTACCCATATTTGAACTGCTCTCATTTTATAAACTAGAACATAAATGCACTGTACAAGAACAAAATCAGTTCTTCTAAACTGTCTATTAATAGTGTTAAGTGTATGGGAATGAAACTGTGCAATTATCTTCCAAAAGAATTATGACATATTCCAGGAGTGACATTTTTTTAAAAAATGTCTTTAAGAGCACTTCTAACATAGCACTCCTTCTACAGCATACAATACTTTCTTGAATTTACCTCATAAATTATATTACATACTTTATTATCTTTCAAAACTACCTTATTTTATTAGAAATACAGCCTATTTTCCATTAATGAACTTTAGCCATGTGCATAATTAATCACACTTGGTCTTTCACAATTATGAATAATATGTAATATATCTTCATGAAACAATGTTGTGGCTACATATCTTTGACCTGTCCCATATTCTACTGCACAATTTTGTACACAACACAATTAAATAGTGCTATTAAACTGCCACTGACTTAAAACTGTCAGCAGCATAGCAAAAGTACAGCTTTCTGATATTTATACCAAACTTATCAAAATAAATCTCTTCTGAGAATTTAGAATCTGAAAATAAATACTGGAATGAGTGAAGGTAGTAACTCCTCATACAGTTGAATCATTTACAGGCGCATAAGCAAGACTGAGAATATGACTAAGTTTTGGATGAATCCAAAAGTTAACAGAATACACATTCATGCATGCATGCAGCTGCCAATGGCGTTCAGTGTGTATACCTGAAGGATTCATTCAACATTTTGAAGAGGCCATTCCTGCAGATTAAGGCAGTCTTTGGTACAGATGATGCATTTCATCTGGGTTCTGAGGTCACACTTGGGTCACTCCAGTGACTGGCAGAGAGTCTGAGAACAGCAGCCTCATGCATGGAGTTTCAACGAAGCTCAAAATTTGCAGCATAGTCTCCAGAACTGATCATGGGACCCTCATTCTGATTCGAGTGGAAGGACTGAACCAGAGACTTTGACAGTTCTGTGAAAAGCTAGGTTGCGATTCCCTGCGCTTGCTCCATAGGAGCATCTACCTAAATGGGTCAGGATCTACCTAAATGGGTCAGGTGTGCACTACACATCAGAAGCTGCTACACAGGTAGTTGACTGTGGAGTGCACACACGGTTGGTTTATTTTTTTATTTTTAAAGGTTATAGTGACTGTCCATCCAGATCAGACAACAACAGCTGTGGGACTCAGAAGTATAAATGTAACATCCAAAAGGATGCAACAAAACTACCACCCAATATCCTTGATGTCAATTTGTTGCAGATTCTTAGAACATATTCTAGGCTCAAACATAACGAGCTATTTTGAACAGAATGACCTCCTCCAAGTCAACCAGCTTGGATTCCAGCAGCAGTGTGGCCTCAGTTGCCTGAGACTGCAGTCGTGTGTGTGTGTGTGTGTGTCATCTAATTTTGACAAAGGCCTTATTGGCCGAAAGCTACATTTGTGACAGTCTCTTTGTTGTGCCTCTCCGCGACTCAGCATCACTGCTATATGGTGATTAGCAACTTTCCTTTTCACAATATTGTTGGATTCCAAATACATTGATAATGAGTAACCCAATTCATAATTTTCTCATATGACACAATGAAAGCTCTAGATCAAGGCAGTCAGGTAGATGTAGTATTTCTTGATTTCCGAAGAGCATTTGACTCAGAACCACATCTGCACTTATTGTCGAAAAGATGGTCATATGGGGTATCAAGCGAAATTTGTGACAGGATTGAGCATTTTCTGGTAGAGAGGACACAGCATGTTATCCTGCATGGACATTCATTGTCAAATATAGAAGTAACTTCAGGTGTACTCCAGGAAAGTGTGTTGGGACCCTTGCTGTTCCTGTAGTATATAATGGCCTTGCAGACTTTTCGCAGATTATGCAGTTACCTATAATGAGGAGGAGGAGATTAGTGTTTAACGTCCCGTCGACAACGAGGTCATTAGAGACGGAGCACAAGCTCAGATTAGGGAAGGATGGGGAAGTTCCATGCGGCTTTTCGCGGATGATGCTGTAGTATACAGAGAAGTTGCAGCATTAGAAAATTGTAGCGAAATGCAGGAAGATCTGCAGCGGATAGGCACTTGGTGCAGGGAGTGCCAACTGTCCCTTAACATAGACAAATGTAATGTATTGCGAATACACAGAAAGAAGGATCCTTTATTGTATGATTATATGATAGCGGAACAAACACTGGTAGCAGTTACTTCTGTAAAATATCTGGGAGTATGCGTGCGGAACGATTTGAAGTGGAATGATCATATAAAATTAATTGTTGGTAAGGCGGGTACCAGGTTGAGATTCATTGGGAGAGTGCTTAGAAAATGTAGTCCATCAACAAAGGAGGTGACTTACAAAACACTCGTTCGACCTATACTTGAGTATTGCTCATCAGTGTGGGATCCGTACCAGATCGGGTTGACGGAGGAGGTAGAGAAGATCCAAAGAAGAGCGGCACGTTTCGTCACAGGGTTATTTGGTAACCGTGATAGCGTTACGGAGATGTTTAATAAACTCAAGTGGCAGACTCTGCAAGAGAGGTGCTCTGCATCGCGGTGTAGCTTGCTCGCCAGGTTTCGAGAGGGTGCGTTTCTGGATGAGGTATCGAATATATTGCTTCCCCCTACTTATACCTCCCGAGGAGATCACGAATGTAAAATTAGAGAGATTAGAGCGCGCACGGAGGCTTTCAGACAGTCGTTCTTCCCGCGAACCACATGCGACTGGAACAGGAAAGGGAGGTAATGACAGTGGCACGTAAAGTGCCCTCCGCCACACACCGTTGGGTGGCTTGCGGAGTATAAATGTAGATGCAGATGTGAAGGAAATCGGCTGTGCCCTTTCGAAGGAACCATCCCGGCATTTGCCTGAAGTGATCTAGGGAAATCACGGAAAACCTAAATCAGGATGGCCGGACACGGGATTGAACCGTCGTCCTCCCGAATTTACCTATAATGAAGGAGTGTCTGAAAGCAGCTGCGTAAGTATTCTGGTGTATCTTGATAAGGTTTCAAAGTGGTGCAACTTGCTTTAGATGTCCTAAAATGTAAAACTGTACATTTCAAAAATGAAAAATACAAAGGATACTATGACCTATGACTATAATATCAATGGACCGCCATTGGTATTGGCCACCTTATACAAATACCTATGTGTAACACTTTGCAAGAATATGAAATACAAAGATCACATAGGCTCAGTCATGGGTAAAACAGGTGGTAGACTTCAGTTTATTGGTAGGAAACTGGGGAGATGCAATCATTCTGCAAAGGAGACTGGTTACAAATCACTTGCATGACCCATTCTAGAATATTACTCAAGTGTGTGGGACCTGTACCAAATAGGACTAACAGAGGTATTTTAGGTATACAGAGAAGGGCAGCATGAATGGTTACAGGTTTCTATGACCCGTGTGAGGGTGTCACAGAGATGCTGAAGAAACTGAACTGGCAGACTCTTACAACAGGCGTAAACTATCCTGAGAAAGCCTACTCACAAAGACTCAAGAATTGGCTTTAATTGATGATTCTATGAATATACTACAACCCTCTAAGGATCGTGAGGACAAGATTAGATTAATTACAGTGCATGCAGAGGCATTTAAACAATCATTCTTCCTGTGCTCCATACACAAACGGAATGGTAGGAAAACCGAAAAACCGACACAATGACATTCACTTCACAGTGGTTTGCAAGGTATAGATGTAGAATAGTTAGGCTCCTCTTATCCCGGAGTCTGAGTGAACTCCTTTTCAACCTTTCTCAATCTATCCATCTTTCCACCCTGAGAATGACACAAGTAGTTATGAAAGCTAGGAAAATGTATTTTTATATGCTTCTATCAGCAGTACTTAGAATTGCATCTCCTGAAGGTAAGTTCCGATCAGTCATTCTCTCTTCTCGTAATTTTTTAATTTTCGCAAGCGAATTATAAAATTTTTGTTCTTCAGCTTATTAAAAACAAATGTTCATGTTTTATTAATGCTGATGATGTCTGATGTCTTTATGGGCATTATAACATTGCAGTAATATCTTTAAAATCCAGCATATGACATTCCAATAGACTGAACATCTCAGAAACATTACTTGCACATTTTAGTTGTCTACACAGATAGTTCTGAGTCCTTAGTATTGTGGGCATGATTGTGTACATGTGACACACACTGTGGAGTATTTTGGCCTAGTAGTTGAATAGAATAATTGCACTGTAATAACAATTAATTTTAGCATTAAAAATATCTTCAAAGGCAAGAATATGTGAAATTATAAGTTTGTTGGGAAATACTTTCTTTATTATAAGTGTGGTACAAGCAATGCATTTGGAGTTGACTGGGCACATGCTGCTCATGGTGTTTTCACTGAGAGCAGTCCAGGAGTGCAGTCGTGATGGCAATAAAGTGAAGTATTTGTTAGAATCATGATTTTCTTCTTGCCAAACTAGCTGCCTAGACTTAAAACTAAAATAGCACAATATAAGTGTATTTTCAATTCTTCGTGTGCGTATTATCTGGTTTAAGGTTTATTTGGGCATAAAAAAAAGAGCTAACATCACCCTGAATATATGTTTGAAAAAATCTTGCCTTTTTCGATTATCTATGCAGCCCCCCCCCCCCCCCCTCCCATTAACCTGAAAAATCAGGAGTGCATTAACTCATTAAATGGTACCAAACACTGGATCATCTCTCAGACAACATGAGAATGAGCCAGTCAACTATGATATTTTGGCTTTTACATAAACACCTGATAGACACCAAATGCTGGGTAGCATTACAGTTTGCAGCTAGTCATTGGTGAAGTAATTAAAGGTTCATGATGTGCCTAATTATTACCTTACCATCACCAGGTACTCTTGGCTGTACTGAACTGCTTTAGCAACTCAAGAATGCCATTGCAATGTTGAATAAGTGATGTTCATGTAAGAGCCGATGCTGCTTGTGCATCAATAACAACAAAAAAATACTTGTAAGTGGCAGCTCCTTGTCATTCATTACAAATGTAGAAAAATTCATTAAATCATAAAATACAAAGTACATACAAAAGTACAAGAAAAATATTATTTACCTTTTGCTCCTTACGGAAAGCTTTCTCATGTGATTTAGAACTATTTTTATGTTCATCCACACGAGTTGACCCATCATATTCTTCTGTTCCAGTGTTCATGAAATATGATGGGGAATTACTTGCAGATGAAAATTCAGAGAATCGTGGTGTGTCATCTAGCCACTTGTTAATATCCTAAAAGAAAAAAAATTATTTGACCTAACATGATGTGGTATGATACCAGTATTACAATAAAAAGTAAAACAATGTGACTGTAAGTGTCGTCTCTTAAATTTGATTAATCATATTGTAGATTCTTTCAATAAAACTTGTTTATGTTCCTTCACAAAGATGTATGACGATTGCTGCTATACTTTAAATGTCATGTGCAATGTCAGCAAGACTTTCACAAAATGTGTTAATCACTTTTAAGGAGCAGTAGGTTAGTACTCTTTCCCACAAACACCTGTCAATCCATTTCTAAAAAGAGAATTTATCAGATTTCAAGGCAAAGAACTGCATCACACATCATCAAGGTTCCATCCCCATTAAGAGGAATACAATCTTTTCTTGCTGTGTCTAATCTCATTAGCCTCCCAATGGCAGCTGCAATATGAATTCCTGCAGATATTGATGTTCTGGTCAATCGGGTTTAAACTCTCAACTTCAATAATAATAATAATAATAATAATAATAATGAAATTATCATGCAGCATTTGTTGTTATGATAAACACACAAATAAACAAAAATAAGGGATATCACTTTAAATTTAAAGTTGCCTTCTCACCAGAATACAATTTGTACTTCATTAAAATGTGTCATCAGAAATGTCTACACCATACGCCCTACATATACCTATATATCCACTGACTGGAGTTTAAAGCCGTAGAGGAAGACATATTACAATAGGAATTGTGATTTTAGTCAGCACAAATAAAATTTCATGATTTTTGTGAATGATGGGGTTCAAAACTATGCCTTTTGATCTTTAGCATCCTAATTTGAAAGGTTTTTCTTTATTGATACACATTTAGCTCGGTAAATTTGCGCTTGATTATAATGTACGTGTAACTTTCCAACAAAAGGGCATAAATTAACATAAAGTAAAGAAAAATTTGGTCAAAAAGTGGTTTAATGCTAACAATTTTCTTTATATTCTTTTATACACCAAAAACACATTGTAAAAAATGTAAAAAGCTTCAATCAAATCCTGCCTCTCCTAAAAATCGTTCTTCTGCATGCTTTCTGGCCTCTAATATGTCTGCCTTGTTTCTCAGGAGTACACACTTTGCCAGAACCCTTTGGTCCTTGTTTCACACCACCTCTCTCTATGGACTGTCCATTACATGGCTAGTTTTGAACTTCCACTGACTCTTAAATAAGCTTTCATATTTCTGATGTTTAGATTTTACAAGTAAGTGATGGTTCACCATACTTTTTCTGACCAGTTTATCAGTTCCAAAAATGAGGCTGCATACGGATTTACTGTAGATGTCTTCCTAGGGTGAACAGATAGGTCTACTGGTGTATCATCATCTTCATTCCTCAATTCAGTTACCTTCTGGAACTCTGCTTTCCTTTCTTCTTGGTCTTCTGTGCATAAGAGAGGCTGAATCACCATTTCACTAAATGTGAACCACAATGAACATTACATTGTTGGCAAAACAATATCCACTACTGTTTTCTTCTGTGATTTTAGCAACTCCAGTTGATAAAGAATGTGGTGGGATTCTTCAATCCAAGAGAATTTTGATTTGATAGTAAACCAACAGGGATAGTAAACAGCAAAAATGTATTCCACAAGTAGTTGTAACGCCATCAAGTTGTTGCCTTTAAGGCCATGTTTTCAAAGCCATATTAGACAAATCCTATTTGCAGTGGTTAACCACCAAGAGTAGCTTGCTGGACCAATTTCTAATACTGCCGTATAAGTTGGAAATGCACCTGCCCTTATCGCCTGAGTTATCCTGTAATCAAAAGCCTGGCAGATAGAGAGGTCTTTGATAACAGTGTCACTCATTGGAACCAGAAGCTCTGGAATGGAAATACTAAGAAACGACGAACTGATTTCAAGTTCTGTTGCATTATCAAGCATGTGCCAAACTTACCACTCCACTTACTGCTAGACAAAGTTTTCCCATTCAACTGTCTGATCAAGTGGCCCAAAGATACTCATTTGTCAACCAACCAGACGAGTTTACGATTCAGCCTTGTCTCAACCCTATGCTTGACTATTCCTTCCCAATCAGTGTTAAAATTCATTCAGTCAACTCCATTAGTCTGCAAACTTCTACCAATGCTGTTTTTCTTTAAAAAATCGACAAGATGGTTATCAATATCTTGAGCAGTTTTCCCTGTCATTAAGTCATTCTCTGGAGTAAAATGGCAAATATACCTTGCACCTGGCTGACTGCAAACAGTGTAATGCTCTTCTTTCATAACACTTGGAAAACTTGAGTTACCTGCTTGTAACATAACTTCAGTGGAATCTTGGCATCCATCAAAGAAGATACATTCAATCTTGCCTATCCTGCATCAATCATGAAATTCTCCATCAAGTGATTCATGACTTTCCCTTGGGCCCTCTTTACTTTATTGTGATCAACCGTGAGTCTCCTACAATAATTAATCCAGCACCCAATATGCAGCTATTGTAGTACATAGAATGACACCATAACTAATACTTTGCACTGCAACATTGAGCAATTGAAGCATAATATGCTAACTTGTACTTAAAAGTAGTGGGCACGTCAGAATCATTACATGATATCTGCAATGGTTCTGCTTATATTCAAAACTATTTTAATTCTAAAAACAAAGATGATGTGACTTACCGAACGAAAGCGCTGGCAGGTCGATAGACACACAAACAAACACAAACACACACACAAAATTCAAGCTTTCACAACAAACTGTTGCCTCATCAGGAAAGAGGGAAGGAGAGGGAAAGGCGAAAGGATGCCGGTTTTAAGGGAGAGGGTAAGGAGTCATTCCAATCCCGGGAGCGGAAAGACTTACCTTAGGGGGAAAAAAGGACAGGTATACACTCGCACACACACACACACATATCCATCCACACATATACAGACACAAGCAGACATATTTAAAGACAAAGAGTTTGGGCAGAGATACTGACATCTCTGCATTAAACACGATTGTAGCATGTTAATTAGTGAATGTTTATTCCATTTGTTGTGAGATGTCTTGGATAATGATGATGGTGGTAAGCGATAAATTCTACACTCCTGGAAATTGAAATAAGAACACCGTGAATTCATTGTCCCAGGAAGGGGAAACTTTATTGACACATTCCTGGGGTCAGATACATCACATGATCACACTGACAGAACCACAGGCACATAGACACAGGCAACAGAGCATGCACAATGTCGGCACTAGTACAGTGTATATCCACCTTTCGCAGCAATGCAGGCTGCTATTCTCCCATGGAGACGATCGTAGAGATGCTGGATGTAGTCCTGTGGAATGGCTTGCCATGCCATTTCCACCTGGCGCCTCAGTTGGACCAGCGTTCGTGCTGGACGTGCAGACCGCGTGAGACGACGCTTCATCCAGTCCCAAACATGCTCAAAGGGGGACAGATCCGGAGATCTTGCTGGCCAGGGTAGTTGACTTACACCTTCTAGAGCACGTTGGGTGGCACGGGATACATGCGGACGTGCATTGTCCTGTTGGAACAGCAAGTTCCCTTGCCGGTCTAGGAATGGTAGAACGATGGGTTCGATGACGGTTTGGATGTACCGTGCACTATTCAGTGTCCCCTCGACGATCACCAGTGGTGTACGGCCAGTGTAGGAGATCGCTCTCCACACCATGATGCCGGGTGTTGGCCCTGTGTGCCTCGGTCGTATGCAGTCCTGATTGTGGCGCTCACCTGCACGGCGCCAAACACGCATACGACCATCATTGGCACCAAGGCAGAAGCGACTCTCATCGCTGAAGACAACACGTCTCCATTCGTCCCTCCATTCACGCCTGTCGCGACACCACTGGAGGCGGGCTGCACGATGTTGGGGCGTGAGCGGAAGACGGCCTAACGGTGTGCGGGACCGTAGCCCAGCTTCATGGAGACGGTTGCGAATGGTCCTCGCCGATACCCCAGGAGCAACAGTGTCCCTAATTTGCTGGGAAGTGGCTGTGCGGTCCCCTACGGCACTGCGTAGGATCCTACGGTCTTGGCGTGCATCCGTGCGTCGCTGCGGTCCGGTCCCAGGTCGACGGGCACGTGCACCTTCCGCCGACCACTGGCGACAACATCGATGTACTGTGGAGACCTCACGCCCCACGTGTTGAGCAATTCGGCGGTACGTCCACCCGGCCTCCCGCATGCCCACTATACGCCCTCGCTCAAAGTCCGTCAACTGCACATACGGTTCACGTCCACGCTGTCGTGGCATGCTACCAGTGTTAAAGACTGTGATGGAGCTCCGTATGCCACGGCAAACTGGCTGACACTGACGGCGGCGGTGCACAAATGCTGCGCAGCTAGCGCCATTCGACGGCCAACACCGCGGTTCCTGGTGTGTCCGCTGTGCCGTGCGTGTGATCATTGCTTGTACAGCCCTCTCGCAGTGTCAGGAGCAAGTATGGTGGGTCTGACACACCGGTGTCAATGTGTTCTTTTTTCCATTTCCAGGAGTGTATATAAGTTAGCGAGGCATAATTAGCAAGATACACATTTTCTTTAAGCGCAACACACACGTATGCACATACCACAACTGTCGCTGGGATCTGGTAAGACTGCAGTCTCGACCGTTGGCTTGACCTGCATGGACCACCACTGTCCACGAATTGGACTGTTACAGGGAATATGTCACATATTGAGTTGTCTGCTATCACATGACAGTTCATTTGGGCTTCAGTGTCTCTTATGTTAAAAAATACACAGGAATGAAGATAAATTAGGTTCACTAATTGTATATATGAATGTGAAAGGAAAGTTGCTTTTTCACCGGCATCCTACACGTTAGGCAGTTGCATACATCGTCAGAGTATTAGTCCAAAGGGGCAGTTTGGATGTCAAGAGGACGAGGAAAGTGACTGCAACTGACAGAGCACATGAAAAAAAAAAAAACCTTTCTTATCAGTCATCAGAGCTTGTACTCGAAGGCTATGGTTTCAAATATTTTATACAATTTTGCTGGTTTGGTCTGTAACACATGAGACATTATACTACAGGGTGTATACACTGACAAGGAAAAAAATTCCCAGATTTTTTCAGTATTCCCCAGTTAAAAATACACTTTCTCCCAAGTGAAAAGACATTTTCTCTGAGTTAAGTGATAGTATAATTTCCCTCAGAACTGCAAAACGTATCAATCCTTTGAATGGTTATGGTTTTATACACAGGCGTAGAATTTCCCGGCATTTTAGAAAACGAAACTCAGGGAAAAAAGACACATTTTGGAAATATTTTTGACGTGCAACAATATGTATGCTGCGTATTTTAGTATTACGAAAGTATACATTGTAATTCCACCAAACACCGCAATTACTTTCTGAATCATTGAAATCAAGATTGTGATGCGCTTTTGTAAGCCAGTCTTAGCTCATGCCATGTGATCTCGCCAGCCAATGACAGCGGATATTCAGAGCATAGGACACATGATGTAGTCAGCCAACAGCAACATCACTGTTAAGTAGCATGAACACACAAACAGGGAAAGTTAATAGTTCAAATTAATATACATAGTGATGCTACAAGAAAAACAAAGCTTTCACATATAATATTGTTCTCTAAGGTTAATAAACTGCAAGAGAAGCTAAGCTTTCACATATAATGTTGATCTTTTTTGTGTGTGTAACACTTTAACATATATCAAACAAATGTGCCAGCCAAATTTTTAATGATGACATAAATGTCTGATCTTCAGGGTTCGAAATTCTTCTAAATAGCTTGTCATCAAAGAGTTGATTTGAGGTGCTGCCGGCACTTCCGCTTAAGAAGGTGAGGAAGCCAAGTTAATTGGGTGTCGAAAACCTGTCCTAAGAATCAATATGTCTCCACTACAGTGAGTGGATCATCATGAAGGTAAAGTTCTGGGTCCGGATGAACGGTACGACGCCGACAGAAGTGCACGACACACGACTTTGAGGCTGAAAACTGGAAGCCGTGGGCTAGAGCCCATGACTGCGCCTTGTGGATGGCTCCCTGTATGCGCCGCTCAGCAACACCAGTACTGAAGCAGCAGTACGAAATGCAGAAACCGTCTGCATACAGAGATGGTGAGACTGAAGGCCCTACAGCTGCTGCTAGTCCATTAATGGCCACTAAAAAGAGGTAGACACTCAATGTAGAGCCCTGTGGGATGCCATTCTTCTGGATATGGGGGGAACTATGGGAGGCACCAACTTAAACATGGAAAGCATGAAGCAACAGGAAGTTTTGGATAAAAACCAGAAGGGGGATCCAAAGACCCCACTCATACAATGTGGTAAGGATATGATATCGCCAGGTCGTGTCGTATGCTTTGCGTAAGTAAAAAAAGGTAGCAACCAGGTGTTGGCGCCTGGAAAAGACTGTTTGGATGGCAGACTCAAGGGATACCAGATTATCAGTGGTAGAGCGACCCTGGCGGAAGCCACCCTGACGTGGGGCCAGGAGGCTATGTGAGTCCAGAACCCAATTCAACTGCCGACACACCATACATTCCAGCAGCTTACAAAGAATGTTGGTTGGTTGGTTGGTTTGGGGAAGGAGACCAGACAGCGTGGTCATCGGTCTCATCAGATTAGGGAAGGATTGGGAAGGAAGTCGGCCGTGCCCTTTCAGAGGAACCATCCCGGCATTTGCCTGGAGTGATTTAGGGAAATCACGGAAAACCTAAATCAGGATGGCCGGACGCGGGATTGAACCGTCGTCCTCCCGAATGCGAGTCCAGTGTCTAACCACTGCGCCACCCCGCTCGGTTACAAAGAATGTTGGTGAGGCTAATGGGCCGATAGCTATCCATGTCAAGCAGGTTCTTATCAGGTTTGAGCACCAGAATGACGATGTTCTCACATCATTGTGATGGAAAGATACAATCGCACCAGATCTGGTTGAAGATGACGAGGAGATGCCACTTGTAGTCAGGCGAGAGATGTTTAATCATCTGACTATGGATCCGATCCGGCCCAGGAGCTGTGCTGGAGCAACATGCAAGGGCACTGAGCAGCTCCTAGTCTGTAAATGGGGTGTTATAGGGTTGGCTGTGGCATGTAGTGGACGAGAGAACCCTCCCTTCCATTCGCTCCTTGAGGACGTGAAAGGCTGGGGGACAATTCTTTGACGCAGAGACATGAGCATAGTGCTCAGCAAAGTGCTCGGCAATTGCATTTGCATCAGTAGACAACATGCCATTGATGTGAACACCAGAGACATCCATTGGGGTCTGGTACCTGAAAAGACGTTTGATCTCAGTCCAGAATTGGGAAGGTGACGTATGGCACCCAATGGTCGAGACATACCTTTCCCAACACTCCTGTTTCCTTCTTTGTATAAGCTGGCGTGTGGGGGCACGGAGCTGTTTAAAGGCTTTGAGGTGCTCTAGGGAAGGGTTCCGCTTATGTCGCTGCAGAGCTTGCCAACGCTCTCTAATGGCCTCAGCGACTTCCAGCTACCACCATGGGACTGTCTTTCGCCGGGGGCACTCTAGAGAACGAGGGATCGCATTTTCCGCCTCACAAACGACCGTTGTGGTGACCTGGTCAACCACAACATCGATGGCTCCATGTGGGGGAGACTCAATGGTGACAGCAGAGGTGAAGGCCTCCCAGCCTGCCTTGTCTAAAGCTGATCTGGGTAGGCACCGATGGCAGAAATGTGTGGCAAACCCAGTATTTAAGAGGAAGAGCTTGAGTTGGGACAGTAAACATACTGCCTCGGCCAGTAAGCATGGTACTGCCCCACAAGGGGTTATGGGCATTAAAATCTCCCAGAAGTAGGAAAGGTTTAGGGAGTTGATCAATCAAGGCAGCCAGGACATTCAGGGGTACCGCACCATCTGGAGGAAGATGTAAGTTGCAAAGAGTGATTTCCTGTGTCATCCTTATCCTAAGTTTGAAGGGGTACAGGTTCATTATACACCGAGTTCAGGACACAGACGCAAACGCCACCTGACACCCTATTACATTTGCTACATTTCTTGTAATATCCCCTATAGCCACGGAGGGCAGGGGTTCGCATTGCCAGGAACCAGGTTTCCTGGAGGGCAATGCAGAAAGCAGGTGTAAAGTGTAACAATTGCCGTAGCTTAGCCAGGTGGTTGAAAAAACCACCACAATTCCAATGGAGAATGATGTCATTGTTGGGCTGGGAAGACATGAAGCGCTCAAGGAGGCAAGTTACACCTCAGGGTCACCTGCTGCCTACCATTCAGTACCTGTGCGATCAACATCCGTTGTGTCTGAGAGTCCAGAAAGATCTAGGTCCTCAGCAGACGCCAGAATCTCCAACACATCCTCAGATGCAGAGCTTGTAGGGAGCAGTGGTATGGGTGCTACCGCAAGGTCTGGATTCTTGGGTGCCTTCTTCTTTTTTGGTTTCTCTCGCTGTTCCTTCGATATTTCTGGCTGGGAGGGCTTCACTGGGTCAGCCTCAGGGACTGAGGAGGCCCATGAAGCCCTACGACCAGCTACCTGAGGTTGCTTCAGCCAATGGCGGGTATCCGCTTATCCACTGGTCAGAACCTGGGAAGGGAGTGACCCAAGAGACCCCTTCCTGGTGAGAGGAGCTGAAGAAGACTTACACTTCTCTGGCTGAGAGGTGAGGACTGATGTCCCCGATGTTTGGGGGGGGGGGGGGGTGGAGGGGGGTGTTGTGTTGCTCCTGAAGTAGGTGGTGCAGGAGTGAAGAGGCCTCCACCATCAGAGGGCAGGTGGAGTCTGACATCTCAGAGCCAACTGTACGCAGCGGAACGAGAGATGGTAGAACAGTAGTCATAGCGGCGGCATAGGTTGATGTCATAAGCACAGGATGGAGCATCTCGAACTTTCGCTTAGCCTCAGTGTAGGTCAGGCAGTCCAAGGTCTTGTATTCCATTATCTTCTTTCTTTCTTTCTGTAGAATCCTACAGTCCAGCGAGCAAAGGGAATGGTACACTCTGCAGTTGACACAGATGGGAGGCAGGGCACATGGAGTATTGGGATGAGAAGGACGTCCACAATCTCGACAGGCAGTGCTGGATGTACAGTGGGAAGACATATGACCGAATTTCCAGCACTTAAAACACTGCATCGGGAGAGGGATATATGGCTTGACATCACAGCGGTAGGCAATCACCTTGACCATCTCAGGTAATGTGTAACCCTCTAAGGCCAAGATGAAGGCACCGGTGGCAACCTGATTATCCCTCGGACCCCGATGGACACGCCGGACGAAGTGAACACTTTGCCACACTAAACTGGCGCACAGCTTGTCATCAGACTCGTAAAAGAAGGCCCCTATGGAATATAATATCCTGGACTATATTTAAGCTCTTATGGGGTGCAATGGAAACAGAAACATCCCCCAGCTTGTCACAGGCGAGTAATGCCCATGATTAGGCAGAGAATGCTGTTTTTACTAAGACTGACCCAGAGCGCATTTTGGACAAGCCCTCCACCTCCACAAACTTGTCCTCTAAATGCTGCACAAAAAACAGCCTTGCCTGACACGATGATTCCCCATCAACTCTCGTACAGGCGAGGTACCGGGGTGAATAACCTTCGCTGCCATCCTTAGCCATGCGTGCCTCCCATGGTGTGGCCAGGGAGGGAAATTATTTGGGGGTCATACTTCTGCGCATTGACTTGAGCCATGGGACAGTTAGAGACTGCTGGTGGATTACCACCAGCAAGAGATGACGTACCATGCTTAATTGTGTGTCATCTGCCCTGATGCAACCCACTCCGACCAAGGGCCCTCCACATGGGTGCCACCCAGCCGCAGCAAGGGCCACCTGGTAGGATGGCCATTGCTGGGAGTCCCGATGCCCCAAGGAGATAGGTATCTACTCCTTGACATACATGGGGAGTTAATGCCGCAGGCATCAGCAGAGTGATCCCTGTGTTGTCAGGGGACTACAACCAACAGGTTACATGGTAGCCCCACCACAATGGACTAGCTACCATGCTGGATATCAGGTGCAAAGAAGCCCATGGTCATTGTCTGAGCAGAAAGAGGCACTGCATAATGAATGGTGGAAAATGCACCCAGGAAGGCGTCCTCGTCCAAAAGACAGAGAATGAGCAGGGCTGCAATGCAATGACAAGAAGTGGGCTAAAGATCTCAATGGACGATGGACACAATGCATCGTGTAAGGCGCCCTTCCCCAACTGGCTTGCTCTTCGGAAAAATTTTGGAGAATGGAGATCAAACCCTACAGGGCACCAACACATAAAGGCCGAAATGAGAGACTCCTTTTGGTCACCTCTTACAACAGGCAGGAATACCTCGGGCATATTCTTACACCTGCACCTGCAGGGGTGGGGGGGGACAAGCCATCAGAGGATACTCCAAGAGCATAGGAATTTCATGAACCATACTACAATGTGAACATTTAAAGTGCACATTCGTATGTCCAGATTCTCAATGAAGTAGACCTTGACCTGATATTAAGCTTTTCAGTGTGGTTTTCGGGCCGTAAATTTTCTTGGAGCACCAGTACTGTATTATATCATATTTGGTTCTTTATTATGGCATAATGCCATACATGCTTGAAGATGAAACTGTGCACTTGAAATGCAGCAAACAGTTGAAACTAGCAAGTACTGTGGAATTAAACACTTTGTTTCAAATACATTGACTGCCTCTGCAGAAAAGGTTAATAACAGTCAAATTTCTGTAGCAAACAGAAAAAAATAACTTCATTGTTCTGCAAGGCGATTAATGCTTGACTGTCAGGAAGGTGGAAATAAAATAAAATCTGAAACTGATGCCATATTTTAGCCTTCTCTAATTATGTGAATGTATATTAATTCACTTGATAGCTCCCAGCCACAGATATCCGTTTGGTTTTCATTTGATGGGAGAGCAAACAAAGAGGAAACAGCAAAATCACTAAATGTAAACACGGGTCACGTGGAGACTACCCACTGTAACTCAGACTGCTCTGTGCATCGGTCCCAGATCTACGATATTTGCAAACTGGGTCAATACTAAAAAAATCGAATTTTCAAAAATAGGTTCATCTTGTAGCGCATATCATTCTGAAAAGTCTGAGACATAAAACATGTGTGTTAGACGAAATGTAAGTGTGCCAAAGTGCAATGCCATGCCTCTTCATACAGCATTCTTCTATCGCACGTCACTGTATTTCACTCTGTGGAATTGAAATGTGTATATTTTGTAATGGATGCCATCGTACTATATTCAGGACAGTGGAAACTGAAATATCCTGTGGTGCCTCTCCTGCTCCCAGTTGGACAATTTGACAGCCTGCCCCTCTTTTAAAAAAAAAAAAAAATCTTGCAATTAATAGCGAATGGGATTATTTGTAATTGGGAGAAAAAGAACTCTTCAGAAAATTTGCACTCTTTATTGCCTGCCCCCATGAACCATGGACCTTGCCGTTTGAGGGGAGGCTTGCATGCCTCAGCGATACAGATGGCCATACCGTAGGTGCAACCACAACGGAGGGGTATCTGTTGAGAGGCCAGGCAAACGTGTGGTTCCTAAAGAGGGGCAGCAGCCTTTTCAGTAGTTGCAGGGGCAACAGTATGGATGATTGACTGATCTGGCCTTGTAACACTAACCAAAATAGCCTTGCTGTGCTGGTACTGCGAACGGCTGAAAGCAAGGGGAAACTACAGCCGTAATTTTTCCCAAGGGCATGCAGGTTTACTGTATGCTTAAATGATGATGGCGTCCTCTTGGGTAAAATATTCCGGAGGTAAAATAGTCCCCCATTCGGATCTCCGGGCGGGGACTACTCAGAAGGACGTCGTTATCTGGAGAAAGAAAACTGGCGTTCTACGGATCGGAGTGTGGAATGTCAGATCCCTTAATCAGGCAGGTAGGTTAGAAAATTTAAAAAGGGAAATGGATAGGTTAAAGTTAGATATAGTGGGAATTAGTGAAGTTCGGTGGCAGGAGGAACAAGACTTTTGGTCAGGCGAAAACAGGGTTATAAATACAAAATGAAATGGGGGTAATGCAGGAGTAGTTTTAATAATGAATAAAAAAATAGGAGTGCGGGTAAGCTACAACAAACAGCATAGTGAACGCATTATTGTGGCCAAGATAGACACGAAGCCCACACCTACTACAGTAGTACAAGTTTATATGCCAACTAGTTCTGCAGATGATGAAGAAATTGATAAAATGTATGATGAGATACAAGAAATTATTCAGGTAGTGAAGGGAGACGAAAATTTAATAGTCATGAGTGACTGGAATTCGAGAGTAGGAAAAAGGAGAGAAGGAAACATAGTAGGTGAATATGGATTGGGGCTAAGAAATGAAAGAGGAAGCCGCCTGGTAGAATTTTGCACAGAGCATAACTTAATCATAGCTAACACTTGGTTCAAGAATCATAAAAGAAGGTTGTATACAAGAAAGAATCCTGGAGATACTAAAGGTATCAGATAGATTATATAATGGTAAGACAGAGATTTAGGAACCAGGTTTTAAATTTTCCCAGGGGCAGATGTGGACTCTGGACACAATCTATTGATTATGAACTGTAGATTAAAACTGAAGAAACTGCAAAAAGGTGGGAATTTAAGGAGATGGGACCTGGATAAACTGACTAAACCAGAGGTTGTACAGAGCTTCAGGGAGAACATAAGGGAACAATTGACAGGAATTGGGGAAAGAAATACAGTAGAAGAACAAAGGGTAGCTCTTAGTGAAGGCAGCACAGGATCAAGTAGGTAAAAAGATGAGGGCTAGTAGAAATCCTTGGCTAACAGAAGAAATATTGAATTTTATTGATGAAAGGAGAAAATATAAAAATTGAGTAAATGAAGCAGGCCAAAAGGAAGACAAACGTCTCAAAAATGAGATCGACAAGAAGTGCAAAACGGCTAAGCAGGGATGGCTAGAGGACAAATGTAAGGATGTAGAGGCACATATCACTACGGGTAAGATAGATACTGCCTACAGGAAAATTAAAAGAGACCTTTGGAGGAAAAAGAGCCACTTGTATGAATATCAAGAGCTCAGATGGAAACCCAGTTCTAAGCAAAGAAGGAAAAGCAGAAAGGTGGTAGGAGTATGTAGAGGGTCTATACAAGGGCGATGTATTTGAGGACAATATTATGGAAATGGAAGAGGATGTAGAAGAAGATGAAATGGAAGATACGATACTGCGTGAAGAGTTTGACAAAGCACTGAAAGACCTGAGTCGAAACAAGGCCCTGGGAGTAGACAACATTCCATTGGAACTACTGACGGCCTTGGGAGAGCCAGTCCTGACAAAACTCTACTATCTGGTGAGCAAGATGTATGAGACAGGCAAAATACCCTCAGACTTCCAGAAGAATATAATAATTCCAATCCCAAAGAAAGCAGGTGTTGACAGATGTGAAAATTACTGAACTATCAGTTTAATAAGCCGCAGCTGCAAAATACTAACGCGAATTCTTTACAGTTGAATGGAAAAACTGGTAGAAGCCGACCACGGGGAAGATCAGTTTGGATTCCGTAGAAATGTTGGAACACGTGAGGCAATACTGACCCTACGACTTATCTTAGAAAATAAATTAAGGAAAGGCAAACCTACGTTTCTAGTATTTGTAGACTTAGAGAAAACTTACGACAATTTTGACTGGAATACTCTCTTTCAAATTCTAAAGGTGGCAGGGGTAAAATACAGGGAGCGAAAGGCTATTTACAATTTGTACAGAAACCAGATGGCAGTTATAAGAGTCGAGGGGCATGAAAGGGAAGCAGTGGTTGGGAAGGGAGTGAGACAGGGTTGTAGCCTCTCCCCGATGTTATTCAATCTGTATATTGAGCAAGCAGTAAAGGAAACAAAAGAAAAATTCGGAGTAGGTATTAAAATCAATGGAGAAGAAATAAAAACTTTGAGGTTCGCCGATGACATTGTAGTTCTGTCAGAGTCAGCAAAGGACTTGGAAGAACAGTTGAACGGAATGGACAGTGACTTGGACGGAGGACGAGGATAATGGAATGTAGTCGAACTAAGTCGGGTGATGCTGAGGGAATTAGATTAGGAAATGAGACAGTTAAAGTAGTAAAGGAGTTTTGCTATTTGGGGAGCAAAATAACTGATGATGGTCGAAGTAGAGAGGATATAAAATGTACACTGGCAATGGCAAGGAAAGCGTTTCTGAAGAAGAGATATTTGTTAACATTGGGTATAGATTTAAGTGTCAGGAAGTCATTTCTGAAAGTATTTGTATGGAAGTGAAACATGGACGATAAATAGTTTGGACAAGAAGAGAATAGAAGCTTTCGAAATGTGGTGCTACAGAAGAATGCTGAAGATTAGATGGGTAGATCACATAACTAATGAGGAGGTAGTGAACAGAATTGGGGAGAAGAGGAGTTTGTGGCACAACTTGACAAGAAGAAGGGATCGGTTGGTAGGACATGTTCTGAGGCATCATGGGATCACCAATTTAGTACTGGAGGGCAGTGTGGAGGGTAAAAATCGCAGAGGGAGACCATGAGATGAATACACTAAGCAGATTCAGAAGGATGTAGGTTGCAGTAAGTACTGAGAGATGAAGAAACTTGCACAGGATAGAGTAGCATGGAGAGCTGCATCAAACCAGTCTCAGGACTGAAGACAACAACAACATTGCCTATTAGCTAATAACTTGCTGTTTTGTGTGACATAAAATTAAATATAGGATACATAAAACCAATAAAGACAAGAGACAAACAAGGAGGTACATATTTAGTCAATCCTTAGCTTATAGCATTTTTTCCTCTCTTATCTTGCTACAGCTTTACGTGACGTGCTTTCCTTTCTGCGAAAGAATCTATTACCTCACCAAAGTTCGTCAAACGTTTTGCTACATGAAAAATTGAAATGTCGTTATCTAATACTGAAAAAGTTGTTAATACAAATAACACCCCAAGACTGGTGCGGTTTCTCGATCTGATTACATCTATTGTGTCACTGTCTGCTAGATAAAACAAAATAGGCCTTTCTAATATTGCAGCAATTTTGTAACACACACCAAATAAACGAGACTGTTTTGGGACAAATGGTCATTTTTATAACACGACAAAATACAATTAAGGTGGTACCAATAACAAATGCACCAGTTTCTCAAGTTCTCAAGCATGAGATCAAAAAGAAGTATTACGAATTTTCTTGTTGTGGTCTTCAGTCCTGAGACTGGTTTGATGCAGCTCTCCATGCTAATCTATCCTGTGCAAGCTCCTTCATCTCCCAGTACCTACTGCAACCTACATCCTTCTGAATCTGCTTAGTGTATTCATCTCTTGGTCTCCCTCTATGATTTTTACCCTTCACACTGCCCTCCAATGCTAAATTCGTGATCCCTTGATGCTCCAGGACATGTCCTACCAACCGATCCCTTCTTCTAGTCAAGTTGTGCCACAAACTTCTCTTCTCCCCAATCCTATTCAATACCTTCTCATTAGTTACGTGATGTACCCACCTAATCTTCAACATTCTTCTGTAACACCACATTTCAAAAGCTTCTATTCTCTTCTTGTCCAAACTATTTATTGTCCATGTTTCACTTCCATACATGGCTACACTCCATACAAACACTTTCAGAAACGACTTTCTGACGCTTAAATCAATACTCGATGTTAACAAATTTCTCTTCTTCAGAAACGCTTTCCTTGCCATTGCCAGTCTACATTTTATATCCTCTCTACTTTGACCATCATCAGTTATTTTGCTCCCCAAATAGCAAAACTCCTTTACTACTTTAAGCGTCTCATTTCCTAATCTAATTCCCTCAGCATCGCCCGACTTAATTCGACTACATTCCATTATCCTCGTTTTGCTTTTGTTGATGTTCATCTTATATCCTCCTTTCAAGACACTGTCCATTCCATTCAACTGCTCTTCCAAGTCCTTTGCTGTCTCTGACAGAATTACAATGTCATCGGCGAACCTCAAAGTTTTTATTTCTTCTCCATGGATTTTAATACCTACTCCGAATTTTTCTTTTGTTTCCTTTACTGCTTGCTCAATATACAGATTGAATAACATCGGGGAGAGGCTACAACCCTGTCTCACTCCCTTCCCAACCACTGCTTCCCTTTCATGCCCCTCGACTCTTATAACTGCCATCTGGTTTCTGTACAAATTGTAAATAGCCTTTCGCTCCCTGTATTTTACCCCTGCCACCTTTAGAATTTGAAAGAGAGTATTCCAGTCAAAATTGTCGTAAGTTTTCTCTAAGTCTACAAATACTAGAAACGTAGGTTTGCCTTTCCTTAATTTATTTTCTAAGATAAGTCGTAGGGTCAGTATTGCCTCATGTGTTCCAACATTTCTACGGAATCCAAACTGATCTTCCCCGAGGTCGGCTTCTACCAGTTTTTCGATTCGTCTGTAAATAATTCGCGTTAGTATTTTGCAGCTGCGACTTATTAAACTGATAGTTCGGTAAGTTTCACATCTGTCAACACCTGCTTTCTTTGGGATTGGAATTATTATATTCTTCTGGAAGTCTGAGGGTATTTCGCCTGTCTCATACATATTGCTCACCAGATGGTAGAGTTTTGTCAGGACTGGTTCTCCCAAGGCCGTCAGTAGTTCTAATGGAATGTTGTCTACTCCCGGGGCCTTGTTTCTTATTCTTCCATTATTTGTGTGATGTCCCCGTTTCTTCTCCTTCCTCGTTGTAACAAACAATCTTGTCATCAACAATTCTGTAGCTATTCCTGCCATTGTCAAAATTTGTTCACTGATTAACTTCACTAACCCTGCCAGAATCACGTGTTTAGATATCCCATGATTATTCTCCAGTCAGGCATTGTTACATGTTCATACAACACATTTTCTGCGTTACTTCCGGAATACAACTTCAGTGGCTGCTAGCTGGGGACTGTACAACTGGTTCTTATTAGCGTAGCGATCTGGCAAAAAATTTATGTCAAAATTTCATTTTCTTTGATACACCGAGAAGACAATACGTGATCTTTCTCACCTGTTATTCCTGTTAGTCATTTACTTCCACTCTGGTTGTCTGAATCTATAGGTTTCGCTAATAATTAGAACAACGCTGATCATTTGCAAACCCAATCAACCTCATAATCAGACAGCGATTGGCATTCATCCATTTGGCTTTACTCCGCTCAGCTTTTATAGCCCCATCCCCTTTTGTCTGCGGAAAGTTTATTTCTAGATGTGACGAGGATTCTTCTGACAGAGACATCATGTACACTGTGCATACATTCAAAAATCAACTTATGATTCATTCAGAAATCAACTTAAAACATGTTCAAAAATGTTCCAAAACCAACAGGGAAGCATTTCAAAATCATATGAATAATCGATAGACGAACGTGCGCTGGATACTAGGTGCTTTGTGAGACAAGTTTTTTTTCCCCTCAAGAATATAAATCTGGCCCCCCAATTTACCAGTAGCATCTAGCTGCTTGCTGCGACTGCTTGCACAGCCAACAGCCACCCTGTAGCCAGAAGTGGGAGAATCTACTACTCAAACACGACTCAACAGTGCATGCGCATGAGCCTGCTTGTAACTGCTAAAATGAATCTAATGTAAACAGTTGTGACTTCATGCTCATCGGAGGCAATTTTTTATGAAGCACTGCATAGTCTTCCTACAGCCTTTGACACATTTTGCTGTTGGCAGACACTTGCACGAGCACTGTGTGTCATCGAATATGTTAGAGTATCAGTTCTTACCAGTCAAAATTAAAAAAATAAACAGAAAACTAGAAAAACGAAAAATTCCCAGAATTCTAAAAAATTACCGGTTTTCTCCAGGATGAAAAAATTCCTGGGTTTTTCCTGGATTTCCTGGTTGTCTCGGGTCATATACACGAAGCAACATTTATTGACAACAATAACATGAATTTACATTAACATGTAATGGTAGGTATCAGACAATCTCTTTAGGCTACGTTAGTCACATCACCTCATTTCTGCCATTTCTTTATCACAAAAACAGGACCCACCACCCTGGCAAAGTTATCATTGGATAAATTAGAGTGTATATGATTCCAAGGTAATAGTTATCCACCTCACTCTTCCACGATGAATCACAAATAATTACTGTAAAATTCCCTTATCACTTGAGGGATGGAATGATGGAGGAAAATGACTTGCTGTGTCCCATGATTTGACTCTAAACAATTTCTTTCTTGTGGGAAACACTTAAAATATGCAATCTACCACGAAGTCCCAACCACACTAGATGATAAGTGATAATGAATCACTGCAATTTGAGCAAATGCTTAAGTGAAGCACGAAACTTCATTGCACTAAGAAGATTATTCATCTTGTGAGTAAAATATTTAGCTAATAGACTTTGGTATTCCATTTTATTATAGTTTTGAGTATGTTGCACAGTTGTCTGATAATAGATTTTTATGAAAGCTACCCAAATTCTTTAAGAGGCATTCAAGCTGTCTATGGGCAAAGTCAGTTGTGATAATTATTTTGTCTACACATAGCTGAATACAGATGATCCTTTTCTCTGTGGACAGGGTACTTTTCAATAATTTTTTAAACGAATACAGTTGGAAAATCTCTCTCTTTTGGTGCTGACAAGTCACCCATTAAAAGCCACAGCACTGGCTTAAACGGAAATCTAAGTGAGAAAAATGTTACTGGTTTCACAAAAACTGTTTGCTTGAACATGAGGGCATATGCAGATTTGAAATAGTTCTCCTAAGCACCTTTTGATATGCTTGAAGATGGCATATCGTGCAACTCATAAAAAACTGTAGCTGACCATGTATCTCTGTTGCATTAAGTAGTGCCAGGAGGAATTTTGTTTTGTTTTGTTTTTAATCACAGTAACCTCAGCCTATCTCTTGCTACCTATAATGAGCAAGTCTGGCACGAAAGTCTTGGACGGTGGTGTTTGCACCAAAACAGCATACTCTAACTTCTTTTTGTCTCAGTTTTGGTATATTCCTGAGAATACTTCTGCGAAAGTTTCAATGCTAATGTTAACAAGCATCATATCACTGTACTTGTCCTGCCAATACCTTTCAAATACAATTAGAAATAGAATACCATTTAACAAAAAGAGAAAGACAATAAGTATTTCAAGATTGCAGTTGACGTCTTGCTCTGCACATGAGCGATTCATTATTGTCCATTAATGATCAAATCTACGCTTAAGAATGGTAGCAAATGACTGATACCAAACAATACCATTTATATTTTGATACCAAGCAATACCATTTATATTTTAACTTGAATTTCAGGTACTAAAAGTATATCAAGCATCATGTTACTTCATACTGTTTCTCTGTTGTAAGTTGAGAATCAAATTATACGATTCCTGTAAACAGTACATCGATATTATCTTAAAGAAATGTTTAATTTGTTTACATATTAAATCTGCTACGGATGAATTGCCCAAGATTGCGATTGTTAGTAGTTGCGACTAGTTATGACACTGCGCACACTACTATATGTTAATTACAAGTTTTGACAACTGCCAATGGCTGACACAGTTATACCTGTCATTCAGTCTTCACAGATTAAGCCTTTGTTATGATTACAGTCACTGTGCTACAGTCTATGCCTCCCTGCAGTTTATCTTGGCAATGCTTCTTCACTGACTCCCCCACCCCTTTAATCAACCTTTTATTTCATATCTTTGTCAAAAATTATTGTCACCACCATGGAGATAAATTGACCAACAGCAACTTTACAGCTAATCCCAAAGTTAAAAAACACAATATTTTCTTAAATAGTAATTCCAAGTAGAAACTCCATATATTGGACGTCCACACACCTAATGAGCCAATTTCACCTGCAGTTTGGAGTTTTACATACACATAGAACTCCAAACTTTTTTGAGCCAGCTTCTCATAGATAACAACCACTTATCACTCCCACTCATTTTTGGGTTCACTCTTATTATGTCAAATATTTTAAAGTGAAGTTTACTGCCCAAATAACACTATCAAGTAAGTAGCCAATGTAAATATCCTTTCTTCTGTACTTATGAAGAGCATTTACGTAACGACCACTAATGAATTATTGTCATGACATAGTACTGCATATTGTTTATCCCTTGCACTAAACTTAATTTTTGTTTTTTTATGTTCTTGAGGATAAAAATGAGAACAATATCCAAGGTACATAGACTAGAAAGATTGGGCGTTCTGGCGAGTACGCTCTGATTGGTCAGCAATGTGTTACATAACTTAGCAGCCCACATGGGACAATCACACTCTCGCTAATGGGAATTTTACACTGCAAAACAATATTTCATGTCTCTCTTGTTTCCATTTTTAGCATCTGACTCATTGAGTTCAAGATGATTCGAAAGAAGTAGTATTTGAAATTTTTGAAAGGAAATGTTAAGCAGTAGAAGCACTGATGACAATACTTGTTACCATCCAAAGCAAGCTATAAATGACCCGTCACAAAAACTAACAGCTTAAGAGTGTCACATCATGATCGTGATACACTATCTGATCAAAAGTATCCAGATACCCCCAAAAACATACGTTTTTCATGTTAGGTTCATTGTGCTGCCACCTACTGCCAGGTACTCCAAATCAGCGACCTCAGTAGTCATTAGAAATTGTGAGAGAGCAGAATGGGGCACCCTGCAGAATTCGCGGACTTCGAACATGGTCAGGTGATTGGGTGTCACTTGTGTCATACGTCTGTATGTGAGATTTCCACACCCGTAAACATCCCTAGGTCCACTGTTTCTGATGTGATAGTGAAGTGTAAACGTGAAGGGAGACTTACAGCACAAAAGTGTACAGGCCAACCTCGTCTGTTGACTGACAGAGACCGAAGACAGTTGAAGAAGGTCGTAATGTGTAATAGGCAGACATCTATCCAGACCATTACACAGGATTTCCAAACTTCATCAGGATCCAATGCGAGTACTATGACAGTTAGGCGGGAGGTGAGAAAACTTGGATTTCATGGTTGAGCAGCTCCTCATAAGCCACACATCACAGTGGTAAATGTGAAACGGTGTAAGGAGCATAAACATTGGATGACTGAACAGCAGAAAAACGTTGTGTAGAGTGACGAATCACGGTACACTATGTGGCAATCCGTTGGCAGGGTGTAGATATGGCGAATGCCCAGTAAACATCATCTGTCAGCATGTGTAGTGCCAACAGTAAAATTTGGAGGCGGTGGTGTTATAGTGTGGTCATGTTTCTCACGAAGGGGCTTGCACCCCTTGTTGTTTTATGTGGCCCTATCACAGCATAGGTCTACATTGATGTTTTAAGCACCTTCTTGCTTCCTACTTTTGAAGAGCAATTCGGGGATGACGATTGCACCTTTCAACACAATCAAGCACCTGTTCATATTGCACGGTCTGTAGTGGAGTAGTTACACGGCAATAACATCCCTGTAATGGACTGGCCTGCACAGAGTCTTGACATGAACCCTATACAACACCTTTGGGATATTTTGGAATTCCAACTTCTTGCCAGGCCTCACCGATGGACATAGATACTTCTCCTCAATGCAGCATTCTGTGAAGAATGGGCTTCCATTCCCCAAGAAACCTTCTAGCACTAGACTGAACATATGCCCGCAAAAGTCATCAAGGTTAAGGGTGGGCCAACATCATACTGAATTCCAGTATTACCGATGGAGGGCGCCACGAACTTCTAAGTCACTTTCAGCCAGGTGTCTGGATATTTTTGATCACATAGTGTATATTGGCTGCTCCACTTTGAAAATAAACTTCTTATTTTTGTATTGTCCTAACTGTGACATCATCAGATGAATTGTGGCAGCACCACTGTCAAAAGTTCATTTCATCAAAGCTTAGAAGCCATAGCCTGAAATGGTGACCTAACCTTAGGTAAATGTAGTGCTTCCTTTCAAATGTGGCCGAGCGGTTCTAGGTGCTTCAGTCTGGAACGGCGCTGCTGCTACGGTCGCAGGTTCGAATCCTGCCTCGGGCATGGGTGTGTGTGATGTCCTTAGGTTAGTTAGGTTTAAGTAGTTCTAAGTTTAGGGGACTGATGAAATCAGATGTTAAGTTCCATAGTGCTTAGAGCCATTTGAACCTTTCAAATGCCTGATTGGCACTTAACTGCTTTGTCCATTTTTGGAGCACTGATTGAGAGAGCAAAGGATAGTCCTTTCTTCTTAGTAAGCATATACTTTTGAAGACAACACTGTAAAAGTAAGAGCATTTGCAATGTCTTCTGAACTTCATTTTACACTTTTTTTCCTTACTTCACCAGGTGTTGAATTTGTCCTTGGGTGAAATCCTGAGACAATATACCGTAATATTAAGTTCCTTACTTACTCTTCCCATGTTTTTACTAGCAGGAACAGATGCCTTGAGAGGTACACCCGGTTTTTAACTTTCTGCATGTTTTTGCTCTATTTAAGCGTTTCTGCTCTTCACAGTAGCCAATTCTTTCTTAATGTCTTAATTTCTTGCTCTCTGATTATAATGATGGGATCAGAAGGAATTTCTATGTTAACTGACTTGTACAATTTTGTTTGCCCGGTAGACAAAACTTCCAACATTTTGATAGCCCTCTTCCATGGTCTGTTGTTACTACGACGTTTTCTTTCTGCTAAGTTGTCTTCTATGTTATTAGAACTTGCAGCAACAGGTTTATTTCCGTGCCAGTTTCATAGTTTTTGGGATGGAACTGCATCTGAGTTCAGCAAGTTTCCTACAGGTAAACCAAACAACTCATTTTGCATGTCGCATTTGTAATCCTGAAGATGAAATTTTTTGGAACATAGCCTTGTGTTTTTAATACTGACCTTGTCCTCTAGTTTGCAATGAGACAATCATTCATGATTAAGTTCTAAGTCTTTCGGAAATCAATGGTAAAGAATACCCTCAGTTCTACGACCAGAGTTGCTGCACTTAGCAACAGCACAGTATGATGTGTTTTTGTTAATTTCACTTGGAAAATACCATGGACAAACTGCCATGATTACAAAAGATATCACTTTGAACAGGAATATGCCACAGGTCTCCCGCTACATTCAAGGAAGCATGAATACAGCACAGATGCCTTGAGGGGTACACCCGGTTTTTTAGCTTCCAGCAAGTTCTTGCTCTAGATAAGCATTTCTGCTCTTCACAGTAGCTAATTGTTTCTTAATTTCTTACTCTCGGATTATAACGATGGGATCCCAATACTCTCTCTCTCTCTCTCTCTCTCTCTCTCTCTCTACACACACACACACACACACACACACACACACACACACACACACACAGAGAGAGAGAGAGAGAGAGAGAGAGAGAGAGAGAGAGAGAGATAACTTAGTGACTGGTTTATTAGTTCCTTTAACTGTGGCATCTATATCATTCCTAATTTTTGTCCATAGCTTCTTTTTAGATGCTTTCCTCCAGCTTATATTTTTCTCTCTATGGTGCTCTTGATGGTATTTCATCTACAGCTTATTTCCTTCCAGTGGCACCTTAAAAACTTCGAGCATTCTCTCTTGTTGAAACTCTTCTTCTTCTTTTTCTTTTTTTCCCCACCCATTTGGTACCAACCCATGAAATACTTTACAAAACATAAGACAGTGAAAAAGATGTTGCTCTTTGTAGGTACTAAACCCACTACTAAAGTCTCTCTTGTACGACCCTTAGTTTGTTAAAATTAATACCTTCAAGATCACTTTTCAGTTATGTTCTATTAATACTTTCTTGACCTTCAATTCTATCTTCATTTCATTCTTGGGAACTTCAAGCCTTACTTTGGGAAGTGTATTGGTATCCAAATTGTCTCCTACTTCTCTGGATTAATCTGACTCAATCAAACTTAAATCCCTTTATTATTTTATCAGGTCTTCATTTTTTTGAGTCGTCAGTCTTCTGACTGATTTGATGCGGTCTGCCAGGAATTCTTCTCCTCTGCCAATCTCTTCATTTCAGATTAGCACCTGCAATCTACGTCCTCAATTATCTGTTGGATGTATTCCTATCTCTGTCGTCCTCTACAGTTTTTGTCCTCTACAGCTCCCTCCACAAACATGGAAGTCATTCCCTCATATCTTTAACGGATGTCCTATCATCCTGCCCATTCTCCTTGTCAGTTTTTTTCCAAGTATTCCTTTACTCTATGATTCTGCGCAGTACGACCTCATTCCTTACCTTTATCAGTACATCTCATTTTCAACATATGCCTGTAGCACATCTCAAATGCTTCGATTTGCTCCTATTCCGGTTTTCCCGAAGTCCATGTTTCTCTACCATCAATGCTGTGCTCCAAACGCACATTCTCAGAAATTTCTTCCTCAAATTAAGGCCTATATTTGATATTAGTAGCCTTCTCTTGGCCATGAATGCCCTTTTTGCCATGCTAGTCTGCTTTTGATGTCCTCCTTGCTCCATTCGTCATTGGTTATTTTGCTGCCTATGCAGCAGAATTCCTTAACTTCATCTACTTTGTGACCATCCAGTTTGATAAGTTCTTCGCTGTTTTCATTTCTGCTACTTCTCATTACTTTTGTCTTTCTCCAGTTTACTCTAAATCCATATTTTGTACTCATTAGACTGTTCATTCCATTCAGCAGATCATGTAATTCTTCTTCACTTCCACTCATGATAGCAATGTCATCAGTGAATTGCATCATTGATATCCTCTCACCTTGAATTTTAATCCTACTGCTGAAACTTCCTTTTATTTCTATCATTGCTTCTTCGATGTACAGACTGAACAGTGGGGCGGAAGACTACATCCCAGTCTTACACCCTTTTTAATTCGAGTATTTCATTGTTGGTTGTCCACTCTTATTATTCCCTCTTGGCTCTTGTACATATTGTATATTACCCATCTCACCCTATAGCTTAACCCTATTTTTCTCAGAATTTCAACACCTTGCACCATTTTACATTGTCAAATGCTTTTTCCAGGTCGACAAGTCCTACGAATGTGTCTTGATTTTTCTTTAGTTTTGCTTCCATTATCAACCATAACGTCGGAATTGTCTCTCTGCTGCACTTACCTTTAGAAAGCCAAACTGATCGTCATTTAACGCATCCTCAATTTTCTTTTCCATTCTTCTATGTATCATTCTTGTCAGCAACTTAGAGATACATGAGCTATGAAGCTGATTGTAGGGTAGTTCTCCCATTTGTCAGCTCTTGCAGTCTTCAGAATTGTGTGGATGATATTTTTCCAAAATTCAAATAGTATGTTGCCAGACACACACACACACACACACACACACACACACAAACCAACCTGAATAGTCATTTTGTTGCCACTTTCCACAATGATTTTAGAAATTCTGATGGAATGTTATCTATCTCATCTGCCTTGTGTGGTCTTAAGTCCTCCAAAGCTCCCTTAAATTCTGATTCTAATTCTGGATCCCTGATCTCTTCTAAATTGACTCCTGTTTCTTCATCTATCACATCAGACAAACATTCCCTCTCAGAGGCCTTCAATGTACTCTTTCCACCTATCCGCTCTCTCCTCTGCATTTAACAGTGGAATTCCTGTTGCACTCTTAATGTTACCACCCTTGTTTTTAATTTCACTGAGGGTTATTTTGACTTTCCGCATGTTGAGTCAGTCCTTTCAACAATCATTTCTTTTTTGATTTCTTCACATTTTTCATGCAGCCATTTCATCTTCGTTTCCCTGCACTTCCTAGACATTTCATTCCTCAGCAACTTCTGTTTCTGTATTCTTGAATTTCCTGGAACATTTTTGTACTTCCTTTTTTTGTTGATCAACTGAAGTATTTCTTTCATTACCCATAGTTTCTTCGCAGTTACCTTCTTTGTACCTATGTTTTCCTTTCCAACTTACGCGATTGGCCTTTTTAGAGATGTTCATTCCTCTTCAACAGTACCAACCACCGTGTTATTCCTGCTGTCGACTCTGATAAGAACAAGCCTATCACTGAACTGTTCACAGTAACACATTCTCTATCCTACCTTCCAATTCATAACAAATCCTACTCCTGTTATACCATTTTCTCCTGCTGTTGATATTACCCTACACTCATGTAACCAGAAATCCTTGTCTTCTTTCCATTTCATTTCACACACCCCTACAATATCTAGACTGAGCTTCTGCATTTACCTTTTCAGATTTTCTAACTTCCCTACTATGTTCAAGCTTCTGACTCCTTCATTAGAAATGCTTTATTCCAGTCGACTTGTTTGAGCTTCTGTCTCATTTGCTTTAGTTTCTAACTTCTCATGTAATAATTTAACTGGCCAACATCATCCAGTTCAATATTGTTCAGTTTTGGTCAAGCTGTTATCCACACAGTATACTCCTGACACACTTTCTTCACAGTTTCTATATCAAAATCAGGTAACCATCATTCTTTTCCATAGGAATGCTGTACCTCTCCCAAAGCAAAAACGTGGTAAAGCTGCCAATGTACCCCATAATCACAACCATACCATCTCAAATGCATTACAAAATACTTTTTGAGATTATTTGTGTGTTTTATCTAAAAAGCTGTTCAGTAATGTTACGTGAGCTTACAAATAAACATTGTATTGAGTCAGATTACATTTTCTGTTAAATAAAAGGAAAAACATCTGCTGCATGACATTAAATACTTTCACAGGGAGAGATGTTTGTATTATAAATCATCCTGAATCTGAAAAGTTGTAGTAACACGAAAGACTCAACATGGATTATCACTTGTGGCAATATTTCCATGAAAATAAATGAATGCTACAACTTAATTTTTGACAATATAATGTAGTTGGATGGATAAAAAAATCTACTCACAAAGCGGCAGCAGGAAAACACGTGTACAAAAAAAAAATGTTTTACATATGCAACCTTTTGGAGCCAGTGGCTCCTCCTTCCAGCAGAAGGATTGAAGGGGAAGAAAGGAGGTGTGAAGGAAAAGGACTGGAGAGGTTTAGGAAGAGGGGCAGAGCTCTGGAAAGTCAGCCATAACCCCATATCACGGGAGACTTTCCCAAACTCTACCCCTTTTCCTAAATCTCTCCAGTCCTTTTCCTTCACACCTCCTTGCTTCCCCTTCGACCCTTCTGCTGGAAGAAGGTGCCAGTGGCTCTGAAAGCTTGCCTATGTAAAACCTTTTTTTTTTTATATATGTGCGTTCTCCTGCCACTGCTTGGTTAGTACTTTTTTTATCCATCCAGTTACATTAGAAAGCTACTTCATTGACATGAGAATTTATCCTAATTTAAGAAAAAAATTCAAATACTAAACCCACAAAATTTATAAACCACCACTCCTTTTTAAAATTAATTCAGCATGTTGTTCTTGTTATTCTATCAACTACTTTCCAGTAACATTTGTTTCCAAGTTGACATTGGGCACTCCAACATGACACACAAAAAATAATATATTACCACAGATGATTTTTTATTCTATGGTTACTGACAGTGTAAAAACTGATGTTATCATCTGAAGTATCATTCTGAAATCAAGATAATATCTGTTAAATTTGTCATTGTTACACATCATAACACCAATATCCAAATATGTTGCCTTTTCACGATTATTATTATCTTTCTTTTCTCAGACGTTATGTCTGGTCAAAAATGGAAAGTGACGCGGACCTGGATCAAGCGTGACTTCCTTTTACCTGTACGGTATATGTTATATTGCATTTAGGAACTTTCGGGTAATTGAACATGTATCAATAATTACGGATTTCTGTAGTTGTATATATACTTATATATTATTATTATTATTATTATTATTATTATTAATATTAATATTACTTGTCCATGGCTGATTAAGTGTCAAACCAATATACTATATTCATCTAACAATCTTGTAAATTAGGTGAATTTATATAGTGTTTAGTAATGCAAAACAACAGAACACACAGATTTAATGCAACAGTCACTTCACTATTTTTTTTGTTCATTCAGTTTGATAAGACTTTCATACTTAAATCTGACCAAACAATGATCAACTAGCACACACCTTGTCAGATTTTTCCTTTAAATCAGAAATCATTATATGCCCACCAGTTTTACTACACAGTCAGTATTAATGTTCATTACTTTGCATTTCATCAACTGTCTCTCTCTGTCCCGCTGAGCCCAAAATGAGCTGACACATTAAATGTATGCAAAAACATTGAAGTGCTCCATAAGAGTCATTTCAGTGGTAACAATGGCAGAAGAAAGTGGAACTAACATCTTTAATTACACACACTCACAGAAAAACCTGACAATTAATGTGAAGTAATTGGGATTATCTTAATTATTAAGATTCTTCTGTTTTCATTTTTATCAGTGTCCCTTGGCCAACTCTCATTTTTATTTTTTTGGCCCCAACGGTATAAGGTTCAAGGCATGAGGGCAGTTTTCATTTCCTCTTCAGTATCTAATGGTGAAGAACCCAACAGCATTTAGGACGGAAGAAGAGTTCTCTGGAATGACTTAACTGGCAGAAGATACATCTTCCAAGGAACCTAAAAACACTTCTGCCTAGCAGTTAAGCATTGACTCATCAAAGGCTAGAGGGGGGAGGGGGAATTACCTGCCCTACCTGGGTGGGGTTTTGCTATGGGCTGGTAACCCATATATGTACAAAGGTACACACTACAATGTCTCACATCAAGCATCAGAGAAAACTACTAGGTATGAACACGGACCACAAAAAAGGTTTAATGGGTGTACTAAATGTGGTCAAATGATATGCACAGGGACTAGGATCAAATGAAAGTGAACTAAACAGAATTCTCCAAGAGCATAAAATAAATATTGGTGTGATCACAGAAACAAAGGCACAAAAGAGCCAAAAGACTATATCATGCTTTACAATGAAGTGACTCAAACACCAAGATCATGTTGTGGAATAGCAGCTTTAATAGACAAGAAATGGAGGTATAAAATAAGTTTAGTAAATGAAAGCCTCTTAGCAATAAGATTAAAATCCAACAGGGGACATCTAACAGGAACTTGTGCACCTGAGGAAGGGAAGAAAAAGAAGCACGACATTTACTATGAAGAACTTCAGAAATGTCTAAATAAAGCAAATTATAACGACCAAGTAACATTAATAGGAGACTTAAAGACGAGATTTCAAAAAGTACCAGTTCCTAATTTAACAGGTACTAATGAGGAAGATGACTGTAAATTAAAATGGAGCAAAACAGAGGGAATTCATAACATTTAATGAATTGAAGATAAGCACCTTCTTAAAGAAGAAAGGCATATGCTAATTTACATGTATCTGCACAAGGTTACTGGTCACTAACACTTATATAGTAATCAAAAGTTCTCTCCAATGATAACAGACACTCAAGTATATAGAGATAACAACATAAATATGGACTGCTGCCTTGTAAAATCAAAATTCCATCTATGGACAAGATGGGAAAAGTAATAAAAAATAAAATCAAAGATGAGGAAAATTTAAACAAAAGATTTAAGATACCTCTGTCGCAAGAACATAGCATAAGAAAACTGTGCCAGAACATACTCACGCAACTACTGAATGAAATACCAACTACTGAAGACACAAACAAAGAATGGTCTAATATTAAAAATGCTATAAAACAGGTAGCAAGTGAAGTGATAGGTGAAATACATTGGTCCAATTGGAAAAGAGGTTTAAAAATATGGAACAAAGAGATACAAAAAGTCATAACAAATACACAAAAATCATATAATGAGTACTTACAGAAGAAATAATTAGAAGCTAAAGAGCAATACCGTCAGAAAAACAAATGAAGCAAAAGCAATAGTAAGATCATCACATAGTACATTGTGGGATGTGTTTGTAAGCAGAGACTAATATGATAGGAGACATGATATAGCATACAAATTAACGAAATATTTGAACAAACAAGATAGACATACTGTAAATCTAAATGTAATACAACTGTCTGACTGGATTATTATGGAAAACTATTGTACAATTCAGAAAGCAAAGAAGCAGATAAAAGAGAACAACTGCAATGAACGGCCTACACTGACTGACAGAACTGAAGGCAATTTTCTTACAAATAAAACAGCAAAAATCACCCCAGATCGAATAAGCGCCAAATTGATTAAACACTGAGGAATTACCACAGAATTAAAAATTCTACATATCTTTAACATTTGCTGGGTAAAATATGGGATACCAGAGGAATCGAAAATAGCAAAGGAACAAAGAGCTTTCCGAAAGGGGAGATTAAGCACAGATAATATTGTTGCACTGAAACACAGAATTCACAAAGATACAAGAATTTAATATGCAAACTCGACTAGCATCTGTGGATTATGAAAAAGCATTTGACAGAATTCACAGACAAGGCATGGGAAATTATGAAAAGAGGAATTCCTACACATCTGATCCATGTTGCAAAGGATGGTGGCACAATATAACCACTACTTAAGGGTAAAACAAAGAAAGAGACAACTAAAATTTTATAAAATCATGGTAATTGCTTGTTTATTATACAGGGCAGCAAGTTAGATGCTGAGAAAGAGAGATTTATGGCACTTAGAAGCATCAAAAACGAAAGTTCTAAAATCTGTTAATGGCTGCATTAGGGCAGACAAAATTAGAAATGAAGCTATAAGGGAAGAATTAGGAATCCAATCAATAACATAAAAGGTAATCCAATACAAACAAAAATGGAGAGAACATGTACTTTGTACTGTCTGAAAAGGGATGGAATGATTGAGGGGGACAGCTGAAAAGTAACTGAAAATATCTAGACAAAGTAAAGAACGACATATTTGAAAACAACTGAATAAAGCTGTTACCTTGAGTGTCTGCTCTGTTGCTAGTTCCAACGCTTCAATAGCTGCTGCATTCTTAATTACACCTGTCTTCTTATTTCTTTTGTTTCCATTTGTGCTCCTCGGATACTGATTCTCACTCTCACTCTCATTTTTTAAGCTGGCACTTTCAGAGCCATCTTCATGTACTGACTCTGTGTTTTCAAATCTATTACTACACACCTCCGGCTCCTTTTCACTTTCACCTGAAGCTTCAGATAAAATACTTGACGGTGTTAGTGACCTGGAACATACAAAATATGATGATAGAAGTAAAGTGGTTCAACCATATTTAACAATAAAGGGAACAATTCATACCTTTCATCACTCTCCATCTTGTCCTCCAATTCCTGGTTTTTATCAGTCTTTCCTTTCTTCTTACTGCCTTGCACATTACCATGCCCAGATGTACTACTGTGGCTTTGCATTTTTGGTAGCTCAACTGATGCGTCTTCATCAGATGATGGATCAGATTCCAAGTAACGTTCAGCTGCCATTTGAAATGCTTCTTGAAGATTCCCCACCATTTCAGTATATTCTGAAGCAAATAATGTGCAATAAAAATTAACAACCATAAAATGAATATTATAATGGTAACACATTATCCTTACCAATAAACACAAGTAAATTCCCAACAAAATTTATTTCAGTATAATATGCAAATTTCAACTGTATATGGAGTGAATATCCAGGATCAAATACAATGCAGAATTATTCAAAAAGGAGGAGCAGATTTGACAAATGTACCTGTCACAAACCACAAGAGGTAGAAACACAACTCCAACACTCTTTGACAGAGAAAATCTGAATGTTTTGAACAGTACGCACAGCTGTTGAATTCAAAGCCATAATGGTGCTGTCACTTGTTTGTAGCAATATGGTGACACCACAGGAACAATCTTTTGTGGGCTACAATTAGGAAAATCAGAGCACATTTTTGTTGAACAATGTGCATTTTTCAACAATTTCATAAAGATCCACCTCATGATAAGAGAATTTACTAGTAGCATTGAAAATTTGTAGAAGACAGTTGTGTCTGCAAACGTAAAAAAAAGGATCTTCCATGTACATAAGATGAGAATGTCAAGTGTTCCGAGGCAACTTACTAAAGAAGCTCTTTGACATCCACACTACAACAATGTAATAACTTTAAAACTATTCAACCAAGGATATGGCAAGTTCTGAAATACTGCCTGCATCACAAGCTGTACAACAAACTGCAGTTATTGCAACCACTGCATCCAGATGACCATAACAAAATATATGATTTGCACTGCAATTTCTAAAGGACATGGCAAAGGACAATTTTTATGGAAGATTAACAAAATGGTTCAAATGGCTCTGAGCACTATGGGACTCAACTGCTGAGGTCATTAGTCCCCTAGAACTTAGAACTAGTTAAACCTAACTAACCTAAGGTCATCACAAACATCCATGCCCGAGGCAGGATTCGAACCTGCGACCGTAGCGGTCTTGCGGTTCCAGACTGCAGCGCCTTTAACCGCACGGCCACTTCGGCCGGCGAAGATTAACATTTTTGGAGGAATCCAGTTTTTATCTTTACGTTACATTTAATCAATATATGATTAGATTTTGGGTGAGTGAAAATACTGATGTAGTTATTCAACATGAAAGAGACTTGTTGAAGGTTAATGTCTTCTGTACCATTTGTAAACAAAGTTATGGACCATTCTTATTCATTAAAAACACTGACTCAGAAATCTTTTGTGTAGATACACTAGAAAACTGGCTATTTCCCAAGCTTCAAAGTGATTCACACAATTCATCTTACTTTGACAATCACATCAGAAGTTATCTGAATAGTACTATTCCAGGATATTGGATTGGAAGAGAGCAGAAGATCAGTTTCATCATCAGTAGTCTTCCAAGTCAATGTGACTGGAAACAAAGAATGTTATTTAGACTGTTACAATTTATTCTCTTATAAACAAAAAATTACTTGAGTTCCAGCAAATTGCCAAAATTATTATTTATAAAGTTGTCTTCCACAACTTGTGTAGTGTCTCAACCACTGCACCACCTTCCTTAGGTGTCAATGTCACCAAAGATTGTTCAAAATTAAGAAGAAAAACGACCTGTCTCACAATATCCTCTAACTCGGCACTGGAATTTGGCATAGAAGTTACAACATTTACCGTATATACTCGAATAATCCGCGCATGTTTTTTCCCGAATTTTAGGACGAAAAACTGGCGTGCGCGGATTATTCGAAACATTGTTGGTACTGCTCCGCCTCCAACAATACATCCCATTATACTATTACATTGTTGCGGCCTCAGTCTCTGACGCGTCAGTAGCACGTTAGGAGTGAAGTATTAACGTCTTCAAACTTGTTAATTATGGCTACAAGTTCTCGTTATCGCTCGTACACTGCTAAAGAAAAAGTGAAAATTATTGAAGAAGCCGAAAATATTGGAAACCGTGCAGCAGGAAGAAAGTACGACGTGAGCGAGAGTTGTATTCGCGACTGGCGAAAAAATAAAACGCAGCTTCAAGAAACTAATAGTAATCGCCGGGCATTTCGCGGCCAAAAAGCGAAGCATCCGGATCTCGAGAAAAGGCTCTGCTATTATGTAGATGAGAAGCGAAAATACGGATGTGCGGTGACGAGTGAAATGTGCCAACTTAAAGCATTGTCTTTAGCCAAAGAACTAGGCATTACCCGTTTCAAAGGTAGCCGGGACTGGCTATCAAGATTTTTCAACCGAAATGGTTTAGGATTCCGGAGGAAAACTACTATCGCTCAGTGGCTTCCAGGCGATTAAGAGGAAAAAATAATGAATTTTCATCGTTATGTGATAAATCTGCGTCGTAAACAGTCCTATATATTATCGCAAATTGGTAATGCGGATCAAACGCCAGTCTATTTTGAGATGCCGCTCGACAACACAGTGAACAGGAAAGGAGAATCCAGCATCATGACACGAACTGGCGGCAGTGAGAAACAAAGATGTACAGTGATGTGTGTGTGGACGAAAGCTACCACCTTACTGATATTTAAAAGGAAAACTATTCCGAAAATATCAGTAAAAGGCAAACCGGTATTTGTGAGAGCGAATCCGAAAGGGTGGATGGTCAATGAACTTAATTGACTGGGTGACCCATGTTTGGCAACGTCGTCCTGGTGCGTTAATGAATTTACGCAACATGTTGGTCCTGGACAACTTCCGCGAACATACAACTAAGGAAGTGCGAGACTAATTACAAAAAGGGAAAACTTACTTGGTCATTATCCCTGGAGGCCTAACATCCATCCTACAACAACTAGATGTGTGTATAAATCGGCCATTCAAAGCTGCACAACAGCGATATACGCAATGGATGGCTGATGAAAACCATAACTTCACACCTAGTGGAAAACTCAAACGGTCGGATTTGTCCCAGATTTGTGAATGGGTGAAAAGTGCATGGGACTCCATTCCTCAACCACTGGTGGAAAAATCCTTCAAAAAATGTGGAGTCACAAATTCACTGGATGGAACAGAGGACGACGCTCTATGGGAAGATGGTGAAGACGACAATGATTCTCCCGCTAGTGATGACGATGAAAATGATGAAGAGTGGTAAGAGAGGAAACGTAACTCTATTGACTAAAATATTTTATTGCAAATACCGTATTAACAAATTCTTAAACAAGATAATTCACATTTCTTTTTTTACTATTGTAGGTACGCGGCTGGCGGTGATAATGTTCCCCAGCCGCCCGTCCGTCTAATGGGCCAGCCGGCCAGCGGCACGCCGCTGGCCGTCCGCCCACCCACCGGCTGGCCAGCTGCACGCCGCTGAATCGGTTGCTTTTTAACGATGTATCAACCTGCACAGCAGCGTTGCTTCAAACCAGTAGTTATTATACATACTTTTGAACACATCACAACGTTGGAACAATTTTTTTTTGTAAATAAAACAAATTAAAGCAAAAAATAATTTTTTTCCTATTCCTCAAAATTGGGGTGCGTGGATTATTCGAGTATATACGGTATAACAATAAATATTCCTGGATGGTAACAATAAACAAAAATAGAGATATAAAAAACTCATCTGTGGCTGATTAATATATCGTGTTCAAAATTAAAGCAACAAACCGCTATTTCTCTGTCCTGTGTCTAATTCATGATATAATCATACAAACTGTCAACAGATATCTGTACGATCCTGTTCTGCATACAAGACGGCTTTCTGGTCAACGGACAACCATGCCAACGATGACATCAGAGCATGTCAAAACGGGTAGTGTTCGCCGGAAAGTCCCTCATCCACATTCACTGTGAACATGGCACAAAGACGACCCCTACCAGACACACTGTGTTAGAGGGCCATGGGAAGAACGGAAGCAGGACAGTCACAAAGTGATGTTGCCCAATGGCTTCAGGTGAATCATTCTGTTGTTTCTCAGATGTGGCAACAACTTAGAGGGACCGAAACTGTATCCCAAAGACCAGCGCAGGGCTGAGCAAATGTGACATCAGAAAGAGAAGACCATTATTTGGTTGTCAGGGCAGGGCAGTATCACCTTGGTACTGTATGGCAGCTGGCATCTGACCTTGCAGCATCGACTGGATGTGTTGTATCAAGGCAAACAGTATACAGAAGGATTTGGCAGAATGGCCTTCATTGTCAGAGATATGCTGTATGTGTATCTCTGTCGCGCCTTTATGGAAAGGAACATCTAGAGTGGAGCCGTCAACATTCCAGCTGAATGGTCGAACAGTGGGCTAATATTCTTTTCACAGATGAGTCCCAATTTAATCTGGAGAGTGATTCTCAATGGATTCGCAATCTGGAGGGAGCATGGAACACTGTTTTGAGACCCAAACTTTGTGGAAAAAGACCGATATTGAGGAGGAACCCTAATGGTGTGGGCAGGGATCATGTTGACTAGTCTAAAACCTCCGCATCAAATTGTATGCGTGAATCAGCAAGGTTTAACTGCAGTCAGTTATTGTAACGAGATATTACGACTTAATGTGTGGCTGTTGCAAGGTGCTGTGGGCCCAGATTCATATTGATGGAAGCTAATGATTGACCTCATAGAGCACAGAAGGTTGTTATTTTCTCGGAAATGGAAGATACTGTACGCATGGTGTGGCCTGCTCACTCTCCCTATTTGAATCTAATAGAGCATGTCTGGGATGCACTAGGGAGATGGTTTGCATCACGTCAGCATCCACCAATCCCTCTCCAAGACTTTCAAACAGCATCACAACATGAGATTGAAGACATCATTCACAGCATGCTCTGTAGTTGACAGGCCTATATTGCTGCCAGAGATGATCACACCCCATACTGAGCACATTAACCAGTTCTCAGAGTGTGTCTGCAAATGAGTTAAGTTAGAAAAAACAAAGAACATTTCTGTCTACCGTTATGCGCATTGCAGTTGTTTATGTTCTGTATTCCTGACATTGTTTCTATTTTACTGTCATCTGTTTACACAGTTTTGTGGCAAAATAAATGCAACCCTGCAAAATTTTTGTTTGTTGCTTTAATTTTGGACACCAGTGTATGTGGCACATACACATATGGAACAGTTCAGAGCATATCACCAGCTTTGTAGCATTCCTCTTTCTCTAATTTAAGAACACATTTACACATTCTTACACACATAACCACACAGGTAACAGTGTCTGAAGTAATTCTCTTTCTCAGGGTGATTCTGTACCATGCAAAATTGAGAAATACAACCTGATAAGAAGATCAAAGCAGGGTTTGGAATGATTGATTATCTTTTATGGCTGTAGCTCCATAATGGTACATTTCCAACTGTGGTTATTTGGAAAATATGGCTGGATTCAACATCCCCTATTCTGCTTTTTTTCTCTCCACTTTGTATTTAAAATGTTTCCTATAAACTTGCATACAAATTTTAACATAAATAATGACATTGTTACAACCTAACAACATCAAACACTTTCACAAATTAATCACATTTGCAAGAATGTCAGTGGTGTAAAGCATTTGCTAGCAAATGTACATATATTTTATGAGACCACAATATCAGATTAATGGGTTACCTACTATGGTTTAACGTTTAGGCATTTATGCTGATTAAGGTGGCAAAATAAAATAAAATCAGGCTGCCGTCATAAATTAAATAAGGAGGAAATATGCAGTGCATTTCTTCAGCTAATAAAACTTCACCAATAACAAAAGATAAACTGAAAATCTTCTGGAAATAGTACTAACCATTGTCAGTACCATTGTACTGTCGACAATTGTCCACAATCAGTTGAAAGTCAGCCTTAAACTCAGCAAAGGAGAGATACTCTCCATCATCAAGCTTCTCTTCCATTTTTTGAAGATCCATGGGCCTTGTAATAATAGAATAATATCGCGGTGCATATTTTTCGTCCACTGCATCGAGAAAAGGCCACGCATCCTCGTGTGCTTTAACATGTTCTAATATTTTGTACATGCCTGTTTGCAAATCTTCTTCACTTTGCCTGAAACTACATAAATTGGAAAAGATCTACCAATAATATCATTGCTTCCAAAATGTTAGAGAAAGTGCAGAGAATGCAAAATAAAAGAAACAATATACTTCAAATGAATAAACACAAAGATGATCAAAACAATAATGTTCAACAACTTAACACAATTTTGGCTTAAAACTAGCTTTTTTTTAATGATTCACTGATAACATTGTGTTCTCTAAATCTCACTGTGCTAACACTCGCGAATTTGGAATAAATCTACGTAAACGTACAGAGAGTACAGCTTCGAAACTGCATGAATAGTTGACTATGGTTAAACTGCTACACAACATATGCTTATTTGGATAATGAGGTTGCCATTTCCTCAGTTACATTAAATACTTGCATTTTATCCACTACTGTTAGCTTAATGTCTGCATGACTGCACCGATATTTAGCAAACATCGATTACACACATGTGAGAACTTTTGCCACTTAAAGATTTATGCGCCAGATTAAAGAACCTCACTACAGATCATGAGCAAGGTGGAAAGGTCGAATTTATAGCTCTGATCAGAGCTGTCAACACAGTCATGCGTGTATTAGCCACCAAGCCAAAACAAAATGTCAGTTGAACTATAATATTAGGGAAATGCACTGTACATGCATAATATGATGCTCCATTCCAGTGTGCAATCTTATGATTACTGCCAGGAGAATGCTCTCAATTGAAATGGACTTTAACAGATGAGCAGTAGACCATGTGCTATGTCAATGCTGTAATGGCATTTGATAACTAACAAATAATTTTAATTTCACTGCAATGACCATTAATCTTTACTTCTGGCACCAACAGGTAATTTTTTTTCTTCTTCGAAATGGGATAATAATGGGATTTCTTTCGGGAGTGAACTAACACTGCCTGCTCTACGTAAGTTGTGTGGCCAGTTACATTACCATTTGGACTATGATTAGTCATTTATTAGTACGTTCTTCAAGTGTCACTCCGGGTCATTCAGGGTTATCTATTACATAAATTTGAGTTCAGTTTTATTCCTGGGGGTGCAGTTTGTCAACATCATGCCCTATTTTCTGCTAACGGTAAGATTCTATTCACACAAAAGGGATGCAATAACATTTTTAATTTCTCAAGCAGAAATTTCTGAGCCACACTACCAAGGCCTTCGAATGGTCACAGCATATACTAGCATGATAGTTTTTGTTATTTACCTTTGTTAGTACTTCATTTGTGTGAGAGGCGCTTAACAAGCAGTACTGTGGAAAATGAGGCAATATCACACCGTAAGCCACTTACTCAAAAATTTGAAGGATCAGAAACAATGGAATAAATCTCTGATGAGAGGCAATTTTCTTGTATCCATTTTTTCAATTCATTACTGGTAAAAACAGAACCCTTAAGGATTACTTTGTTATCTGTCTCTCACGAAACCTTTTCTCATGAACGTGTAGATGGACCTATCAGCTGGAAGAATTTCATTTTCCTCACTAGTTTTATTTGTTTGTGTGGGAAAATCACATACACCTAATGTTGAAAACAAGACATCACCAGAAAGAAAATGAAAGGGCAACAATTTATCTCAAATGTCTACTTTCATAGATTATTTTCCAAGTTGCTGCTTTTATAAATATTACCTATTGTCATTGTGAGCTATGACTGCAACTGTAATTTTTGATATATTGTGTTTAGGTGTTTTATTACAAGAATTGTTCATTAGACAAAAACATTTGCAGAAGGAAGAAGGAAAACAAAAAGTTGTAAGTTTAGGGGTTTTCTCCCTCTGGCATTTTATTTATTGTATCTCACTTTAAACAATGTCACTGTCATCATTCTATTGCTGAGGTATAGGTATGCTCTCATTAATTCCAGAATGGATTTCTATTATGCAGTGGAGTCTGCACTGATTTGAAACTTCCTGGATAATTAACACTGTATGCTGGACTGGGCACCAAATTGGGGACTTTCATCTTTTGGGGGTAAATGTTCTACCAACTGAGCTATCCAAGCAACTGACATCCACCCACACTGTCTCGGCACTAACCTACAGACTCCAACTTACATTTATATTTGTTGAACAGCTCTATTTTTTTAAATGGATTTAATTTTTTACTTAGTTCTTTTGTAGGTCTACGCTTCTCTCGTGGCTTTTCAGAAATATTATGAAATGCGTAATGCAAATTTGATAAATTCTAACTTTGGATGGTTGAATGGGGACACAAGACTTGCCCATCTCAAATATGTGTGGCATGCATTAACTGTTGTACCCCCCCACTTGATCAAATCGACTGAACCTAAACTTAGCATGAACTTGTGAAGTGAAAAGGAAAAACCATAAAAACTTTGGACCCAGTTAATATATGCAATAATAATATCACTGAATGGTTTAACAACCACTGGAAACATTAGGAACAGACAGGTTGAATACGTTACAACTAACAGCAAGAGTTAGTTCAAATGAAAATTTTGTTAAGTCAGTGGTCAATCAGCAACATGACAGCACTGAAATTAATTCAGCAAGTAAGGAACAAAATGTAACAAGGAAGGAAAATCAAAACCAGAGATGTCACCATTCCTACAGCAAAGGCAGATTAGGAAAATATATGGTTATTCAGAAAATTATTCAACTTATTGATACGAGAAGAAAACACACAAACAAAGATGATGTGGTGGGAAGGGAATGATGCTGATCAGTTAGAAATTAAACAAACAGAAGTGTAAATAAGTAAAAATTCTTGATGTATAAGGCAAGCTTTAATGTCATAAATAAAAATGTAAAAAATAAGAACTAATGCAGTGAACATATAAAGGCCAACTCAGAGTACACTGTTAAGTGTGGATGGATGGATGGATGGATGGAAGGAGAAAATCTTAAATATGTACAATACTGAAGATGTATTATATGGAATGATCAAAGAGGAGGTAAGTTAATGTGAAAGGAAAAGGTAATACATTAACGTAACAAGAGTCTTACAGGGCACTAAATGACAACATTTTCAAATACACAGAGAACCCTTGAGATGCTATTAGATGTGATTAAATAATTGAAGACCTGGAAACAAAACATTACTTGATCTGGGTCCAATATCTTGGAACAACCTGAAGTAGCGCAAGACTTCCAGAGAAGCATTAGCCTCATACTACTGGCAAAGCCATAGGTGAAAGTGAACGACTCTTCAGAATACTTTGTCTAACATCCCAATGTCCATAACGCAAATGAGACCTAGAGAATGTGTTTTACAATGTAAGATGAAATAAGATTTTCAAAGTCCCCAGAAAAACCAAGATAAAGCAAAAGCTAAATGGGAAGAATAAAAATATATACTGGCTAACTTTTATTACGAAAGGTGTAAAGTAGGAATATAACTTACTAATTGTTGCATAACTTGCACATTGGAGAAGAAATAAAGAAAGAAAACAAAATTTTTGTAAGAGGAACGTGGGTTTGGCATAAATAAAGGAAAGTAATGAAGAGTAGTAGGAAAATAGCAACATGTTAAACACCAAAAATGAAGAGTTAATGCTGGCAACGAAAGAAATCTGTCGAACGTTAGATAATATGGCCAGAGCAAGGAACATATCAGCAGATGGGGACAGATGAAGAAAACTGCATTTAACAAATTAGATCTACTTACAGCAAATATTAGCAGAGAACTGAGAAAGAATTTTCTGAAATAGCACACTTGGAGCAAGCATTTTATGTAACTGGAGTGTGGACTGTGTGAGAAAAAAATTGGACACATTGAAAATTAAGGCACATTAAAAATGTGACATTAAAAATTAAGGCATGTTCAACTGCTCTCACTAGCTTTCTTAATAATGTTAGATACTTGGAAAAAAATTCTCTTTGCTCTAGTTCTTCAGTTTCCTTATTGGCAAAGCATTTTGATGTACATGAACCCCCGCTGTGGCAGTGGATTTTTGTTCCTTTGTAATCTAGGCTTCTGTAATTATCACTAGTTACTGTTTTGCTCTCTGGAAACTACTCAACATGAAGAATCCTTCTTGCACACCAGTTAACACTGGCCGTAACCTTTCTTGTGTATGAAAACGAATTTTTTTTGTTGTTGTGTAGGGTGTACATGGTTCTAGCTATAGTATTGATGGTTGTTCTGTTTCTGACATGGAGTGGTGAACCCATGACTCAGCTGAAGTAACAAATCCATTTTTGCATTTAGTTTTGGTCAGCATGTAACAAATATGACACACATCTTGCACAGTACTCTCCCACAGACTATTCTTCAAGTAAAATGTTATGTATGCATTCTTGTGATGTGCCTGTTGCTATACTACTTTATATATATATATATTTATACTATTTTAGTGACATTCAATATTACATGAAGTCTGTTCAAAAAATTCCAGAACTTTGTCCACAGAATTTTTCTATGCTTGCCTTTTACTTACTGTGCATGGTCTCCTTCAAAATACTCTCCTCTACGATTGATACAATGCTCCCAATGCCGTTTACACTTCCAGAAGCAGTCTTGGTACACCTTTTGTTGGATCATGCAAAGCACTGTCTGTGCATTTTCTTTTACCTCGTCTATTGTTACAAATGTTTGTCCTTTAAACGTCTCAATACCATAACTGTAAACCCATGTCTCATCACCAGTTAGGATTATCTTAAGGAACATCTCATTCTCATTTATGTGATCAAGAAGCACTTCGCAGATCGCAAGGTAAAGGTCTTCCTGGTCTTGATTCATAAGTCGTGGGACCTACTTGGCAGCAACACGATATATTCCAAGATGCTGTGTCAGGATTTCATGATCCAACTAAAATGTCAAATTATTTTTGTGACATGAGTGCTGTCAGTAGACGTCAAAAGGTGTCCTGAACGAGTGTCATCTTCAACTTCCGTCTGACCATTTAGAAACCGTATGAACCACTGGTAACACTGAGTACAGCTTAAGCACTCATCAATGTAGACTTCTTGCGTCATTTGATGTGTCTCTGAGCTTCTCTTGACTTTCATGCAAAATTTATTGCAGAAGTGTTGCTCCTCTAACTCAGCTACCTCGAATTTTCGCAAACTGTGTGACACAACGTTCTACTCAATACAGTACTGAACAGTAACTGACAGACATACAACAATGCAACTTCCCGCAGTTACATATTAAACACAGGCGTGTGCAGGGATGCAACCATATTTCACTCCGACATAACACTAGCATGAAATTACGAATGTTTTAGAATTTTTTGAACAAAACTCGTATTGTACACTTTCTCGGCACTTAGGTCTATGGCTACAGATTTGGGATGTGTTTCAACTTCAAAGTCAAAGAATTTTAAGATGACATAACATTGTAGACTACCCATGTAAATAAAATACATGCAAAACACCTATTTTCAAAATCCATATAAATAAATCCAAACTGCAAAATGTGCAAAAAAATAAAATAAAAATAAAAAATTAAAAAGAATACTATTTCATATTAATGCAATATATGCATAGTGCTGGGAATTTTTCACCTTGTCATAGTATACGTTTCTCTTGTCCCCGTGACTCCAAACATATGAGTACATATGGAGGGGTTCAAAAAAAGATGAAGACAACATAATTAACATCATTTAATATGGTGCATTTTCAACTTCCTGATACCTTACAATGATATTTGAATTATAACTGATCTGACCACGCTTGATTTGTTACCTGTGTTCACTGCTTCAATTCTGTCAATACTTCTCTCCTACATTCCAATCTCCACAGGTGTTCTCCTGTTTACTGTTCGGAGAAAGGATATGCTGGTGAAATAGTTTAGCCACAGCCTGGGAATTGTTCTAGCAGCAGTTTCTAACTCCACAGTGGAGTGTGTGCTACTGTGAAAGTTACTAATAATTTAAACCTGTGTGTTGGACTTTGAATAGAGCCCAGAACATAACCCATTGCAGACAAACAAATTACCGATAGATTTATACAGGCAAAACTAAGAATCTGACTCCACACTATAGTCGATAAGATTACTGTCCAAGACCGTAAATAGCCAGGATTATACCTTCCAGCCTGTAACAAACTTTTCATCTATCAGAAAGTTTTGTAACAGCCATCACTGCTCTGCAGAGCAAAAAATTCATAATGATTTGATCAAGGCTGCCTGATCAGTGTGCGGTGAATCCTGCGAGTTCAAATATGAGTAGCTGAAAGAAAGTTTGCCATTCTTCATGAAGAAATATCTGCAGTGTTTGAACAACTGTGGAGATGCTGGCAACATAGCAGCCATTAGTGTTACATATGAATTTCATGTGTTTCATAGAGGATTCAAATCTTGGAGCACTTGACCAATATGCTTTCTCTTTGATTTGCTAACCACTTTAAATGACCTTGAGAACTGCATGCCTGCCTACACAATTTCCTGCCTGTGCTGTTGTCTGAAGAACAAGGTCCCAAGGCAATGTTGTTACCACACAACTGAAAACAAAAATAAAAATAAAAAGGGAAACATCTGTGTAGATAGTGCCTCAAGAATTTCCATATACCACTGCTGGAGCAGACTTGCTTACAGCAGAGCTGAGTGTCACTCAGCCTAGCCTGGAAGGAAGGAAACCTGTTGCAGGAGTGGTCATCAAACTACAGCTCGTGGGTCACATGCAGGCCAAATCAAGTATCTAAGCTGTCAGCAATTCTCAGTTGAATTTTAAAATAATATGCTTCTAGTGACTAATAGCTGAATCCAAAAAGTCAACAAATATTAAAAAGCTTCCTAAGTGTGTTGTTTTTCTGCTCAGTAACAAACAAAATTACTTACAGAGAGAGTAATATTCTAAGATGTGTTAATTTTAATTGACATCAGAGAGCTGGGCCGAGAGCTAAGTGAAGTTGACCGCTTACCTCGGAGTCACTGGGTAAGTAGTGCGGCCACTTCAAGATTGGAGGATTGAGATGAGGGATTGTTTTCTTGTTTATCTTCCAGTTCTGACAACTCAAATGCATGTGCAACTTGTACCGACCAGCTTCTACCATATACATTTTGACACAAAACGTAACAGGGATCCGTGAACACTAATTACAGAGACAGTCATCTCCAAATGTGGTACACATTTGTAACAATGAAAATGACCTTCAACAATGGCTCTCGTAATGCAATGCAATGATGTGTAGAAAAATGACATTTCATATGTTTAGTAATTATTTGTGACTATGTCTTTTATTGCATAATACATTTAAGTATACGTACAATTACAGTTATTCATCAATTAATCATCTGTTCACACAGGCAACAAAACAACACTTCATCATGCAATTACAGTGTCACAACTTTGGGATCACTGAGGGTGGGAGCAATTTGAAACAGGGACCAGTCCACATGGAGCATTCTGAATAGTGCTGATTTAACAATCCGTCACCAGCGGTGAACTTGTCACGGCCTTACTATAGCTAGTCTATTGAGTGCACATTACATACTAACTTGCGTAGGTTACCAATCAATAATACGAGTGGTAGATATGTGGCCCGAGCAGCCATTCCACAACATCAGTATTGGCTCTTGAGCAAAACAGTTTGATGACTGTGGCACAACAGTGTAAGCATGAAGTTCAGCATGGAAGTAGAGGAAAATGCCTGCCTATATTTCTTGGACATTTAATACAGAAGAAATCAGATGGTACACTTCAGTATTGTGTATACCGCAAATACACACATGTGGACCTTTACCTAAACACTGGAAGTTGCCATCATCTGGCACACTTTTGTTCACAGAGCTTGAGCGCCCTGTGACAAAGAGAGCTTACCCTCATAGCTATAACATCCACATGAAACTTTCTGCAAGAACCACAACATACAAGTGTGAATAAAACATACACTCAGGACAGATGAGTAGGAGGAAAAGGAAAAGACGGAATACAACAACAAGGGCCTGGCATTCCTACAGAGTGCTTGAAGAGACACCACCTAGATTAAGAGGATTCTGAACAAGCATAACGTGAAGTTGGTCTCTCTCCCTGGTTTTTAAAGTAGCACTTACCACTAGCAACAGAGAGAATGCCTGCAATGGCTACACCAAGTTGTAAATGGGACTGCAAATCAACTGAAAGACAATTCAGCTTGTTAAGTGGGAGCAGATGTGTTACTTTGGAAATGCATCAATGCTGTCTTTAGATATGTATATCTTATTTATATAAGCAGAACATCTTTCAATACTACTGCTTCACAGTTCTGCAGAGGTAAAATCCTCATTGCTTATGTATGCACTTACATAGTTGTACCACCTGATAATTTTGTCCTAAAAGATAAGAACACAAAAGCACCAATTAGGTCTCTCATCATGCACAAATATCTTCAAGGGTAAACAATTCAGTTTAATCTTCTGACACCAACCCTTCAGTGGTGGGTGGGAGATATGTGCGCTACAACAGAACTAAGAGATGTGCTTGCAGCAGAGTAGCTACCAGCAGGGTCCAAGTGGCCAGGTCTTAGTAAAGGAGACAGAAAGTGAGTCCCACAACAATGGCATGATGGATCTCTCTATAATACAGTCAATGAAAGAAGATCCCTGACAGTTGCAGTGGGGTTGGCTAAGCTGCTTCAAGTGTCTACCTCAACCAATTACGTAATATGACATTACATACGTCTCTATGGCAACGCTTCACTTTGCCACAGCTGTATCGATGACTATCGTTACTGCCTGCAGTTGTCTGCACTTTGCAGTTGAAAGGTCGCAACAGGGCTGCCAGCTGTCAGGGACCTTCTATCGCTGACTCTACTACAGGTGAAGAGATGCCAACCCCCCCTCCCCGATTACAAACCTGATAGGAGCCAATGCCAAAAACATGCAATCCAGGGTTTTCCATTGACAAGGTATCTAGATATTCTTCTTCATACATCTCAAACTTAGATTTATAAAGCACAAGGGAATTACGTAACACATTAAATTAGTGAAGCTGCAAGCCATACTATTTTCATCAGAAAATGAGGAAGTGCGGCTGCTTGTCCTGGGAACCTTGCCAACATGCCAAAATAAACAGAAAGATAGTGCACAATATTTGCTAACAATGTGAGAAATACGTAGTGAGAGGAAAATTTGGACACACTATGAGGCACTTTAGGACAAGTCACAATGAACTGGATATTCAAACATGTTTGATAGCAAAATTTAAGTTCCTAGGATTCTAGACGAAAAGGAAAAAAATAAATAAAAAATACACTTTTCTGAGCCATGTGCCAGTTTTCAATTTCTCAGACCATCAACAGATGAAATAAAGATGCTGGGATTCAGATAATTACAGAAACTATAAAGTTTCCAAGCAGAAAGCTGATTGTGTCACGATTTTGAAAAAGATATTGAAGCAAAAAGTGAGGCACGGATAAAATCTTTACTGTAAAAGTCACCCTACGTCATAGCAGTATTTTTATTTTTTGTTTACCATTGGGGACACAGGAGAGAGAGTGAGACAGGGGGAGAAAAAGAGAGAAATACTAGTTGTTTCACTGGAACATTATCTTCAACAACTAGGAAAGTAATCAAATTTCATGGATTTTCTGTCAAATTTTATACTGAGTATCGAGCAGAGAACCACCTCTGCTAGGACCTTGCCTAGTCGGCAGTGCGGGTCTCCCGCATCGTCCCACTCATCATCATCATCAAACATCATCATCATCATCATCATCTAGCAGAGACACCATCTCTGTTTCATCTTAATCAAATAATTCGATTAATGAGATGTGTGCCAAGTCATCGGATAGTGAGATGTAAACCAATTGATCAAATGAAAGCAAAAGGCACTATTATTTACAATTTTCATCACGCTACACAATTATACACCTATGTTATAGGTTTGCTTCCATAATCTGTAAAATCTCCCTAAACTCAGAGGACTTAAAAGGCTTTAGAACACAGTGATCAGTTGGTTGCATGGTCTGGTTTGATATTTAGGTTTTTGACATAATTCTGCTGTCACAGTATCCTATTAGATATGTGACTGGATCAAGAATTTCTTGAGGAGTGTAACCTAGTGCACAGATTACATGGAAAATGATTGGAAATTATCAATGCAATTAAAATGTTGCTAGGAGGTGTTACACAACTTCTAACTAGTTTCATGTTCAGACCAAGAGGGCTGAACAAAACTAGAGTGGTCTGCAAGTGAAAAGGCAGTTGCGTGATGCAACCTGCTCAGAGAGACAGAATACTTTGCAATAGCCCCAGTCACGCTTGGCTCTTGCTACTCGTGATGAACACTGCAGAGACTAAGTACCTTCCCTCAAGTAACATGAAAATAAATGTTGAATAAGCACAACCAAGTCAGATATGGCAGAATGATGCTATTAGCTGAAAAGTCATGGCACACGGTCCACTGCACCACTACCTGTCTTGTTATGTGCACACTAATATAATGGTTAGTGCTTCATCATCTGTCTAAAATCACTATTGGATAGAGATATGAGAGGTGCCTATGGCTAGACCACTGTTCTCCTCACCATTAACACAGTTTTCAAATGAGAAACTGTTACTTCTCCTTGGTAACTATAAAACATATAGCAAAATGAAAAAATCAGTACTTCGCACAATGACTGGTAGCTAACTCACAACATAATCAAATGAAATAGGATGTGCATAACTGGATGAAAATCTAATATATTGTTTCATTACAGCAACATTCCTCTAGTGTTTCATTCTAATTCTTTGATGTGGATTACAAATGCATAATACTTTTCTTTTCATCTACAACTATACCCACACGCTGCAAACAACTGAAAAGTGCACAGCACAGGGATTTCCTATTGTATCAGTTATTAGAGCTTTGTCCCATTCTATTCATGTATGGAGTGCAATTGCATGAACACTTCAGTGGATGCTGTAATTAGTCTAATCTTTTCTTTGCAAACACTACAGGAGTGACACATGGGTTTTTTAGTACAGTCTTTGATTCATTACTAAAAGTTGGTTTCTTGGAACTTTCTAAGTAGGCATTTTAGGAGATAATCTGCATCTATCTTCAAGTGTTTGCCAGTTCAATTTTTTGATTGTCTCCATGATGCTATCCCGAGAGTCAAATAGCTTTGTGATCGTACATGCCACTATCCACTGTATATGTTCAATGGCTCCCATTAGTCCTATCTGGCATGTGTCCAACACAATTGAGTAATATTTCAATATCGGACATACATGCGATTTGCAACTAGTCTCCTTTGTAATTCAGCTTCATTTTTTCAGTATCCTACACATGGATTGGAGTTTGCCACTTGCCTTAGCTATGACTGAGCCTATATGATCATTCCATTTCATACGCCTACAAATTGCTACACCCAGGTATGAATTGATGATTCCAAATGTGATTGACTAGATATTGTAGTCACTGACTACTACATTTCTGCAGTTTCTGAAGTGCGCAATTTCAAATTTCTGAACACTAAAATCAACTTTTGCATCACTTTGAAATATGACAATATTTGGGCAGTTTTTTCATACAGTACCCGATTATAAAAAACTCCATCATCTGCAAAAAGTCTGAGGTTACTATTAAATTATCATCATCTGCAGTCATTACTACACAACATTAGTGCCAAGGGTCCCAATACACTTTCCTGGGACATATATGAAGTCATTTCTACATCTGTCGATGACTCTCCATCCAAGGTAAAATGCTGTGTTCTTCCTACAGAGAAATTCTAAATCCAGTCACAAATTTCCTAGATATCCCACAGAATTGTACTGTCAAAAACAGCTGTCAGTTTCTCTCTAAGTAAAATGCTTTTTGGAATTCAAGAAAAACATGCTCCTATTGGTCTGCCTTTATCCACGGCTTGCAGGATGTTGTGAGAAAAGTGAGAGTTGTTTTCCACATGACTGATGTTTCTGTAATCTATGCTGCTTGGCATGGAAGAGGTAATTTTGTTGGAGATACCTCATTACATTTAAGCTCAGGATATGTTTCAAGGTTCAACAACAATTGTATATAAAGGGAAATTGTCAGTAATTTTGTGGATCATTTCTGCTACCATTTTTGTAGATGGGTGTGATATGCACTTTCTTCCAATCACATGGCATGTGGTTTTTTTTTTTAATATGGTATGCTACAATTAAAATGGGGGGCTAACTAAATTGTAAATTTGGTACAGAAACGGGCAGATCCTTTAGGAGTTTTTTCAGCAGTTTCTCAATGATACGGATACTGAAATATATTTCACTCATCTTTGCGTTGGTACAAAAATTAAATTTCATGTAGAAATGTTTACATTTTATACCAGCAGCACAATAAAATCACTCAAATGAGGGGAGAGGAGGGAGTTGATGGAAAATCATTCTAGCCTTAGTTACTTGATTATGTGTATCTCATTGGAAGTTCTCTCTAAATTCAGGAAACAGCTTAAACTGATTCCCATGGCACTTTCTTCAGTGCTTTGAAACATTTAGCTTGTAAAGAGGACTAAAGGAAGAGTTAGCTGTTCTAGTAAGCTGATCTGAAAACAGCACCCCCCAACAGTTTTAATATGAAATTACCCTTTTGTATTTGAAGGTACAAAGTGTTAAAAAAATAATAATAATTTAAAACATCAGTGCAAAGATCTGATAACTGCTCTTAATGTCTCACACTTGACAGTAATGAAATTTTCATTCACTCTTAAATACCATTCAGAAAGCCTTTCCTCATTGCTAACAGTTGATGTATTACACATTCAAATTCTGCTTCTTGCAGCTTTAAAGCAAACATTCGGTTTCATATTGTCACACTACTGCACAGATATTGTGTCTGCCACTTAAATAGTCACTCTGATGATCATGAGAACAAGGTTGGAGTACCACTACACTACCACTCAAACTCCATCAATATTGTTGCCCATGTTTTCACCTGACAACGCGATTTTACAATAATACAATATCAAACTCCCAAAAGAAAGCTTGTGGCATATTTGCTGTAATAACAGAAAACAACTAAAAAGAGGAAACTGATCAGAAAAGTCTTAAAAAGAAGAGCAACTTGTTGCATGTTACTTTACCGACTGAAATCAGAATCATGTTCCCACAAAATTTCATAAACAATTTTTGGTTCCGTCCTGCATCACACCACAAATTATAAATGTCGATATGTAATAAAATAGAGAAAAAACACGTTAATGGGCAATCAACGGCTGTCGACAAAAAATGAAGAGTAATTCCAAAAGTTCTTGCGACAGGCAGGTTATCTGAATGCCTGAAGTTTAGCTCTGTAATATCAGCAAACAAAATTAGTAAAACTGTATGGAAAAGTGTGAAACAACTATATCTGCATCACAGGGATATGTTCAGGTAATTAACATAAACTTCTTTATGTTTTGCAATGATTTGGTAAATCTGACATGCATTTCTCACACCCCAACACAATGATTACCTTTGAATGGGCTTTGTAATTTACCAACCTATACTATATTTTGAAATTAATAAAGTAAGAAGTGTCATAGAGAATCCTCCACTGACCATCCTAAAGTGGCATTCACAATGATTATCCTTGAACAGGCCGGATAAAATTGTTTTGTGTCAAAAGAGTACTCTATGAATCATTGAATCTGAGGCATGATATGCACAAAGGATAATTGAAAACATGAACAGTGCACACCAATGCCGGGTGGTTGGTTCATGAAGCTGCCAATATCTGACTGGAGAATATTGTCAGACTGTCAATACTTGACCTCACATGATCAGAGTCTATGGATAATACTGAGAATATTTTGAGGGTCATTAATACTGCTAGTCAAAATTTATATTACTGACAATATGTCAAAATGTTCCCTCAGACAGCCAATGTATTGACAGTTGAACATTTTTTATTGAACATGTCAGGGCCACTTTAAGATTGATACAAGATTGGTACCAAAACAATTGTACTATGTTTTCACAACAGATAATCATACAAGATGTTAGTCCTGTGTGTCAGTATTTTCAGAGGGTAGAAAATCTAACCTTACACTCCATTTGCAAGCATTCCATGATAATCAAAATAAAGGTAGCTTGACAATAAAATTCTTCAACCAATTACGAATAAATCAACACTAAAGAAAACTAACTCTGCATTCAGGCCCAGAGGAACACCTGATGCCAACTGGCTGCCATGTAATTCTGTGCCATGTGGATCTACACCTACATCTGTCCTCCGTAAGCCACCTTAACTGTCACTTCCCCCTTTTTATGTTCCAATAGTAAATGCTTTGCACAGAAAGTGACTGTTTTTGGTTCCCCCCCCCCTCCATCCTCCTCCTCCTCCTCCTCCTCCGAGATATATGTAAGAGGAGGCAACATTTTGGTTGATTCTTATAGGACTGCACACTCTCAGAACTTTAACAGTAAATCACACTGTGATGCAGAATGCCTGTCTTACAGTATCTGCTGTTGGCTGAGCATCTCCATGACACTCACCCTTACTAAGTGAATGTATAACATAGCACACTACTTTTCTTTGGAGATTCTCCACTTTTTTTTTTTATCAATATTGTACGGTGTGGATACCAGACTCACCAGCAATATTCAAGTGATTTGTAAGTCACCTTCCTTGTGGGTCGACTAAATTTCTTGAAGACTCTTCCAATGAATTTCAGTCTGGCATGTGCCTTACCTGTGATTAGTTCTATGTGATTGTTCCACTTTAAATCACTACATTCACTTACTCGTAGATATTTTATGAACGTGACTGATTCCAGTGATTGTTCCGCAATCTTGTAATTATATAATAATAGGTCTCTGTCTATTTACGGATGATAGGTTCCATTTGCTTATGCTGAAAATCAACTGTCAATCCTTGTATCATTCAACAATGTTCTGCAGGTCTTCCTGTATTTTGCTAAAATTTCCTAGCATTGTAGCTTCTCTGTATAAAATAGCATTGTCCGTGAAAAACCTCGTGGGACTTTTAACATCATGCACTAAGTAGTTTATTTATATTATGAATTGCAGTGGTCCAAGAACACTCCCTTTGGGTACACCCAAAATTATTTTTATGTCTGAAGACTTCCCTCTGTTTATAATGACATGCTGTATTCTGTTTGCAATCCAGTCACACAGCTGGTCTGATATTCCACACATTTGTAATTTGTTTATAAGGTGGCAGTACAGAACTGTACTGAATGTCTTCCGGAGATCATGGAATACAGCATCAACCTGGGTACCGGTATCTACTGTTTATGGGTCTCGTGGACAAACAGTGTTTTCAGAATCCGTGTTGGGTTCCTACAGAGGAAGTTTTCTGTCTCCAGAAATGTCATAATATGCAAGCATGAAACATGTTCCACAATACTACAATAAACCAAAGTCAGGGATAGAACCCTACAGTTTGGAACATCTGTGCTACTGCCCATCTTCAAAATGGTAATGACTAGCACTGTTTTCCTCATCATTAGGAAGACTTCACTCCTCCAGTCAGCTACAATATTCTACCGCTAGAAGACGAGCAAGTTCTTTTGCTTGCTCTATGCAGTATCAGTATCCAGCCAGGTCCAGTGGACCTTTCCTCTGCTGGGCAATTTCAGTTGCTTTTCTATCCCATAGTCACTTGTTTCAATATACATTATTTTGATGTTCATGCAACAATTTAAAGGAGGAACTTCAGCTTGATCTTTACCAGTGAAACAATTTTGGAAAAAGAAATTTAGTATTTCAGGTGTCTGTATCTTGCACTGTTTCAAAGCTATTATGGTTACAGCTGTATGAACAGATCAGTTGTTTACTGATTTAATGTAAGAGCAAAACTAATTACGATTTTCTGGCAAGTTGGAAGAAAAAATTCTGCTGTCAAATTCATTGAACACTTCACGCATGGCTCCCCTGATGTTAACTTTAGCTTCGTTCAATTCTGATTTGACTGTGAGCCTTTGGCTATTTGTGGTGAATCTCTCTTTGTTTTTGTAGCTGCTTTCTAACATGGCTGTCAATCCTCAAAAGGAACAAGTCTTATCCATCCCCTGCAGTTTTACTCGGCAAATATCTGTTTAAAGCATATTGTACAATACTCTTGAACTCTGTGCACTCATGTTCACCATAGTGTTGGAGATGAAATTTTCAAGGTTACTGCTCAGGTACTCTGAAATCTGTTCCTTGTCACCCTTGCTAAGCAGCTATATCTTGCTATCTTTCTTTATATTCATATTTACAGCCATATTCAGTGATACTGTAAAAGCCTTATTGTCACTGATTCCTAGTTCTATGCTGAGCCATGAAGTTAAGGCTTACTGGTGACAGGAAATCTAATATGCTGAATCACAAGTCAGTTATCTGCTCAGCTGGTCAAGGTGATTTTTAGATAAGGCATTTATAACAATTTCACAATCCCCTGTCCGTACTACATACCTCAACCACTTCAGTCTCGCAGTCTATAGCTGTTAAGTTGAAATCTCTATTTAAAATTATAATACAAACAGGAAATTTATGCAAAATGTTCTCCATGTTTCTCCTCAAATGTTCTAACACTACTGCTGCTGAGATAGTTGGTCTATAAAAGGACCATATTTCATTCTCCTTTAAACACTTATTTTCATCCAAATCATTTCAGAATTGGAATCTGTAAGAACTTCACTAGGTTTTCTTTGCTTTTTGCTACAAACATTCCTCCACCAGCAGCATTCAACATATCTTTGCGATTCATACTGCAGTCTGAATTTAGAATTTCACCGCTATTAACAGCTGGTTGCAGCCAGGTTTCTGTTCCTAGTACTATGTGGGCATTGTTACCATTTATAAGTGATACTATTTCTAGGATCTTTCCATAAACATTCCTGCAGTTAACTATTTTAAGATTTGTTTTCTACGATCTGCCATGGCAAATGCTACCATCTTTAATTAATGGGGATAGAATTCTTTCCGTCTGAAATAAGGATGTATCCCATTAGGCCTCTGCAGGTATTTCTGCATTCTAAATCATGCACATATATAAACAAAAAGTACTCCACTTACATTGCAGCCACAATGAAATCCTGAACTATTAAGAGGGATCCCACAATTCTCCACCCAATAGTGGAGGTACAGATATCCAAGACCATAAAAGTCATTGGCACCTCTGGTTTAAGCCTTCCATTCAGTTCCAAACCAGAGGACCACAAATGGTTCTGGGAATGATGCTGTTGAATGCTATTTCTGCTCCCATCCCAGGAATGAGTGTAGCTGTCTTCACCAAAGTAGCTATAGGAACTAAGGATGCCCTCTGAACCAAGATAGCACAGGCATCATTTATGCTGATATGAGCCACAATTGAATCCGAGTGCATCCAGTGCACTCAACTGCAGCTGGCAGAGAATCGTCCACATCACAGATGCAACACCCTGGCAAGTGAACAGAGGGGCCACTGACCTTCCTTCCTCACCTGCCCACTATTTCCCTAAGGGGCTCCACCACCTGCCTAACATAGGAACTCATAATGAGGAGTCATTCCACCCTCTGCACTTGTCGGGACCTTTCACGAAGCCTGACCCCAGTTCCTACAGAAGAGGTGTCCCCTGTTGGCTCAGGTGTACTTTCAATAATGAGCAACACGTAAAACCTGTTTTTAGGGCATAGAGGGATAGCCATGCGACGAGTACTCAGTTTCACCTTCGACTTCCTCATCACTGTTAGCAATTCACTGTGAGGTAAGTGCTGACAGGCTAGAAAGTGCAAACTGGAAAGCTCAGTGACATCAGTGAATCCAGGCTAAAGATTGACGTTATTCACTTACAGTATGGTGAGGCATGGGATCAGCACACAACTCTCCCAGCCACAATCAGCTTTCCAAATCATGGAGGTGCTACTTCTAATTCAAATAGCTCCTTAATAGGCATCAATAGAATGACTGGACTGCATTCCAATGCTACCTCCCACCAAGGAAAAATCCCAGGCGATACCATTACCAGGAACTGAACATGGGTTCTCCACATGATAGTCAGATGTACTTCAGCTGCAGAGGTGTTTGTGTGTCAACCAAATACTTGAACATTGCTCATTAGTACAGTACAGGATCCGTATCAGATAGGACAGATATAATAAATAGAGAAGATTCAAAGAAGAGCAGCATGTTTCATTACAGGTTCATTTTGCAAGCGTGAAAGCATTGTGGAATACTAGCCAACTACAAGAGCAGATGCTGCGAGAGAGGTGTTCTGCATCATGCTATGTTCTGCTGTTAAAAGTTCCAAGATCATACCTTCCTACAAGTGTCAATTAATATATTACATCTGCCTATTTGTGTATTGTGACAAGACTATGAAGATAAAATTAGAGAGATTCAAGCCCATACAGAAGCTTATCTTCCCTTGAACAATATATGACTGGAACAAGAATGGGGGACATGACAATGGTACACAGAATAACCTTGACCACATACTGTAAGATGGCTTTCAGAGTATAGGTATAGACGTGCAATTGGAATGAGGTGTGTTTTAAAATTATAAGATTTTTCTCGTCCACCAGGTACAGTACAAAGGTCAGTGTTGTTCTGTGATGGAATTTCTGAGCTCACTGCTGAGTTTTCCATCTGAGTGATATAATGACAAACATTTCTTTAAAAATATAACTGAAGTTTTACACATTATGATTATATGAAATAATTATAAAATTTGTATTTTCTGTGTGTCATTTTGCATGAGCAGGGACTGAAGCAACATGGCCGCGTACACTTTGTTGGCAGCAGACCACTGCTATACTGGCCAGAGTGACACCTTTAGCCGACAACAGGGGACACATGAAGATACTGCCATTTTGTTCTCATTTCCTGCAACAATTATTATTGTAGCTGGAAAAAAAATTGAAAGAGACATATCTTTCTGTCTCTGTGAATGTTTGGCCATGCATGCATATGAATTCTATATGTGGCACATACTGAATGGTGGGATGCAATCTGCAATGAAATAAACCCACGTGAAGTTATGTGAAGAAAAAAAAAGTATTTACAGTATTTGAATTTCTGAAAGTAAATTCAATAGAAAACCTTTATTTTCATTTGATAGCATGAAACTGTTAAAGAAGACTTATTATTTTATGCAGAAAAGTGTAGGGAATATTGAATTCACACAGTAAAAGCAGTTTCTATAACAACTTGAACATATTTGAGAATTATCCATCTAAATACAGACAGCAATGTTAGTTGCAGTGTGGCAGGGTTGAATAGCTCTGCTTGACAATACTGCAATGTAAGATAAACAATATTTTGAAGCTGTTATCTTCTGGTATGGCCGAAACTGCTGGATGATAACAATAAATATTCCCAACAAGAATCTGTATATAAAAAAGATCATAATTATCTAATTAAAATGTGTAGACAGAGAAGAAATATGATCACATAAAACAAAGCGCATCATGGCAGAAGATACTCATAGTGATGGAGAAACAGATGTTTTTAACGGTAGGCAGTAGATTATGTACTAGAATGTAACTTTGCGATTAAAGAACATCTTAATAATTACATTCTAGGGATAGATTTGAATAAAGAAAATACTGCATATTAAGTTACAGGCTCAAGTAATCAATTATGCTGCTTGAAAATGTACTGAGCTCATGACAATAATTCCAATGGCCACTTTTACAAAGAAATTATGTTGCTTTTGCAACAATATTAGTACTCCGAAAATAATTTCTTGACCACCACCATTCGCCAAAAGGAGGGAAATATCTCATAATCTAGTGCATTTATCTTTACACTGGTTTCTGGGAAAATCAGGTTCCCTGCACTACATAAGGAAATTACATATGGGAACAAGTGAGCTGTTTAATGCTAATTCGATTTACTGCATAAAGCAATTTTATAGTAATTCAATAATACAAGGTACAATTTCTCAAAAACCATAAAACAGAAAACCATCACCATATACTGTTATGTTCACAAGCTACTACAGAGTGTAATGAGTCTCTGTCACTTTTAGACTCCTACCTATTCTTCTTCTCACAGGACATTTTTGAGACTGACACTTTTGAACAAAGAACAGAAAGTTTCTGAAAGATTAAAACTGTTTGCCAAACTGCTTGACATAATGAACCCTCTAAGTACATGCCACTTTGTAACTCAAAGCTTCGTCATTTTCCTGTTACTCTTTCCAACTCCAGAGGCACTCCTGAATTTCTTGCTGAACCCCTGAGAAAAATGGTATGGACGAGAACAGAGATTTTTTCAGAATGACATTGCACTCAACTGTGGATTGTACATTCAAATGAAACTTCCTGGCAGCTTAAAACTGTATGCTGTACTAGGCCTTGAGAACAAATCTTTGGCTTTTATGGACAACTCTGTACTAACTGAAACACCCAGGGGTGGCTCAAAGACTGATTCCAAGGCTGTCATGCAGTACTGGATAATTTTCATATCAGCAGTTTTACTCAGGTATGAACTACACTGCACATCAGATGTTTCATTCTGGAAACAAATGTCTGGTAGCGCCTAAACCTTCCTCTGCAGATTCTTTTCCCTATGGATAAGACTTCATTAAGGAGGGATTAAGCTGATGTCAGGAAAAATCGAGGGGAAGTATTGGAATCAGTTCCAATAGATGGCCTGTAGCCTGATTACAATAAAAGGCAAAGATTTTAATCTGGTACACAATTTCAGTTGGCAAAGAAGTATCACTGTATGGCACATTCTGCTATAAGGTAAAGGTTTCACAATCAATTTTGATAGTGTAGTGCTTCAAGAATTTCCGCGTGAATTCTAGAACCACTCGGCCTTCTAGCATCTCGAACACACGATATTTTAAATATAAGTTAGAGAGAGCCTATTTACTGTGCATCACCTGTCTGTGTGTGCAGGTTTGAAGTTTATCGTGAGAACTGTAGATGCGGTGGTCGAACAGCACCGACAAGTGTTTGCCGGTCGCGCCATGGAAGCCGTAGTGAAAGCACAAGGAATGTCTATTTATTCAGTGCTGTTCTCTAACTTTGACGATTGTAGTGACAAAAGAACTATGGAGTTGGAAAAAAGACTTTTAATTAATGCTCATTTTGGACTTGGAAAGAACAAGACGTGTATTCAGATTCAGAATGAGAATGGACTTGGTTTTTAAACCAACTCTATCATAAATGTTATTTAATTGGTCTCTGGAAGTTATACAGGGTGTTACAAAAAGTTACGGCCAAACTTTCAAGAAACATTCCTCACACACAAATAAAGAAAAGATGTTATGTGGACATGTGTCCGGAAACGCTTAATTTCCATGTTAGAGCTCATTTGAGTTTCGTCAGTATGTACTGTACTTGATCAAATTGTAAATTTCCACAATCAACATGTGTGGGCTGACGTGAATCCGCACACAATTGTGCAATCACATCATCAACACAGATTTTCTGTGAACGTTTGGGCAGGCACTGTTGGTGATGTCTTGATTGGGCCCAATGTTCTTCCACCTACGCTCAATGGAGCACGTTATCATGATTTCATACGGGATACTCTACCAGTGCTGCTAGAACACGTGCCTTTACAAGTACGACACAACATGTGGTTCATGCACGATGGAGGTCCTGCACATTTCAGTCGAAGTGTTCGTACGCTTCTCAACAACAGATTCGGTGACCGATGGATTGGTAGAGGCAGACCAATTCCATGGCCTCCACGCTCTCCTGACCTCAACCATCTTGACTTTCATTTATGGGGGCATTTGAAAGCTCTTGTCTACGCAACCCCGGTACCAAATGTAGAGACTCTTCGTGCTTGTATTGTGGACGGCTGTGATACAATACGCCCTTCTCCAGGGCTGCATCAGCGCATCAGGGATTCCATGCGACGGAGGGTGGATGCATGTATCCTCGCTAACGGAGGACATTTTGAACATTTCCTATAACAAAGTGTTTGAAGTCACGCTGGTACGTTCTGTTGCTGTGTGTTTCCATTCCATGATTAATGTGATTTGAAGAGAGGTAATAAAATGAGCTCTAACATGGAAAGTAAGCATTTCCGGACACATGTCCACATAACATAATTTCTTTCTTTGTGTGTGAGGAATGTTTCCTGAAAGTTTGGCCGTACCTTTTTGTAACACCCTGTATATTTAAGAGAACACGAAGAAACTTATTGTGTTTCAAGTCAACTACATTGTTATTTGACGAGAACATTGACAGTAAAGTCTGTATATGTGATCATCAGATTACGGAAATAAGAAAATATTATTTTTTGCTACTCACGTCAAAAGCGTTAGAACGTGGCGGCCTGTGTGTTAAAGGACAGAAGAAAACAGGAATTTTGAGAAGAAAACGAGATAAGATGATGATATTTGTTGCCATAGCAACCAAGCATAACAAGACAAAAAGAACCAGTTCACGGGATTGGATTCTACCTACAAATTCAAATGGTGTAAATTAGTAAATGCAACAAAAGGGAAGATGTAAGAAAGTCATAATGTTAAAAGAAAACAGAGAAGATCTCAACATATTAAGACTAAGAAGAGATATGCCGAGAACAATTCGACTAAGAAGATCCGGTGTGGAGAGTAGACAGCTTTTACATGCATTGCGAGGACACAGATACGGAAAACAACATCCGATGTTGCCAGTACCAGCTGCTACTCACCTGGTGCTGATTCCACATCTGCTTGCCGAAGCAGCCTAAACTCTACCGGGTGAGCGTGAAACAGTACTTTATTGTTTGAGTGTAAAGTTGGATAAACTGTTGAGTGAAGTGTACTCGTGTAGTTGTTATATAATTAGAGTGAAGTTTTTAAATGTTTACTAGATCCAAAGCGCATAAGAATATGGATAACACGAAACAAGTAGAAGAAATTCAAGAACCAACTATGGCTATGAGAATCAGTAGAGAAATGCCAGACTGGACCGAGTTAGTAAATTTAATTAAAGCCCAGAATCTTAAGTTAGACTCAGTAAATGCTCAGCTAAATTCTAAACTAGAAGCCCAGAGTTTACAATTAAATGAAACTATAAATTCTAGATTAAATACTCAAAATGAAACTCTAAGGAAAGAAATAGGTTTGGTACATTCTAGTTTAAATACTCAAAGTGAAGTTCTAAATGACCAGAGTGAAATCTTGAATAATCAAGCAACCAATCTAGGTTTATTAAGTGCCAAGGTTGACGCACAGAGTAGAGAATTTGATAATCTATGCGAAGGCACGGATACTTTAAAGACTGAATTTGACACTCTAAATGGTGAAGTTGAAAATTTGAAGTAAGATTTAAAGAACGAACTGAGTAACTCTAAGCATTCGGGTAAATCAATTGTTTGCTGAATTCAACCAAAAACGGACTAATAATTTGCAGAATTTGACATAAAAGTTAGAATTGAATATTGAGGAGAAATGTAAGAGTGTAGAATTAGAGATTAATGAAAAGTCAGGATCATTGGAGGATGTATGTAATGCTCAGTTTAATGCTGTAAAGCAGAGATGGCATACTTTGAAAGAGAATGTTGATAAGCATAGCGAATTAATGCCTGTCATTCAATCTTAAATTACAGGTGTAAGAACACGAGTGGATAATGTAGAAAGAAGCTTTAAAGAGAAAACAGCAAACTCTGATATCGTAAATGTAAGTAGTTTGGAAGAACAAGTCGAAGAAATTATAGAAAGAAAAGTTACCGAGAAAATAACATCCAGGAATGTGTCGCCTATGGCTTCTTCCGAACTTATTGATACCAGGAAGGGCATAGACGAACTCTGGAGAGTATTCAAACTTATGTAGGAACAAGCAGAAAATCGAGTATCTTCACCTAGTGTGGTGTTAACCAGTGAAGTAGTTACTGATTTGCAATGGGGAACTCATTCAGGTTTATCGAGACAATTTCCTAAATTTAAGCCCGATGGAGAGGTACATCTAACACATTCCTTGAAAAGATTCAACCAAGCCTTGCAAAAGATGTGGGTAGATTCTAAAAATATTGAATTTGCTGTGAGGTATCTTTTAGGGGAAGCCTCAGAATGGGGTACGGTAAATATTGAGAATTTTTCTTCTTCGGAGACTTCCAAAAGAAATTTAAAGAAAATTACTGGTCTTCCAGTGCACAAGAAAAAGTTAGTCTCAGTTCCATGGGACCCGGGTGGAGTCATGTATCCCCCAGGCACATTAACTTTCTGAGTTAATGGGCGGTGTGACGACCATCAGACCCTGAGTTGTTTTCGGTATTTCTTCTATAATAGTTTTCCTGCACCGCATTCCTTGCAAATCTTAAACTATTCTATCACCTACTTCTAAAATCTTAAAATTATCCTATAATCTTATTACCTATAAAACTGGATATGACAATAAAATTTAAAAAATAAAATAAAATAAACAATCCAAGAGAATCACAGAATAAGAAAGAAAGTGATACTGGCATGAAATGAATAGAGTATTTTATATGTGTATAAAATACAATATGAAGAGCTAAATAGCTATTTTACAGCAGCATATAGGTTTTATATTTGTATAGAATGTTTGATACCTTTTATGAGATGTGATGTAAATGGGAGGGTTTGTATCAATTTTGAAGGGTTGGTTATTGTAAAGCATGATTTAAAACAACAAATAAATCATGACTAACACAAAACACACATCATACCTTTCAAACAACCCTCGCAAACAAGTGTGCCTGATTCTTCACCATTTGCCGCTTCCATAGGGTTGCTAAGACTTCCTTCGGGGACCTCAAGGGTGAAGGTGGGAATTTCCATTCTGTAGGAGACAATTTAACATCAAATCTCCTCCAGCTTCTCACTCAGGTACCTGTGAGGTAGGGATCCTGGGGAACAGGGGTGGAAAGGGTTTCCTGTCTTTGGAGCTATCTTCTTTCTCTTCTTCGTTCTTAGCAACAATTTCTATTTATTTCCTTTTTTACTTCTCATTTGAGGACCTATCTATTTTTCCCTCTTTCCATATTCATCTACTTCTATCGCAGAAGTCCTTCCTAGTTTCCAATAACCTACATCTTATCTTCAGATAAGAAGGCTGAAGAATCAGACTACACGAACAAACATCCGCATACACACATAGAGAGAGGGACACACAAACAATGAGGTAACAGATTAGAAATATGTGAGAACCGCCAATTGTGGTAGCACCCCCCCCCCCCCCTTATGATGATTCTACAATGAGTATACATAAGGAAGAGGCACAAGTACTGAAAGAGAACATAAGCCAAAGATGAGCTAACTGTGACAGTCATTCAAATGTGTGTGAATTCCTATGGGACCAAACTGCTGAGGTCATCGGTCCCTAGACTTACACACTACAACTTATGCTAAAGACAACACACACACCCATGCCCGAGGGAGGACTCTAACCTCCAGTGGGAGTGGCCATCCGATACATGACATTGGCGCTTCTGACCGCGCGGCCACTCCCCGCGGCCTGATAGTCATTAAAGAATGTTAGTGTAACAAATATTCTGACGAATTGTAGGATAGTTGGACTCGTACAGCCTGTGTGTGTGTGTGTGTGTGTGTGTGTGTGTGTGTGTGTTTGAATTGTTATTATGTATGATATTAACGTACATAATGATTATGTATAAAATATCGTGTGTTCGATCTGAGGAGGCGAATATGTAGTGCTTTGAGAATTTCCGCGTAAATTCTAGAACCGCTCGGCTTTCTACTGTCTTGAACACACGATATTTTAAATATAAGTAAGAGAGAGCCTATTTACTGCACATCACCTGTCCATGTGTGCAGGTTTATATACGTCATTAAGTGAAGAAAAAGAAACTATGTACGTCTGCTTGTTTTATAAGTAGAAAGAGTCTTGAGAAATTCCTGGTCCTAGCAAATATACTTCGGAGAAGAAGAGAAGAGGAGGTTGCAGCAGAAAGCTAACCAGCAAGGAAAGTCAGTTGACAATGTCGAGTAAATCGTATTGTTACAGAGTGGGAGTTACACACATAATTCACCACTTTAAGTCGTCCAAAGCGTTAGAATAGCAGTTAACTTTGTCAGAGAAGAGACACTCGTACAGTTAATACCACTACATGTCGACAGATTTAAATTGAAAAATATGTTTGCCAACATCTGTACCAATGTAGGAAAGTTAAATTGCAACAGTCATAAAATTTAATACTGCTAATTCAGAAGTGCAATCACATTCAATAGCAAAAACTATTTTACTTCAACTTCATTACTTTTACAGATACAGATTATAGTTCTTAATTAGAACATAGATATCATAATCCCAGTGTATGATTTCTAGTTGCTTTTAAAAAACTACAATGGTGATCAACAAGTCAGATATCATACACCCATTCTATTTTGTCACCTATTTCATAACATCAACTGAAAAAGGATAGGACTCAAGAAAGGACATACTAGATGCTGAACATCAAATCTGACATTTGGAAGCAAGCATTAAATCAAACACAATTTCACATTACGGAAATGAGGAGAATGACATAAGACAATATCTATTAATTTCGCCTGCAGTTCAATCTGCATACTTCAGCAAAAAAGGTAGATAAATCAACAATGTAAGGATACTTAAGTGTATCAAAGCTCTACCTTACTACTCCAGTATTATTACATTTGGGTAACATTCCATGCAATTCACATCTTATTAGCACAAAGTAGTAAGCATGAGTTTCAGTTTTCTGTGACATTTCTGGTTTTGAGGCCACTAACAGTGATTGAAACACTAATCTCTAGGGCACATTATTCCACTCATATCAAGCACATCCCTTTGTGACCTGAAATGGGACCCCTTACATATCTTTATTATGACAGACAATTGTGATTATTTTAAAGAGGAAGAAGAGAAATGGTGAAAGAAGTGTTTGCAGCAATCCTCTTTATATATACCTGGAAAGCAACAACACTTAATGTTTCCAGCTGATACACAGATCAGAAACAGCAGTCTCTCTTGCTAAGCCCATAAAACATTGTTCAGAGGATTAGTTACATGGAATACATATTTTCCACTCACTGTCTAAATTCTGCAAAGAATATTTTATTCTCTGTCACTGGGACTGGCCACTTCTACGTGACCATTAATCTAAATACAAATCAGGTATATCCCATGATTGTATGACTTATTAGACTTTAGCTTTACTTGGAACAAGCATTAAACATAAAAACAGCTGTAACACACACGCTATATACATCTTGATGGGAACACTTCAACTTCGTGTCAACATGTCAAGCCAGAAGACATTTCATAGACTTTTTCCTACCATGATAGCAGCACTGAAAACAGTAAAGACCTTACACAAAGGTTCACAAACACAGAACATGTAGATTGATGTTTCCAAAAGACCACAAGATGATGAATGTTTTGATAAGTTTTTCAGTATGCAAATAGTATAGTCACGGCTTTTCCACGATGTCACACACAGAATAACAGAAAAGAAATACACCTTCAATGAGGAATGGCTTGAAGACACTCATATATCACATTCAGAGTAGAGTGGAGGATCATCTTCATAAAGAAGTATTTCACCTACATCAACTTGTACAACTTTCCTTAATTACCTACTAAGGCAGCAAGTACTGGAAGTGTGTTCCCTTTGACTGTGATAGGTAGACAGAGTGGTAGCATGATGTGTCCTGTGCACAGGGATTTGAGCCCTGTTCCATGGAAATACAAGTCCACTATTCTGACAACTACTTCAACTGGCAAGTTGTTGTTGTGGTCTTCAGTCCTGAGACTGGTTTGATGCAGCTCTCCATGCTACCATATCCTGTGCAAGTTTCATCATCTCCCAGTACCTACTGCAACCTACATCCTTCTGAATCTGCTTAGTGTATTCATCTCTTGGTCTCCCTCTACGATTTTTACCCTCCATGCTACCCTCCAATACTAAATTTGTGATCCCTTGATGCCTCAGAACATGTCCTACCATTCAGTCCCTTCTTCTCGTCAAGTTGTGCCACAAACTCCTCTTCTTCCCAATTCTACTCTATACCTCCTCATTAGTTATGTAATCTACCCATCTAATCTTCAGCATTCTTCTGTAGCACCACATTTCGAAAGCTTCTATTCTCTTCCTGTCCAAACTTTTATCGTCCATGTTTCACTTCCATACATGGCTACACTCCATACGAATACTTTAAGAAACGACTTCCTGACACTTAAATCTACACTCCATGTTAACAAATTTCTCTTCTTCAGAAACGCTTTCCTTGCCATTGCCAGTCTACATTTTATATCTTCTCTACTTCGACCATCATCAGTTATTTTGCTCCCCAAATAGCAAAACTCCTTTACTACTTTAAGTGTCTCATTTTCTAATCTAATTCCCTCAGCATCGCCTGACTTAATTCGACTACATTCCATTATCCTCGTTTTGCTTTTGTTGATGTTCATCTTATATCCTCCTTTCAAGACACTGTCCATTCCGTTCCACTGCTCTTCCAAGTCCTTTGCTGTCTCTGATAGAATTACAATGTCATCGGCGAAGCTCAAAGTTTTTATTTCTTCTCCATGGATTTTAATACCTACTCCAAATTTTTCTTTTGTTTCCTTTATTGCTTGCTCAATATACAGATTGAATAACATCGGGGACAGGCTACAACCCTGTCTTACTCCCTTCCCAACCACTGCTTCCCTTTCATGCCCGTCGACTCTTATAACTGCCATCTGGTTTCCGTACAAATTGTAAATAGCCTTTCGCTCCCTGTATTTTACCCTTGCCACCTTTAGAATTTGAAAGAGAGTATTCCAGTCAACATTGCCAAAAGCTTTCTCTAAGTCTACAAATGCTAGAAACGTAGGTTTGCCTTTCCTTAATCTTTCTTCTAAGATAAGTCGTAAGGTCAGTATTGCCTCACGTGTTCCAATATTTCTACGGAATCCAAACTGATCTTCCCCAAGGTCAGCTTCTAACAGTTTTTCCATTCGTCTGTAAAGAATTTGTGTTAGTATTTTGCAGCTGTGGCAAGTACAAGTCCACTGTTCTGACAACTACTTCAACTGGCAAGTGCAGGACCACGCTCCAATCATTTCCAGACACAAAGCTTAGCAATCAGGCTCGGGTCACTTCTGGACACAAGGCTTGGCAATACTAAAGGCAGAGGCAAGTTTCTTTCTTTTTTTTAACTGCAGAAATCTACAATTGCATGTTGCACCTGACAGTAACTAGAACTATTTGCTAGTATAGTAATAGATCAGCCCTCCACAGCTTCTTTGTTAAGCAAATAAGAAAAAAGTAAATTAAACGTGTGTATGCAAATTATTTCAGGAATCAAACAGTTCTTGTCTTTCAGACTGTAGATCCTTCATCAACTCTCAGCAATCAGTTCAAAGGTTAGTAATATAGCAGTCAAACAGCTCTTTCTGGACACTGTTCTACAAAGGCGTGCTGAAAAGTGATGCATACGAATTTTTCACTTGGAAAATCTTAAAGCTTTTTCAATAAAATAAACTTTACTAACATTCTACACCTTTACTCTTAATGTCTACATGTTTATTTATCAACATAGTCACCCTGGCAATGAACACTTTTCTCCCAACAGGAGACAAGTTTGTTGATACCAACACTGTAGAATGTTTCACTTTGTTGATGGAGCCACAACCTCACCTCTGCTTGCACTGCTTCTTCATCATCATCATCATCATCATCAAAGTGAGCTAATCAAAGGTTTTCTTTAAGTTCTGTAAACAGATAAAAATCAGATGGGGTCAAGTGGAGACTGTATGTAGGATGGTGGATGACAGCAAACCCAAGGTACTGGATTGTTACAGATGTCACAGCACTTGTTTGTGGCCTGGTATTTTCGTGCTGAAGGAGAGGGTGCTTGATGTGTGGAAAAACTATTCAAATTCATTCTTTCAGTTTTCTTGATAACATCACACTGTTTCCAACACACCAAATTAGAATTACAGTTCAGAACCCTCTAGTAGCAGAGGGTTGCAACTTGTGTTACCGAAGGTGGAAAGTCAATGATTAATATGCTTGTAATATCTCAACTGTTACTGAGAACAGAATTTAAAAAATTGGAGATTTTACTTTTCAGCTTGGTTAACAAGTAATATAGAACTGACTTCCTTTGAACTGGGAACCACCTTAGCTACATAATTATAGAAAGGAACTGTAGTTTAGCACTGGATCTGAACCATTGTGTGCGAGACAAAACACATGCAAAAGTGACAGTCATTTTGCGAAAAGGTTACAAAACTGACTAGTTATCAAATACTCAACCTTTGAATTATTAATCTGGCACTTAAGAAGAAACAGAAATGTCAACTCACTCTGAGTGCTACATAATACATTACAAATTAAGTATCTCCATTTCCAGTGGATGTCGTTCCGATGAAAAATAACTTTTTCCCAGTTTCACAGTCCTTAAAGCTGAAGAAAAAAAAAAGAAAGTACAAAGTTCATAGGTTTTCAAACGGTTGAGTTCATCAGTAAGAAATGAGCTTGATGGATACTTGGGTTGAAATGAAGACACTGTTAATGAAGTGAAAATTGTTAAGTGCACTTTCTGGTAAAATACACCACACAAAAATAATCCACCACAAGCCCACAAAAATAATCCCTGACTGACTATTGCTGAAGCTAAAATTACTTCTATAAGACTGAAAAATGCAAGTGACAATAGATACTTCACTCAGAACTTCCAGAGAAAACAGATTTGCTCATATCTCACAATTAAAAATAGCAATGGAGAAGAACAAGGCAAGACACATGCATACATTTTTAGACTCTATGTTTGAGTCCATGTTTACACATCTCACAGATAGGAAAGAAACAGTTCTATGATGCCGAGAAGAAAAATGTTAGTCACCATTTCAGTTACAAAATATCTATATTACTCAAGGCTTAAAACAATCCCCCCAATCCCAGTTGCAAGTTGTCTACCAAATGGCTTCCAGCAGCAACAAAAATTTGATTTTCAGTATTCCATATAATTATTGAGTAAATTAAAATTCTGTCATAATCTGCTCATTAAGAGGTATAGCCTCCTGCTACAAGTTTAACATACAAAGTCAAGTTAGAAATGGTGTTTATATCTCTATATCTCTAGGCAGCATAACTCACAGTACCAAATTACCCAGACTAGACATATATTCATCCAGTATTTGAGAATGAGAGCACTTAGTAATTTATAATAAACCACACACATAATTTCAAACCTTTCCAAAACTTTTTCCCATTACAAGCATCACAAAATAACAAAAGGGAAAATTTTATTGCTTACTAAATTACCATTGTTCATGAACTGAAACTTTAGCATCATCGCAACATTTTTATTTACTATTTCTTTTACAACTACCTCTACTAGCATTCAGTGTCCCAGCAACATTATATCATTGTACAACCCATAGTTCACTTAGTTCATAGATGTCAAGTCATAAATGTTGAGATATATGAAAAACTAGCTTTTGATTAGCCTATGGGTAAATAATCTGAAACTAATAAAATCATTAATAATGTACTCTCTGGTTTCAAGCTGTGCCCACAAACTTTTAGCAGAGATCTCCTCTGCCATTGTCAAGTGGTTGACTGTTGTGTGAATGCTGGTGCCATGCTTATATAGCCATGCCACTGCCAGTGTCACCACAGGTGCCCAGTCCCGCATCATATTTGGCAATGTTTCGGTTGCACAACCACTGCACCTGTTTTAACTCCCCAATCACAGGATCCCTGGCCCTATTCAGCAGCAATCCACCATATTTATTGATGGCATTGTCTGATATTTTTTCTCTATTGCTTCATTTATTACAATATCTCATAAGCTGTTGATCCGTTTAATATAGAATATCGTCAAACGCAATTCGGTGTCCATTTTCTAGTACATGCTCCACTGCAACTGATTTTTTGGGATGCGTATGCAGAAAGACCTGTCATGTTCTATGCGGCACTGTTCAATAGTGCAGACAGTCTGACTAACATAAGACTGCCCACATGCACACAGTAATTTGTATATTCCAGGTGTTCAGAAGCCTACATCATCTTTCACCTTCACAGGTTTCATTGGTTGTAAGATCTTTGCTGGGGTCCTGAAGATTGTGCTGATTTTATGTTTCTTCAGGACTGGCTAATCTTCCCTGATACTGAGTCACAGAACAGTAAAAGAGCAATCTTCTTTGTTTCTTCTTTGGAGGCCTTCTGCTTTCATAGATTAGATGAAACAGCTTGCAAAATTTGACTATTGTAACCATTTTCCTTGAAAACTTTATGCAAGTGGCTCAGTTCCATCAGCATGTTTTCGGCATCAAAGGTTTTAGCTTAATGTACCAAGATCCTACGAACAGACTGTTTCTGCACTGGGTGGTGGTAGCTCATGGCATGCAGATACCAATCCACGAGGGTGGGCTTGCCGTAAATGCTGTGACCAAGACACCCACTGGGTTTATGGTGGTGGGTAAGGATGTCCGGGAATGCCAAGGAACTGTACTTCTCTACTTCCATCGTGAACTTTATGCGGTCATGGATGTTGTTAATGTGTTCCAGGAACTCTGCCAGCTTTTCATGTCGATGAGGCCATATGATGAAGCTATCATCGACACAGCAACAAAAACACTATGCTTTGCAGGAGATTTGTCCAATGCAATGTCCAGAAAATGCTCCATAAAGAGGTTGGGTACAACTGGAGTTAATGGGCTCCACACAGCGATGTCATCCATCTGGTTGGAATATTCTTCACTGTGCAAAAAATATGATGAATTCAGGGTATTTTACCATAAATCTACAATGGTGTCGTGAAAGACTGGGGATTTTAAGTGGGTGTGGTGGTGGAACCAACAACCTGCCATATATGGTGCTGGACTGGGCACCAGTGACATCACTTATACAGCACGGCTGTCAGCAACATTCGCATGATAGTCAACTACTTGACAATGGCAGAGGAGATCTCTGCTGAAAGCTTAAGGGCAGTTAACTACTTGAAGCGGCCCGATACCTGAGAATTGTTCAAAAATATCGCCACAAGAGCATGCGCTCGTACTATTAAAATCAACATAAGTGGAAAGATATTCTGCCTTACATAAGACTCGGTTTGTTTGTTTTATTTTTCCCACCCATGTTTCAGTCATGATAATTGGTTAGTGAAACCATAAGAAATTGTTAAAAAGAAGGTAAGTGTCTTAATATATTGAAAATAATGGGAAGCAAGGCTAGAGAACCAAAAATCGTGAGATGCTGTAAGAAAATCTGTGGTAGTTGTAATGCTACCAACATAAAAACTGCATCATGTTACACTGAAAAATAAAAAATTCCACTGACGATAGTACAAAAAGTGCTGAAACAAGTTTAGAAAAAGTAAAACTAGCAGTGTCTTGCATACAGCAGGTTTGGGGGTGGCAGGTTACCTTTTTTCCTCATTTTTGTATTACAAAAAAGAAGTTGTTTTCTCTGACATGAATAAATTATGAAATGTATGTGATACTACAATTTTAGTCATCCAGAAAAATATGTACAATCGAAGATCCAAATTTCCAAAAAAAGCATCCCAAACATAACCTAAAACATATGAATATACACAGTAGTCAGAAGAGTTATGCAATAACACTCAAACTAGAAACGCTGAATATTTGGAAATTTCTTATATCTTTGGTGATTACCATCTGTAATTCAAAAATGTTATTAGGTGTAATCACTGAAGAGTTCAGTCAAATATTTAACACTGTTGTTTACTTTCAGTTTTCAGATGTGTAGAGAACCTTCCCTCTTTCTAAATATTAATTTTGTAACTTAAAAATCACACACCTTTTTGTAATTCAAGTTGTTTTGCCATTTATTTGGGGACCCATCAGGCTAACAAATGGTGTCACACATGCATTCCCTTAATGAATTCAGAAGAACTGATACTCCTTGTTATGAAGGTTTCAGAAACTTGAAAACATGTTCAGGAATATTCACTCATATGAAGTGAAAATACTGCATATTTCTCAGTAAACAAATGGATTTAAACAGCTGTTGCCCTGTACAGTGCTATGTGCAAACTACTTTATATTCAACAGGTTACACAAGATATAAATGATAGCTTATTGGTTGGACATAATTTTAAATTAACGCAATGGTAGACTTTTTCCCTTAAAATTCCACTGTAACACTTTCTTACTGACAGTTTAGACAGTAGGCATCTTAGCAAAATTTCTTCTTAGTTTATTATGTGTTGCTTGATCAACAGTAACGGTTATTTGTGTAAATGCTCGTGAACTACTTACTATGTCAGACTTGTCAATCTTGTGCTTTTGGCAACCGTCATCCATTGTCATCGTCAGGAGATTCGATTTCAATAGGCCATTAGGTACTTCACTGTAGCTGGCTACAATATGTTACCGAGACAAAATACTTAATGGCCCACTGAAGTCTAACCTCCTAAACAATATTACAGATGAAGTCATTAAAAGCTTGAGATTGACACAGCTGATGCAGCTAGAAATCCACAATGCATTTATTCAAGAATGTCACCGTGAAAAACTACATGGTCAGCAATGGATACTATTGTGAAACACCTGTGACATAGTTATTATTGTAGTTTCAGCAGTCTTGTAACATCAATTTAAACTTAAACAGTACAGGTGACAAGGGTCATCCTTCCTTACCAACTGATTAGTTTCTGTAGCCAAAAATAAATTCTCAACTGCTATCACTAATGTCCATGTAATTCTGCTTCATAACATCCTCCTATTTGGTATGAAATGATCAGTTATAACCTGTAAAAGCAACACAGATGGGAATGTCATATTCTAGAAATGTTCTACAGGTATATACAAGTACAAGGACTGAACAACAATGCATGAGATTACTTTAGAAGCAGATTCTCCGCGGACTCGAATATTCTTTCCAGTTCTTTTTCCTTCAAGTTCTCAACTTTTAATAAAAATATGTTCCGTAATACTTCAGCCATTTTCAAAAGATATATAGCTATCTGATTCCATCCTCTAGTACATTTAGTATGGTATACTTCAAGTATAGTGGTAAACAATGTGTAAATACATCTTATAATTATTCTTGAATGAAATTTATTTGTCTGGTTTCCATCCACACGGTGCCCTTTTTATCCAGTCTTTAGCATGTTTAATAACTGGTTATATTATTTTTCTTGATGAGGTTCGTAAATTGTCAGTTTCAAAGAAACCGTGAACTTTGAACTCCCTTAGCCCCCCTCCCCACTAACACTTCATGACCACCGAGGGGGGGGGGGCAAAAAAAAAAAGTAATACATTTTCTTTACTACAGAAATCTGTTGTGAATATTGTGATGTTTCACAGCTAGGCTGATAATGACCATGTGCCTGATATGAAACAAATCATTCTTCAGTTACATGCATTCAATTTCTGTATTTTCTTTCCTTGGATACTATTCTGATTGTAACCATAAACACTAAAACTTTCTCAAATATGAAGCTAATGCCTAACTTCCACCTCACAATTTATATAATGTGCTAAATTTCCATCGTTTATTGTTATAAGGATAGAACAATTATTTACAAATTATGATTTTTTTTTTGTATTTGTAAGTAATAAGATGTTTTAAGTAACCAACATATTTCAAGTAATTAATGTATTTCGTTTGTTCTGTCATTACTTTAATGTTCTGATGTGTCTATGGCAAGTGCGTTATTTATTAATAACACCTTCTTCTTCTGCTGCTGCTGCTGCTGCTAGAGTCTCCTGAGTCCATCAGTTATTCCCCCGTTTCACTCTTCTGGCTCTCTAGTATTCTAGGCTCCAGTTACATTTTGAATCCTTGGTAATTCTGCACCATGACCTCTCGTCTTTTGATACACCTGTCATTCCAAGTATGTGCCAGCTGAAAATCAGTCTTCTTCTTCTCCGCCTCCTCCTCCAACTGATGATACTGTCCAGTATTTCTCAGCAGATATTAATCACAACTGACCATCAAACTACTGACTATGTAAATTTCTTGTGAACATACTATGTTGTGTTGTTACAAACTCACTGATTATCCCATTTGTACATAAAATCAAAGTTTGCAATGCATGATTGACTACACATAGTATAGTTCATCATTCTGTCTTATCCTCTTACTGTAGGTAGTAAGCATGGTGAGAAGCGTGGTGTAAGTGTGGTGGTGAACATGGTCTAATTTTGGGATCCTTGTACTTATCACTTTCTGTTAAGTTCAATCTACTACAGTATCTCACAATCTCAGCTTCTTAAATAATGCAGTCTTTCCATAGTAATAATCCATCCTCATTCACCATTGAAGTTTCTTATGTATTTAGTTTTGGCGAAGGAACCTTTTACTTGTACTTCCTGCTAAATTTTACAGCAAGTTTTTTTCAAAATTTCTGAATTAATCTTGTTCCAGATAACTATGCAGTCACTAAACACTGATCATTCACCTTCACCTTCTTCTTCTTCTTCTTCCTCCTCCCAGTACTGTGCTTTAGCCGTGCCGCGAGGTTCACTTTGTAGATGAACATTTAGCTCTTCTTTCCATCAACTACTCACTGTTTCTTTGGTCTTTTCCCATCCACACTGAGCATGTATACAGACTTTTTCAATGTGAACTGTACTGCTCTCAGGGCCATCAAAAGTGGTCCTCTCACATTTTCCAAGTGACTGCTTTCACACTGATTTGCTACCTGATAATGGTATTTCCATGCACTTTGTCACAGACATTCCTGTTAGGCAACACAGCATTCACATTTCCATGGCATGGAGTATTATGCAGCACTTTCTGCCACTGTCCACAACTCTGTGGCAACATACTGTACCACTGTCAGATAGAGTTGGGCTTTGATGGAGTGGAATTTTTTTGTCACATACAACATCTGTAATTTTACATCATTGCATCCATGCTGCAATGACTCTTGCTTGTACACCATAATTAGTGCCACCATTGCCTCAGATACAAGATCCCATGTGACAAAGCATTTACACAATTCCAAGATTTCCGTCTTGTGGGTATCAATATGCAGTGCACACTTTTGGAGTCAGTTACTCCAATTTTTAATTTCTGGTTGCAGGCTCATTCTCTCTGTTTGTAAGAGTAAACCTACCATCAGACCATTGGATCTGTCTGTAGATCCTGTGTGATGGTGTGCATAATAAGAAAAAACAGTGAGGTGACAAAATCGATAATTGATGTACATCATCACAGGAAACCTCTTGATAACTGCGTAGGGTACGAGTTGGAAGAGTGTGTTGGACTGCCTATCTTTTTAAATAAGAGCACTGAAATACTGGAAGACAAGTGCAGCCAGAAATTGTAATGATACTGAAGTATTCTGCCAGTCCATAGGACTACTTTCTTCAAAGTGCTCTAATTTTTCAAAAATTCTGTGATTAGTTGTTTAACAGACTTCTTTAAGTTTTTTATCTAAACTGACTTAATTTTCTTCTCCCGGTTGCTGAAGTATTTTTCTCCAAAATACACTAAAACAATAGTAGAGAAAGTATATCTTCTTGTTTGATGCCAGTTATGATGTCGAATCTTTCCGAGATCCCAGTAATGAATTTTATCTTCAGGCTGGTACTTAAGAGATTTTATTCATATCAGAGTCTTGAGCATACCATCCACTCCAGATTATTCTACAATATTATATAACAAATCCACAGAACATACAACAATAATATCTCTTTATGATTGCTGACATGTTTCTTATCTACTTTTCTTGCTGTATGTCTCTGAAGTAGTGTTTTACTAATCTTCTACATTCTCACAAAGAGCTCAATGAATATCTTCATAGTACTTCCATACATCACACTGCAAAGTTCTGCCAGTACAGAGTTCTCCCAGGCCTCTTTATTTATATTATTTATAACTATTTTTTTTTCTTTTAGCCGTTTTCAATAAAATAATGGTTCCATTTCTTCTTAGAAATTTTATAATAATATTGTTTGCAGTATAAAACATTTTACACAAAAACAATTTATCACCTCGTATGTACTAACATGAATTCTTTTATTCAGAAGGATTAACAGACATTCGAAACAGAGGAAGATATGCTGCATGTTCTGGATATCTTCTACACATAAGTCCATTTTTTCTTTATTAAGTAATAGTAAACAAGAAACCCTAGAGCAAATTCTCAGTTTGTGCTCCCATTTTTGATGAATTTGAATATATCCATGTAATTAATTTCAATTGGTAGAACATCATTATGATTATATTCCAGTAAATGGACACAGTAAGACACCCTGACACTCATTTTTGAGTGATACATGTGTATCTCATTATTACATCACCAAAATACATTTTCTTGTGGTAGATACATCATACTGATGTACATGCGAACAAAATTTGCAAATACATGCCAGAAAAATCTTAATGTATATGGAACCAGATTAAATATTTTATTTGTTTTATATTATTTATTCTGCAAGATAAGTTTCACAGAAGTGAATGTACAGTACTTTTATTTATTTTCATGAAGCCACGTATTGACCAGCAATTCTATCTCAGTCTCATATTCATATCATGGTGAACATTTTTTTCTAAGGAATATGATAAATTGGTGGCATGAGTCCTACAGCAATTTTATAGTTCAATTTGTCTCATCTTACACTTTATATCCTGCAATCACAACTATTCTCATTTTTGTTTATTAACTGTTCACTTAGTGGTCCAACATTTAGATGAGATGACACACAACTTTGTCTTCACGGCTGACCATCTCAACTCTTACAGAATTTACAATATTTTTAAAATAATTTACAATATTTTAAAAATAAAATGCAGTAAACTGCAATTCTGTCTTCTTAACTGGAGCATACTCTTAAGTGCCTACGTTATTTACAATAAATCTTTCACATACAAAATAGATGAGCCACAAAATATAGTTTCCGGTAACTTTTGTTACTCCAATCTATGCACCTTGACCTGTTCCACGATATCAATTATGGTATTACTGTCTCTCTGACTTTTCACTCCTTTTCATTTTCCTAGCGTTTTCAATAGTTTCATGCATTCAATTTTCATCCTAAGCTACTACAGCGCAGTCTTTGCCAATAGTATTTCTATCATTTTTCTCTAACTGCACCACACCTGTCTATTGCCCTGTCCTTGAAGAAAATTACATCATAAAATAAAACTTTTTTTTAACAATACTTTAGCAATGTAGTCACTATGAATGACTATATGCTCCATTCACCAGCCTTTCTTTACTCTAGTAATGTAAACTTGTGGGAATGGTCAATATAATCCAACATAATCCACCATTTACAAGTGTTTTCGGGCATTAGCATTATGAGTCTTCACCACTTTCATCAAACCCATGGTATGGATAATTATTATTTTGTGTCTTGTTCAAGAAGGTGACATGAACTTTTTTGTACATGACTAATAAATTGGTATCACTGCTCTTGCTTCTACACAGAGCTTCATATCACTTTTTCGTTGTAGTAATCATCACTTTTCATAAAATTGGAACCCGGCCTCCTTCCCTTGTTCTTTCATATCCCTTAATAACAGTTGTCCTCCTGTTATGCACAAATGCCCATTACACTTTTTTAATTTTTGACAATATAATGTAACTGGATGGATAAAAAATCTACTCACCAAGCGGCGGCAAGAGAACACACATATAAAAGGTTTTACTTACGCAAGCTTTTGGAGCCAGTGGCTCATTCTTCCGGCAGCAGGGTAGTTGAAGGGGTAGGAAGAGGGGTAAAGGCAAAGGAACTGTAGAGCTTTACGAAAAGGGGAAGAGTTTGGAAAAGTCACCCAGAACGCTGGGTCAGGGGAGACTTTCCAGATCTCAACGCGTCTGCTGGTTGACTTTTCCAATCTCTACCCCTTTTCCTAAAGCTCTCCAGATCCTTTCCCTTCAGCCCTCTTCCTTACTCTTCAACCCTTCTGCCAGAGTAAGGAGCCACTGGCTCCAAAAGCCAGACAGATTTTGTTCTAATTTGAAGACAATTCATCACACACACAATATATGGTTGCATTGTGTCTGAGGGCAGTAACAGAAATAGTGGAGGAATGATTTTGGATTACTGAGAAGCAAGTTATCATCCGGATGCCTTTTAATGAAAATGTTGATCAGTTAGTATAGAAAATAACAACAGAGTGGAACAGATTGCATGATACTTGGAAGCATAGCACACATGGCATCCAATGCACATCTTCATGAAAAAATACTAATGTTGTTGCCTGGTGTTAAATGCTATTCTCTCATTACACAGATTTTTGAATTATGGAGGTAATCATGCACCAGTTGTGGGACATGTGAGATTGGTTCGGCACATTACGCGTTGGAACTGCATTATCCCATTATCAAGTTCTTAAAAGTTTTTAATGATGCTCAATGGCATATTAACTAAAGGAATTTGATAACAGGATAATTTAGTGCCAAAAGACATTGTGTTACATAAATCACACATTTTCTACAACAAATGTATAATAATCACGGTATTGATTTGTGATAAAGCTCTGCAATCTTTTCAAAACAGGTAACAGAAATTTTCATCAGTTTTCTCAAACAATCTGACAATGAATGCTGTTCACCTACATTGTTTGAACACTGCCAGTGTCTAGGCAAACCTACACACTTCCTTTAAGTATTTTACAGAAATTACCTCCTGTTAATATCTGCACTTCCAGGATTGTTTCATTAAAACATCAAGAGTGATGGTGTTATTTTTTCCTATTATATCTCAAATTTAATGACATATTTGGAATTAGTTGCTTGGTATTTGCCTCCTTTGTAAACTACTCCACACTAGTTACTCCTTAGTAAATCAGTCTTTCCTTTTTCTCTAAACATGATCATAATCAGTTTCCCTGAGTGGCTGCAGTAATCTAGAATGTGTCAATATCACAACAGTTCTGACTCTTACAGTTATCAGGATAATATTTACACAGTTCCTTAAGATTACTTGTGTCTACTTTCCAGTATAGTACACCCATTCCCATCACTAGTCTGTGAGATAGCCTTGAACCATTTTGTGCTGTCACATTTCACTACAAGAACAAAATCCTGAACAATTTTTCTAAAAAGAAATAGTTTTTTAAATGGTGACAAATTATGACACTGTATGAAGATTGACACACAGTGAATCCATTATTTTCTGCTTCAAATTTTTTCGGTATTGTGGACACTAACCGAAATTAAAGCCTTTTTTACCTAATAATTCCAACAATACAAAATCCAGAACAGAATAACAATATGAAATGGATAGCTTGCTAATCACGATATAGGGGAGGCACTGAAGTAGACAGGCAAATTTAAAAGCAGCCTTTTGGAAAATATCAGTTTTTCAGACAAAGTTCTTTGCCAGATGAAACAAAAACACACATATTCATACTTGCACAACTCACACATACAGAGCCACACTCACCTCTTGATACTGTGGTGAGAAGTGATCTTGGCTGGGGTATAGAAGAAGAGTGGAGTGGGAACGGGAAGGGGCAGGGATAGCAATGTTGGAGTGGGGAAGGATGCTTGTTACTGCCTATTGGGGTGTGCAGAAACATGGCAAAGACAGGATGGTAGTAGGCAGCTAGGTGAAGCATCAGTAGAGGCAGGTGGGAGGTGGGGAGGGAGGAATGTTGATAAGTGAAACAGAAAGTGGGAAAGGACTATGCAGGTGAGATGGGAGGATGAAGGACTTGGGTGAGACTATAATGGGAGCAGAGAAGAGGACAGACACGGGCGGGGGACTGGGACTAGCAAAGGTTGAGCCCATGGAGGTAACAGGAACAAAGGAAATGTTGCAGGGAGTGTGTCCACCTGTGCAATTCAGAAAAGCTTGTGTTGGTGGGAAGAATCCAGATTACACAGGCTCTGAAGCAGTCACTGAAGCCACACATAGTTTTGTGCAGCACGCTAGGGAACTGGGTTGTCCTACTGTCTCTTCACCACAGTTTGGCGGTGGTCATTCATGTGGACAGATGGCTTTTTAATGGTCATGCCCATACAGAATGCTGCATGGTGGTCGCAGTTCAGTTGGTACTCTACATAACTGCTTTCACTGGTGGCCCTGCCTTTGATGGGATAGGAAAAACCTGTGAAGATGACTGGAGCGGGTAGTACTGAGAGTGTATTGCACACACCTTACATATGGGTCTTTTGGAAGGGATATGAACCAGATGGCAAGGCACTGGGAGCAGGGATGGAATATGGATGGACAAGAATATTGTCTAGGATAGATAGGCAGCAGAGTACCAGTGTTGACAGATGGGCAGGATACATCTCCTTTCAGAGCACAATGAGATGCACTCAAAATCCAGGAGGAGAATGTGATTCAGTTGTTCCAGTTCTGGGTGGTACACAAGAGGCACAGGAACGTGGGGGGTACTCCTCTGTGCGGGCGGTCAGTGGGTGCGGTGGGTGACAGGGGAGACAGGCTGCAGGAGATCTGATGGGCAAGGAGGGACGGGTAATTTCAATCTGTGAAAGCCTCAGAAAGACTCTTAGAACATTTGGAAAAATACTGTGCATTACTGGAGGTGCGATGACCGTGGATGAGTAGCTGTACAGAAGGGACTTATTGCTGTGGAATGGTTCATACATCAAAATGGAAGTATTATAGGTGGTTAGTAAGTTTGATGTGAACAGAGGTACTGATAGAGCCATCCATGAGATGGAGGCTGACATCACAAAAGATTGTTTGAGGCTGAAGAGGACCAGGTAAGTGACTGGGCAGCTGTTGAGATTCTGAAGGAATGTAAACAGTGTCCTACATACAGTTCAGATCATGAAGATGTCTGCAATGAATCTGAACCAGACGAGGGGTTTGGAATTCTGAGTGACTAGGAAGGATTTCTCTAGGCAGCCCATGAAGAGGATGGCACTGAATGGTGTCAGGTAAGTGCCTATAGCCAAACCTACAAACAAATCTGTGGTGTGCCTGTCTGTCACTCAATGCCTTCCTACATATGGTAAGTTGTAATCAATCCAATTCATATTGCTATCTAATAATTCTCACATAAAAAATCATCCTTGTTGTCAATAGACAATGTGAAAGTCTAATTATTATTAATGAGGACTTTAGGAGTAATTCATGGTATTATTTCTTGTGGTACATTTCACAAGGAAGTGCCTGTTATTTAACATTTTCTTCAACACTTATCAGATGGATGTTTTTACAGTCCACCCAAGGATTCATAACACTTATGGCCAAAGATCACCCAACTATTAACTCTTGTTGTCTTTCATGTGTGCCACAAAACTGCATAATATGTCACAATCCATGACAAAAATAATGTTCTCAATGCTTTGCAAAGCAAAATCCTAAGTTAGTACCAGAAAAATAGGTTAGGATTTTACTAAGGAATCTTGTAACATCTCAAAATTTTACTCACATGATGCTTATTGAGAACATTAGTCAAATGGGGGAAGTACTCCAAACTACAAAATATAACACCAAGTGAATATGTTTCACATTATACTTTATTTCACACATACATAATGTGCAGTCTATGTCAAGAAAGATTTAATAAAGTAAAACAGCTGTAAAGACACTGCAATTCTGCTACATAGCTTGCAAAACATCAACACTGCTGTGACTTACAAAAAAAAGCAGTGCAACTGCATGTTAACAAAAAAAGAGGAAGCAGCTTAAAATGTGTCTCTGACAATACTCCTACTGAGATGATGTGATACAGATAATTCCGTTAGTTTAATTCTATGCAGATATACGAAAATAGCTGTGATGTACATGAGAAGGAGGCGACAGCTGCCCCCAAAACTTTGGTTCGAACACAATGCTGAAGAATGGAAACTAATAAACCCTGAAAGTCACTGTGCAGTAATATGCACTATTCGTATTGATACTTAACAATCTGAAAATTTCATTTCAGTTCACAGAAATAATTTTTACCTTGCAGTATATGATGATGCTCTTGGATATTTCTAGAATGACACCATATGATACGATTTATCTTTAATGTTTTCAAATAATGAGTGGTACTGGAGTATAATGATTAATTTTATACCACAGTTATTACATCTTCGAGTCGTTTCCCTTCCCCCCCCTCCCCACTGCCTGAAGAGGTGCCGAAGGAGGAGGAGGAACGGGAGGAATTCAGTCACTGTTAGTGCAAAGAGAAGCAACTACTACTTTATGTTAACCATCTATTCATGTTTCATTTTTCCCCAATGTTTGCTTTTCTTTATTTATCTAAGTACAGCAGAGAAAATGCTTTATGAGTTTGTGTAGTTACAGAATCTCATAATTTTGTATCACATGGTAGTATAGCTCATAGTAAGCAGAGTAGCAAATTAAATGCAGCAACTTCCTCAGTTTTATTATCTCTTAAACATTATTTTTGTGAACATGTTCCATGCGTAGTGAGTCAAATTCCCCCGACATTTAAATATAGACGATATTCTCTGCATCTCTAACAAGCTTAGAGATATTTTTAATGTTTACAATAAATATTATACTGATGCTTCACATTTCCTTTCATTAGCAATTGACCATGTTATGCCGATTCAACTGACTCACAGTATTAATATCCTATGCCCATGTTATGTTGATTTAACTTCTTGTATGGCAGACAAACAATGGAAGATGTAAAGACAACTATTCTCAGTGGTGAGCAGTCAAAAGACACAACAAAAATAGAAATCACAACTAAGCTTTCTACCTTCCCTCTAAGCTCTCTCTCTCTCTCTCTCTCTCTCTCTCTCTTACACACACACACACACACACACACACACACACACACACACACACACACACCTATAATGCCCCATTGCAGTTTAATACAATGACCAGCTATGGTGGGTGCAGTGAGTGAGTGAGTGAGTGAGTGAGTGAGAGGGAGTAAAAAGATGGCGAGGGAAAGGTTTGGTGATGGGCAGGAATGGAAGGAGAAACAGCAACAATACATGATAGGATCGTGGCACCTTGGTAGTGAGGGGGGGGGGCGGCTTAGACAGAACACAGGAAGAGGGAGACTGCAGAAAAACAGTATCAGATAGATCAAACTTGAATGAAGTAGGAGGGGAGGGGGCAGAGAAATGCAAAGTGGTTTGCATGACTGAAAGATGTGTAGTAACGACAGTATCCATTTACACAATTAAGGAAGTTGGCTCAAGGGAGGAATCCAAGATGGCACAGGCTGTGAAGCACCCATTCAAGTCGATCATTTGTTACCTGCAACAAATTCTGCCAATGTTTGATTAGCTTCTCAGTGAACACTTATTCAGTCGGACCATAGGTTGGTAATCACGACCACACAAATTACTGCAGAAATTACAGCAGACTTAATATATCACTGCTTTCATTGGTGGTCCCATTCCTAATAGCACAGGACACATCTGTGATGGGACTGGAATAAGATGCTGATTGTCAATGTAGTTGGCTGCCATGCAGGGAGCCGGGGTTTGATTCCCGGCCAAGTCAGAAATTTTATCTACTCAGAGACTGGGTGTTGTGTTGTTGTCACATCATCAACACCCAAGTAACCAAAGTTAAAAAACCGAACAACCCCATATAGAGTCTCCTGGCCAATAATGCCCCACCATCATTTCATTTTCAATAAGGTGTGTTGAGTGAATGCACAGGACACATCGTTCACTGGGTCTTTCACAGATATTGCCCAAATGACAATGGGTTGGGGTAAGTGTACCACATTTCAATTTACACTGCTCTTCCTCCCTTGGCATCACTCTCCTTTCCATTCAGCTCCCCATTTCTCCATGATCATTTCACCCATCCCACCAGAGAATTCCTCACCCAATGTGGGCTGTAGGACCAGTTCAATTTATTGTGTGTGTGTGTGTGTGTGTGTGTGTGTGTGTGTGTGTTTGTGTGTGTGTGTGTGTCCCAGCTTAGCAATGATTTCAATTTGATTTATGAGATTCTAACAGCTCAAAAGGCAGAGTATATTTTTCTAATATGGTAGTTGAGCTCAAATTAATAGGCATGCCTTTAATTTCACATTCTATGTAAAACCTATGTACTAATGTCAAAACATACTGACCTAAAGTTTTCACAACATATTTTAATACAAGATTTGTAACTCGAATATGAAAGCATATGAGCTATGATGTTGCACGTCTTTTCTTTGAAGGAAAAAAAAAAAAAAAAAAGAGTATCTGACAGGTTAATATACATTAAAACACTAACAGAAATGGATACACAAATAGGTCCCATTCAATGACAGCAAAATGATGGCTGAATATTTTGTCTAGGATCTGATCTCAATCTCTTTACTTCGCATCATCAAACCAGTACAAGGAGCTCCAGTCACCTCAATACTCCAAAAAATATCAGCAGTCAATTTTGTTCCTGTGGTATCTAATATTCTAGAACCTATAAAAAATCTGCACTACCTTTTATAATTACACATGCTTATCACTGAAGTTAAAAATGTTTATATTCCTTCCCATATGGAGGTTGTGTTACTGCTGCTAAATTTATTCAGTATGACAGAAGTTTTTGAAATGTGGAGCTACAGAAGGATGTTAAAGATCAGATAAGTGGACAGGATAACTAATGAAGAGGTACTGAATTAACTTGAGAACAAAGAAAATTAAGATACAACTTGATTAAAAGAAGGAATAAGTTTACAGGAAGTATCCCAAGCCATTAAGGAATCATCATTTTAGTATTGCAAATCAGTGTTGGGGTGAAAATTTTAGAGGACAACCAATCTTGACTCTATTACATAGGTTCAAATGAATGTAGGCTGCAGTAGTTATGCAGAGCTGAAGAGGCTGGCAGAGGATTGAGCAGCGGAGAGCTGCATCAAAACAGTCTGCAGGCTGAAGGCGACGACGACAACAGAGGTATGCTACTTGACAACTGTAAATCAAATACGTTCTGGCAATTACTTACTGCTTGTCAAGTTATCTGAATAAGATATAACAATGGTGCAACCAGCATTGTATGGGAAGAAATTTGCATCTGCTTGAGGGAAATATTACAAAGGTAGTGCCACAGGGTTCGACCACTGACTTTCTACTGTTCGCTGTTTCATTTGAATGAGGAGGCAGAATACAAGCACTGTTTGAAGGCAATCAAATAAGTTTCAATAGAGAAACAATGTTTTTGTGAATTTTACAGACTAGTAAGAAGCTACCTTTAAATTTTCAAACAGCACAATTCATTCAGTTCTGTACTGTACTGTACTGTAAAAAATATCCCATCTCCTATTAACCTAGTATACGAAGAAGTAATAATAAGTAGGCTATGAAAATCAAAGTTCTTAGGTGTGTGTATGAATCAAAACTTAAAATGAAAACACCATACAGCTGACCTGCTAAAAACAATATTCTCTGATAATCCACCCACTGAAATAATATGACTAACTTCTAGAAGAAGTGTTTCCAAATGTAGGTTAAAGAGGTACTTTCTTAACAACTCCTATACCACAGGGGAATTTTTGAATACAAATAATTATTTTAAAGGAAAAATAAACCTGTTAATGTCCAGCCAGTACACACACACACACACACACACACACACACACACACACACACAGTCACTGTACCAGAACCCCTTTTTTTAACAAATCAAGCAGTGTGTGTGTGTGGGGGGGGGGGGCAGGGGAGAGGGAGGGAGGGAGAGGGAGATACATTTGTTCCGTTGACACATGTTCTACATCATAGTGTGTGAATATGATCCACGAAACAAGTGTCGAACTAAATATTTCTTTGCCAGTTCAGTCAAATACTGATTTAAAATATACCATAAAATTTAAAAAGGCAATTGGGTCTGTTTTTCTGTTTAGAAGCTTTTACTTCACACAGAAAACATGTATCTGATGTCATATTTTCCAACATACCTCCTCTCGTAAATAGTATGTTTGGACTAGTAATAGTTTTACTTATTGACACTTTCAGTATGGCATAATGCCTGCATTTTGACACAATTACTGGTGCATGAGAGAGATGTCCATGATAGAGATGGGCAAAACTGTTCTTTTCAGAGATCGGATCAGAACTGTTCACTCCCTGAAATGAACTAGCTCTTTTTCATGACTCACCACTCATTCACAATAGAAAATAAATGGAAGGCACATTGCCCTTTAAACTTGGTTTATTACAGTACGATACCTGTATTTTGATCTTATTTGATCCTATTTTGAAGTAACACAGATAATGAGTAAGAATTTTGTATTGTTTATTGAAATTTCCACAATATGACAAAGTTTTTGATTACTGATTTATTTTGCACTATCGTGGTTTTTTGGGTGATCGGAAAACGTTGTAACTTGTGATTTACATTAACAATATATTTGGCTATGATGTATTAAAATTTCATTATCCTCGTACAAATACATCACAAGCCATATATTTTTAAAGTGAACATTTCTTTCCGAAGACGCCTAAAATCGCAAAATCCATACCAGAATTAGAAAAAAAAATATGAATTTGACTGTAAGACTAAAGTGCTGCATATAGCCTTATGCAGAATAAAACGAGGAAAATATTGGTGTATCACATTTTGCGATACGTTTATCGGTTCGCTCATAATTAAAGCGTGAATTCGAGTGTCCATAATAAAAATGCTATAGTAAGAGGAGTCGTCAGAAACCTAATCTGATCAGTTAAAACAAATAAAAATAAAATAAAAACAAATGATGTATACATAACATAATAATGTAATATACATAGCAGTATTACTACGAAGAACAATATCCAGCAGAGACGAACTCCGATGCAGAGGCGCTGAGTCAAGCAGGTCGAGCCGCGAGCTGTATTACTGCGTGAGCTAAGACCGCAGAGACCAGAGTGACACCTGAGTTGCTTTGCTCAACGCTCTGGCTAGAGTCGAGAACGGTAGGGTGAGCGCTGAGCGGGCGAGTTCCGAGGGTGGGGGGAGCGGTGAACGGCCACCAGTCACCCGCTCCGAGACAAGTCGTCCGTTCTCTTGCGAGCAGGTTGTTGCAAGTAGTTCTCCCAGAGGGCAGGACGTGCAACTGAAATGATCGCCGACGGAGTGCGATGTTAAGTTTAGCTGCGCCAGACACTGCACGCGGCAGAGGAGGCACAGAGACGGCACGGCATATGTGAAACACAAAATCCAATGGGGCACTGCACAATGCAGGCAGCCAAGGTAGAAGCAGGCAGAGGCCGGCGCTGGCTGTGTTGTGTGGCGTGTAGTGTGCTCTGACCAGCAGAGGCCCTGCTGATATGCTCCGTCTCTCTCTCTCTCTCTCTCTCTCACTGCTGTGGGAAACGTTTGGAGCTACCGTTCTTTTTTTCTGAATCACTGATTGTTCACTCCTTTGAAAGATTCAACTCTATGAATCAGTTCAGGAGCGGATCCCCCATCTCTAGTCCATGAGTTGGTGGGGGGAGGTTAATGTGACTTACTGTTCTTATAATAAATAGTAGCAGATACACAGATATTTCTCTAATCTTGTCATGTAAGTAGAGAAAAAGAAGAGATTAAGCTCATCAGACCTGTCATCGGCAGTATAACAGAAAATACACCTACCTGTGGAAAGTGAACATGCTTCTAATTTTGACTATCAGTTACTTCTTTTGAAAAGAGAAGTGAGAAGTGTCAATGGTGATCAAATTCCTATCTCTTCACCCAGTTTTAGGGTTTTTGAAATTTACTTAAAATTGCTCGAGGCAGTGCTAGGACAGCTCCTTTGAAACAGAGAGGAGTCCAGAAAGTTCTCAAATCATCAAAGTCATTTACAAATGGCCTAGCTAATTTGCTGGTGTCACCCACACACATTAAATAAGAAAGCAGATGTGCACATCACAATAAATTCAACCACTGAAACTTTGAAAATCATAAGCACTTACAGCAAAAGACTGATATGGGAAATATTGCAGTAACATGGGTCAGAGGACTAATTAGGAAAACACGCAGTGGTAAAGACAGATTAAAGAAAATTTTTGTCAATAGAACTGGCATAAATGGAAAAGGGAAGATCACATTTTCTGGGCAAGACTCCTTAAGAAGAGGCACCAGGAGCAACAACAAAGTTCCAGTTAAGACAGAATTTTATAGATGTTGGTGTTTTTGTTATTTGAAATATATTTAAGGGAAAGTGGATCGTTACTCAAGAAAGTGCCCGCACAAAGATTAGGGCCTATGCATTAAACAATTAGGAATTATGCTCTATTGTCAATATACTTACAACATTCAATAACAAAATTTACAATGTCAGTTCCACAAACTGAGTAAGTAGGATGTTGGTGAATCCAATAACAGACCCAAGTATTACTAACAGTGGCTTTTTATACTATAATTTTTCAAGTAATCAATGTAAAAAGCCTAAATATAGTCATGTTACACAAGAAATCTCAGTTTTTGACCAGTTTATAAATATTTATTTCACATAACCTACATTTCATGCTTTAACTTCATTCTATAACATTATTGTTTTAAAGACTTTGTTCATGGCTTTTGGTCTACTATGAAAATGAGTCTACAACCAACAAAGAAATTAAGAGGCAATTTGAAATATACTGAGATCGTACAGTATGTATGCAATGAAGTAGTTAAATAATGATACACGACAGTGATGGTGTAATACCTAACAACAATTACAGAATCACTTTTTTCCACCATACAAGAAGTAGTCAAGGTAAAATATTTATGGATGGTTTCTCAATCAAGATGCACAAAGGACGATTTTGTAGACTGAGCAAGATGCTGGCAATTGCCCACAGATCTTACTGTATTTTGTGGGTCACAATACCGGCAAGTGGCCTTATGTACTTCATTTTCATTTGTGGGGAGACTGCACGTCTCTGTAGTTGAACAGATTCTTGTCTTCTGTTTATATGGTAAGACATTAAATGGTTTGTTGCTTTCAAGATGTTGTCTATTTTGGTCGGCAACAAATTACAGTCTATACCTTTTCTTGGTTGTAATTTGAGAAATTGTGGTGGAATATATTAGCTGACTTTCCTTGTATCATTTTATTCCTCTGGAGTATGTTGTGGATGAGGGGCAGCCTGTAACCACAGTTTAGTACCTAGTTCTGGGTCAAGACAAATGGTGGACATAAGGAACGACAAGGAATAATGTACTAAATAATGAAATGCAGTATGTTTAAAAGGGAATTGGATGCATTAAAGTTGCTGGAGGGAAGGAGGCTGCAGACATGCTTTACCTATATATTTGAAACTGATGGCTTCTGAATTGGATATTTATACTAATGGACATTAAGGTGAAGCCCATACCATGTATTTCCATGCAGAATAGTTCATGCTGGTTGTTCGAGTTTTCTAAGGAAGTATAGAGTCACCTGATAGTTCCTTTGCAAATGTATAGCACTTTGGCCTACATGAATAATGTTTAATCATTCATCTGGATTAGTGATCTTATTCAAATAATTTACCATGACTAAGCAAACAAACAACAGCATTACAAGGACATTTCAGAAATTTAATCAGAACATGGAATTTCTTTACGTAATATGGTGTGCGTAACGAAGAGACTTCGTATTCAAGTACAGCTGAACATTATTCCAATATACTAGAGAATTATCTGTTTAACCTAGATTTTAAAATCTGCTAAACAAAAACTTATAACCAATTCATTCAGGAGCAGACTCTTTACAAGAATACACCCCCATTCTTAACTCAGCCTTCACTGGACATAATTACCCTATCAGCCTAGTTCAAAAGCAGATTTCCTGGACCATCACTTCCAACCCTGATCCCTCCAAAAAACAACTTCAGAGCACTCCACTGTTCACTCAGTATTATCCTGGTCTGGAATGTGTTAATCAGCTACTTAAAATCTTCTCCTGGAATGAGATCCATTCAGTCTGACATTTTGCCCACCATAACTAGAATAGCTTTTCATCGCCCTCCCAATCTCCGCAATATTCTTGTCACACCCCATGCTCCTTCTGCACCCATCTGCTTGCCCAGTGGCTCCTACCCCTGGGACCATAAAAAAAGATTGTTTATTTAGTAAAAGGAACTTGGACCAAGAAATATTTCTCAAATACTGGACTGAAACACTAATTTCTCATGAGTAAAAGTAAAACGAGAAGACATGGTAACAAGTAAGTTAAACTAGCTTCAAATACAACAGATTAAAAAACAAAAGTTAACCAATCATCACAGTTTTTCAATTTCAGGTGCACTCCTGGAGAAAAATTACACTTTGAAAAGATGATTACACCAGTGTCATGCAAAGAAAAATTTTTACTTCATTGGTACTATTGAAGTAATACTTTAATTTCTTATTATCTCTCAACTTAGGACAGCAAAAGCCCTAAAAATAACACTAAGGGCAACCACAAACTAAACTGAAATAACCAGTAGCAATCAAACATTAACAGAACAGTTCTCTCTCACGTACTCAATACTATGTGCTTTCATAAATTTTATAGTCTTCTTTGAAATTTGGTCAATGTTTACTGTAGTAGTCCTGACAAAGTAGTGCTTTACGTTTCTTACTCGTTTCCCTTTCATTTCTCAACATGCCAGCTATTTCATGAGCATTCTCACCCAATTAGGTGAACATACTATGCATGGCCCATGTTTATTGTCTTATTTTTTTGTTAATGTTGCAATGTTCACCAACTTCATAAACTCAGACAATGTCAGTTTTTTACATAGTTAAATGGGCAACACTGGCCATTTATAGAACAGGTGATTACACTTAACACACTGAATCATTTGATGCTCTACACCCCGCTCAAGACTTGCCCTATGCACACTCCAGTCACCACCTATACCAGCACTATATTTGGCAAAACATATACTGTCAAAGGGAGAACCATCTGCGAAACAAAACTTGTCATATACCAGCTGTTCTGCCTTTTACATCTGCATGACTACCACCAATTTATCAGTTAGGATGAATGAGCATAGGCAGAGGATGTATATTGGCAACACGCAATATCCTGTTGCAGAGCATGCTCTACAGCATGACAATAGTGACCTCGGTGCCTATTTCACCACACACGCCATTCGGATTCTTCCCCCAGGCACCAGTTTCTTGGAACTTCACAGGTGGGAACTTCGCTACAACTTGTCCTGGGTTCTCGCCACTCACCAGACCTTAATTTACGTTAATATCTTGTGTAACAGCATTTCTTCACAGTACTTACTGCTTTCTTCACTCCATTTTAGTTTTCTACATCTTCCATTTTCTTACCCATCTATCCCCCCCCTCCCACTTCTGATATTTACAATACACACACACAAAATGAACAAGTGAATCAGAGGGGACAGTCATATGGAAGGGCATAGTATAGAGGGTATAATGAGGGGAACAGGAGGGCAGCTGCAATTATCTGAAAACCAAACACTTACCTAGTCCCACAACAGACAGTATTATGAATAAAGTCTAATACCAAGTGTATCCAGAACCATTTATCATGAAATCTCAAAAATACTTTTCTGTTCACCATTACTCTCTGCAACTGATTATGCCACATGGCTATGGGCTCTAAATTCTTTCAGTGATGATGTACCTTCAATTTGCAAAGTTTTTTTTTCTTCTCTTGTTACTAGATAATAGCATTCACTATTTGATGAGTGTTGTTTCTAGTTGTGATAAAGTGTGTTGAGGTGCACTGTAAGAAAACAACACTGTAATTGTTTTTGTTTTTAACACATCTACGATGGGCTATATGGATGAAAAATTGAGCCAAGAATATAATATGGTGTTATTACACTGTACATGAAACTGAAGACGTGACATGAAAGAACTGTTTGACAGCAATGTGCAAGATTCTTTCATTCTATTTCTTGATGAATGCTCTGTGTTCATTACTGTTAGAGTAGTTCCCAGTATTTTTCACATAATTTTCACTGCCTTGTATCACATTTCCACCACTTATATAGAATAAAATTTTGTATAAAGACTGATGGCACTAAAAGTTCAAAGAATTCCATGGAAACCAAGGAGGGAAGTGACACAGATAAGTTGGCTGGGGTAGTTCAGTATTGGAAATAGCCTACACAAAAAAAAAAAATTGGAGCTGGCAAATTGCAGCAAAATTACTTCCTTTTTGTAGGATCTGATACAGTAATGATGCAAATGAACTTCACCAGCAACCAAGCAAATAATTATGCACTAGAACAGTGTTAGATATACCTACATAAATTCTAAGTATGTAATATCACAACCGACTATCTCATCTTGGATTTAACTGCTTCAGTGGTATGACTACTTTGTTCACCATCCAAGCCATTCAATGTTTCCCATAAATAAGATTGTTGGGTTGAAAAAGTTGATAAGTGCAGGTGTCCCAAGTTCCCTTTACTATCTACTCAACAATACACACTTCACAAATCTAAGTGTGAAAGTGAGAGGCTGATTCATTCACTCTGCTGGAAGCAATAGTACTGTTAGTGACCTGCTATCAACTGGAAACATTCATCCAAAGTGGTCCTGTAGGAATCGTCATTAGCTACAGTAATGCTGAATATTGGACTGGAACCAAAATAATCATAGGAAATAACACAATGTTTAGCTCATTTATGCAGTACCTACTATTGTGAGAATGTACAGATTTTTGCCAAATTAAGCTATGCTTTGTATGATATGATGAAGACAGTTTGGCACATTAAAATTCTGATATTTACTTATTCCAAAACACGGCAGTTATAAGGTTCATATAGCAAGCATTTTTAGTTTTCTGGTGTAAAAAAATTATAGTCACATGAACTCTTAATCAACTACAAATTAATCTGGGGTTCACATTCACAGCAACAATAATTACAGCACAAGGGAAATAATGAAACATTTTTACACTGCATTTAACACAAACTGTGCACGAAAATTAGTAAACATGGATATGTAACAGGGTGAAGTAGGAATAACATTAAAAAATTGATGAGAGTCAAATAGAAATAAACTATATTTAAGTGGGGAAGGAAGTTTGCCTGTGCAACTAAACCACCATGGGACTAGTTCTCGCTAGTTTTGGTACCACTGTGTACTTCTTGTTAGCTATTGCTTGTTTGTTTTCTTTTTATCCTATACTAAATGTTGCTTATTTGTGCTTAACTCACAATAGCTTAAGGTAAAACTACCACAATGAAAAAAATGTTTTTTTCTTCCTTCTTTTACAGTAGGAAGAGCAAAAGACAAATGTATGTCAGGCATAATTCTTATTACTCTTTTAAACAGCAACCAGCTGATTCATATTTTGCTGATTATAAAGATTCAGACCTGGAAGCAAGACGTAGAAATGAACATCCACATAAAATGACTTTCAGTTTGTTAAAGATTTTTCAAGACAATTTAAACCCCGGTTGCCTCCATTGCAACATCACGTTTGTAAAGTCTTCTGTTCTTTCTTTCAAGATTATTTGTGTGTAAAGATAAGGGCATGTCTAGTTCTTACAAAAATGTGGAATGCCTCAACATCAATTAAATGGAAGCAAGTATGAATGTACTTAAACAGCTATGCAGTTATTAAACAAGTACATGACTGTATCCACACTTAGGGTTTACTACATTACCTCCCATATAAATTCTTCAGATGCGCAAAATTTGAAGTACTTTAATCAATTTGGGATCATGTTTTAGAACTATCTTTTTGTTAGTAAATGTGGTATAAGGCTACTTTGAGTAAGATGTTTCCCCTATTTCAAATCTTCAATGTTTGTCTGAGGGACATGATGTACGATTTTAGCAAGCATACCGAACATATCATATCACAACTGAAACTTATTAATATTAACAATAGCCTCAAGTTTAATACTTTTGTCAAGAGGGAAAGCTAGAAAATGCTTGGCCTGACACAGACAAAGCACAACATCAATGAAATATTGTTTCTGCTATGTTATTACATGTTTCAAACTAATATAAATCAAACACTAACTCACTCTTTACTCTATGGAATATATGGCTTTTTAAAATAGCAATGTTATATGCATTTCATTTAAACGGAATAACTGAAATAACAGGCTGATAGAAAGTTCTTCATACCTAGAACAGTTTACCACATAAAGAAATTCAGTCAAAGTCAATGGAGGTTTACAGGGAGTCTATTTTACTACAGTTAACATTGGAGAATGCATTGCTGAAATTCACAATGTGACAATGGATGGTTAGCAATTAAATATATGCAAAATAAACTGCAACCACAAGCATATCAGAAGAAAGAGGATGTTGCATTTTGCAGAATGAAGTAATTATGAGAAAGCTTTGAGTAAGACGGCCACGATATTAATGACTGCCGACTAAAAGCAAACAGATGTTTTCCTGGGCAATGTTTGGACCTTCCTCTAAGGAATACATTTTATGCAATGATTTATTACCAATGAAGAGTATCATAGCTTCACCATCTCACATGAGGAATGAAACAGCAATGAATGTAATTGTAGTTGCTGTCATGAAACCAGGCAGCTGAAGGTCATTTGTGTCCATCCCTTGTCTTACTGAAGAGCAAAATTCTGGGCTTACCATAGTTTTTAGCCCACATATTCTTGGTGTAAGGGCCAGAATGAATGAGCAATAAAAAACATTTAATGTCTCAAATTTTTTAACAAACTATGTCATGACACAGAATACAGACATAAATTTAACTTTGCATGCACAAAAACTAACAACACAATCATGTGAAGTCTCATAAAAATCAAAATGTGTTATTAGCATTCTCACTTCTTCAGATTCCGTAGGTGTGAGTGCTGTCTTCCATTTGCAATAATTGAGATAAGCAGGACAGTAGAGTTACTCGAATAGACGATTTGAATGAAGAAGTGGTCTACATGATTGTTAGAATACTACATAAGAGGAAAGTATCCTATGAACAGGAAAGTCTGCGCCCAACTACAACATAAAACTGAATATGAGGGCTCACAAAGGTCCATTCTTTATCTTTTGAAAGACATCAGTTTCAAGTTCATAAAATGCAATAATAGATGCAAATTTCCTAATGAAGGGCTATTACCACCTTGAGAGCTACATTTTGCTAGCTATTCATTTACTGCATGCCGAGGACAACTGATGTGTGTGTTACCTAGATGAACATAGGGTTTTGCAAAATCGTACAATACATTTGACACGAATCAAAGAATAACAATGACCTGGGAGGACATCTAGTATAGCGTATATTAGTATATTGGGTGAAGGGTGCAGTGATGGTGAGTACGTAACAGCTGCAAATACAATCTTTTCAAGAGGTAGATAATATTCTCAGTCCTATTTACCTGAGTCATCAGAACTAAAATCCAGGCAGCAGAAGGAATGTCTGTTTGTGTCTGTGTATGTGGTTGGATATGGGTGTGTGTGCGAGTGTATACCTGTCCCTTTTTCCCCCTAAGGTAAGTATTTCCGCTCCCGGGATTGGAATGACTCCTTACCCTCTCCCTTAAAACCCACATCCTTTCATCTTTCCCTCTCCTTCCCTCTTTCCTGATGAAGCAACCATTGGTTGCGAAAGCTAGAATTTAGTGTGTACAATTGTGTTTGCTTGTGTGTCTATCGACCTGCCAGCGCTTTCGTATGGTAAGTCACATCATCTTTGTTTTTAGATAAATACAAATAAATGAATAAATAAATAAATATCACTATTTGTGAAGCTAAAACACTATCACACATTCATTATATGCTGTGCTAGAACGAAGATATCAAGTTCAAAATCTAGTGAATTTGTTTCAATACATTTCCAATCCTGCTTCACTATTGCTTATCCTTTACTCATTTCATATGAATTTGCATTAAGTAACACAGGCATGATTTTAAAGGCACTGATTGTCATTTCTTGTGGGTGGCAACATATAAAAGAGCAGTGCTGCTGAATTTAATCAAAACCATACATTAAATATTTTTAATGCATAATACAATATACCATATGTTTACTTAGTATAGTGAACCAGCCTCCTCTGTTTTTAGCGGACATCTCCTGATACCTGGGCATGCATTTGTTTTTGTATTTCCTTTAAATGAATCAACATGCATAAATGTTTGTAGTGTATCCCTACATCATCTTACCAATGACTGATACTTGCACCCAAAGCTTGTTCATATAATAAGAAAACAATAGCATAAAATAAAATCTTATTTTGCTTGTGCCTTATCCCGTGGGTTTGCAGGGTCCGCATTGTTAGGAACGGATTTGGCACGGTTAATGTTAAGGGGTGGCCGGATGCCCTTCCTGCCACCATCCCGTACCCCCCGGGACGGAATTAGTGTACCACAGCTGTCTACGTCAAGTGTAATCCACGGAATAGTGCGAACGTGTTCAGGCATCTGCAAGTCGTGTAACTGAGGCGGGACATGGGGACCAGCCCGGTATTCACCTAGTGGGATGTGGAAAACTGCCTAAAACCACATCCAGCCTGGCTGGCACACTGGCCCTCACTGTTAATCTACCAGGCGGATTTGATCCGGGGCCGGTGCGTATACCCGAGTCCAGGAAGCAGCACATTAGCACTCTCGGCCAACCTGGCGGGTTGATAGCATAAAATAAAATGTGTAGTATAAATGTACACCTACTGTGCTTTGTTTTTATTTTGCATGTGGTGAACTGTATCAAGAGACACTAAGCATTCAGTAAGAGATGGCAAGAATGATGATTATAGTTGTTTACTATGACAGATGTATCTAATGAGGAGAAAAACATAGAACTGGTTCACTTGTAGCTAGAACTTTGAAGTAATTATCCCAGATTTGGAGACAAAGTCCAAGAGAACAACAGCCAAGCAGGTAATATCACATTGGAAGGAAAAAGCAAACACCACCCATTTGTGGTGACCATGACAGGATTCTGAAGGATAGTTACATTCTGAGATAATTAAGCAATGTGATTTAGTTATGAATGAGGTAAATAAATAGCTTCATGAAGTAAAAGTGGGCCAGAAACATGTAATAGATTATACTGGATGGGAATTTACATAAACGCAAAAACAAATTTCAGATTCTAGCATACAAGTAAATGTTTTAGTATAATGTACAGACACATATGAAATAGTTCTCAGGTTATAATTTTATAACATAGTCTGAACATATGCCAACATCCTTGCCGCAGTGGTAACACCAGTTCCTGTCAGATCACCGAAGTTAAGAGAACTGGCAACCATCCGATCTGCCGAGCGCTGTTGGCAAGCGGGGTGCACTCAGCCCTTGTGAGGCAAACTGAGGAGCTACTTCATTGAGAAGTAATGGCTCCTGTCTCGTACACAGACATACGGCCAGGAAAGTGGTGCTGACCACGTGCCCCTCCATATCCGCATCCAGTGATGCTTGTGGCCTGAGGATGATATGGTTGGGCCTTCCAAGGCCTGTTCAGATGGAGTTTAGTTTCAGAAGGATCATATGAATGATCTGACTGAACAACCAGTTCAAGAAAAAATAGAATAATCTGATTGAACACCTCTTTCATCAGGTGATTCTGAGAAAGCAGAAGCAGAATTTTTAGCACTAAAATAAAAAGTTACTCAAAATTTACAGTAGGCAATGAATCTTTCTGGGAGAGACTATTTAAATTTCGTACACAATTACAGCTCGACTTGGAGAAATATGTAAAGAAGTTAGTAAACAGTTTGAAATTGATTGGAATTACTTTTGTAATCACATGGTAATTGATGGGCATTTGTTTAAAATGTCAGATTCTGACCGAGAAATATCGAATCTTGATTTAACAGTAGTATTCTGGCAGTGGTTCCAGAATTTTCTAAACCCCTTATCAAAAATGGTTCAAATGGCTCTGAGCACTATGGGACTTAACATCTATGGTCATCAGTCCCCTAGAACTTAGAACTACTTAAACCTAACTAACCTAAGGACAGCACACAACACCCAGTCATCACGAGGCAGAGAAAATCCCTGACCCCGCCGGGAATCGAACCCGGGAACCCGGGCGTGGGAAGCGAGAACGCTACCGCACGACCACAAGCTGCGGACAAACCCCTTATCCCCAAGTACAAACGGACATTAGCTATTGCACTGATTAATAATAGTGTCCTTTCACAACGAAACTTAAGCAAAAATGATAGAAAGTTGGCAGATGCAATGTGGTTTTAAATGCTGCCGGTAAGTCAGTGCTTATTGGATTCTAAATCACGTGGTCCCCTACCTTGTCATGGCAGGAGATGATGATGTGATAAATTTGTTCACAGGTAGTTTTGAGTGGCACAGTCGACATGAAACCTTATGTACACTGTTGTTTTAAATACTGTTGGACAACAATTTTGTCATTTCTGAAATTAGGACTGTACTGTTGTGTGCAGTCAACCATCAAATTCACTTAATAACATTTTATTATAGTAAGCTGACTATTGGGACAAGTGGTTCATTGTTAATATTTACTTTACTTTGTTCTGAGATCAAGTTTTCCTTAACCAAACACCATTTATACAGTCAAGTGTTTGTTGTGGTGTGCCAGAGTCAGCACCTTCATCACTGTTCTCAAAAAAGACATGATGACCTGACTTGAGGGGATGGTATATTAACAAATATGCAGCACAGCCATGAGAAACTACATAGCACTCACCTATGTCAATGTTGTTATGGGTCATCTAGAACAAACCTTTCTAGCTTCCCAAAGGCCAAACCCCTAGTCTGGTTCAGGTTCACTGATGACACCTTCATGATCTGGACTCAGGGCCACGATACCCTATTCCCATTCCTCCAAAACCCCACATCTTCTCCTCCATCCTTGTTACCTGATCCTCTTCAACCCAATGCCCTGCCTTCAGGGACACTGACCTCAACCTCTCAGATAGCTCCAAACTCCCCTCTGCCCATATTTAACTAACTAACCACCAATGTACCGACATTTAGACAACTGTCACATCTTCCATGCCAAAAAATTACTCTTATACAGCCTGGCCGACCCACGGACAGCATATCTTCAGTGGGAAGAAGTTTCTTCCTCAGTATGCTGAAGATTTCATGAAGGCCTTTACAAACTGGTACTGCCACCAAATATTGTCCAAAAACAGATTTCTTGTACAATATACTCACACAATCCTAATAACCCCCCCCCCCCCCCCCCCCGCCCAAGAATCAGCTACAAGTAACAACCTTCTTATCATCCAGGATTCAAATGAACGATATCCTTCACTAGAGCTTTGATTACCTATCATCATGTCAGAAATTAGGGATGTTCTACCCAAGATCACTCCCACCCCTCCTAAAGTGGTATTCCACCACCCACCCGACATACACAACATCCTGTTCCATCCTTACGCCATTCCCTGACCCCTCCCAAACCCCTTGCGAAAGGTATCTACCCCTTTCGGAGACCCATGTACAAGCCCTGCCAGATTCACCCACCACACATATCTTAATCCAGTCCAGTCACAGGGTTATCCTATCCCATCGGAGGCGGAGTGCTATTTCATATACCAACTCTACTGCAAGTGCTGCACAGCTTGTTATGTTGGTATGACAACCTATTCGCTGTCCACTATAAAGAACAGCCACCATCATACTGTTCCCAAGAACACGGTTGACCACCAGTGGCAAAAAATGCTGCTGAGCATAACAAGCTCAAGTTCAATGGCTGATTTACAACTCAGGCCATCTGGATCCTTCCCTCCACCACAAGCTTTTATGAACTACACAGGTGGGAGCTATCCCTACAAAAAAATCCTTCGGTCCCCTGACCCTCATGGCCTCAATTTCCACTAACCCATTGTCCACATACCCTCTAATCACCAATTACCCCACCCCTTCCTCTGTTCTGTCACCACTTCCCAATCCACATCTCCATCTCACTTTCACTGGGCACGGCACCCCACTGGCTCCAGTACCCATGAATCGCCTAGATAGCCTGTGCACCCGTAATTCCTATCTCTCACATTACTAGCCAGCCAATCTGTTGTCTCCTGCCAAGCCGCTAGTTACCCATACCCCCCCCCCCCCCCCAAATATCACCCCTTTCACAAAGAATTTATTCCAAAAGCTAGCAAGGTTTCTTTCTCTTTTGCGTATGCCTGTAGACAACTGAATTATTTTGCTATTCGATGGTTGGTCTCCTTTACTCCTGAAGTCTTTACCTTGTGCCAGAACTTTCCCTTCCTATATTTACAACAACATTTCTGATGTGCTAACAAGATTTAATAATTAGCAACACAACGGAACAGTTTGCTGGCTACAATGGCAGAGGAATGAGTAAGAAACAAAAGAGTGTGTACTTAGTGAAAAGAAGTAAGATAAAATCATACAATTACATTATTATTTTTTTAAAATTATAATATAAAAGTAACATTGTCTAAAAAAAAAAAGGATGCTTAGGAGGAGGAAGTATTGCTTACGAACAGACTGGTGTACCAGTACATAGGTAGTGTGGTAAGAGAGAGTGTAGATGTACTACCAAGGAGGACTTACACTTGTGTTAATGTACTGGAGAATAGGTTGAAGGATGTTGTATACATATACAGACACAATCTCTGAAGCGAAAAGGAGGAAAGTGGATGTAAAAGGTGATCAGATAGGTCTGAGGAATGAAGTAAAAATAGTACTATGTAATTTCAAAGGTAACAAAATATGTATTTTTTGAATCCTACTCCAATGTTGTGCAAAACATAACAAACCTAAGCTATAAAAGGTTACGAAAATGTCTGACACTGTGTAGCTGAAATAATATAGATTGATTAAAACAACATGGAGGAAAAAAAAGATAGAAAGAAAATCCAGAAGTATCATGAGAGTTTTAAGCTGTCTTAAGTCCTCAGAACGTAATTTCACCAAAATTAACTTTGAGACTACATAAATCCTGTTATATGATGAAAGGGTAGGCAGAGTCTATTATTCTAATTATGAGAGGTCAATGTTTGGAAGATTATTTCTTGTAATTATAGCATGTAAGCAAGATCAGTTTTGTTTACTGAAGTTTTGGTTAGAAGGTAGATGTTTTAAAATAAATGCTGTTGTGAACACCTACTAGTGTTACATCTCGATTAACAAATGCAAAAGATTACAATAAACGTTTGTCATCATCAAGCAGTGCTATGCCCACACATAAAGTACATCATTCCCATCACACTGTACTCATTATAAATTTTATAATGTAGTGTCAAATGCTTCTACCAGAAATACGATCATTGATAAATATGTATGGTAGCTGCTACCAAAAGTATCATCATTCTATTTCTGTTATGTGTAAATGTAGGTCAGCAGATTTCAGCAAAGGGATTATTACTCCATTTTAAGACTTTTATATGGTGCAAACACTCCATACTATGAATAGCATGTAGATATATTTACTACGAGATCATAAAACTAAGGGTGTGAATATGTGATGACATATACCATTCCAGTGGAGTGATGTGTATCCCTACATCTTCTTACTGATGATTAAGACTCACAAACAGAATTTATTTATACAAATAAGAATATACTAACATAAAATAACATGTTGAATATAAATGTACACATATTGTGTGTTGGTTTTACTTTTACTTTGCAGATGGTGAGCTACATAGAAGGCAACGCGCATCTGCAACACAGGATGAGAATCACAGCAACTCTGCGACAGTAAATACCAGTTCAGATGCAATAAGTACTCCATGGACTGCCCTCCTGCTCTGGAGATGTGCACACCTCCAAAGAATTGTTATATTAACAACTGAAGCATATTGTAAGAGAAGGGAGATGAACTTTAAGAAAATATCAATTTCTTTTGTATATGGAAGGATGGTTTAATGTGGTTGATATATGTAACAAGGAAAAAATATATAATTTCTTAACTTGTAACTAATAATGAAAGTCATTTATAAAAATGTGGTGTAGAAGAAATATGTATCCTGGATTTTAAAGCAATTATCACAGTTTTGAGGAAGTAGTCCAAGAGAGATATGGTCACACAACAGTTGAGCAGGTAATATCACACTGAAATTAATAAGCCAACACCATGCGATTTTAACTGTATAATCCACCTCTCTCTTTCTTTGCAGTTTCCCTGCTTACAAACCGGCCATTTGGGGTATATTACACTTAAGAGAGAGGGGAGCTGCTTGACCAAAAAAGCACAAGTATTTATGTTGACAGTGTTTTCGGCTACATTTTCCCCTTTGCTGTTGAATGTTTCAAGACTTTCTGTATGATGTAAGCAAGTGGGTACCAAAATTCTGGAATCTTATTTACAAAATTTACTCTCTGGCATTTTCAAACTGACTGCTTTGCATCTGAGGAAACCACTTTCTCACAACTATCAATGTCTGATACCACAATATTGTGCACTCAATGTTATAGAATGATTTTAACAAAGCAAAACATAGACTGTCTGACTTAGGATTTTTCTTCCCTACCCTTATCTATTTTTGAGTTCTAAATGGTTCACAGTACTGTTAACAGTCTACATTCACCTGACAGAGAGCAGCAAGAGAGAGAGAGAGAGAGAGAGAGAGAGAGAGAGAATGAATTTCTCTTCTTTTTGCAATACAGTATATCCATAATAGAGAAACAAACTGAAGGAGAGAACGAGTATGAATCACAACACAATTCCACATGCACATAAATAATAGCCAAAACCATAAGAAGAGTACAGAGTCATTGGGGAATACACTAAGATCTAAACTTTTAAAATTATTTTCGGGAATCTCAAGAGGAGAAGATACACTCAAACTATGTCAGGCGATGGTCACAGTTACTAATTAGACTGAATATTATTAAGGAATAGGTACAAGGATTAAATTAAAAATGTAAAGTGATACCCTGGAGATCACAGATCTCAATTCAGATACAATATGATGGACATCTCAGAAGGAAATTGATCCTACCATAAATGAAGCCAACTTTGTTCAAGAACAATATAGCAGTTTTGGATTCATTCAAAAACGACAGATGAAGTACTATGCAAACAAACAGATGGAGGTGACAATGAAAAGAAATGGAAACTGTTTCAAGAAGAGGTGTCCAAGACATCAAAACTGTGCTTCAGAAAAGACAGTAAGGTGCTGTACACGCAGAGAACAACGAAACTATCAAGATGATGAATGGATGGAGAAATTCCACAATAATATGTGTGATTAATCCAGATAGTATCCTCCGAAGTGCACGAGAGAGACAAAAAAACGTAGGTACAGAATTGTTTAAACAAATACAGGAAAACAAGGCAAAAGATGCAATAGAATGACCTTATCAAGTTCAGAGCCATTTCAAAAGAATAATAATTTTTAGTAAAAATACAAGATAAAGAGATAATAATAATAATAATAATAATAATAAGAGAACAAATAATACAAAAATAATGGCAGCCTTATGGGGAAAAAGAGAGATGGAAAATATTTTGATGAAAATTTTCCATAAATTGTGAGTGAGGTTGAACATCGGCTCCAACCACCAGCACAGAGGGAGGAATTCAACAGTGCATTGATAGGGGTAAAATATTCTGAAACTTGTGGGACTGACAACATGAGGGGTACTGTAATCACTCGGTGAAATAATAAAGATATTTTACTTCTGATGTTAGATGGTATTTACATGAAGGAATAAGTACTGTGTGCTTTTTGCAAGCATAATACGATGTATATTCTTAGCACCAGTAATGCAAAGCACTGTGAGCAGCATAGCTGCCAAACTTGACACAAGGCTGTCAGTAATCACATGGCAAATTTGGAGAGGGGTTCGCCACATCACTCACATTATTGTTAATTACAGAGACATCGTTCATATGAACAAATGGTTCAATTGGTGAATAATTCTGCAGCTATGTCACAGGTAAGGTAGGACCCCATACAAGGACATCAAAAGGCACTGAGCAGGGATGTGGCTTGTCTACATTGTTATTCAACTTGAACTTGATAAATGGAATGAACAAATTCTCGGAAAACTGAAACAGTGGGATAACAGTTAATGAGAAATATTTCAAAATTATGCGTTTATTGGTAATAAACTTGCACACTGAAAAAGGGGAAAAAGAAAACATTGCAAGCTCTAGAGATGTGAAGCTCGAGGAGAAAGCTGAAGATATCGTGGACAGACAGAGACTATGAAATAATGAGAATAACAGGAGAGAGCAGAGGAAAAGCGGAAGGGGGCAGGGGAGAGGGAAGGAGGAGGAGGAGGAGGAGGAGGAGGGGGAGAGGGGGAAGCAATTCACCCATCCAATCAGGAGAATGATGCAGGGAATAAAACAATGGATGGCCACAAGAGGAATTCACCCACAAAATGTAAGCTGGTAAAAACTACACAGACATCATGACACTAGAAACAAAAAGGTGAGAAGATATGAAGAAGCCCACCAACTTGTAGCTTGAGAAAATGAAGAAGCAGCAGATGTAGTTACACTTGGCAAGTATGGAAGAAAGAACAGACGGTAACCTCAAAAAAGGAACTGTCCTTACCTTCACTTGAGGAGATTTAAGGAAATAAAAGATATTTAAAACTATGACTGGCATGAATTTCAGATCAACTCCAGAAACAAATTCAATTACCTAGCCACCTCACTTTGTAATGTCAGTAGGAATAAGAGGGTAGAGAGAGGAAGAAGAAGAAAATCAATTCAAGTAACTGTAAAGCAGTGTATATATAACACAATGTGTTAGTTAATAATGAATACAGTGAATGCAACACAAATGAGCACTGAGAAAACTGTAGTGCCATATCTAAGGAATATGACAACACTTGACAAGAAACCATCAAAAACTAATTTCATACAGAAATATGAACAGGCAAATGCACCAGTATGATTAAAAGTGACACATATAATAATGTAACAAATTCTCTTGATAGAGACAAGGTGTACAATCCCATTACATTGATAAAAAAAATAAAATAATAAAATAAAAACTAAGCCGGAAGAGGGTGAGCATCATCTCAGTAGTAAACATGACATGATTAAATAGATTTTTAATGAAGAACATTTAATAGATTTTTAATGAAGAACATTTCTGAGACAAGTTAGGAATCATTCTGAGCTACATTTATTCAACAAATTTGTGGGATATGAATGTTACCTGTGTACACAGGTACTGTAATGTATGTATGTGCTGTTGGAAGGATAAATAATTTCACAGTTGTTTCAAAGATAAAAAGTTGAATCCAAAGTACTACCCATACATTTTACCTTTCAGACTCATATAAACAGGCTCTACCCTGTTTAATACTGGTGACAATACTGTTAACCTCACCCATAATAGTCCACCACTTTCATTACACTGCCAACAATAGAAGTAATTTGTGTTCTATGCACCACAAGCATCTACAAACTTAAAATAATACAATGGTAGTAGACCTCTGTATGTTTCGTGTGAACATAGCTGAAACTGCCATCCATGAAAAATTTTATGGCCAGCAGCTGTGAAGGGTCGGAAACTGCATTACCAGTTTCTTCAAGCAAAATAATACGACAACAAATTAAAGCCAGCATTCGACAACCGCATTGTATCTTGTTTCTGTGTTATACTACTCTTTGGCTTAATATCTTAGCAACTATGCTACTATTATGAACTTTACCTCTCTCTGATGTATCAGCTATAGGGATATGAGAGGCAACTTAACAAGTATGCTATCATTATGAATTTTCCCTCTCTCTGACGTATCAGTACTAGGAATATGAGAGGTACAGGAAAATGCGCAATGTAAAACACTAATATTTCTTTTGACACTGAAATGTAGTTACATCACAGCTCGAATAATTGCATTATGTTGCTGAAACTTTTTGGTCTAAAACTATAGAAGCTTCTAAGTTATTTTTCAGCATCAACAGCTGAATCATGTACACAACATTTTCTACCAAAAATTATGGATATTACAATTCTGAACAGTAATTAAATTACATATGTTCTGCAACAAGTAGTGACAGGCAATGTTTGTTACACAATGCAACACATGAAAATAATATTAGTCAACTGCTGCCATCAAAAATCACAGTTTGATTCAACATCAGAAAAAATGGAAAATTTCATGTTTCATTAAAAACTGCTGTTTTTCACTATGCCACTAACCCTCCTCCCCCATACAAGTTGATAATGCCATCATTTACAATAAGTGTTCAAGCCGCAATCTATAAAATAAAAATAACTTGCATGATGAAACTATAACATTTGATGACAACAGTATATCATGTTGCAGTAATGAAAAAAATTAAATCTTTAAGGCCTCTACATAATTTTAAACTGTGTGTGTCCAAAATCATGTCCCATACTGAAATCTTAAAAACCACTGACACCAAAATCTGTTTAGCCTTTCTCAGATTATAAGTAACGAACAAAAATAATGGAAGGAATCAAGAGTGGCCACTCTACTGTTAAGGCGCTAACAGTTGACAAATGCACACAAATGAGGGTCATATCATTTCTAAGCTCTCAGACAAAGTTCTTCCTGACTGAGTAATAAAGAATGCAAACACGCATGCATACACTAAACTGTCTTGGGCTACAGCACTGGAAGAATGTGGTCATCCAAAACATGTATCTATCTGTGTATGTTTTGTTAGCTTTCTTCAAGAAAGAACAACACTATGGTTATTAGTTATCTTTACACCTACCATTATTTGTATTCCGTTTACAACTTTCCAGTATGATACTAGTACGAAATAGTTGACAAATTTGTGCAAAATTCCTGTGGGAATAATGACGTGGACTATATTCTTAACATACACTGGATCATAAGCTCCACAGCAAATGTCTATAAGTCGTGTCAAACTTCAGTCTCCTAAAAAATCATTTAACAGGCTATTGATTCAACTAATGATCTTGCGGCCTAATGGAAATGTAGTAAAGATTTACAGGAGTAGTCAGTAATATTTTGAAAACAATGTAGATGCCCCAATTTAAAACTGATAAATAATAGCTCTAGTAATTGTTGGTACTAAATGCTTTTAAAAAAGCAGCCATTAAAACTGAGGCAATGGGAACCTATCTAAAAAATAAACAAATATTTTGCTATTTCAGGAAGTTTATCAGATAGATTATTACACACGCTATATTTAAGTGCGTGATTCAGTTATCACATACATAACATGATTAGGAGAAAACAAACCAGACAGCTATGAGGAAAAAGTCCATTACAGAATACTGTGTCTGGAACATATGCAAAACAATTATATCCTATATAGACTCACTTTCATAAATAGGATTGTTAAAAGACCTGCATAATTATGTGGTAAATATTGGTGCACAAATGTGTATTGTCCTGAGTTGTGCTATGTTTGATTTGGTAAGAAGGTAAAAATTAATAATTCAGTCAGGTGTATTGTTCACAAATTAATCAGTAAATGAAATGATTGCATGGCATTGTTGGCAAGGAGGCCCCATGCGGGGAAGTTCGGCCGCCGTATTGCAAGTCCTTTTTAGTTGACGTCACTTCAGCGACTTGTGAGCCAGTGATGATGAAAGACACACAACACCCAGTCATCACGAGGCAGAGAAAATCCCCGACCCCGCCGGGAATCGAACCCGGGACCCCGTGAATCAGTGATACCAAATCTCAGACAATGAAATGAATGGAAGCCAAATGAATAACTGTGAAATGAAAGTGGATTTAGTAAATTTGAAGTCAGAAGTTGTAATAAATATAAATGACCAAATGGTTTAAATTATGCAGAGCAGTGAATGTCAAGGAGTTGAACTTAGGGGGTAGCCCCAGTCAATGAAATATAATTCAGAAATAGATTGTAATAATGAATGCATACACTGGAAAGGCAAAGTTAGGAATGTGATCCAGAAATAGAGGCAAGAATAAAAATTTAAAAATATTTTTAATAGTATCTTAAACATTCCAAGCAAAAACTTTGAAATAATTAACAACAGACATTTATTAGACATATTTTGCCAAATTTTTATATATGTTCCAGAAAAGGCATGGGCTAGGAATGAATGAATACCAAAACAACCAGACTTTCTTGAAAATCCAATCTTTCCTACAAAAGATAACCACTGAAAGAAAAAGATAAACAGAAAGAATTTATGGAATGGCCCATGTATAACTGAAGGGCAGAGGATACAAGGGAATTTGTATTTCCAAGTAAAAAACCAATAATAACAGAAGGTACTCAGGAATGAGGCAACAGACAAACAAAGTCCTGAGAGGTGGGTTTCTCACGAGGATTGAATTATCTTAAGGCCAATAGCCCCGTAAAGCCATAGTAAACATTCAGCAAGAATGCGTTTTATATGAAGGGGATCTTAACTGAAGTTGAATAAAATATTAATTTTCCAACAACAACTGGTAAATCTGGATGAAAGCATTTAAATAGCTTTGGATCTTGGAGCAATCTAAGTACAGTAAATTCTAAAGTGGTGGTTTCACCACTGGAAATGGGCATTACCTATATCACATGATATAAGTGCCTATATGGTAGAAATAATAAGAAGCGCAGCAAAAAAGTGAAAGAAATAGTTCTAATAGCAACTGAAATTGGAAGTTTATGACGATGTTCATATAAGGTATCGTAGATAACAGATTGATTTACAATATCATTGACTGTGGACTGAGTACATAATGTTAAGGTTAATTTCAGAAGGGATGAATATCATACTGGAGAAGGCCTGAGACACTTTTCTAAGGCAAGAAGATATGGATTAAATGAGAGGGCCCTAGTTTACAAATTGTAGGTTCTAGTTACAGATTAAACAAGCCACTTGCTGTGAAAGGATATGAAAACAAAGAGGCTGTGGATGGAAGAACAAACTTAACAATTAAAAGGCAATATTATGAGGGCAACCCACTTCCATGTGATCAGAAACAAGAGTTGGTAGAACACAAAGACATTTTTTCAACCAATGTCATTCAGTGGTATGAAAGTTGTTTCAAGATTAAAGAATAAACAGTTTCCTAATTACAAAATCTTATTACATTGCTACAGATTCAAAAAAAAAAAGAAGCAAGCAAATAAGCTGACATAATAGAACAAACTAATGGTCCACATAAAAATGTATTACAGGCCGTGTAAAAAGTAAAAAAAAAAAAAGTAAGGTTATTTTTCCAATCGGACAACGTGCTTCCGTTGAATGGAATAAGAAGAAACTATCAAGTATGTATTCAGGAATTATTAATGAAATTTGTATGGGCGAAACTTGAGTTGTACTGGCCCGTAACTGGCAGCTGCCATTAGCAACCAAATCAAGAATGCATACTGTTTTTTATTTCAACTGAAATGTTAGCTTACACAGGCACACCGGTATTTGCCCTGTACCAAACACTGAGACATGATCAACTCAGTATATGAATTTATTAACTGTGTCAAAAACTGGGATGAGCGCTGCAAAATTGTTAAAAAATATAGTTTGGAGAGAGAGTGTGTAACCGAATTCCCTATACACACTTTGAGGACACGTTGCTTACAACAGAACAAGTGGGGGAGGGGGGGAGAGGGAGAGAGGGAGAGAGAGCGAGTCTGGTAAACATGGGCTCATGGGCTCTAAAATGCATATGTTAATATGCTATTGGCACTTTTTCATCGTCAATACTGTGAAACACACCCATTTTACTGAAAACACTTTGCTTTCCATATTTTGGGTAGTATGGACCAAAACAAGACAAAAATATCTAGTACACATGGACTCTAAAATGCCTACCTTAAATGCTATGGGCACTTGTTCAATAGATGGACAAATGCTCTTAGCTAGGGACAGGAAAAAATCTATTTATTTTATGGCAATTTTTTGCGAAATTCAGTGCAATTTTTTGACATACTAAGTGCCATTTTGTTCCCAAGTCTCTGTTATTTTATTTCATCTATTTCAGCGTTTTTTCTTTCCTTTTCCATCTTATTTTTCTCCAATTTGAGTGATGGTGCCAACAGCCCAGTCTTGGAGGGCAGCAAGGGTGACAGACAGCATACACACAGTGTACAGTATACAGGTCTATACTGATGACGAATTGCAGCTTGGCATCAGTTTTCAGCAGGACTCAGCAGCAACAGCCATATTCTCCTACAGATGGTGGAGAGATGGACTGCCGAAATATTGAATTACAGTGTAACCCTGCTTTTATATTTCCTGAATTAACATTTTCTGGTCATTTATGACTTTTTTTTATCACTTCTATCAAATTTCCTATGCCAACAATGTTAATTCGTACCTGATTTTGAGACAACATATTTACAATTTTCCCATGATTTACACTTTATAAAAAATGCTTGTGGAGAAAAAACTGATGTAAAATGATGCTGGCACGATGATGGCCATCAGGTAATGTTTACAAACATTGCGCAGTTAAGATTCTTGACACTGGGCACTCTACTAAGCAGATTTGCCCAGTAAACGTGTAAATGTTGAATAATTCATGACGTATCTCCTGCCACTGCGAAGCTCTACTTGGCGTGGTGGCTAATAGGAGTAACTAGGTTCATTCGAATAAAGATACGATTAATCACAACCATGTCTCTACTGCACACATGCAGTTTTGTGATTGTCATCATCATTGTCACATCTTTGTCGAACCACATTTCCCTTCACTCACTCCACTTTGCTGAAGTTTTTTTGGTTTAAACACTGCGCCAATTAGGTATTTTTTCATGCTGAGCAAAATACATTTCAAGAATTTATTTTCAATGTCTAGTGCAGTATTTATGTAATTTTTGTGTGTGTGTGTGTGTGTGTGTGTGTGTGTGGGTGGTTTTCTACATAACCCCAGAAAGATGACTACAGCACAAGAGATGCACAACAACAAATCTGCAAAGATCACACAAAATACACATGGAAATACTTGCTCTTGACGACGAGGGGGGGGGAGTCAAAACGCGTTGTGATAAGCATGAAAAAATATGTAAACAGCACAGTGGTTCCATTATTTAAATAATGAATGACAGGTGCAGGCTTTCCAAAAACATTGATTATAATGTATTAAATTCAGTCAAACGTTTCTACTTCCCAGAAAGTTATCAGTTCCCATTACATCAGCAGTTTTTATTCGATAATAAACCTTTATTAGCTAATAAACAAGTCCATGACAAGAATTTTGATGCCTATTATGTATATAAAATGGGAAAATGTAGGGAGGTATCCTATCTGTAACTTCTGCAGCTTAAAACACTATTTCCTACAGGTGATAATTTTTCCACTTTACACTTTTTTTAAGCCCCTTGAAAAGTGTAAAAGCGGGTTTCCAATGAATGCTGATTTTAGCATCCAGCAGCAAATCCAAGAAGACTTTGAAGGCTTATTACATCAGGAAAGCATATAAAGTCACAACTTATAGGGTTTTACCATAACATTCTGCAGTATATACACAAAACAGAAAAGACAAAATAATTCATTTAGTTTCTTCCAAGTATGCCAGAGAAGGACTTGTGGTGAAAGAAGAACAGATCCAGATGTGATACACATGATGTGCATCCTAAATAACTTTCCTATCACTTAGTAATTGAATACCATCACAACAGTGTTAAGCCAAAAAATGGTATGTTACAGGTAGGGGTGCTTGTGGACAATTGTGAAATATAATAAATTGTAAGTGTAGAAGTGTTCCTGTAAAACAAATAATTATCTTATTCCATCACCTTTCATGTTTGCATCTGGGTAACCTTAAGGCCAACTTCACAGTTAGCTGCTGGCATACATCATACATAAATTGCAAGGGGGTATCCTATACGTAACTTTTACAGCTTAAAACATTATTTCCCACATTTTACACCATTTTTTGGAAGTCCCTTGAAAAGGATAAAAGTGGGGTTTCACTGTATGATTTTTATTCCGCCCAGTACAGTTGTCGGCCCATATCTGTAAATGTCATTTGACAATGAAAGATGAAAGCACTTTCAGAACACAAGATGTGGCCCAATTTCCACTGCAACCACCAATGCTCTCATGGCACAAGAACATAATTTTGTGATACTTCACCAACATACAGGCACAGGTTGTAACTTGACAACTGCCTGCTACAAAACATATCTACACAAGTTAATGTGGGGGCACAAATTACCTTTTGCATTTCAACACAGGGCATACGTAGCTTCCCGTTATCATTGTTGAGAGAGGTTTTGCTTTTTCTGCCTTTCACAGATGCAATGCTTTGTAAGCAGAAATGTGCAATTTGTTTATGCTAACTATGCAATTTGTCTGATTTGTCAATCAGTCACATATTGTGCACATGTTACCACAAGGTTGATGGAATGCCAACTTAGGAAACTCTCACTTAAACATTCTCCTGTTGAACTGGTGATCTTCAGTAGTTGTAACATTACGAGTCAAGACAGCTGTAACGGAACTTGAATAGCGTAAAGTTATCGTTAAAAACGCACGCCGCGCGATTTGTTACGATTTGGTCGGTCATAACAGTAGTAACATGCTTTTGAATACAATTAAAATATAACGGCGATATCTGTTTAGAGTTATTGGAAATAATATGTAATAAATTAACGAGTAAGGTAGCCGATCCTATACGAAGAGGTAGAATTGGGCATATTAAGGTGTTTTGCTTTATATCGACTAAGCCGATGATACGGCGTCTTTTATTTTCCGTTTACTCTTAGAAGAAGAAAAAAAAGAAAACAAGTAACGAAGTGCTAATTGTGCGTTGTGAAAAATATAGGGGCGAATTTTAAATAGCTACAGTGTATAATCAGACTAACAAATGGACATTCAGTTACGCGAAATAGAGGACAGTGAAGTGTGGTCATTAAATTAAGTACACCTACAGTGCGGTCAATTCCGGGATAAGTCTATTCGCATCTCATGAGGGACGCGGTATTGAGACCTTTTTTTTTTTTATTACATCACGGAGAGTGGGCTTCAATTTATAAAAAGGAGAAAAGCTGTATCATTATCATTGACTGTTGGTGTTAAGCAACCAAAACTGTTCATAAAAGGGTTTCGGTGAATGAGTGGTGAATGCGAAATGAAACTGTGAACAAAGTTATGTTAAATAAAGCAGAAGAGACAAGACAGTTTGGTCGTATCTGTTATTATTTCATAAACCGTAACATTTCATCTCGTTGTACGAAGCCTTTATAGACGATCGTTATGACAATTTGCTTTGAAGGGATCTCGTTACGAGTTAAGTTTTGGGGACCTGGTCAACAGGGAATAGTTCGTAGATCTTAACTACTGCAGCTATTCTGGAATCAGGTGCTACCGCGACCGTTGTGTGTTGTCAATGGCTTAAGGTCATCATGTCTCATGCTCTAAGATCGACGCGCCTTTCCTCTTGGTATAACGGTGTCTCACGGTAACAACGACAACGCCGATGGCGAAGGAAGATACGGTAGATAGTCTCAGGTTGCAAAATTTTCAACAGTCGGTACAGTCTATGAATACTGAGAGAAATCTGAGGTAAGGTAATATTTCATTGATTTATGCCACATAATGATTTTCCTCTGCTAAAAATGGCATTATATGCGACTTCATCAGTTTTTTTTTTAATCGACTTCAGCTTTTTAGCATAGGAACACAAATTTTATTCCAATGACTTTCAAATATTTGCACTTGTTCTTCTCCTTCTCCTCCTCCTCCTCTTTTACAGTATACACGTTTGTCTGTTAGCTCCAACATATTTTTAACTCCTTAACATAAAACCTAGAGCTATCTTGTTTTCATTATTTTGACAAAAACTGAAAATCCTGTGCATACTCAGGCAACATAAAAGCATAACTTTGAAAACATAGAAACCTGCTTATATCCATTTCAGCACTGACAGTTAAGTGTTTGGCCACTAAAGAACATCTGGTACAATATTTGTAGCCTGGTTGTCATGCTTTGGTTGAGGGGGTTGGCACTTGACATCGCCTTTACTGTGCACAGCTTTGGATACTCCATAACAAAACGCGTGCTTTCAGCCTCAGTCCTTTATTGTTGTTAAGGCAGTTCTATCAAAAAAGGATGGCTATAGTGATTCTCAGTTTGACATTGAATTTAACAGCTCAGAAAGTGAAAAAGAATGTAATGTTATCTCATCACACAGTGAAAGTGCCGACAATTCGTCAGTTGAGTGGCAAGTGTTCACCAGGGGTACGAGATAAATACATCCCACTGTGCTCCAGCCAGCTCCTCCAAGATTGATGTTCACAGAAAACATTGCAAAATACATGGTTAGATTTCATAGCTACAGAGAAACTAAAAAATGACTTCAAGGCTCAGAATATTTTAGTCAAAGTCCAGTGCACAATTATACTTGGGAATTTATTAATAATGATCTTCAAAATTTTGTAAGTCATTATATTGAGCTTTAAAAACTATCCTTTTATGTCTAGATGTAATGCCATTCATTACGGAATGTTTTTAATCAATTAAAAAAAATATTTTAAAAAATTATGTGAAGGGGTCAAAAAATCGGCTGAAAACTTGCACAAGCCTACTGTAAGAAGGTAAGCAATATACAATAGAAACTTGCCTCCTACTTAATGTTGGATTATCGTATTATCCACCACAAATTCTCTGAATAGTCATGATATTAACACTCTAATGCCCAGAGGGGTCAAAATGACCCTTTTTGGTTTTTAAGTGCTAGCTATGTTTTGCAGAATGATTCAAGCAACATTTACTATCATAACATTTATTTATTTGGCATGTACTTTCATTACATTAAAAGACAGTGCATTTCGCCTAATTGATTATCACTTTTTTCCAGTTTCACCTTTAACGTCCAGAGGGGTCATATTGATCCTTTTAGAAAAAAATCTATAATTTTGTTTATAGTTATGCCACACATTTGTCTCCTGCATTCTCAAGCATCAGCTACTTTACTCTGTAGTGCAATAATTTACTTTTGTTCATATTATTGCCATATCAAATGACAACAATGGACTCTGTTCACCATTGTCCATCATTCCTTTGTAAGAATCAGTCTTTCAAAGGTAATTGTGAGCTGAAGATTGAAACGAATCAAAAAGAGGATTTACGATATGAAGAAATTCTTGCAGTGTTACAAAAAGTCATGAAGTGTGATTCAGATGGTGGCGAACTTTTTTCTGACGATTCAGAGGAAGAGTTTTTACTTCAGTCATTGAGAGAAGATATATCATCTAATACTAATGATTCTGACTCTTCAGATACAGATAATGGAAGTTTACATTCTAGTAAGTATATTATTATTATTATTATTATTATTATTATTATTATTATTGCTGCTAATTTATAATAATCTTATTTTTATCTACATATAATTCTACTGTACTGTCCGCAGCTCGTGGTCTTGCGGTAGCGTTCTCGCTTCGTGCGCACGGGGTCCCGGGTTCGATTCCCGGCGGGGTCAGGGATTTTTCTCTGCCTCGTGATGACTGGGTGTTGTGTGTTCATCATCATTTCATCATCATTGACTCGCAAGTCGCCGAAGTATCGTCAACTAAAAAGGACTTGCAATACGGCGACCGAACTTCCCCGCATGGGGCCTCCCGGCCAACAATGCCATACGATCATTTCATTTTTTACTGTACTTAATTTAGATTTTATGGTGGCTTTCTTACATTTGTTCTATTATTCGTGCTCTCTAGATCGAAAAGAATCATGTAACAGAAGAGGAGATAATCCTGTTCCTCAGAGTGTAGAACAAGTGACTGCTTCTTCGTCTGATGAAAGACATAAAGAAGTTGCTCCTGGTGGAACAGTCTGGATAGAAGCACTGCCTAATTCACAAGGTGGGTGTCTTCCTAATCACAATATTTTGAGACACTCTCCTGGACCTACACCACATGCAAAAAGAAATGTAAGTGATGAATTTGTCTCAAGTGCTTGGCACTTGTTCATAGACAACCATATAATCAAACATATCTTGTAATGCACTATAACAGAGGCACACAGAGTACTAGGAAATGACAGCTGGTCAATGACCGTGGAAGAACTAGAAGCATTTATTGCAATTATTTATGCTCATGGTGTGAGTGGTTGCTGAAGTACAGACCTTCACACCTTATGGTCAGTTTCCTGGGGCCTACAATTTGGGTGGAAACCATGAGTAGAAATAGATACTGTGAGATTACAAGATTCTGGAGGTTAGCCGGGAAGTCTACACACTCTGTACAATTACAGAATGATAAGTTTGCATTGGTTTCTCCTGTCTAGAACAAATTCAAAGAAAACTGTACAATGTGTTACAAACCTGGAAGTGACATAACAATACACAAGCAGCTCTTCCCAAATAAACCTAGGTGCCCGTTCACACAATTCATGGCTTCAAAGCCTCACAAGTATGGGCAAAAATACTGGTTAGCTGTAGATATTGAAAGCAAGTATGTACTCAATGGTCTCCCTTATCTTGGTAAGGATACTGCACGATCCAAAGATGAAGGGGTTTCAGATTATGTAGTGATGCATGTTATAGAACCATTTCTGGGCAAAGGCAGAAATGTCACTACAGACAATTACTTCACTTCACTCAAACTAGCCAAAAAATTGAAAGAAAAATCAACATCCATTGCAGGAACTGTAAATATAGCAAGAAGAAAAATACCACAGGCTCTGAAGTCCTTGAAGAATCCTCTGTATTTACTCCACAAAAGAGGTAAGACACGATGATATTTCCTTGACAGTCTATCAAGGAAAGAAAGAAAAAAATGTGCTAGTGATGTCTTCCCTTCACCCTAGTGTTATCATAAATACAAATGAGAAAATAAACTCCACAAACAGTACGTTATTACAACAACAACAAAAATTGGAGCTGTCATAGTGGATAAAATGATGAGGCAGTATTCAATCAAGGCTTCCTTAAGAAGATGGCCAGCGCAATCCTACAATATCCTTGACCTAGCAGGAATTAATGAATGTGTAGTATTTAGGGCTGTCACAGGGAAGAAGATCAAAAGAAGACACTTTATTCAGCAGCTTGCAGATGAACTATGCTCTGAGTATGTGAAGAGTCACTTTCCCCATATGGCCACAGACAAGTGTGAAAAGAACGAAAATAAAGATGAAGATGAAATGCCACAGAAGTGCCGTAAATGTTAAGTTCTCAAAATTCTGCAAATGTAATGAAACTATTATCAAGTGCAGTGTTTGTAAGAAGATGGTTTGTGGAAAATGTACAAAGGAAACTGCATACAAATGTGTCAATTGTGTAAAACAATGAAGTAGCTGAAATTTCTGTACACATGAAAAGTTCAATTTTTTATGAATTTAGAACACAGAAAAGCCTGTTACTTGCATACACTTGTTTGGGTGTTACTAGGTTCAGTGAAATTGTTTATTTGTCAACAAATAATACAATTTGTGAAACTTCCTGGCAGATTAAAACTGTGTGCCTGACCGAGACTAGAACTCGGGACCTTTGCCTTTCGCGGGCAAGTGCTCTACCATCTGAGCTACCAAAGCACGACTCACACCCGGTCTCGCAGCTCCACTTCTGCCAGTATCTCGTCTCCTACCTTCCAAACTTTACAGAAGCTCTCCTGCGAAACTTGGAGAACTAGCACTCCTGAAAGAAAGGATACTGTGGAGACATGGCTTAGCCACAACCTGGGGAATGTTTCCAGAATGAGATTTTCACTCTGCAGCGGAGTGTGCGCTGATATGAAACTTCCTGGCAGATTAAAACTGTGTGCCTGACCGAGACTCGAACTCGGGACCTTTGCCTTTCGCGGGCAAGTGCTCTACCATCTGAGCTACCGAAGCATGACTCACGCCTGGAAGGTAGGAGACGAGATACTGGCCGAAGTGGAGCTGTGAGACCGGGCGTGAGTCGTGCTTCGGTAGCTCAGATGGTAGAGCACTTGCCCACGAAAGGCAAAGGTCCCGAGTTCGAGTCTCGGTCAGGGCACACAATTTTAATCTGCCAGGAAGTTTCATATCAGCGCACACTCCGCTGCAGAGTGAAAATCTCATTCTGGAATACAATTTGTGTCCGTTTCTTTTTATTCACAACTCTGTATCTGAAAAGGCTATAAATCTTGTAAACATTAAAATATAATAAATGCTTAATATTTTGAAATAATAATTCAGAGAACTTTTTTTAAATGGTAGGGGCCAAATTACCCCTCTGGGCGTTCACGGGGCAGGCAAAGTCTGGGCATCCGAGTGTTAATGAGACCCATCAAATATATTCCTTATACATCAGCTGCCCATTTCCAAAATTCTGTATGAAGTTTTCCTATAGCCTCTTCAGTGAATTTACAGCACTTATAATGGTGCTTTTAAATGTTGCCTAGGAAAGAATTTTGTGTATAAGCAATTTTGGTTAAACACACACAAAAACCTAAAGTAAGAGTAAGGAGTAAGTAATTCCATGTTACCATTCTAAATGGAAGGGGTTTTGGTAGCATACTGATTTACAAACACATATGTGTATCACAACAAACACTACTACTTGTTACCACCACAAGTAGACACACTGTTGTTGAGACAATGTATAAGGAGACACTACCTCGTCCACGCCAACAGCTCGGCACATACAACTTACACTATCTAATGACTACGTTTTCATCTTAAGTTTGATTATATTTAGACATACTACCTTCTCTGTGCCACTGGCATGCTCATATACTACCTTTTCAATACGAAACTCAAAATTGAAATTTTTGGCAGTTACGACCTTTCTCATGACAATGCCTCAAATGTACTAAGTATCAGAACTAGGTTCTTTTCTGAAGTTATACTGAAGCAAAAAGATGTTCCTCTCAACTGTTGGATTATGGTTGGGAGAAGCAACAAATGATTTGTTTGAGTTCTTCCACGTCAAATCAACACAGGGTTTTCTTGAACTTTGGCACAGGTGTCCTGTTGGTATAAAAGAGAAATATACTGAGATACGTCAACTCATTTCTGAATTACAGAGCTGTAAAGTTATCAGAAATGGGCCCAAAAATGGAACAGCAACTTTTAGAATTGTTGCAGAAGCTTTCCTAATTGAGCTACAGGCTTGGGATGAATACCATTTTATAGCATTTTTCACGCCGAAGTAAAAATGACTTTTCTTCATCTAGCTGGGCCATCTACATCCTTCTCATATCCAAGAAATGCTGATATTCTGTGGATATCAGTAATAGATCTTCTGGTGAAAATAAATCCCGTGATTCCTACTGGAAGAAATTACACGTTACTTGAATGTGATGCGTACCAAATGAATGAAGCCTTTACGAACTTAAAATAATAAAATTAATTAATAGTTAGTTTTACTGTAAACTATTTACTTAAATCTTTATTGCAACAGTGTTCATGTTTATTTTCATTAAAATGTTAATATTAGTACTGTTGTAATAACACTGTTCGACATGGGTTCTATTTCTGATATTAAAGTATGTGCTTCTAGACCATTTTACCGTGGGAAATTCAAATATGTAAACAAAAAATCGTTGTCAGGGATACTTTATTTATATATATATATATATATATATATATATATATATATATATATATATATATATACATATATATATATATATATTTTCACAATTCATGGCAAACAGAGAGATGTTTTGGAGAAATACGGGTATGTTGCCGCATCCGGTAGTGATAGAACGTGATAATTTCTTGTGCAACAGCAGGTGGGAAGAATCAGACATCATTAGGTTACCACCGCCACACCTATGTCATTAAGACCACCTGAAACATCTCATTAACTCGAACGGCGACAGCCGGTCGCTGCCTCGTCAGTAAAGCTTCACGCCTCCTAGGGGCAGGTGCATCGAGTTTACAACAGTGCTGTTAGCCGCAGTTTGTGTCAGTCTTAACGAGTGGGTGTTTTGGCTGACAAGTAACTGTCTGTCGTATTTCCGAGCACGGATGAATTTTTTAATTCCTGTGTGTAAACTGATTGAGCCTGGTGCTGAAGGTAAAACGACTGCTTGTTTTTACACATCAGCGTTCCTCTAGTTCCCTACTATTAAGTTAATACAGGTGTATTACCAAAGCGGTATTTTTAAATTTGCAGAAATGCCACGTTGTCGTGGATGTCGATATAAGCCGGACAACTTCTGCTACATCTGTGGGAAGTTCACTTTTGCCAGAAATAGGAAGAAAATTTCTTCAGTCATAAAGAAAGCATACAAACATTACTTTGGAGTATAGGTGGAGACCAAGATAAAGAATGGGCACCACATTTCTGTTGTGCTACATGTTACTGCAAACTAATTCAGTGGTGGAAAGGTAAAGAGAATGTTGCGATGTTTGCTGTTCCCATGGTGTGGAGGGAGCCTAAGGATCATGTTACTGATTGTTATTTCTGTCTAACAAAAATTCAGGGTTTTACAAACAAAAAGTCGAAGAGGCACATTGTTTACCCAGATCTGCCTTCAGTGAGAATGCCAGTGCGGCATTCGGACAACCTTCCAGAGATCAAATTCCGAGTGACAGTGAAATAAGTAGTACTGAAGAAATCACAGATGATGATTTTTTATATCACTGCACAAGTGAGTCATCGCCACATTTGTTAACACAGGCAGATTTAAATGATTTAATACGTGATCTAGGGCTAAGTAAACAAAAGGCGCAGCTGCTTGGTTCAAGATTACAAGAGTATAATCTACTGCACCAAAGTACTAAAATCAGTGTGTTCAGGCACGGAGAACATGCCTTTATTTCTTATTTTTCAACTGACGAAGCACTGACATTTTGCAATGATGTTGCTGGCCTGATGAAAGTGCTGAACTTCACTTATATTTCACAGGAGTGAAGACTTTTCATAGATGCATCGAAAACAAGTCTGAAGGGTGTTTTGCTCCATAACGGAAATAAAATACCCTCTGTTCCAGTAGCTTACGCTAGTTTGACAAAAGAGAATTACGAATTCGTACAAAGGATGCTAAATTCATTAAAATACAATGAACACAAATGGAAAATATGTGCAGATTTCAAGGTAATTGCTATGGTACTGGAAATGCAACAAGGCTACACAAAGTATGCCTGTTTTCTTTGCGAGTGGGATAGTCGAGACCGAAATTCTCACTTCGTGAAAAAGAAATGGCCTAGGCGGAGATGGAAAGTTGGCGAAAGTCTGGTAGCTCCTGAATATATACTACTTCCACCGCTTCATATCAAACTTGGCCTGATGAAACAATTCGTGAAGGCCATGGATCCAACAGGCTGTGGGTTTGCATATCTAGCTACCAAATTCTCTCGTCTTTCAGCTGCAAAAATAAAGGAAGGTGCATTTGTGGGCTCACAAATCAGGGAGCTGCAGAAAGATGCAAATTTTGAAGCATGTTTAACTGATAAAGAAAAAACCGCATGGGACTGTTTCAAGATGGTGTCGGAAAACTTCCTCGGAAGAAAAAGAGCTACTAACTACAAAGCAATTGTGAAGGATATGATCAAAGCATATCAGGATTTGGGGTGCAATATGTCTTTGAAGGTACATATGATGGACTCTCATCTGGACTACTTCACAGAGAGTTGTAGTGACGTATCGGATGAACATGGGGAAAGATTCCATAAAGACATTTCTACCATAGAAAGGCGCTATGAAGGGAAGTGGGTACCTTCTATGTTAGCAGATTATTGCTGGAATATCATTCGAGAGAAGAAAGATTCACAATACAAGAGAAAAAAGTGATGTGCATTACAAGGCAGTTGTTTGTCAATTTTCTGCAATTTCTCATGTCAAATAAATGCTTCAAAGTGTATACACATAGGTTACTGTGTTATATGTTAGATCCCACCCTCCATTAATGTGATGAACTTATAACATCATAAAGATGTGCATTCGTTTGTCGAATTTCACCTCACGTTTGCTGCACTATATCAGAAACTGAAAAGAGAAATAAAATTGCGATTACTCATAAACTATCCCTGACAGAATAAAACCAAAAACAGTTTTCAATTCAGCACTCAAAATACAACTAGGATCACAATATTTTTTATCAGAAATAGGAAAAAAAGTTTTTTTAAGAACAGTGTAATTAGCATGAGTACACAATCAAATTATTGGAAATATAGCTTGTCTTCTTTTCTTTTTTTTCACTACTGAAGAAAATATCATCCCAAATTTATATTTTGGCCTGGGATTTGTAACAATACTAGCTAATCATGGAATAAATTTGGAAATTTTAAAATTGTACTTCTTGAAAAAAAAAATTAAATTACAATTTTGTTTTGAAAAGAATTTTCTTATGTTAACCTATATATTATTGTCTGCCATAGGAAGGGGCATGAAAAATGATGTAAAGTAGTATTCATCCCAGGTCTGGAGCTCAATTACGAAAACTTTTACAGCTATTCTAAAAACTGTCATTCCCTCTTTTTGGGCCCATTTATGATAACTTTACATCTCTGTAATTGTCCGCCCCCGGTAGCTGAGTGGTCAGCACGACAGAATGTCAATCCTAAGGGCACAGGTTTGATTCCCGGCTGGGTCGGAGATTTTCTCCGCTCAGGGACTGGGTGTTGTGCTGTCCTAATCATCATCATTTCATCTCCATCGACGCGCAGGTCGCCGAAGTGGCGTCAACTCGAAAGACCTGCATCAGGCGAAAGTTCTACCCGACGGGAGGCCCTAGCCACACGACATTTCATTTCATCTCTGTAATTCAGAAATGAGTTGACATATTTCAGTAAAATTTCACATTTTTCTAAGTCTATACCAGCTGTAAAAGAAAATCTGGTGTGAGACAGTGAGGTAGAATATGGTCTTTTTCTTAGTTGATCTGAAGTGGAATGACCAGTTTTAAAATACAACTTGTGCAGCTTAAGACAAGGTTGATTAAGTATCCGAAACCTTTGGAGTAACTAAAGTTATCCAACACATTAAATATAGCCTAACTGAAATTAATTTGTTGTACATGTGTGCCACTATCCTGGTAAAGTTAGACACTGAAAAAAAAAAAGATATATGACATCTAAATGAACTTAGGTTATCATACAAATAATGTTACTGCCCTGATCCTGTAAAACTGAGTGAAGACAAAATCAGCAAAGAATAAAAGGAACAATTCAAGGCAACTCAGCTAATTTAATTCAAATCTGACACACTTCAAATAAGCTGTATTATCTGACCATATCCAATCATCATGATCTGAATGAAACCGTCAGCATGAAATCCAGTATACTAGAAAAGGCAGCAATCTGACACACACATACATGCTGTCCTCCACAGTACCACCACCTTTTATCCTTCCACATCATACTGTACCGTTAACTATCCATGATTTGAGAAGTATTTACCTTCTCCCTGAAAGTCTGTTTTTCCATAAAATGGTTGATAAAAATCATGCCACTGTAAGAGCTGTCAGCTGAATGCGGACCCATTTATCTATCCTTCACACAATCAAATTTCAAGTTTTCCTCCCTTAAAGACTTTTCACTGCGATTTGTTGGCTCATATCTAAGCCATTTACAATGAACAAACTAGACTCAAGACAAGAAGCAACATAAGATGGTGGCAACAGTCTCTGCCTGTCGGGACTCTGTTGCACCACAAAAGCAAAAATGTTAAGACGTGAATTATGGTTCTGCCAGAATACAGCAAGAAAACATTTTAAATTCTTCTATAACAAGCATTAGTGATTAATCTGTCATGGCAGGGGAATTATCTTTTGTTGCTTCTGTCTTCACACTTAACTGACATGTTATCTGCACTCCTCTATTCCATTTCCCTTCTATTTTAATCTCACTTCGCATTTTCATTTTCTCATACTAGCTGGGAATGTTTAATGTAAAACGCTTTCCATGTTCTGTCATATTATCACTAGCTATCATCATTGTACACTTTGTCCCCTAGTTAACATAGATTGGAATGAGAACTAAGCATCGTGAAAATAAATCCACATTATCTGAGATTGGCTTTAATCACAAAATTTTATTTGCAAAAAAGTGCAATGTCATAAAACAGCATAAATTATTTTTGTTTAAACTCTGCAGCACAACACCCAAACTGAAAGAAAAAAAAATCTCTCTCTCTCTATGAAGAAATGGTGTTATCGGGTTCACATAAACAGTTACTTACACCTGAGAACCACGAAGCTTACGTCGCAGCCCTTGAATAACTATTTGTCCTGTTGCAGAAGAAAGGGAGTTATTTGTCTGGCGACCAATAAATCCCCTTGGTTCAGGCACCAAATCAGTCAAACTACTAGTACTCCCACACTCTGAATTAGTTCGAGAAATTGAGCGCATGAGAGCTCTATTTGCACGTTCTTCTTTCGCTGTGATGCCCTGAAGCAATCTGCAAGAGATAAAAACCGTCTTTAACACATGTGTTCTTAGTACATCTAGATTTCTTCTAATTGATGACACAATTTTAATCACTGCAAGGGTAACATTCTTTTTGACTACCTAGGGTGCTCATAGATTAAGGGCAAAACTTTTTCAACTAATTCAACAACCCTATGCTTTGATATACAGCAGATACAAATTCTTACAAAACTATCACTCAATGAGGCTTATTATTCAAGTCACACAAAGTATCACACTTTCTGTGTTACAGACATGGATAATAAAAATCCACACTTCTATGTCTGGACAGAAGATCAAGTTGACAATGTACCATTAGTTATTTCGGGTCTCTGAGATAATCTGGAAAAGTTTGAGTTTCCTATTGTGAATCCTAGCTTGAGGCTTTTTATAGAGGGCTGTGGAGGACAAGATAAGAAATACTATGTGGTACACACTGACTTTCTTTCGGCTTCAAAAAGCTCCTCAGCAGCTTAAGAACATAACGCTGTTTTTCCAGTAAGAAGCCACTCATTTATTCCTGCTGACAGTCTTTGGAGTTTTAGAAAAACATCTGCAAAAGAAATCTGAGGTACTGACACACAAAGATTACCACGGTGTTTATAAATTGGTTGGTTCAATCCACATTTTAGATGAGGACGGTAGTGTGAGAAACTCCAAACCACTCAGTGAAAATTTCAAAAACATGGACGGCGTCAGTGGCATGAAACAAATATGTTAAGGAAGTCAATCAAAGATGAAAATGTCACAGTCAAAATAAAAAAACTTATCACTGTAATGTTCCATTCACATTGTTCAGCCCTTGAAAAAAATAAAAAAATAATAATAATAATAAAAAAGAAGTTCCCTGTTGCTGACTCATCAGTAATTTCATGATACAGTACAGTGAATGAAGCAAAGTCGACTGATGTGAATAATTTCCTACACAAATGTTTTGGGGATGATTGGGAGAGCACAGGAGATTTTGGTTTCCATTATAACACAATCGAGGCAGTTCCTATTGTAAGTGGCAGTCAGGAAGAAGTTTGTATGTCAGCTTGTTGCTGCTTCGAAGGAGGAGGACTGTACCAAATTTGAAGGGAAACCAACAGGATGGTCACTCTGATAATTCTATAAATCGTAATTTTTACCAGAAACACATTGTGAATTCAATATAAAATGATTAATGTGAATGTATTTATTGTGTAATAAAATGATTTTTCAAGTCAGCTGGCATCAAAAGGACGTTATGAACATGCTATACATTAGAATCTCTTTTTAAAAAATAAAAATATATAAAAAACAACTTAACTTTAATTTTGTATTGACAGATAACATTATTCTTTGCTTAGTTAAACATTTACCTCATTAATCGTTTATTTCTATATTTTACAAAGTATTGGATCAAAGCATAGAAGTCCAACAAATTTTCCATAAATTTGAAGAACACAATTGCAAATTGATTTCAGTTTATGATGTTGCTAGAAGTACATCCCAACTTCACATTTTAAATTTTGTGACAAATGTTCCAGGTTAGGAGTAATCAGTTTTTTTTTTCTTCTTCTGTAAAATTTGGTCTTCTGGAAATAATACAATATGGAACTATGCTCCTCATATATAATTATCTTCAGTTCGACATAAGCCACTCCCCATCCAATCTTGCTGAGACACTAATGACTATCAGTACCCTGACACATTAAACAATGGGAACGCCAGGTTGGAATACCAACAATATTAGGAAAAGGTTAAATTGGTACTCACCCAAAAATGACTTGCTGAGTTTCAGACAGGCACAACAAAAAGACTCTTACGTATTATAGCTTTCAGCAAAAGCCCTCTTCAGCAAAGAAACACACACACATTCACAAGCAAGCACAACTCATGCACATACGACTGCTATCACCAGCAGCTCCAACCAGAATATGACTGGTGCATGAATGGCAATCTGGAAGGTGGCGGGGAAGTGGGAGGAATAGCAGGGTATGGGTGGGGGGAGGTAAGATCACTGCTGGGATGTGCAGGGACTAGAAGGCTGCTAGGTGAGACAGCCAAATGCAGTTTTCGCCCCCTCTGTCCTCACATCCCCTCACCCTCAATCTGTGCTGCCCTCTGCCAATGCACCCATAATCCTTTCCCCTTCCCTGCTCCTCCCTTTTCCTCTCCCTCCCCCTCCACCCCACCTTCTGAAGCTACACCTAGCAGTCTCACCAAGACGTCATCTAGACCGTGCACGCATTGTCAGACAACGCTCTTCTCTCCCCCCTACAACTGGTAGTTTTATATTACACCTTCAAGTCCCTCACATATAATGTCGGACCAAAATGAAAGTAGATTCGTGGTCAGTCCTTTATCAGGAAACTGAGCACAACAGGGTATGCTGATGGTAGATGATCTCAAATCTTTTACTGATTTCCAAAGAGAATTAAAAGCTAAACACTAGAGAGAAGGAGCACAAAAGAAACTTTGTTTGGAATTATTGGGGACTGAAACCCTATAATAGCAACAGACATTTTGTTGAATTTCAACTAAATAAAGCCAAATATCTCGATGATCTGATTCATCAGAAGCACCTGTCAGAAGTTATCAACAACAACCTACTGTGGAGAGTACGAGATAAATTATTAGGAAAAGACTAGGGAAAGGTTAGTAATCGTTTAGAATATTTGGAACAGCTCGATATGACAAAAAGTGAGTCAGAATGTTGGAACAATAACTGGACAGTAGACAGGGACAGCAGACAAGTCCAAGTTAATAGTCAATTTATAGGACAAAGAGAAGAGAAACAAATATCAAATCCAACATAAGAATAGACAGAAATGCAGGTGGAGAGATGCTAATCAAAGTACTGCTGACAGAGATCTGGACACTCAAGAATTTCATAACACCACACAAAGAGACAACTCATAAGCTTCGGAAGATAGGCTTGATTTTCTGAAGTTGTTGCGATGGAACCAATATCATTCAAATCCGATATGGTAAAGGTAATGCGATGACGAATAATTTATTATATAAGAATCAATGTATACCTAAAAATTACATCTGAATAAAGCTATGCGGTATTGTAGGTAAGTTATCAGTAGATATAATTGTGGATCGAGGCAGTGGAATCTGTGTTGTGACCTATAATTTAATGTATTTATGTCTGACGCTGCCAATCACCAGAGTGAAGTTGATGGGAATTACAGTAAATTGGCACAGGCACAAATCTTAATTCATTTCTCTATTGGCAAAGGGTTGTGACCTATAATTTAATGCATTTATGTCTGATGCTGCCAATCACCAGAGTGAAGTTGATGGGAATTACAGTAAATTGGCACATACAAGTTTAGTTATCTGATGCCCCTTGTATCTCATTTAAACATCCCTATCCTTCTTGTAACTGCATGGCTATTAAATTCTTAAGTTATTTTAGACTTTTGTAGAGGATCTGTAGCTTTTCCATATGGTTATGATCACAACTAGTATCATTACCACTGGATTCCATGGCAAATAATAACAAGCATGTAACACTCGCAATAGTAAGTGTGCTACAATGAATGGAGATACATATGAGCCCTACATATAGGGAAAAAATATCAGTGGAAGATACAGCAACTAATATGATAAATCATAACGACTTAATGCAAAGGAGAAAGTAGACATTATTCAACTGCTTACCAGTCATTGAGAGATATTTCCACTGAAACCAGTAATGACTAAAGATTTCACATGCACACTACAGATAAAACCTCACAATCCTTTCTATGCGAGACCATACGAGATACCAGTAACAGTAAAGGACATTACACGTCACGGAAGTAATAGAATTGGGATGTAATAGAAATATCTAACAGTTGTTATAATAACCAACTGGTTATCATTAAGAAACCAGATGGAACAGTCAGGCTAGTGCTTGATGCAAGAACACTAAATAAGATAACAGAACCACAAAGAGACAGACCACCCATAATAGATGAAATGTTGACAAAATTTTCAGGGGTAAAGTGCATTAGTACTATTGATTTAACATCTGGATATCTGCAAATTAAACTACATGAGATGTGTAGTGAATATACAGCATTTCTATCCTATGGTAGAGCTTATCAAATCAAGTTTATACCATTTAGATTGAACATCTGTGTCAGTGTCCTTAAGAGCTCTTGATAAGGAAATTGGAGATGATCTGAAAGACAAGATCTTGATACACATAGTTGACATACTAATAATACTGTAAACCTGATCACGTATATATACTGGAAGAACTAATACCTCGATTACCACATTTACCCAAGTATAAGGCTACCCTGAATATACGGTGATGCCATTTATTTATTTATTTATTTTTTAAGGGGCTCCTTCAGAAAAATTAATTTTTTAAACATTTTCTGACTAATCAAACTTACAGACTTTTCTTGGTGTAAGGTATCTGCCTACAAAGTTAACATTGCGACTATTCTAAATGTATGCCATTTACTGTCTACAACATGATAATACAACCAAAAATAAAATAAACAAAAAGAAACTGTTTACATTAATTTTTATTTGCAGTGCATTTTTTCTTTACTTAGCGTACTTTTTTATCATCATCGTCATCATCGCCATCCTAAATGAACAGCTCTGAAATTTATATCTTCATTGTCGCAAATATTTGGCTGTTCACTGAAGTGACAGTGTTAATGTACAATGTCTTTTGCTTCCAAACATATCGTATGCCCACTGCTTTCTCACTGGCCATGTAGAACCTGCAGCTGACACATGCCCTATCATTCCCATCATATGTCATAGCGAGCGTCGATAACATTGCCGCATGAAACACGTCATTGGCCTCAATCTAGACTTTTAGCATCTCCTACGGAAGTGCATGCTATTGTTGAGTACTTGTTTAATTTTAAAGTCAATTGGATTCTGATAATAAGTGGATTCAGGCAAACTGGAAGATGTTCATAAAAAGCTGAGGGATGCAGTATAGATCCTCACTGGTGGCAGCGTGACAAAATTTGCTGTCTGCTCTCCATTCCCCTTCCCGCACTCATTAGTGTTCTCAGCTTATCTGATGTCACTGTTCACTCACCAAGCCTTCCATAGTGCTGTGCCTGAGTAACAGTGAAACACGGCAGCAATATCCTCTAGGTTGCAGGTCAATGTAACAACAGCAACTAATAAATAAATAAAACATCAAAATCAAGATTAAGTCCAAATCTTGAACTTTTGCTCATCCTGCAACTAGTGTTGGTGCTACCTTGCTACCTCCAAAACGAGTCTTTCTGCTGTAATTTATTCTTGTGATAACAACTGCAGTCAGTTTAATGTGATTGATCATTTGTTACAAATTAATTTCTGGATTAATTTTGTGTGTTGCATCAGCTGAATGTCACCACCTTGTTCTAAAGTTGATCAGAAGCTGGTACCGTTTTTCTCCGGTATTCCTGTACGTGAACAGCAACCAATTTTCTCATTTTCAACCCACTTGGTAAGTCATTAGTTTCTCATAACCAAATAAAAGTTGACTTGCACTCAGCATCAAGAAATAGTTTCTGAAGGACAAGGTTTTCGCTTTTGAATGTTACCTTCACATAAAAAGCAGCATAAATGTGTGTGTAGGATATCCCTCTATGAGAACTTTTACTGCAAAACTGTTCAAATACAACAAAAGTTTGTGAGTTGATAGAATTTAATGCTATTACCTCCTGTGTTTCACAAAGTAGTCAATTTGTTAGGCAAAGCATAGTATAGTTGAAGAGGCTGGTTCAAAGTTTCTCTCGTATCTGTGTGTCACTTGACAGCTTGAGCAATGTCAGTACTGTGTTGAGTACTTTGGCATATTGGGAATTCTTGAGCCTATTTCAATGAAAATATTGTTTGTTAAACCCTACCCTTCAGAATCCTTCAAAATAAATATGTACAAAACCACAATAGCCAAACCATCTGTAAATGTAGGATGGACCCTATATTAGTCTATTTAACAATGTAGAAACACTTACCTAACCACCATTATTTTGATTTGTGTAAATAAGAGCACCCTTTATTTGTCAAATACTGAATTTGGGAGGGGGGAAAACTCATCTTATAATCAGGTAAATACGCTATATCCGAAGCGAATTACCTTGAAATTATCTAAATCTCAATTCGGTAGGACTTAAGTTAAATTTTTAGGATTTGTGATCAATAGGGAAGGAATAAGACTACACACATTACGTTGGATGTGATTGGGAAACGTCCACAACCATCAAACAAAAAACAACTGTGAATATATTTAGGGACAGCAGGATTTTACAGAAAGTTTTTGAACAAATAAGTCCTAAATGCACGGCATATGGCTAAGTTAATGAAACAATATTCAGTGTGGCAATGGGCACAGAATGTACAGCCGAGTTTTTAGCTATCAGGGACAGTTCAGTGTCAGCACCATCACTGTTGCTTCCTGATTTCAGATAACCATTTCACATGACAACAGATACCTTGGATTACTGTCTAGGCGCCCAGATGGTATAACCGAAAACAGACATTAGCAGTAGTACAGGTGATCAAACAGTTTAAATAGCTGTTAGCAGGACGAGAGACCATTGTCTGTAGCGATCACACCATCATTAACAGTACTCTCAAAAAGTAGGTTTGTTACACAGTAAGATCACTAGTTGGTACTGTTCTTGTAAGAATTTAATTTTTCTGTAAGTTATGTCAAAGGCAACAAAAATGTAGTACTGGATGCACTGTCCTGGCTTCCAATAGGTTTATGGCCACAAAAAGACTGCAAAGAACTTGGCACTTCCACAATATATTTTTTGAAAACTATCAATTTAGGTCGGGAAGTTATAAATTTCTGTCATAACTTCCAAACAGAACAGCTCGAAGGTCAAGCACAACTTAGAACATACTCAATGGTTAGAAAATGGGAGTGAAGAGTTAAACACCAGATGGAAGCTTCACACATGGATTCTAGTCCACTAGTCACAGTTCGAGTAAGTGGTTGCTCTTTATTCCATTCAACCAGACTGAATTAATAATATGGCGTATATATCTAGGGTACAGTCACTTTGGCCCTAAGAAATTTATCAAGCACATTAAAAAGTATTATTACTTTTAAAACATGCACTGACAAGTTAAAAACATTTTATGACAGTCTGAGACTTGTCAGGAGGTGCAAATACAGATGACAAAACTGCATATCTTACTTCATTGCATAATACTCAATGAGTTATAGGACTTAGTGGAAGTGGACTTCTACAGTCCACTGCCTCGTTGGGCAGGGAGGTATGGTGTTCATTTTCGTCATCCTGGAATGGTGGTCGATGTTAGTTAAATTGCATCCGCTGAGAAAAGCATGACCCATAGCATCATACTGAAGCTGACAGATCATTATTTAAAGTTAGTAGGAAGACCAAAACATTTGTTGTTGGATAACGGTATACAATTTATGGCAAGCCAATTTAAGGAGTTCCTAGCAGGGGAAAAAATCAATTCTATCCTCATATACTGGTACCACCCACAGGCTGACACAACCATACATGTAATATAGGAATTAGGACATACTGTGCAGGAAAATATACCAAGTGGATTGGGTTCCTGAGTGATCTTGAAAAAATGCTGAACAAAAATCCCCATTCAGTTATCCGGGTACACACAGAGATTTTAGGCAAGCAAGTTGAAGGTGAACCTTTGTTAAATTATACTGAATCACTTGGATTACTCCAGTACCACAGTCCAATATCCAATAGACATTAATTAAAACAGGTAATGAGAGGAAAAAGATGTGTATAAATTAGGGGACTTGGTAAGCATAACAGAAGTTCAAAGAGTGAAAGACTAAAGCGACCATATGTGATAACACATACACCTCACCCAAAAGTAACTGTGCTAACCAACCTGATTACAAGAAAAGAAAAAGGGATGTTTAACATGCAAGATTTAAAACCCTTTGCAGTCAGTGAGTGATAAATTCTTGACTATATTATGTTCAAATTTTAAGCAAAGTGGGATTGAACAAAATCCCACAATCATTTTTTATGTTAGAGAGAGTTGTTGTAGTTGTTGTGGTCTTCAGTCCTGAAACTGGTTTGATGCAGCTCCACATGCTGCTCTATCCTGTGCAAGCTGCTTCATCTCCCTGTACGTACTGCAGCCTACATCCTTCTGAAGCTGCCTAGTGTATTCATCTCTTGGTCTCCCTCTATGATTTTTACCCTCCAATACTAAATTGGTGATCCCTTGATGCCTCAGAACATGTCCTACCAACTGATCCCCTCTTCAAGTTGTGCCACTAACTCCTCTTCTCAATTCTATTCAATATCTACTCATTAGTTATGTGATCTACCCATCTAATCTTCAGCATTCTTCTGTAGCACCACATTTCGAAAGCTTCTATTCTCTTCTTGTCCAAACTATTTATCGTCCTTGTTTCACTTCCATACATGGCTACACTCCATACAAATACTTTCAGAAATGACTTCCTGACACTTAATCTATACTTGATGTTAACAAATTTCTCTTCTTCAGAAACGCTTTCCTTGCCATTGCCAGTCTACTTTTATATCCTCTGTACTTCGACCATCATCAGTTATTTTGCTCCCCAAATAGCAAAATTCCTTTACTACTTTAAGTGTCTCATTTCCTAATCTAATTCCCGCAGCGTCACCCGATTTAATTCGACTGCATTTCATTATCCTCGTTTTGCTTTTGTTGATGTTCATCTTATATCCTCCTTTCAAGACACTGTCCATTCCGTTCAACTGCTCTTCCAAGTCCTTTGCTGTCTCTGATAGAATTACAATGTCATCGGCGAACCTCAAAGTTTTTATTTCTTCTCCATGGATTGTAACAGTTTTTCCATTCGTCTGTAAAGAATTCGCATTAGTATTTTGCAGCCGTGACTTATTAAACTGATGATGATGAAGTCCCATACTCCGAGGAGCGTAGGATGGTGGTGGTTAGTGTTTAACGTCCCGTCGACAACGAGGTCATTAGAGACGGAGCGCAAGCTCGGGTTAGGGAAGGATTGGGATGGAAATCGGCCGTGCCCTTTCAAAGGAACCATCCCGGCATTTGCCTGAAACGATTTAGGGAAATCACGGAAAACCTAAATCTTGATGGATGGAGACGGGATTGAACCGTCGTCCTCCCGAATGCGAGTCCAGTGGGCTAACCACTGCGCCACCTCGCTCGGTAGGAGCGTAGGAGGCGATGCAGGAGACCCGCACCGCTGTACTAGGCAAGGTCCTATTGGAGGTGGTTTGCCATTGCCTTCCTCCGCCCGTAATGGTGATGAATGATGATGATGAAGTTGACACAACAACACCCAGTCATCTCGAGACAGGGAAAATCCCTGACCCCACCGGGAATAGTTTGGTAATTTTCACATCTGTCAACACCTGCTTTCTTTGGGATTCGAATTATTATATTCTTCTTGAAGTCTGAGGGTATTTCGCTTGTCTCATACATTTAGTTCACTAGATGGTAGAGTTTTGTGGCTCTCCCAAGGCTGTCAATAGTTCCAATGGAATGTTGTCTACTCCCAGGGCCTTGTTTCGACTCAGGTCTTTCAGTGCTTTGTCAAACTCTTCATGCAGTATCATATCTCCCATTTTATCTTCATCTACATCCTCTTCCATTTCCAAAATGTTGCCCTCAAGTACATCGCCCTTGTATAGACCCTCTATATACTCCTTCCACATTTCTGCTTTCTCTACTTTGCTTAGATCTGGGTTTCCATCGGAGCTCTTGATATTCATACAAGTTGTTCTCTTTTCTCCAAATATCTCTTTAATTGGAAAGCGAAACTGTGTCAAGACTTGTTGCATAGTAAAGCCATTTACTGTGTATCACAATGCTTCTGAGAATTAAATGTTAATGGCACTGTTTACTAACAGAACCCTTTCTCAGTCTGCCTCATGAGGCTAAATGGACACCAATCCGAGTAGTCAACACAAAACAAGTCTGTGGTATTTATTTTGAATCTAACTTGAGACTTGTATGTTGACCAGCAATAACTAGACTGACATGATAATGACAATTACATAGATGATTTTACACAAGGAGATAAAAGTTTTGGATAGAAAAACTTATGAGTTTTCAACATAAAGAATAGTTAATCGAGATTATTCTTAGTCATGGAAAATCCTACCTCACCCTGTATATGCCTTGAATGCACTTGGGCAAATAACAGACCACTAGCACTGCTAATATTTCAAAAGCAGTTACATAAAGCCTTTTTAGTCCTGGTAACAGCAGACTTACCTCTTCTGATATTTACAATGTCTGTTAGTTTGTAATTTTTCCACTGCTCTTGTATGTTTCTCATGTCAATTTGTATGACACTGTGTCATTTTGTAATACTATTATTGAAGTGTAGTGTTCTACAATTAACAATGCCAATATATTTATATGTTAAAAAGAAGCAGTGGCTTGGCCAAATTACTGAGAAATATATTACTAATGATGGCATTATGCACATCCAGGCTTCTCAATACTCAATAATGTGATGGACAAATGTGAACTTACAAGCACCTACATATAGTTTCATTATATTCCTTGACTACATCTGTATCAGTGTATGATGAGTACCTTATACATTGGTCTTGGCACCATTTCTCTTGCTCTACATTGGCTGTCCTTAATTACACAAGTATTTATTGATATCATAGGATAAAACAGCTGTCATTATATCTAGACAAGATGATATGGCAATAATTCTTATAAAATCTTTTTGGCGCAATTCTGCTGAAATAGTACCAAACATATTGAGCTGGCATACAGTTTAAATCTATACAGTGTGCAAATAGTTTATTGTTGTTGTTGCTGTTACAGGTTTTTAGCACCTTTTAAACCCTTTTAGAATATTCACCAGGTTATAAGCTCACTGTTATTTTACTGACCAACAATATCTGGCAGCATATTTTTACAGTAATTGCTAAGTGTTACACGTTTAACACACAGTGTCCAGTACAACACATTTTGATCTCTTAGTCAAAAATATGAATCCTAATATCAGTAAAAGCATGATATGTCATGAATTAACAGAACAATGTTCAACCCCAAAAACTACAAACAGAAAAGTCAACAACGTGTTGGGTACAATTTGAGTGTCTTCAGTACATTTCGAGTGCAATTTCAATTATGATGAAGACGCGAATGAATCAATGTACAAACTTCTAAGCATCTGATCACAAAAATACTTCTTTCTGAATTACTAACATTTCACCAAATAAGGCATACTTCTTGTTGCTGTTGTTGTTGTTGTTGATGATGATGGTGTTGGTGATGGTAGTGTCATCGCTTTCGGTCTGAAGATGGATTTGACGCAGCTCTCCATGCTACTGTATCCTGTGCAAGCCTCTTCATCTCTAAATAACTACTGCAACTGCTCACTGTATTTATCTTTTGGTATCCCTCTATGAGTTTTACACCCCACACTTCCTTCTAATACTTAATTGGTGATCCCTTGATGTGTGAGAATTTATCCTACCAAACAATCCCTTCTTCTAGTACAGTTGCACAAAAAATTTCTTTTCTCCCCAGTTCCATTCAGTACCTCCTCATTAGTTACATGATCTACCTATCTAACCTGTAGCACTACATCCTCTTCCAGTTCTACAATATTGCCTTCACATTCATTTCCCTTGTATAGACCCTCTATATACTCCAACCTTTCAGCTATCTGTTCTTTGCTTAGGACTGGTTGTACATCTGAGTTCTTGAATTCATGCAGCTATTTCTCTTTTCTCCAAAGGTCTCTTTAATTTTCTTCTAGAAAGAATCTGTCTTTCCCCTAGTGATAGATGCTTCTAAATACTTAAATTTATCCTCTAGTCATTTTGCACTTCTTATCAATCTTATTTTTTAGACATTTTTATTCCCTTTTGCCTGCTTCTTTCTGTTTCCTCCTTTCATCAATTAAATTCAATATCTCTTGTGTAATCCCAGGCTTTCTACCAGGCCTTGTTTTTTTACCTATTTGATCATCTGCTGCCTTCAGTATTTCATCTCTCAAAGCTACCCATTCGTCTTCTACTGCATTCCTGTCCCTGTTGCAGTCAATTGACACCTAATGCTTCCTCTAAAACTCTAAACAACCTCTGGTTATTTCAACTTATTCGGGTCTCATCTCCTTAATTTGATACCTTTATCTAATTTCTAAGTTTTAATCTAAAGTTCATAACAAAAAAATTGTGGTCAGAGTCCACCACTGCCCCTGGAAATATCTTACATTTTAAAATTGGTTCCACAATTTCTGTTTTACCATTATATAATCAATTTAAAATTTTCTGGTGTTTCCAGGCCTCTTTCACAAACACAACAACCCCCTTTTGTGAGTCTTAGATATTAGAATAGTATTGGGAAACAAAGACACTATTCAGAAAAATAAAAAGGATAATATTTTAGGTAATTCATTGAGTATATTTCTACTGATAGAAATAATGACGATCTCCACAGCACTACACTATGACAAAATGGGAGGCCTCTATTTTGTGGTCAGTATCATACATAGACACCATATAGAGAGAATACAGGACTTTACATACAACAAGAACATACAGTTTAAAGGTAGGAAAGATTACGTCATTGAAGTACATATCTTTACTTCTGTTGCAAATCCATTCCAGTCACTGGGTGACCATCATCAGTGCTAGAATTAAAGCCACCTGGACTCCTAAATGATGATCACGCAGTGATAGAAATTTATCTTCAACAGAAATAAAGATTTCTACTTCTATGACCAATGGTGACCCTCCTAATCCTGGTTATAATTCACTGGCATCGGGTTCCGTTAAAAAATTGGCTCTGGTAAGAATTGTTTTAGGACTGACATATCTTACTTGGAAAGCCTCATTCTTGTCGGTCTGAAGAGTACACTGTGTTTTCTGAAAACTTCGTAATTCGAAGGTTCATTTTCAGATAGCCTTTGGTTTGCAGCTATTGACACAGACCATGGGATCTCCACACGTTTCCAGTTTGGCTTCCATATAATACAGCCGATGTATCGTAAGTTCATCTGAAGCTTTTTAAATGAATGAAGAAATGACGGCTGAATTTAGTTAATATTTCAGAAACTTTCCATGCCTATGTAATCAAGCATCAAAAGGATTTTTGGTCAAATATTTAAAAAATGGTATCTAAGTGTTTATGAATACTAACACACTAAATTTCAAACACTCAAATGACCTGCATGTGGCCACAAAGTTACACCCAACTGCTTGCCAACTGGGATTGCCTAGCTCATTGCCACGTTTTGTTTTCCTACTCTGTCTAGTGTTAACATTAGTGAATAATTCTTATCCATTGTAGGTAGAATACAACACTGCAACTGTTGAAGTTAAAGGTAATTTATAATGATTAATGATAAGCTGCAACCAACTGTTTTATATACATGTCTTTTCCCATGAAGACATTTCAAGATACATGTAAACATTTGAAGATGGGGTGAACATAAAATGAATGTACTCTCACAAATGCATGTTTTGAAACACAATTTGTTCGCTTGGTGTGTCGAGAAAGGGGGCGACATTCATATTGGTGCATTATTCCACAGTAAGTTTTGATTTATGTGCTATGAGTGCTACTGTCACTTCATGTGATGAGGCAACCCACAAGCTTAAACCAGTAGGTGAATAAGGCCTGCGGGTCACTTAAAGTTGCCCATTCCCATTTATACCAATTTAAGGACACTGAGCCAAACGTTAATCAAAATAATTTCTATGCCTAATATGTATATGCAGGTCTTTCTTGTTACCACTGAGCAAGTAAGAACTTTATATTTCTTGTAAAATTTTATTACACACCTCTTCAAATAGGTATCATGTACAAAGCCAATACAAGTCACTGCAGAGCTTCAATCATATGAAGTCCACCATCGGTCAATCCTTGGCGAGCTATAGAAGAGTGCAGTGAAATTTATGGTCAGTCAGTACGTATCATGGATATACTATGTAAATTTTATGAACAGAGCGCATAGTACTGCTAGTGATTACCATTCAGAAAGCTAGTCACAAAAAGTAAGCATCAAGAAACATTTATTAAGGACAATGTATTATTGTCACTTGGACAATTTTGTAACACTCCTCGAGTTCTCGATACGTTGATCATTATCAAGACACACAGTGAAAATAAATGTACAACCTTTTTTAGGACATAAAGCCTGGCTGTTGATTGACCACTGTGGAGACTAAGTAAGAGTCACTGACTTAAGATGCCAATAAACCGGTTGCCCCTCAGAATTCTAAGTCCAGCCATCTGCTCAATTTGGCAACACTGTAAGATGTGGAAGTGTATGGACAAACTGTTGTCTTCTGCTCAAAGTGCTTGTAGTCAGCTAGCGGTAAGCATCGCACAACATAGACAAAGTCACGAGTTTGAGTTTACTCCTTTCTTTATTTTTTAAACAGTATTTTGGCTCTCTGCTAAGAGTATCAGCCTAATGGAATCTCAATGATAATTTGCTTTACTTTCTAACCCACTAGTAACAAAAACCTTCCAGAAACAGTTCCACTGAAGACCTTTTGGCTGCATCAAGATCAGAACAGTTTATGCTTGAGAGTTTCCTTGCCCTATAGCAGCCACTGACCACTGACTGTCTGACGCATGTTGCCATTTGATGAATTTAACACAGCACAGCATGCAACGACACACATTGGCCACATTTCTGCTCTCATACTGGTAAGTATAAAACAGTTTTTAATTGTATATTGAGTTTCTGCCCAAAATAACTTTGATTAACCAAGTGAATACTGTGCAATAGCACTACACACTTAGGCTACCACAAGCGTATTTATCAAGTATAATTTGCGTTGCAGATACATATTGCATTTAAGATATTCAATTCTCATGAAATTGTTTAAGCATTATTGGAGAGCTATTCAATAAGTAAAACAACACACACATTTTCTGGAAGCATGTTGGCTTTATTCAGGATTCTAATACAATATTTGATTCCCCATTCTTCTGGTTACAAAACCACATTTTTCAACACAATCTCCATTCAATGTGATGGCCTTATGCCACGTTACTGGGAGGACCTGTGTGCCCAAGTGGTATGACTCTACTGGTTGATGTCAGAGCCAACGTCTTGCTGCATCAATAATCTCCCCATTGTCCACTTACTGTTTCCAGTGGAGTGCATTCTTCATTGAGCCAAACAGATGGAAATCAGATGGTGCATGGTCTGGGCTGTAAGTTGGATGAAGAAGCCCAGATCAATGGAGTTTTGTGAGCTGCTCTCAGGTGCGCGGATTTGTGCGAGACCTTACATTGTCATTGGGAAAGAGAAGTTAGTTCGCATTTTTGTGGCGATGAAGATGCTGAAGTCGTTTCGTCAATTTCTGAAGATAGCACAATACGCTTCAGAGTTGATCCTTGCACCATGAGGGAGGACATCAAACAGAATAACCCCTTCAGAGTCCCAGAAGACTGTTGCTATGACTTCACCAAGATTAGAGGTGGCGTGGTGTCACTGCACGGATTGCTGTTTTGTTTCTGGTTCAAAGGTATAAACCCCTGTGTTTCATCACCTGTTATGCTGTTCAACAAAAAATTATCACAATCAGCTTCGTAATGCACAAACAATTCCCCACAGATGGTCCTTCATTGCTCTTTATGGTCTTCTGTTAGGTAGTGAGGAACTCGGCGAGCAAACACCTTTAAGTACTCCAAATGCTGGACAACTGTGTCAGCACTACCAACAAGTGTCCAGTTCTGCAGCAAGGTGTTTCATCGTGATCCATTGATCACCTCAAATGAGAATGTCCACATGTTCTAACATTGAAGGATACACAGCTGTGTGCGACCTGCCAGCAAGCAGGAGATCCGACAGATTTGTGCGACGTTGTTCGGTGCCTCGCCCAAGGATTCGCCATGCTCTTACTCACTGACAGGTCTCCATAGACATCCTGCAAGTGCCCATGAATATATCTGTGATGCTCTGCTTTTATGCAAAAAGGGACTCAATGGTAGCTCTCTGCTTGGAATGCATCTCCATTGAACACACCATGGTCCTTCATTGCTCCCATTTTGAAGGTTATGTACAGTGCTGCTACCTATCAAAACTTCATGAAAATATAGGGACTGAAGCAGAAATATTCCACAATGTCCCACAACAACTTCTGCATTTTTCCAACCAAAACTGGCAGAGAAAAAAGAAGTGTTGCATCACTTACTGACCACCCCATCGTAAAAGAGAGTTGCAAGTGGAGAAAAGTTATAACATTTGTGATATATTGTTCGCTTTGGGTTTAATAGGGAGGTTTGGGAGAAGAGGGTATCTCGGAATGTTTGTATCATGTGGAGCTAGTGGTATCAGACAAATCATGTCAGAACAGGATTTTCTTGTTTCAAGAGAGACCATTTCGGCACAGGAAATCTCAATAATTGACACATGTAATGAAATGTGACCAAATAACATTTGTGTGAGATTAGCTTTCAATATGCAAAGTTCAGTGTAGGAGTACTGCATGTTCTAATTTGAAGCAACAAAACTAAAACGGATGAGCATTACTACATTTTTGCTTCAACTTAGTAAGAAGAAATTAATGGCTGTGTCCTGACAAAAAGACACAGTCAACCAAAGGATGGTGTGAACATATATTTTGCACCCGTTGGCACAAAAAGGATGTCGTGCACTACCAACTCCTCCCCAGGATTGTGTCCACCACAATTGGCATTTCTTGCCAACAACCGAAACACCTTTTGATTGAAGTATAAGAAAATCAGCCAACAAAACTGTATTAAGTATTGGTCCTACACAATAATGCATTCTGCTGATTTAACAAACAAAACTATCCACGAGTTTGTTTTCCTTACGGATTGTAGCTGCAATATGAAATGAAATACTTAATAGCTGTAAATGATATCTGTCACTACAGTTTGCTTCACTCTTTACCGCTTGTTATAGTATCATTTTTGCATGTGTAATAATTCTTTGTCAACCCACTTGTTCAGTCAGCAAGCCAATGACATTCCAGAAAAAAATGTATTAATAGTCGCTTATTTGATTTTTGCTGCTTTGAATTGGACTTGAAGTAATCCTACATATGACTTCTGAACATTGCCTATTGAATGCTAATGTCACACAAATGTACATAAGTTATCAACACTTCCTGACAGTGGAAATATTCTGCACCAGAATAATCTTTCCTGAAACAAGTTTTCTAACGTGATAGGTCCGAAAGCACTCGCCCTAAACATAAAACAAATGTTTCAAGCTGCCTCCAACTTACTTTCTCCAGTAGCCAAACTGGTTTCATTTTTAAGGCTGAACATCTACTTCAAGGATGTTGTGGAAAGTTATTTAAAATTCATTTAATGTTCCTAGAAATCAACAACTTGATTTTAGAAGAAGATTTCCAAAAAACACTATTAACAGACCAGTCAACTCACAAACGGTGATTACAGACTGAGCACAGGCTCCGATTGGGGAAAGACAACGGCCTCCCCCCCCCCCCCCCCCCCCAGTTGTTTGAGCCCTGTTCAGGGTGTATGCGTGGACAAGGAAAATAAATTCTCGGATTTTTCCCAGATTTCCCGGTTAAAAATACACTTTCTCCCGGGTGAAAACACACTTTTTCCGTGTTAAGTGACAGTATATTTTCCCTGCAAAACTTATCGATCCTTTGAATGGTTATGGGTTTATACACAGGCATTGAATTTCCAGGCCGGAAAATATCTTTGAAGTGCAGCAACATGTGCGCTGCGTCTTTTCATATTACGAAAGTATACATTGGAATGCCACCAAACACCACTGTTACTTTATGAATCATTGAAATCGAGATTGCGATGCACTTTTGTAAGCCAGTTATTGCTCATGTCACGTCATCTAACCAGCCGATGACAGAGGATATTCAGAGCACAGGACATGTGATGTAGCCAGCCAACAGCAACGTCACTGTCAAGTAGCACGAACACACAAACAGGGAAACTTAATAGTTTAAATTAATATACATAGTGTTGCTACAAGGAAAGCAAAGCGTTCACATATAATATTGGTCTCTGAGGTTAATAGGCTACAACAGAAGCTAAGCTTTCTGCATGTAAGGTTGATCTTTTTGCCCGTGTTATACTTTAAGATATATCACATAAATGTGCCAGTAAAATTTTTAACAATAACATAAATGTCTGATCTTCAGGGTTTGAAATTATTCTAAATGGCTCGTCATCAAAGAGTTGATTTTTAAATGAGAGTCAAACGCTCTGTGATTTAATAAATTCATGGTACATTCTCGAACATAGTTCAACTTACGTAAAAGGATATTTACTTTGAAAGTAATGCTTTTCAAACAACCATTTGCAATAGTTTCGCGCGACCTGTTAGAAAGCTTTTCAAACCACCATTCGCAATAGTTTCGCGCGACCTGTTAGAAATAGGTTCATTTCAGCAGTTGCTAGAGAGCGTAGATAACAGGCGACACCGTGCTTGCGCAGCTACCATGGCTTAGGAAGCCCGTACGTACATACATGTAAAACTTTGAAAGAAACAAGACATCAGAAAAGAAACAAGACATCAGAGGATACTCCATGAGCATCAGAATTTCGTGAACCATACTAAAATGTGTACGTTTAAAATGCATACTTAAAGTGCACATTCGTATATCCAGATTCCCAGTGAAGTATACCTCAACCTTACATTAAGCTTTTCAGTGTGGTTTTTGGGATGTAAATTTTCTTGGAGCACCAATACTGTGTTATATCATGTTTGGTTCTTTATTATGGCATAATGCCATACGTGCTAGAAAATAAAACGTGCACTTGAAATGCTGCGAACAGTTGAAACTAGCCAGTACTGTGGAATTAAACATTTCGTTTGAAATACATTGACTGCCTCTGCCGAAAAGGTTAGGAAAAGTCAAATTTCTTAAGCAAACAGACAAAAATAACTTCATTGTTCTGCAAGGCAATTAATGCTTGACTGTCAGAAAGGTGGAAATAAAATAAAATCTGAAACTAATAACATATTTTAGCCTTCCATAATTAGTGAATGTGTTTTAATTCATTTGTCGGCCGAAGTGACCGTGCGGTTCTAGGCGCTACAGTCTGGAACCGAGCGACCGCTATGGTCGCAGGTTCGAATCCTGCTTTGGGTATGGATGTGTGTGATGTCCTTAGGTTAGTCAGGTTTAATTAGTTCAAAGTTCCAGGCGACTGATGACCTCCGAAGTTAAGTCGCATAGTGCTCAGAGCCATTTGAACTATTTTTTAATTCATTTGATAGCGCCTGGCCACAGATATCCGTTTTGTTTTCATTTGACGTGAGAGTAAACGAGGGAGAAACAGCAAAATCACTAAATATAAACATGGGTCACATGTAGACTACCCACTAAACTCAGACTGCTCTGCGCATCATCCCCTGATCTACGATATTTGCTAACCGGGTCAATGCAAAAAAAATAAATAAATAAATTTAAAAAAAAATCAAATTTTCAAAAATATGTTCATCTTGTAGTGCACATCTTCCTGAAAAGTCCGAAACATATAACATATGTGTTCGAGGAAATGTAAGACATGTTGTTTGGTCTTAAGTATGCCAAAGTGCAGTGCCACACCTCATTAGACAGCATTCTTCTATCACATGTCACTGTATTTCGTTCCGTGGAATTTAAATGTGTATATTTAGTATAATGGATGCCATCAAACTATATTCAGGACAGTGGAAATTGAAATGTCCTGTGGTGCCTCTCCTGCTCCCATTTGGCCAGTTTGACAGTCTGGCCCTCTTTCTTTTTTTAAAACACCTCGCTCTTCATAGCGGATGGGATTATTTGTAGTCGGGAGAACAAGAACTCTTCAGAAAATATGCCCTCTTTATTGCCTATTAGCTAATAACTTGCTGTTTTGTGTGACATAAAATTAAATATAGGATACATAAAACCAATAAAGACAAGAGATAAGCAACAAAGTACACATTTCTTCAATTCTTAGCTACCAGACTTTTTGTCTCTCTAATCTTGCTACAGCTTTACATGGTGTGGTTTCCTTTCTGTGAAAGTATCTATTACCTCATCAAAGTTCGTCAAACGTTTTGCTACATGAAAAATCGAAATGTTGTTATCTAATACTGAAAAAGCTGTTAACACAAATATTACCCAAGACTGGTGTGGTTTCTCGATCTGATTATGTCTATTTTGTCACTGTCTGCCTAATAAAACAAAATAGGCCTTTCTAATACTGCAGCAATTTTGTAACATACACCAAATAAACGAGACTGTTTTGTCAGAAATGGCCATTTTTATAACAAGACAGAATATAATTCACGAAGTACCAATATCAAATGCCTATTAGGCCTACTACAAGCAAAAAGCTTAAGGTTAGGAAATAGTTTCACATTTCATTCACACGCACCAGTTTCTCAAGCATGAGATCAAAAAGTAGTATTATGAAATTGTTATATAAATTTCCAATCGTCTTATTCTTCCATAATTTGTATAATGTCCCCGTTTCTTCTCCTTCCTCATTCAAACAAACAATCTTGTCATCACCAATTGTGTAACTATTCCTGTCATGGTCAAAATTTGTTCGCCGATTAACTTCACTAACCCTGCTAGAATCACAGGTTTAGTTCTCCCGTGATTATTCTCCGGATAGGCGTTGTTGCATATTCGTACAACACGTTTTCCGTGTTACTTCCAGAATAGAACTTACGCAGCTGCTGGCCAGGGACAGTACAACTGGTCCTTACTAGTGTAGCGATCTGGCCAAAAATTTTCTGTCAAAATTTCATTTTCTTGGATACATCGAGAAGACAATATGTAATCTTTCTCACCTATTATTCCTGTTAGTAATTTATTTCCATTCTGGTAGTCTGAATCTAAGGATTTTGCTAGTAATTATAACAACATTGATCATTCGCAAACCCAATCAACCACATAATCAGACGGCAATTGGCATTCATCAGTTTGGCTTTACTCCGCTCAGCTCGTATAGCCCTGTTCCCTTTAGTTTGGAAAAGTTTATTTCTAGATGCGACGAGGATGTGTTCAAAAATGTTCAAAAACCAACAGGGATGTGCTTCAGAATCATATGAATAATCGATAGACCAACGTGCACTGGATACTAAGCACTTTGTGAAACAAGATTTTTTCCTCAAGAATATGAATTTGGTGCCCCCTTTTCCCGGTAGCATCTAGCTGCTTGCTGCGACTACTTGCACAGTCAACAACCACATTCCTGTAGCCAGAAGCGGGACAATGTACTGCTCAAATGCGACTCAATTGCGCATGCTCACGAGTCCGCTCGTAACTGCTAAAACGAGTCTCGCTCGTAACTGCTAAAACGAGTCTCATGTAAACAGTTGTGATTTCACACTCATCGGAGGCAATTTGTTGTTATGAAGCATAGCATAGTCTTCCTAAAGCCTTTGACACATTTTGCTGTTGGCACACGCTTGCACGAGCACTGTGTGTCGTTGTTGTATATGACACATTTCCTTTGCAATTTAAGTTATTTTAGTTTTTTCCTCTCGTTTATGTTTTATTGTTGAAGAGTTATTCTGCAGTAGCGGGATACAGTAATATCCTGTGTCAGAGTACTGGTTCTTACCAGTGAATGTTACAAAAGTTTAACTGAAAACTAAAACAAGGAAAAATTCCCGGAATTCTAAAAAATTCCCAGGTTCCCGGTTTTCCCCGGATGAAAAAATTCCCGGGTTTTTCCCGGATCGCCCGGTTGTCCCAGGTCGTATACACCCTGCTGTTATTTTAAGCAATTTAGGAATGGAAGACTTAAAACTGAAAGTTTGTCAGAGTACCTGAACCGTTACCCTACTCTAATGAGTGTCAGTGCATGAATGGGCATACAAGAATTCTCCACCATTACTATCTAAATCACAAAGAAGATAGTTCTACATATTAAAAGATTAACCATTATTGCTAACCGTTCTTTACGTTCCCTTTCTTGTCGTTGTCTCTCACCCTCTTTTTGTTGTAACCGCTCTTCCTCCTCTTTCTGCTGTTTTAGCTTCTCTAGTCGGCTGGATTGCCGCCTTGGCTGATATTCAAGCAGGCGCTTTCTGAAAAAGTAAATATGAAACATTAGGAAAGCAAGATCATTTAGACAGAAAGAGTGGTATATTTCATATGTAATCCTGCACATTCAACCACCTCAAAGAGATCATTCTCAGCTCCCTTCCATCTGACCAGGAGAAAAAGCTCAGTACCAATATTACAAAACATTTCCTGTGCAGTACACCATGATAGTGAAACCTCCACTTCAAGAAGTTGCATTAATTCTATCCATGTTGCAGTCATTCTACCCACAATGATTCACACAGCCACTGACAACTTCAGAGAACAGTTTCACAATTGAATTACTAATGATGGTCACAGAATTGAGTCAGGTACACTTTAAAACTGATTTTGAAAATTGTTACATATCTGCTTCTCATACATAAATAAATTTTAAAGGTGACTGTACTGCTTAATTTTTGGTGTTTTTTGAAAACAGGAATATATGACTCCAAATGTGAGTTACTTCTGCTGTCTTGTGTAGTTGAAGACCAAACTAGAAATGTTAGGAGGTAAGTTGAAATTTTACATCCTGTTTACAGTGATCTGGTTGAGTATGGCCTATGTGCAGTTCATATGTGGACATGCTATATATTGCAACAACTGGACAGTAACTTGCAATATTAAATTATGGTTAAAAATGTAAGACAGAATAATATTTTACATGTACAGTATCAACCATTTTACTTTTGCTATGATGATTAATGTCTGGTAGTTTCACTTGTGCACTTATAATTTCCTGATAAGTAGCCACAAATGTTTCTGCAGTGTTCAATCCTGAGTACTTCTATTTACATGATGTTATATTAATTGAAATTCAACATTACCCATCAGCACTGCATTTTACAATCTTTTCTTTTTCATGTTCACTATTCTGTCACTCTCGGCAAGTATTGTATTGCACATATTTAATTAACATGAACAAAATCTTACTGTTTTTCAAATCATGTCATTCTGAATAAAATGCTCAAGCTTTTGACAACTGTTACCACCACCACCATTACCACCACCACAACCAGGAGTAGAAACCCCCGACTGTCATGACTGTCACGGTGTTATTGCTCCACTTACACAAGCACACCAGCAGTGTTGGAATCTTCCAGAGAGTGCTGAAGAGACACAGGTGCAGCAAGCTGATTTGAGCATCTCTTAGCAGCTCTGGCCTGTTGCGAGATAAAGAGTGATTTCAGGTGGCATGAGGGCTCTGAGTACATTTGAAACTGTCACTCCCACCTCCCTATGAGTATCAAATATCTGTCTTGGCTTTCATTCCGTGTCCAAAGGAGTCCCAATACGATGACATATAAATCAAGACTGTTGTCTTTTCAAACTGTATTTTGTGTCTTGTCTCCAGCCAATGTTCAGCCACGGTCCACTTCACAATTTCCCTAATATTTGATGTCATTTGTGTTCAGTAAAATACTCAATGGCAGCAAAAACTGTTTGGCTTAAGTATATGCTGCTGCATTTGCAGAAGACACCATAAACACAGGGCACTACGAATTTTGTTGTCTTTAATGGGGCGTAACATATCTCATATCTCAGAGGTGGGTGGAACACTGGTCTCGACTCCTATCTCTGCAGCACATGTTGCTGGTCATTGCCCCACACTATGAAAGGAATGAAGGCTTAGGCCCTCCCATTTCATGATGCAAACTTCAGCAATGGCACCTGCAAGTGTTCACAACTTTTCCCTTCATGTATCCATTTTCTCTGAGCATAAATTTCAAATGCTCCAAAAAGACTGTAGACAACTGTCATCAGAAATCATCTTTGCTTCACATATTAACAGGATCACTTTCTGTGTACAGGGCGATGAAAACTATTTGCATTCAAGACCCAGTCAGTGCGGGTTGGTTTTCTGTTAACTATATGACCTTCCTTATTCGGCATCATGGGGAAAATGCACTGCAGCTCTTTGTCAAACTAATGAGCAGTGTACCTTGAAACTGAATTTACTTGCAAGGAGGAGAGGGATAGTAAGCTACCATTCTTGAATATTTTAGTTGATCAGAAACCAGGAGGCCAGTTTGTTCATTCCGTGTACAGGAAACCAACCTACATTCGCTAGTACTCCAAATAGTTTTCACCACCCTGCACACAAGAATATGGATCTGAACACATTAGTATACGGAGCGAAGATTACTTCTGACAAAAGCCACCTACAGTCTGAATTGCAGCATTTGAGACTAGCCTTAGAAGAAAATTTTAGCACACAAAATATGTTTTGAAAAGACAAAGAGTCTTGGCTCAATCATCGTCATACTGGGACTCAATTGTAAAGAAGGAAACTGAGATTAGAATAAACTGTAACATTTTTAACCAAGACTGGCCGTACACAGTAGGGCATGGGGCTGGGGCCTTGCACGTCAAACAGAAGCAAAGAAAGATGTGTGGCACTTATGGTGAGGCAAGAGTGACAGTTTCATTTGAGACTCCCACCCCTTGCACCACCTGCTGTCACTCAGTGACATGGTGGGAATGAGTTTCTAGGAGCTGCCCATCTTGCCAACCCATGCATGTGTTACTTCAGCCTTTTCTGGGAGACTCCAAGCACTATTACCACATCTATATAAGCAAAACACCATGCCAACCTCAGCAGCCAGTGATATTTTACTACTGATCCAGTGGTATTTTAATACTGATGTTAGTGGAAATAGCTGTTGAAAGCTCGAGTATCTTATTCGAATCACGCAGCTTGAATGCCAATAAGATTTTATTGAAACATGCCCCCCAAGAGCACACTTCATTAACATTCTTCTAAAATTCATGCTTTATCTTATCAATGGTGTCATACAAAAGGCTATACTTCTGTTTACAGAGGTGAATACACAACAAAAGGCAGGGCATGGTGGCCAAGATGCTGATGTGACAAATTGTTTGCTGTGGCCTCCACCACAGACTACCAACACAGATTTAGAAAACACTGTTCTTGTGAAACACAAGTAGCTCTTTACTCACTCAAAATGTTGAGTGCTACTGACAATGGATTTCAAATTGATTCCGTATTTCTAGGTTTCCAGAAGGCTTTTGACGCTGTACCACACAAGTGGCTTGTAGTGAAATTGCATGCTTATTGAATACTGTCTCAGTTATGTGACTAGATTCATGATTTCCTGACAGAGGGGTCACAGTTCGTAGTAGCTGATGGGACGTTATCGAGTAATACACAAGCGATTCTGGCATTCTAAAAGGAATCCGTTAAACTTTCATTACACGATAAACCAGTCAAATCTGAAGTCCATAAATTCAACTACATACCTAGGAATCACAATTATGAACAACTTAAATTGGAAGGAACACACAGAAAATGTTGTGGGGAAGGATAAACAAAGACTGCATTTTATTGGCAGGACACTCAGAAAATGTAACAGATCTACTAAAGAGACTGGCTACACTATGCTTGTCCATCCTCTTTTAGAATACTGCTGCGCAGTGTGGGATCCTTATCAGTCAGTCTCCCCGAAATAGGGGAGAGAGAGTCATGGACATGAAACAGGATTTGGTGTGGATATCATTAAAACAAAGGCATTTTTCATTGTGGCGGAATCTTCTCACAAAATTTCAATCACAAACTTCACCGCACTTCCTCCAAATGCGAAAATATGCCAATCTACATAGGAAAAAAAGATGATCATAATAAAACATGCGAAGTCAGAGCTCGCATGGAAAGACATACATGTTCCCTTTTTCCCCATGCTGTTAGAGACTGGAATAATAAGAGAATTATTGTGAAGGTGGTTTGATGAACCCTCTGCCAGGCACTTAAGTGTGATTTGAAGAGTGTCCATGTACATGTAGATTTATCTGTTGTATGATACAGCATACAGTAGCAATAACAATCTGATATTATCAAAACACTGCTGTAAATAAAACGTTATTACAAGTTTGTGTGGCCCATAATCCAACATTTCCTAGGTGCTTAAACTTGAACAACTGTTCCCACTAAAGATAGTAAAAACAATATGGATTCCAGAAACTGATAGTGCTGATTGTGCATGTGAACAGAAGCACAATCAGGACAGAGATTGTGAAGGCTTCAAAACCAAAAATACTAAGGAAAACATAATGCCTTGTAAGTTCAGAAAGACAAAAAATTTGTGAATAAATGAATCCTTACCTAAGGCTGTTCCAACACTGCCCACACTGGGTGCAGACACCACTAAATGCATGCCAGTCAGCAGCAGATTGGTAGAGATAGTTTGGGCTACTCACCAGTTCTCTTGCACAGACTCAGACACTGTTCTGTTGCACACAGGGGCTGTTAGCCCACCCTTGTGTTCATATACTCCACAGAGGCATATGATCGAGTAGGCTACAGCCCAGCAATCTATCTACCTGTGTATTAGCTGTTTGCCCACTCATGCTCACAGGAGCCCAGCCATCTGCGTATGGGCATTCAAGTTGGAATAGCATGCCTAAAGCCTTATGCAGTAAATTTACATTCATCACTTTTATTCACTGATATAAATGTGCACCAAATGTAATAGAGCTCCAATCTTTAAAATAATGGGATTCATGCACAAGTACAAAAGAAAGTAATCTTCCACAATGATGTAACCTCAGATTCATTTCTGTAAGAAATGAGGTGACCACTGGACAGTCCAGGATAAACTGGTCACAAACAAAATAGCAGACTCTTCTAGTTCTAACTGGTATTTTAAATATGATCTACTCATGTACAACAGCAGCAGACTGTGGCTAATGGATTGGAATTAATTTCCACATCCGCTTCGTTTCCTGGAAGCAAAATGTAACTCAACAGCAGATTGTGAATTTCATCACTAGGCATGGTACACTAGAAAAAATATACTACTCAGAGACAGTAAGAAGCTTCCTGCTTTAGAAGTTATGGCAAATTTTCTTCATCGGTTGTACATTGTTTGTTATGTATCCACATAACTGTAGTTATTAGGTTATTAATCTATCCATTTGCATTTTCAATTAATTCAACAGATGTTTTGTGATGGCACTTCTATATAATGTTCTTGAGATTTTTACCAGACAAGTATTGCTTTGCAGTCTTATCAATTTTTCTGGGGCCAGTCTAATCCTGCTGTGCGAACAATCATTTTTATTTTGTTCTTACCTTTCAAAAAATTAAAAAAGCACAGAGCAAAATGCTCACAACACTTTCATTTAAACATATGAGTGTGCATACATTATGTGATAACTGTTTACTGTATGAAGTGCATCCCATACATATTATAAATGTTAATGTTAGTGTTGCCCTTTGATTGTGGCACCATACACAATCATTAACCTGGCTCCAGGGAGGTAGGGTGCCCTTCCCTTTTCCCCCACTGGGGTAATTCCTGTCTGGCGCGTCCACGTCGCGGGGGTGGGCATCCTACACTTCAGTAGGCCGGAGTGATAGGATGGCTGAGTTCAGGCAGGGACCCAATCCCGTGGGGTATAACACGGAACCCATGCCCAGGGTTACGGGTGAAGACCTTAATGGCAGCGACGGCGGAGAAGGAAGACTTCGGAACGGCGTAGCTGGCAGATGAGGCAACCCTCCTTTCTGGGGATTAAATGAGAAGGGAACCACTGCCTTGTGGTGGAGGAGAAACTCCAAAGGCTAAGGGAGACAACCCCAACAGAAAATCCTTCCTTGCGTTAGGCCTAGCAAGCCAGTAGGAAAGTCTTCACATATTGCTTTCAAAACACAGACGAGCCTCGGAACGAACCCCTCAGGATTTGACCCCACTGCTTCTTCAAGTACTGGTGCAAATGATGGGAGACCTGATGATATTCATCAGTACAAGAAGAGGAAACCAACTGGACTAAAAAATAAATATTGGCACCCTTAATATATTAACCCTCAATGGAAAAATGGAAGAAATGACAGATGTACTAACAGAGAGGAAGTTAGATATATTGGGATTAAGCGAAACAAAGTGGAAGGGAAAAGGTGAGAAGAATTTGAGAGGAGGAGGAAAACTGTACTGGAGTGGGAATAACAGGTCTGGTAGAAATGGTGTGGCAGTGATGGTGAATAAGAATGTACAAAGCTGTATTGAAAATATGAGATATATATCAGACAGGATCATAATCTTAAACCTGAGATTCCAAAAAGAAACACTAAAAGTAATCCAGATTTATGCACCTCAAGTGGGATGTGGCGAAGAAGAGAAGATTGACTTTGAAAATGTGTTAGAAAATCATATAGAGAGTGCTAATATAGTGATGGGAGATTTTAAGGCACAGGTAGGCAAAGACAGAAAGGGATTTGAGCAAGTATTGGGATGTTTTGGATATGGAGGCAGAAATGAAGAAGGGGAAAGACTCCTGGATTTGTGCCAGAGGAATGGAATGAAAATAGCAAACAGCTGGTTTATGAAGAGAGAAAGTCATGTTATCACCAGACACAGTTGGGATGGAAGAACGAAGAGTGTAATTGATTATATTCTAGTAGATAGGGAATGGGGAGAGAAAGTAACAAATGTGAAGGTAATTCCAAGTGTGAGTGTAGATGGAGACCATAGATTACTGGTGGGACAATGGAAAATGAATCAGTGTGTAAAAAATAGAAAACAGAAGAAAGAGATGAGGATATGGGATTGGAAATTGAAGGAGAGTGAATGTGCTGGGAAGTACAGAGAATTAATAACACAAAAATTTTCAAAAGAAGTTTTCTGCGATGTAGAAAAAGAATGGAGTTTACTCAAAGACACTTTAGTCGAAGCAGCACAAAAAGTATGTGGCAGAACATCTGGAAAGGAAAAAATAAGACAGACAAGTTGGTGGGATGATACCACAATCCAAGCAGTTAAAAGAAAAAATGGAGCATGGAGAAAATGGTGGAAAACTAAAAATGACGAAGACCATAAAAGATATATAGAGGAAAAGAAGAAGTGCAAAGAAATAGTGGAAACAGCAAAGGAAAAGGCATGGGAAGAGCTTACAAAAAAACTTGAAGAAGATGTGAAGAGCAATAAGAAAATGTTCTATAAAATGATGAAAAATAAAAGGAAGGCTTCTGAAGTACCAGTAAAGATGGAAACAGAGGACGGTACCATTATTGAAGATCCAGGGAATATAAAAGACCTCTGGAAAGCACATTTTAAGAAGCTGTTAAACGCTGAGGAGCAGGTACATGAGGAAACAACAAATAATGGAGAAATTGAGAGAAGTTGGGAAGCAGAATTAGGACAAATTACACAGGAAGAAATGGAAAAAGCTGTGAAGAAGATGAATGGGGGTAAAGCCTCAGGACCTGATGAAGTATCAGTGGACATAAGAGCAGCAGGTCCAGTGGGAATGCAGTGGCTATATAGAGTACTATCAAGCGTGTGGAGAAATAGTAAAATACCTGACGGCTGGAGAACAGGAGACATTGTTCCCATCTTCAAGAAAGGCAATAAAAGACTTTGTAAAAACTACAGAGGAATAACCATCATGAGTCATACAGCCAAGATTTTTGAAAGAATTTTACTAAATCGAATAAGTGAAAAGATAGAAAAGGAGCTGAGTGAAGAACAGTATGGGTTTAGGAAAGGAAGGAGCACAATCGACCTGATATTTAATATCCGTCAACGGATGGAAAAAAGTTGGGAGTACAACAAAAGGGTGATAATGGTTTTTATAGACATAGAAAAGGCATATGACTCAGTTGACAGGGAAAGACTCTGGGAAGAACTGAAGAAGATAGATATAGAAGATGGATACATTAATGTTATAAAGACAATGTACAGAGGCCACAATTGTAGAATTAGAACACCATTGGGGAACTCTGAATACTTCGAAATAAGACAAGGACTTAAGCAAGGAAGTGTTCTATCTCCTGCACTTTTTAATGTTGTGATGGAGGGAATGAATAGGGCAGTTAAAGATATAGTAAAAGAAAAAGACAAAAAGATGATTTTTGCAGATAATATGGTAATATGGGGTGATGAAGAGGTAGATGTACAGTTACAGCTTGATGCGTGGAAGGAAATAATGAAAAGGTATGGATTAAAAATGCATAAAGACAAGAGTGAAGTAATGGTATTTGGAAGAGAGAAAGGAATTAACGGAAATATTACCTTGAATGGAGAACCCCTCAAAGTGGTAGAAAGTTTCACTTATTTAGGGAGTGAAATATCTAGGGATGGAAGAATAACTAACGAAATTAATAGGAGGTTGCAGAAGGGAGGCAATTTCTACCAAACAATAAAACATCTGATTTGGAATAATGAAGTTTCAGAAAGAGCAAAACTCCTTATGTATAAGAATTATTACATCCCTATTGTCACCTATGGTGGAGAAACATGGACAATGACAGAAAGGGACTGGAGCAGACTGCAAGCAGGGGAAATGAAATTTCTCAGAGCAGTTAAGGGAAAAACAAGAATGGACAGAGTAAGGAATGTAGAGATTAGAAAGGACCTCAAACAAGAAAGTATGAGAGAAGAAATTGAAAGAAAGAGATTAAGATGGTATGGGCATGTTAAGAGGATGCATGGGCAGAGACTCCCCAAAATTATGGAAGAACTAAAGATGGATGGGAAAAGACCTCGAGGGTGCCCAAGAACACGGTGGAAAATGGGAGTGAGAATATCTGTTGAAAGGAGAGGTGTGACCTGGCAGCAAGTGGAGGAAGAAAAGTGGTGGGAGGACCAAGCCAAATGGAGAGGACTCGTCAGCACCCAGACCCGGCAGTAGCTGGAGCGGGATTCGGATATACACTCCTGGAAATGGAAAAAAGAACACATTGACACCGGTGTGTCAGACCCACCATACTTGCTCCGGACACTGCGAGAGGGCTGTACAAGCAACGATCACACGCACGGCACAGCGGACACACCAGGAACCGCGGTGTTGGCCGTCGAATGGCGCTAGCTGTGCAGCAAAAAAATGGCTCTGAGCACTATGGGACTCAACGGCTGAGGTCATTAGTCCCCTAGAACTTAGAACTAGTTAAACCTAACGAACCTAAGGACATCACAAACATCCATGCCCGTGGCAGGATTCGAACCTGCGACCGTAGCGGTCTCGCGGTTCCAGACTGCAGCGCCTTTAACCGCACGGCCACTTCGGCCGGCAGCTGCGCAGCATTTGTGCACCGCCGCCGTCACGTGTCAGCCAGTTTGCCGTGGCATACGGAGCTCCATCGCAGTCTTTAACACTGGTAGCATGCCGCGACAGCGTGGACGTGAACCGTATGTGCAGCTGACGGACTTTGAGTGAGGGCGTATAGTGGGCATGCGGGAGGCCGGGTGGACGTACCGCCGAATTGCTCAACACGTGGGGCGTGAGGTCTCCACAGTACATCGATGTTGTCGCCAGTGGTCGGCGGAAGGTGCACGTGCCCGTCGACCTGGGACCGGACCGCAGCGATGCACGGATGCACGCCAAGACCGTAGGATCCTACGCAGTGCCGTAGGGGACCGCACCGCCACTTCCCAGCAAATTAGGGACACTGTTGCTCCTGGGGTATCGGCGAGGACCATTCGCAACCGTCTCCATGAAGCTGGGCTACGGTCCCGCACACCGTTAGGCCGTCTTCCGCTCACGCCCCAACATCGTGCAGCCCGCCTCCAGTGGTGTCGCAACAGGCGTGAATGGAGGGACGAATGGAGACGTGTCGTCTTCAGCGATGAGAGTCGCTTCTGCCTTGGTGCCAATGATGGTCGTATGCGTGTTTGGCGCCGTGCAGGTGAGCGCCACAATCAGGACTCCATACGACCGAGGCACACAGGGCCAACACCCGGCATCATGGTGTGGGGAGCGATCTCCTACACTGGCCGTACACTACTGGTGATCGTCGAGGGGACACTGAATAGTGCACGGTACATCCAAACCGTCATCGAACCCATCGTTCTACCATTCCTAGACCGGCAAGGGAACTTGCTGTTCCAACAGGACAATGCACGTCCACATGTATCCCGTGCCACCCAACGTGCTCTAGAAGGTGTAAGTCAACTACCCTGGCCAGCAAGATCTCCGGATCTGTCCCCCATTGAGCATGTTTGGGACTGGATGAAGCGTCGTCTCACGCGGTCTGCATGTCCAGCACGAACGCTGGTCCAACTGAGGCGCCAGGTGGAAATGGCATGGCAAGCCGTTCCACAGGACTACATCCAGCATCTCTACGATCGTCTCCATGGGAGAATAGCAGCCTGCATTGCTGCGAAAGGTGGATATACATTGTACTAGTGCCGACATTGTGCATGCTCTGTTGCCTGTGTCTATGTGCCTGTGGTTCTGTCAGTGTGATCATGTGATGTATCTGACCCCAGGAATGTGTCAATAAAGTTTCCCCTTACTGGGACAATGAATTCACGGTGTTCTTATTTCAATTTCCAGGAGTGTAGATAGATAGAAAGTTAGTGTTCAAGTTTTTTACTCCATCACGCTGAAATGGCTGGGCAGATCTGGAAGAAATCTGGAATGGCACTTGCTTATACCCTGAAGTAACACACAGGCTAATTTTAGAAGTGTGTAGACAAGGTACTGATTGATTTGAAGAATATAATGTGAAATATGGAAACATCTATTTACTCTTTGACTTTTGAACTGTATTGTATTTGTGAAAATGTTTTTATTATTTTAAACAGGAGACCAATGTGAAACTTTAATAGTTTTAAGTAATGGCAGTATTTAGAATAAATGTAGTCATTAGAATAAGGGTAGTTGTGGAAATAAATAGAGAAACATTTTTAAAAAAGAACTGAATGATGTGAAATAATAATCACAAATTTATGAGACATCCTTGTAAACATATTTCCACGTTCTGAATAAATTTGTGTGTGAAGATTGACAATTGAATGTGTGCAGCCCTGGGTACAGAAAAATGGTGGTGGTCAAGATGATTATGAAAATAATTATGATGATGATGAAATGGGCAGCTTTTCCTTATTCGTGAAAAGCATCAGCACAGAACAACATAAATAAACTATTTATGGTTTTCAGTCCACTGCCTGATCACTGCAGACCTGCATTCTTTTCCACACTTATTGCCCCGTGAAGAGCTCTATATCCTTGTTTATCTACTCAACCAACACTATCAAGTATCAGCATCATATAATATCTGACATCCTATACAATTGTTACTTCTAACATTCAGTTGATACCAAATTAATATTGGTTAAGTTACGTATCAACTGATGGTCTTTTCTTCTGGCTGTATCAATTTTGGTTTTGTATACTATACAAGTTTTAATGTTTTCAACTCATTTCAGTCTTAGAATTATGGTATTGGCGCGTAATAGACTGTGTCTTATTATCATATTATTCACACATGACTTTTGATTTCATATTACTCCCACAAGAATTAATCCTTAGCTACGGAATTACTTTTGGGGGTCACACATGTATGAAATGACAGCCATTTTTTAGCAACAAACCAGAATTATAGCTAAAAATACATTCTGGGATAAACAGCACAAAACTGGTTGACAAGCTATCTCTCCCAACTGCACTATATGAAAATGCACTCAAAACTGTAATGTACACTTAAAAAACACGCTTGTCTATATAATGTCTATTATTCCAGAAAAAATTGCATTTATCATAATGAAAAAATTGTATTTTCAAATACCGGTAGCAAGTCAGAACAAAATAAAATAAACTGAATCAGCTGATAAAATTATGCAACCGATTTCAAAAATTCATTAATGTTATCTCAGAAACATGTAACTTCTTAAAAGTGTTTGAATTATACAAAAATGGTTAAATTACATTTATTACACAGTTATGAGCACCCCTAATTTATCATGACCTTTAATAATGGCTATTAATAATGTTACATAAACTATTAACAAAAGGCAAGTTTCGCTTTGCACAGAGTCTAAAGAACACGTTCTTTAAGTTCTTTCTTTATTTCCATTCATAATCAAAAAATACTGTTCTCAGTCCATTGATTTCAGTCTGTAACAAGCATCTTCAGGTTTGAATACAGTGAAATGGAATAGCTTTTAAACAAAATCCAGAACTGAACCAAAGTGACATAAACCTAAATCATCACCAGAAAACACAAATATAATGTGACCAAATCACTACAGCACAACAGGAAACATGATGTGAACAGTATGGCTACACAGAACAGGTATGGTTGGTTGGAGGTAAGGCACCAAAGAGCAAGGTCATCAGTCCCTCAGTCTAGGGTTCATTCACCAGAGGTAGTGATATCCACTACAAATGTCCTCAGATAATGAAAGTATGTAGGAGATGTAAAAGGAAAGAAGTGAAGGTAATAACGGTGCCACAGCTGAAAAAACGGTTAATGGAGAAGTAAAAGTATATGGATTCGGTCTGTACATAGGTTAAAGCAGACAAGTGGTTCCCCAAACTCAATTGTGCATAAGAAACCCTGCCAGCAGGCAATCCTAGTCAACATGATTATCAGCGAAGACAGACATAAAATAAAGAAAGCTGTCTAGCCAAGAGATCCAAAAAATTAAAACAGAAAAAACTGAAAATGAAATCGATATCAGCTGGATTGTCAATAATACGACAAGGTGAGACAAATAATTAAGGCTGCACATTAGTGTCCCACTGGGCTATGTGTGTTAAGGAGCAGGCCCTCTTATAGCCATCCCACCACCCATCCAACATAGGAAAAGCTTTAAAGAGGAGGATAGCACCCACTAATTAACAGAGTGCTACTTCTAAAATGGAAAATAAGACGCGGCAGGAAGAGGCAAACAGGCTAAAATCAATTAAAACAGAGGAAACAGCCCAGAAAATGAAAGAAAATTAGAAGAAAAAATCGTATAGTAGCAAATTTTTGCACATGCTAGGAGGGAGTGTCCCAAACAACATAATAAAAATCCTGACTGGTGGGGGTGAGAGCACCTGGGATCAGATGGGTTTAAAGATCACTTTATCATGTTCTTCTCGAATAATCCTAAAACTTGGGCTTCTAGGAAAATATTTCCTAATATAAAATTGAACTATATTAAGTTTCCTACAAAAAAAGGTTCTATCATTTTTTTCTCTACGATTAATAGTTTCCACATTCAGCGAATGGAACACTGCAGGTCATTAAAAATATTGTTCTTACTGGATAAAATTAACGTTTATCTTTGAATGAAGTGGGGTATAAAACATTAAATGTATTGAATCTAAATGCAGTGCAGCTATATTAAGCAATAAATTACGTTCCAGGGTTCTAACAGGGGGGAGATGTGTGAGGTAGAAGCATGAGGGAACATAGGTCACTAGATTATGTTAATGCACTTCCCTCCTTCATAGGCCTTCAAACAGGAGGTCAAGCAGGTGACTTGCTACCATCTACCCCACTATGTCATGAGAAGCAACTACACGGTGTTTCACATAGTTGTACGGGTCCTCCACAGCGCGCCTTATGACTCACTGGTGGCAAAGTGTGCAGATGCCCAGGAAATACAGTGAAACCTCGCTTTTACATTTTTCAAGGCACTTCAAAAAAAATGGTTAAAACTTGAGAAAATGTAAAATGTTGGAAATAACATTTTAAGGTGTAAAAGTTACATATAGGATACTCCCTTGCACTTTATGTATCATATATGTACATAACAGGCATCAAAAGACTTGTCAGGGACTATGAAGGTTTATTATCTCTAATGAAACCGGAACTGATAACTGTCTGGGAAGTAGGAACATTGGACTGAATTTCACATGTCATAATCAATGTTTTTGAAAGCCTGCAGCTATCATTCATTATTTAAATAATGATATACTGCACTAGTTACGTATTTTTTCATGCTTGGCATGACGCTTCTCGAGAATATTTTCTCGTTGTCAAGTGCAAATATGTAAATAAGTATTTTGTGTGGGCTTGAATATGTGTTATTCTCCAACTCTTGCACTGTAGTCGTCTTCTAGTGGTTATCAGGTACTGTGCCTTATCAGTTGTCAGTTACATGGAAAACCACACACGCACACACACAGAAAAAAATCTATCACTCACATTGTTTGTGTAACATACCATAAAAATACATACATAAATACTGCACTTGACAATGAGAATAAATTCTCGAAACACGCTTTGCTCAGCATAAATAAAATATGTAACAGGCGTTATGTTTAAACTAAAAACATCTGAACAATGCAAAGTGTATGATGGTGTGAACTAGCGCTACAAGCGGCCATATGGAAAAACACGCTAAATATGGTCCGACAAACGTGTAACAATAATCACAACAATCATGAAACTGCGTTTGTGCAGCAGAGACGGTTTGGAAATGGTTGTGATTGGTCATGATATCTTCATTCGAACAAACCTAGTTACTCCCATGAGCCACAATGCCAAGCAGAGCTTGGCAGCAGCGGGAGATACGGCACAAATTGTTCAAACTTTTACACGTTTACCGTTTCAAACCCGCTGAGTAGAGTGCCCTGGTGTCAAGAAACTTAACCATGTAATATTTGAAAACACTTCTGGACTGCCAAAATCATGTCAGCGCCATTTTTTCTCCACAAACATTTTTTCATAATGTGCAAAATGCCAGAAAATTATAAATATGTTGACGCAAAATCAGGTGCAAATTAACATTGTGGACACAGGAAATTTGACGAGACTGATAAAAAATGTCATAAATGGCGGGAAAACGTTAATTCCGGGAACGTAAAAGCGAGGTTATACTGTATTTATTTTGCACAAAATGCTTTAACACTACACGGAATGCAGGTAAGAGTTACAAATAACACTAATACCAATCCTGGATATGGACAGAATCTATGTAAATCTTTGCACATTGTTCTAAACTGCTAGAGGAGAAATTGATTCTTAGTCATCCTGCACAGCAACTGTAACGTTCTTCTGGGAAAGGCAACTTCCCCACCATGAACACTGCTCACTTTTCAGTTTATGGACAGACTATATACATCCCCAGCATTTGCTGTCCAGTACTGTTATGTGAGAAACAAACTCACTGCGCTCATATTTATATAGTGGAGTTATTAACTCAGTACTTACTTGTGGTAGTGAAGTGAGCTCCTGTGTAAAAAAAGCTTAACAGCTGGAGCTATCAACTGTGTATCGCACTGAAGCACCTTTTCCAAGTGTTACATATTGTCAATTATGTATTTGACAATGTTGATTTCATACATTAAATGTATTTGCAACTGCAAATAAGGACAACCATCAGCTGTAGAATGGAATGACAACAATGAAAATTTGTGTCGGACTGGGGCACGAACCAGGATTTCCAGCTTATCACGAGCAGTTGCCTCACCATTTGGCTATCCGTGCACGACTGACGGCCAGACCCAAACTTCCATATTTTGTCAACCACGCATCTACAACCTACACTCTTACATTTATTATGTATATTCCTATGCAGGTCATATGTTGTACTTGAAAGTCGCACACCCAGAATCGGCAGAGAAATAAGATACTGGAGTGCTAGTGTTATTCTGATTACAATGCAAAGTATCTTTGGACATGCATGCATGTCCAAAGGAATTCTGCATCTTAATCAGAGTAACACAGGCCTTGCAATATCGTATGTTGATTTCTTTGTCTCTACTATAGCTGTCTGGAATACTTTTCACAGCATGAGGGGTATCAAACACATCACCTCAGTCTCTGCTGTCCCAACATCTGAAGAGGCTCAGATACTTAAACTGTCTCCCTCTGCAATAGAAGTGAGTCACCTATGTGTTATACAATTTCAGTTACTTTCACGTAACTCAAGCAAGGCCTTCTTCTTCTTCTTCTTCTTCTTCTTCTTCCGTATCCGGATGCACCAATTATATCTTCCCTTCCCAGTACTTAGCAACGTAGTTTGCTTTGTCATTGACTTTCAAAATATCACCTTTAGTGCATGTTATAGACATATCTGGGCAAATCAGTAGGTGGCCCAAGTCCTGTATTGCTCCGCATTCACACCTATCGCTGTCACTGTAACCCCATTTAAATAGGTTTGATTTGCACCCAGTTACTCCAGTGCGCAGCCGGTTTAATGACCTCCAAGTTGTAAAAGGTAGTTGAAATCCTGCAGATCCCTCCTCAAGTAGTTCCATTGTGGATTGTGGCACCATTTCTTCTCAAAGAGATAGCCGCCTTGCGACGGGCTTGGTGGCGAGCTCTTCAGTAGTTTCAATGAAACTCCTGCGGGATTTCAACCGGACACGTTGTTTTCGGTGCATATGCATCGGGTGTCGAGCATCATTCTTTTGTTTTGATCTTTCGATCTCGGCGGCTACTTGTCTGCGGATAGTGGGTGGTGCTATGCCTATGATGGGATAAATGATGTCTGTGGGAGTTGGTTTGAGGCATCCTGTGGCAATACGTACAGTTTCGTTTACGGCGACGTCAACTTGTTTAGTGTGAGCAGAGTTCCTCCGAACTGGCGCCGCATATTCCGCTGCTGAGATACTCAGCACCAGACCCGTGGTGCGCAAAACATGTGATTGAGCTCCCCACGATGAACCTGTTAGCTTCTGCAGTATGTTGTTCCTGGCACAGACCTTTTTTTTTAGTGTTGTGACAGTGCTGCTTAAAAGTAAGTGCTCTGTCTAGTGTTACTCTCAGGTATTTTGGGCTGTTTGTATGTTTCAGCTCTTCCCCTTGCCACATGGCTCGGAGTTTCCGTTTGGCTTGTTTGTTCCTAAGATGGAAGGCAGATACTTGAGATTTACTAGGGTTTGGTTTGAGATTATTGCCGTCGTAATAGGTAGCAAGTTCTGTTACGGCTCCTGTGAGATTCTCCTCTACTTATTCAAAGGTTTTATCCTGAGTGGCCACTGCTGCATCATCAGCATATATGAACAATCGCGTCTGGTGGCTGATGGGAAGATCATTGGTATAGATGTTAAATAATATTGGAGCCAAGACACTACCCTGTGCACGTCCATTTTTCTGTGTCCTCCATCAGCTGTTTTTAGATTGTAAGGTTACATAGTAGTGTCTGTTCTGTAGCATGCATTACACGAACATAGAAAGGGTGTAGTCCTTAGTGACATTATACACTTTCTGGGTAAGCAACTTATGTTTAACTGTGTCATATGCCGCACTGAGATCCAGGAATGCGACCCCAGTTACTTCTCCTCTCTGACAGCCGTCTTCGATGTACTGTGTGAGATTAAGGATTTGGCCACAGTATGATTTTCCTGGTCGAAATCCAGCTTGTTCGTTAATAAGGGCTTTGTCCGCATTATCAGCTATGCGTTTGAGGATCATTTGCTCCAGCACTTTAAATAAATGACAAAGCAGTGAGACAGGCCGGAAATTTTTAGCTTCAGCTGGGTCTTTCCCTGGTTTTAATAACGCAATAACACGAGCTTTCCTCCACAGTTTAGGAATTTGCATTGTTGTGATACAGTTATTCATTAGCTCTAGGATCCATGCTTGTACTCCCGGTCCAAAATGTTTAATTTGCTCAGATCTCAGATCGTCAAGGCCAGTGGCCTTATTGTTTTTCAAATCGTTGATGGCATCTTGTAGCTCCTGAATGAAGAACGGGCGAGCTAGGAAGCTTATCTCCTCGTTCAATTTTCTTTTAATTTTGCTATTCCTGCTCTTCCTTTTAGTTTTTCAGTTCATGAGTAGTTGGTGAGCTATCTGATCAGGTGTAACTTCACTGTAATTTGGTTGTGGTTCTGTTGGGTCGTTGTTGAGACTTTTGACCAGTTTCCATGTCTTCCTACTGCTGTGCTTCATGTCCGTCTCTTGTAGGAGGTTGCACCACTTTTCCTTTCTCGCTTCAGAGATACCAGACATCAGTACCTCACCTGCCTGGATCGTTTCCTCTGAGAGGGGGTCCTTATTGTACAGTTCTTCATACTTTTTCAGAGCTTCCTTGCTGCTACCATTGAGTCCAGCGATATACTGGGTGCGGCACCCTCTAGGTATGCGCCGTCGAGAGATTTTCTTGACAAGGTCTATAAAAGTCTCATATGATTGTATCTCTGGTTTAATTTCCAAGATCTCCTTATCAAGGTCCTCTGTGAAAAGATCCCAATGAGCTTTTTTGAAATTGAAGCGTCTCTTGAAGGGCATTACATCTGATTTGATTACTGCAGTAACGCAGCAAGTTATTGCTCTGTGTTGCGATCTTGGAATTGGGTCCTCGATTTGCTTTACAGATTGCAGGGATACCTTTTCGGAGACAAAGATGTTATCTGGATTATATCCTCGTTTCCATCTTCCGCTGTTAAATGATGCAGGCAACTTTGGGTCATGTATCAATTTCAGTTTAGCCTTGTCTGCCCAGATCTCCAGCATTTCGCCATCGTCATGACAGCAGATTACTATTCTAGACTTTAACACGATCAGTCAAATTCCATTAGACATATTCACACTCATCTTGAAAGATATAATGTGGGTGGGTGGTAAGTGCCATCATTAACTGTTGCCTAGTGTAAAGTGTTAGCAATTCCTGAATGGAAGAAATTTATACAATCTACCAGTAATACAATTAATGGTGCACAAGTGAAGTAAATTTTTGCTGATTCATTATTTCATCAACAGAAGACTAAAACACAGTTACACAGCTTTACAATACACTGTAAACAATAGACAGCAGCAAGGTGCCACATTTACTAATCCAGTCCCTTTCCCACCAACATTGCATAGGTGTCTGACAACACCACACTTACAAATTAACTTATTTTACATAACTGCTCACTTAACAACTGCAAACAGGTACTCAATAAATTGAAAATAACTCCATTATGTAAACACATCTCAGTGATTTGGTCTACTCACATACTCACAAGTGGCATCAGTGACCGTGATGCAGTTGTGACAAAAACTATTACCAATGTATAAAGGACAGTTAAAACAAGCTGTAAACTAGATAAAATACCAGTAGTACCATATATCACTGAGCAACTTGAGTTAGTTAGCTAGTTGGAAACTTTCAGCAGAGGGCAGGAGCATGTACAGGACCCATGGCTCAAGTTTAAAAAAATAACTGACCATGCACCAGATACATATGTGACCAGCAGAACACTTCAGAATGGAGGGAACCTGCATGGTATACAGTCACTGTAAAGAATTATTTAAAGAAATATAGATGAAGAAACAGAGGTTACTGAGTAACAAGTCTTAAAGTGTAGGGCTATAGATCGGGACATACTGAATGAAATATGTTTGGCTATCAAGAAAGCAATGAGTCATGCCTTCAATCACTACTGTAGCAGAATATAGAAATTCTGCTTGTATGTAAAGGCTGTTAGTTGCACCAAAGTTACCGTCCAGTTCTTAGTGAATGAGACAGGAACTGAAATTGAGGGTAGTGAAGAAAAGTTGAAATGCATAACTGCTTAACTCAGTTTTCAAATGTTCCTTTTACATATGAAAACCCAAGAAAATTGTCCCAATTTAATCATCATAGCACTGAAAAGATGAATGAAATCATTATTAGTGTCAGTGGTGTTCAGAAACAGCTGAAATCATTAAAACTGAACAAAGTTCCATGGCCTTATGGAATCCCTGTCAGATTCTATACTGAATTTGCAGCTGAGTTGGCCCCTCTTCCAAGTACAATCTATTTTAGATCCCTTGAACAAAAAAGTGTGCCCAGTTTTCGGAAAAAAGCACAGGTCACACACTTACGGAATCCCTGTCAGATTCTATACTGAATTTGCGGCTGAGTTAGCTCCTCTTCAAAATACAATCTAATGTAGATCCCTCGAACAAAAAATCGTGCCCAGTTTTTGGAAAAAAAGCAAAGGTCACACACTTTTACAAGAAGGATAGTAGAGGTGATTGAAAAAAGTATTGTCCAATATCCTTGACATTAATTTGTTAAACTATCTTAGAACATGTTCTGAGCTCAAACATAATGAAGTATCTTCAACAGAATGACCACCTCAATGCCAACCAGCATGGATTCCGAAGACATCAATCATGTGAAACCCAACTTGGTCTGTTCTCATGACACACTGAATTCAAAGTTTTTCATCATTTTTGGTTAAACTAACTCGAAAATTAGTGAAAGAGCAAGGCATTCTTCCAGTTTTAGGAAAGGAGAAAGGAGTAAAACAATTAAAAAGATCCGGCAGTTTTTTGAAGATGATGAAAACAGTAGAATGTGCCCAGCTTGCAAAGATAGCAAAAGAATTGCTATAAATGGAGTTAAAGTAACAAAGCAGAAACAACTAGTGCTGTCAAATTTAAATGAACTTTATGTAGCTTTCAAAAATTCTCACCCTGAATGCAAAATTGGAAGGTCAAAATTTTCTGACCTCTGCCCTAAGTGGTGTATTTTGGCTGGATCCTCAGGGACACACTCCATATGAGTACGTTTACATCATCAAAATGTCAAACTGATGATTGTGGGTGCAAAACTCAGTGATCTTAACTACAAAGAGTTACTAGATTTAATGGTCTGTGACACTAAGTTATGACTGCAAAAATGGTTCAAATGGCTCTGAGTACTATGGTACTTAACAGCGGAGGTCATCAGTCTCCTAGAACTTAGAACTACTTAAACCTAACCATCCTAAGGACATCCCACACATCCATGCCCGAGGCAGGATTCAAACCTGCGACCGTAGCGGTCGCGCGATTCCAGACTGAAGCGCCTAGAACCACTCGGCCACACTGGCCGGCAGTTTTGAGTGCATGATGAGCTTGTGTACTAAATGCCCTGGTAAGGAAACCTTTATTGAATTGTTTCACGAATATGAGGAGAAAATGGCAGATAGTATTACCTTCAAACAGTGGATCACAACTAACAGGGCAGAAATGATAACAGTGGTTAAATCTCAGGAAGAGTACTTGGAATCTTTAATTGATAACTTACTTCAAAAATTCAAAAGTCACCACTATGTTTCTAAAATCCAAAGTAAGTTTCTTGAAGGGGTGGGGGGTGGGAGTGGGGGGTGGGGTTGGGGGGGGGGGGGACCACAACTTCATGAAATTGAATGCATAATGCTAGCTGATTTTGCAGAAAATTTTACATTTTTGATTCAGGATGCAATACTACAAGTACCACTGGGTCAATGACCAGGCAACAGTACATCCATTTATCTCTACTTTAAAAATGAGAAAGATGAAGTTCGCAGTTCTTCAATTTGCATTCTAAGCGACTACTTGGAGCACAACACTGGCTGTACATGTGTTTCAAAAGTATGTAACAAATTACATAAAAGAAGGTTGAGAAGCTGATCTACTTTTCAGATGGAAGTGGTGGTTAATGTAAGAACAAAAAGAATTTTTCAAATCTGCGCAACCACAAAGAAGATTGGGTTGGAGGCTGAATGGCACTTTTTTGCATCTTGCCATGGTAAAAATGCATTGATGGAGTAGGAGGTACAACAAAATGTGAAGTAAGTAATGCCAGCCTACAAAGACCAACCACAGACCAAATTCTCAGAGTACAGGACATGTATGTCTTTTGCAAGGATAATATTAAAGACATAACCTATTTTCTGATCAAGAAACAAGTGGTTCTGCATACAAAAACAACACTTCAAACCAGATTTGAAAACTGTATAGCAGTAAAAGGAATATGGCATTTCCACAAATTCCTTGGTATTGCAGGAAACTTAGTTCGATGCTATGTAACATCAGAAACCGAAATTTATGATCATTGTGTCAGTAAAATTACATCTCTGTCTTTACTGTTGAACGACATAGTGGCATGTGTGTATGATGGGCAGTGGTGGCTTGCAGAGGTAGAAAGAACAAGTTTGGAAAACAATGATGTTTTGTGCATTTTTACCACCCTGCTGGCCCAAGAACATCATTCAAGAAATCTACTAATGACAAAGTTTGGATACCAATGAAAAATGTTTAAAGGAAACTTTCAGTGCTTGAACTTAACACAGCAAGTGGGAGATCTTAATCTATGTCACAGAAGCTGTCTGAAGAAATAAGTGTTCTTAACATTCACTACCAGGTTTAGGAACACTTGCATCTCTAAGGATATTAATTGAAAATATTTATTTTAAGCATGTCAAAATAATATAAATGTTAATTTCAGTGATGTTTCCACTTTTTGTATATAATTCAGTACCTTACTTCAATAATAATTGATTATATCCCACAAATATCTCACATGAACAGGCAAAGCCACGAGATCAGTTGTAATGTGAATTATCTCCTCATTTTCAAAAATTCATATCTTTGTTCACAGTCAGATATCAATGTTGAAATTTTTACAGTATGTTGCTATCATATAGGTGTACAAACTGTGCAAAAATCATTTTTATATTCAGTCCCACCTCAGATAACTAACCCCAAACTTCACAAAAAATGAAAATTTTGAAATTTCAAAAATTCATAAAAAATTAAGGAAACATTCGTAAGTGTTCTTGCTCTATATGAGGCTAGTAATGTATGATATCTAACTATAGGAAAAAAATAGACTCTCATAAACCACTCCTTGTTTATTATTTTTGGGCCTAAAAAAGGGGATTTTTTGAAAATTTGGATACCAACTTGGAGTTCATTTTGACTGGTTATTTTTGAATTTAGGGTATTTTGTGTAATAGACAATGTTGTAGAGGACACTTTTCTAAAAACAATCATGTCAATTTCAATGTTGTAACTTAACCCAGTGTAGACATATTCAAATTTTCTGTAATGTCTCCAGACTAAAAAATCGTTGCGCGCCTACAAATAAAAATGGCCACCATCCAGTAAAGGTGCAAGATAAATTATTTTAAAAAACTGTTTTCAACTTCTCAAATACAGGGTAATCACACATAAAAAATTAAAAAATGGTCAAGCAACCAATTTAATTTTTATTGGACCACTTCATTTGGATTGCCCCAATGTAAAATTTCTGGGTTTTCCCCGGTTTTCTCCCAGATGAAAAAATTACCGGTTTACCTGGGACACATACACTCTAGATAAAGATTCTCGGATAAAAATCTTAAGGGGGCCGCGAAAGCCCCAATCATGGATGGTAACTAAAATGTGATGGTGCCAAGTCGTGTCGCATGCAGAGTAGGTTAAAGAAGACCGCAACAAGGTGCCAGCAATTTGTAAAAGCCCGCCGGACTGCAGTTTCTAACCTGAGTAAATGGTCAGCTGGAGAGTGTCCTTCCCAGAAGCCACACTGATATGGGGACAAAAGGCCTCAAAATTCAAGTACCAAACATAACCAGAAGTTAACCATCCCCTCAAGCAGTTTACAAAGAATATTCATCAGGCTTATCGGGCAGTAGCTTGTCCAGAGACATTGGGTTCTTCCCAGGCTTAAAATCGGGGATAGCTATACTGTCTCATCATTGGCGGGAAGAGGAGGGGGGGGGGGGGGGGGGGGCACCAGTGGCCAAATGTGGTTTTCGACCCTGAACATACGTTGCCTCTGGGACGTCCAACTGTTGCATAATATGGTTATGGATAGAATCCAAGCCTGGGCCCGTGTCGTATGAAGAGGCAAGAGCCTGCAAGGATTTCCATCAGTGAAGGAAGGGTTAATTACAGGGCTCAGCTTGGTGGGGTTGAAACAGAGGGGCATCTGTTCAACCCAGTGTTTCTGCCAGAGAAATGTGGCAGGATAGGATTGGCAGTCTGTACAGTGACTGCTATGTCCTTGGTCCACCACAGTACCAGTCGACGATGATGGAGGCATGTGAATAAGGGAATAGCAGTGCCAGCAGCATGAAAAAGAGCAGCAGAGAAGTCTTGCACGAATGTATCAATGCAAACTGAGAGAGATGTCAAAGTGCACAGCAGACATATACAAAGGCAAACTGGCCCTGTCGAATGCCCAATGTGGGGACCTGTCGGTGGCAGGATGACGATAGAATCACCAGAAAATGGTCACCGTCACGAAGGCCATCAAGGGGTAATCAATGTAGGGGAGCTGCGAGAGCCGGTGAGGAGAGCGAGACATCAACAGCAAAAAAGGTGCCACCTACCCATCGAAGTGGCACACCCCCATGCGGGGTGGGAACACCCGATAACCATGAAACATTGGAGGTTGGTCATCATCAAGAAGTGCATTTCCTGAAGAGCAAGACAGATTGCAGAATAAAGAGGAAATGAGTTGTTGAATTTCTGGTAGGTGACAGTAATCTCCATTGCCACTGGGTTATCACGGGGCTAGAGTCCAGATAGCCAGATAGAAGCTGAGGGGAGGTCATAGGCTCCCCGGGAAGCTAAGTAACCTTCATCCTCGCAATAGGTGGCATTATGTCAGGATCGGACAGAGAGATGGGGCGGGGGGGGGGGGGGGGTTTGGTGCCCTCAGAGCGCAGATCCCTCGTCTGACACATAGTTGCAGGCTTTCTACCATGAGAACGCCGGTGAGGGGCATTCTGAGAGGGAGCCACATCCCTGGCAGGCAACAGGGAAAAGGATGTCTTCCCTGGCTGAGGAGGAGGAGGAGGAGGAGGAGGAGGAGGAGGGGGCAGTTCCTTCAGGGGAAGGGTTGGGAGCCAGTGAGAGTGAGAAAAGGGAATGGGCGCAAGATGAGGGTGGGGAGGGGGGACATGTAATTGAGGCAAAGGTAGAGGAGAGATATGCAGGATGAAGTCTATCAAACTTCTTCTGGGCCTTAAAGTAGCTGAGAGCATCAAGGATCTGTATTTTCTTAATTCCTTTTTTCCATCACGTATACTGGACATTCCAGTGCGTGGGGAGAATGGAGACCAGAGCAGTTTACACAATTAGGTGGTGGGATGCAAGGGCTCTCTACATGAAAAGGGTGGACACAGTCATCACAGTTGGGAGTGGCATCGCACAGTGAGGACATGTGGCCGAACTTGAGGCAATTGAAGCAACACATGGGAGGTGGAATGTACTGTTTCGTGTCACATCTGTACACCAATACCTTGACCTTTTCAGGAAGGGTACCCCCTCAAATGCCAGGATGAAAGCGCCAGTGTCTACACGATGGTCCTTTGGTTCTCTTTGGACATGCTGGATGAAATGAATGCCACATCATTCCAGATTAGACCTACGTTCATTACAGGACTGGAGGTGAAGATGCCTACAGAAAATTACACCCAGTATTATGTAGAGTGACTTGGGAGGAGCGATAGTCATTGGTTGTCTCCTAAATGGTCACATGCACAGAGGGAGGCCGACTGACTGGCAGAAGTTGTGTTTATAAGGAGAGAGCCAGATCTCATCTTGCTTGATAAATGAAACTCACCAACCCTGTCCTCAATATGTTCCACAAAGAAAAGGGGTTTTGTGGCACAAAAGTCTCTGCCTGAGTTCTGGTACAGACAAGGAACCGTGGAAAGGGTTTCGTCCCAAGCCGGCGGACCTGGCCCTCCTCCCAGGGAGTGGCCTAGGAGGGTAATGCTGGGAAGCAGAAACAGGAACTGAGACAGAACTATTTCCAGGAAGAGACAAGGCCACAGAAGAGTGGCTAGAGAGTTTTAACACATTTAATGCACCACCTGGGTACCATCCACTCCCAACAGGGGCTCACCTCACGGGCACCACCAAGCCACGGCAACGGCTGCCTGGCAGGATGGTTGTTGCCAGTTCCGATGCCCTGAAGAGATGGTCAACCACTCATAGATTTTCACAAGGCATTCAGTCCAGGTACCAGCAGTGTGATCCCTGTGGTGTCAGGGGGCCCACCCAGACGGGCACATAACAGCGCCAACACATGGACTGGCTACCGAGCTGGTGAACTAGCAAGGGGGTGAAAGGGCTTTGGCAGGAAGAGAGGGGGCAGCAGGAAAAGGGAGAGGGGATGGGGATGGGGATGAGGAGGAGGGGGAGAGGAACCCACACCCAAGATGCTAGGGAGGGAGTTCTTCCCCGTCTGACTCACACTACAGATTTCCAATTTAGTGATGGTGGTCAAACCCCTGAGAATGACCAAAGAAAGAAAAGCCAAAAAGGAGGAGAAAAAGTAAACCAACCAAAACTGCAAGATGGAGCAAAGGCAGAAGGATAGCCAGGCCGACATAAAGAAGAACCCCAAGAGGTAAAGGACTGGGGAAAGAATAAGGAGAAGGAAAGGGAAGGTAAAGCAGCCCGGAAAAGAATAAAGGGTGCAATAGCTAACGAATCCGTATTGCCACACATGTACCCACAAAAGAGCTGTGGGCCCACTGTGGACAGGACAGTCTTAATGATCACACAATTTTAACTGTCAACACTGCAAACCAGGACTTCCAAACGGTCTTCATAGTCAACTCCAAAACTGGCCCCACCTATCGTCAACTTTAAATTCTGTTGATACAAACCAACACACACAAACATCATGGGTGTCAGATGCGGATGCAACAATTCACCATTTCGGTCTCAACTTGCAAAATTTCAATCTTCCAATTTTAACTTTTTTATCTCTGAACCTTATTACTGTTTTATTCACATAAACAATCTTTTTTGTCAGGCATCAAATGGCTCTTATTGTCATGCTCATAAAACCTAACAACCTTTTCAATCGTGTTTTCATCTATGAAATTAGTTGCATTTTTCTTTTGACATACAGGTAAAATTCCCTGTTCTTTTACTAGCTGCCTTGTTAATTTAACCAAACATTCTGACACATTAAACTCATCACTAACTTTTGCTCGAATTGAAGAATTTGGTAGTGAACTGATAATCTTAACTTTATCCTCTTTGTTTGAAATATGACATTTAGTTTTTTGCTTTTCTATCAAATCATCACATTTGGTCAGAGAAGTTTTACAACTTCTATGTGGTCTAGTGAAATGTTTATTTTCAAATGAAACTTTCAAACCCTTCTTGACAGTCATTGCAACTTTCTCAATTTTTTCACTTAGTTTTCTAATTTTACTAGTAGGCAATACACCTAGGATTCCTGAATCCACTTTGTTATAGTTTCTGATGAGTCACAAAATTCTTTATCTAAACTATCAATACCCTTTTCTTTGTTAATGATAAATATCTTAGAATAACATGCTGGACAGAATGACTTTGCTGGTACTGGATCAATAAAAGGGCTTTTATTTTTAAATAATGATCAAGTGTTATTTCTCTCAGACCTTTTGTTATAGGTTTCTTATCTTTCTTAGAAGGGTTCAAGCAAAGACTGGCCAAAAAAGTGATAAAATTTCTTTAAGTATTTAATTCCATGGTACTCGCATGTTGAGTTAACTTCTGAGCCAACTCGTACGTGAAAGAACACTTTTTTTTCTTCACTATAATATTTGATTAAAGTAACGTCTTTAGAGAACACTCCACACACACTTTCGTGGCAAGCTTCATTAACCCTAGGACTCACTCTGGGGTCATAGGTGACCCCAATCATCTTTACTATGGATAAAATAATATTTCTATTTCTTGTAAAAATCCAGAATTTTATGACTTTTACCACACAGTATTGTAGTTCTTTCACAAAAATTTTTAGAGCGCTTGACGCAACATTTAAATTGATAATTAACAAAAACTACTGTTGGGGTCAATTATGACCCCAGATAGATTATATGTAACTTTCATAGAATGTATAGATTATCAACTATCAATCTCTTTCCTAGGTATTTTGAGTTGGTAACACTGAATTCAGGTGTTATTCAGGTGTTACTCAGAACTAACCTCAAACTGGAAGTTCGTTGGTACATTTGTTGTACGTTTGTTGTTGCAGTGTAATTTCAGCATGGATGGAATACTTTTTGCTCCTGGCTATAGTGTAGAACAAGCTATGGAACACTTATTTCGTAGCAGTAGTGATTCAGAAGGTAGTGACGCCGAAGATGATGGGACAGACACACAGGTAGACCAAAGGGATGAAATTTGTTTACATGAATTAGAAGAAAATGATATTCTTGCTGAAAATGATGACAGTGGAGAAGATGAAAGTGCAGTACTGGTAAGCAGGGGTCGGGATATTGCATGGAGTACAAAAGAACCATCAATTCGTAGATTTCCAGTCCGCAACATACGATTTTCAGCAGGTATTCCTAGTACAGTTAGTGTTAGCTCAGCTGTTGACTGTTTCAGGCAGTTTATTACTAATGAATTTCTGGATATAATAGTTCAGTTCACAAATCAACGAGGAAATGAATTGAAAGTGTCTGGAAAATTAGTTGACTGGCGTGATACAGACAGATGCGAGCTTCTTTCATTTTTAGGCTTGCTGATTCTGTATGGCGTACAGAAGAGCCGGGGGAAACCTATTGACGAATTTTGGGACTCTGAATATGGCACTCCTCTATTCCGTGCTACTATGTCGAGGAGGCGATATCAGGACATTCTGCGTTCACTTCGTTTTGACGACCGCATCACAAGATTTGAAAGGACAGAGAGGACTGGAAATAAGGCTGAAGCCGTACAGGAAATATTTGATTTGTTTGCCGTGCAATGTCAAACATCATTTATACCTTCCAGCAACATTACTGTTGATGAACATCTTTGCGTATACAGAGGTTGGTGCAGTTTCAAGGTCTACATTCCTTCAAAGCCAGGAAAGTATGGCATCAAGGTATGGTGCGCAGTAGACTGTTATCTGACAAATCTTCAAATGTACACTGGAAGGAGTGGTGATGTGAGAGAAGTGAATCAAGGCAAGAGAGTGGTCTTAGATTTAGTGCGTCATCTGGCTGGCAGTGGTAGGAATATTACCACTGACAATTTTTTCACGAGCTATGACCTTGGCCAAGAATTGTTGAAAATGAAGTTGACACTTGTAGGTACTCTACATTCTACAAGAAAAGAAGTCCCAAAAAAGTTTTTGCCTTCGAAAACTAGGGAAGAATGCACTACCAGATTTGCATACAGTGGTAAAACCCTATTAGTTTCATATGTTCCAAAAAGAAATAGGGCTGCGCTACTCCTGTCAACACAACATCAATCATTTGAAGTGCCCAAAGAAAACAACTTGAAACTAAAACCAGAAGTAGTGTTGTATTACAACTCAACAAAATCAGGTGTTGATACGCTAGATCAAATGAGCTCTTACTATTCTGTGAAAAAGGGTACAAAACGTTGGCCATTAGCAGTATTTTATGATCTTGTTGATCTAGCTGCACTCAATGCCTACAGACTCTTCTGTGTTGCTGTTGAAAAAACAGAGAGAAGTCTTTTTCTAATGAAGTAGGTCAAAGAAATGGCAAAGCCCCAAGTGGAATGTCGTTTGAGTTTACCACAAGCAAGGAACAAGGATATTATTAGCAGTATCAAACGGTATGGATTTGATGATCTGTTAGACAATGGACATCCAGACGTAATACCTGACAATCAGAAGAGAAAGCGAGGCAGATGCTCCATTTGCCCCCGATCAAAGGACACAAAATACAGTTCAACATGCAAAAAGTGTAATAATTTTGTTTGCAAGGAACATTCTGAAATAGTTACTACTTGCAAACTATGAGTAGATGACTATGGTACGGATTCCGGTTAGAATTATGTTTCCTGTTGAGTTGTTCATCACATTTTCTGTAAATTTGAAGCCATTGTGAAACATTTATGAGTGAAACAAATTATGACTTACAGTAATATTGTAACTTCTGATATGTAATTACTCTGCCATATGTAATTTAATTCTACTATGTACATACCTGTTAAAAAAGCTGTGAAATGTGTCTAAATAATAAATAAAATGTAAACAAACAGTATTAAACGACAGTACGTTGTTCTCTGAATGATTAGTAGACACAGTCAATTATATATTGATTGGGGTCATGTATGACCCCAGATGGAGTACTAGGGAAATTTTAGCAGAGTGAGTCCTAGGGTTAATATGAATACCAAGAAAACACTGACATTCCATTGTTTAACTGCATACTTCAAGAGCTCATTGTTAACTGAGTGTGAGTGAACATATGTTTTGTAGAAGGGGAAAACAACACACAGACTTGTACAGGCTTGTCTACGAGCTGTACAGACTTGCAGATGCTGTCTGATAACCTGCTGAAACTTTCTGCTGAGGATTGTTTTGACAAATAATTATTCCTTACTTCAATTTCATGTGTTTTTTTTTTTTTTCGTGTGTTTAAGTTACATACTTGATACACTTTATTACATTAGTCCAGACATTGCAGATATTAAGAAACGTATTTTCAACTCATGTTTGTAATTTTTCTTTTTTTTTTAGTAAATTCGCAAATTAATCCCAAAAGTTGAAATTTATACTGATGTTTGATATCATAAAGGTCTATTAAGAGTGTAATTTTCAGATTTTTATCTGGTCTCGAAGAAAGATAATGCCGGCTAAAGAATGAAAAAAATTAAAAAACCTATTTTTTAAAATAGTGTATTTTTTTAGTGTAAGCTTTTCACCACTTATTCCATAAAAAGTAGCTATACTGTATAGTCTAATAGCACACAAATATTACGGTTGAGAAATTACTTCTTCTTTGGAAAAATAATGTTTAAAAACAGAGTTTTTTAATCTGCGGCCAATAACTTTGAGCCATTAAAAATATATTAAGGGATATACATTCAGCTAGGTGATCATGGTTTTAACTTATAGTCTTACATGTGCCGAACTAAATGCTGCTTATTTGAAAGGTCTGGGGCAACCCATTACTGAATAATTAAAAAAATCGCAGATGCTTGCAAACGCAAAAAACAGCCTGCAGTTGGAAACAAGAGTGGCTGTTGTTTCTAAATGATACAAAATTTAAAAAATTTAAAAATATTTTTGATCCCACTAAATGTTAGGGAAATCACACACAAATACCAAATTTTTCTGAGATGGTCAAGCAACCAATTATTTTTTTCCTGGACCACTTGGTATGGAATGACCCTGTGAGATTGGACCAGAGCCTGGTAAATACAAAAGAGAGTACCGAATCTGCACTACAAGAGGTGGGGACAAGGAAGCAGAGAGTGTTAAGCTTTCGCATGCAGCTGAAGGGGTCCAAGCAGAGGCCCATTGGATAGCATCCTGGAGCTGGTGTTGGGCAAGTCCATGCAGTGGGAGCTGTACTAATTGCAAAAGTAATTTCCATACAGCATGGAGGTGATCAGTGGCCCAACTGAGGTCAATATCTCATTAACAATGATAAGGAAGAGTGTGACACTCAGCAAAACGCCCTGCAGGAAGCCATTCTCTTGGACCCGTGCAGAGCTGAGTGAAGTACCAACATGGCCCCAGAACAATTAGTGACAAAAAACTAATGAATTAAAATTGGTAGGGGGCATTGAAAGCCCCAATCATGGAGGGTAAATAAAATATAATGATGGCATCTTACATAGGTCAAGAAGGACTGCAATGACATGTTGTCATTTAGAAAAAGCTTGTCAGACTGTCATTTCCAACCGAACTAGATGGTAGATGGTCTGTTATGGATAGCCCCTCCTGGAAACCACACTGATAGGGGGACAAAAGGCCCCAAGACTCTAAAACATAGCTCAATCAGTGGACAACCATCCTTTCGAGCAATTTGTAGAGCATGTTGATGAGGCTAATCAGCAAGTAACTGTCAATGGCTGTTGGGTGTTTGACCAGCCTAAGGGCTGGAACAATAATATTTCGCCACTGCGAAGGGAAGGTTGTGTTGACTAACAGTCACATTGTTTACCATCTGACTGTGAATGGAATAAGGGCCCGGGATGATATCGTGAGATGAGGCAAGAGCCTGAAGCAATTTCCAGTCAGTGAATCATCCATTATATAATTTGACATGACAAGGTGCAAAGGAGAGGGGAATGTGTTCAATTTATCATTTACATGTCCATAGGACAGTCGCATAAGAGGAGTACATTGTCGCCTTTACATTGTGGCTCACAAGGTTTTTAGCAAGAGAGGATGCATCAGTACAAAGAAAATCCAGAAGGAAGAGATCCAATACAGTTGTGGATCTTGGGTGGCCCAGAAGACTGCACAGCTAGACTCATTTAGCCTTAGGCACATTCTAGAAATTTTAGTGTAAAGTTGTGTACCACTGCAGTGGATCAGAGTTCAACAGTGAGTACTACACTCAGTGGGTCAACATGTGTCACAGATTCTTCACATACTGTAAGCCTTCCAAAAACATACCTGCAAGGACACTGATCGGCAAGCGCTTATCGTCAGGTGGGGAAATTCCTATGCTGCCAAGATACAATAAAAGTAGGGGAAAAAGAAAATTTTCCTACCTTTCAGAACTGTTGGTTCCTTTGTCAGGGAGGATTTACGGATAGATTTCAGAATGTGGAGAAAAAAGGACACATCACTCAGATCCAAAGTATCTACATCTACATCCATACTCTGCAAGCCACCTGACGGTGTATGGCGGAGGGTACCCTGAGTACCTCTATCGGTTCTCCCTTCTATTCCAGTCTCGTATTGTTCATGGAAAGAAGGATTGTCGGTATGCTTCTGTGTGGGCTCTAATCTCTCTGATTTTATCCTCATGGTCTCTTCGCGAGATATATGTAGGAGGGAGCAATATACTGCTTGACTCTTCGGTGAAGGTATGTTCTCGAAACTTTAACAAAAGCCCGTACAGAGCTACTGAGCGTCTCTCCAGCAGAGTCTTCCACTGGAGTTTATCTATCATCTCCGTAATGCTTTCGTGATTATTAAATGCTCCTGTAACGAAGTGTGCTGCTCTCCGTTGGATCTTCTCTATCTCTTCTATCAACCCTATCTGGTATGGATCCCACACTGTTGAGCAGTATTCAAGCAGTGGGCGAACAAGCGTACTGTAACCTACTTCCTTTGTTTTCGGTTTGCATTTCCTTAGGATTCTTCCAATGAATCTCAGTCTGGCATCTGCTTTACCGACGATCAACTTTATATGATCATTCCATTTTAAATCACTCCTAATGCGTACTCCCAGATAATTTATGGAATTAACTGCTCCCAGTTGCTGACCTGCTATTTTGTAGTTAAATGATAAGGGATCTATCTTTCTATGTCTTCGCAGCACATTACACTTGTCTACATTGAGATTCAATTGCCATTCCCTGCACCATGCATCAATTCGCTGCAGATCCTCCTGCATTTCAGTACAATTTTCCATTGTTACAACCTCTCGATATACCACAGCAGCATCCGCAAAAAGCCTCAGTGAACTTCCGATGTCATCCACAAGGTCATTTATGTATGTTGTGAATAGCAACAGTCCTACGACACTCCCCTGCGGCACACCTGAAATCACTCTTTCTTCGGAAGACTTCTCTCCATTGAGAATGACATGCTGCGTTCTGTTATCTAGGAACTCTTCAATCCAATCACACAATTGGTCTGATGGTCCATATGCTCTCACTTTGTTCATTAAACGACTGTGGGGAACTGTATTGAACGCCTTGCAGAAGTCAAGAAACACGGCATCTACCTGTGAACCCGTGTCTATGGCTCTCTGAGTCTCGTGGACGAATAGTGCGAGCTGGGTTTCACACGACCGTCTTTTTCGAAACCCATGCTGACTCCTACAGAGTAGATTTCTAGTTTCCAGAAAAGTCATTATACTCTAACATAATACGTGTTCCAAAATTCTACAACTGATCGACGTTAGAGATATAGGTCTATAGTTCTGCACACCTGTTCGACGTCCCTTCTTGAAAACGGGGATGACCTGTGCCCTTTTCCAATCCTTTGGAACGCTACACTCTTCTAGAGACCTACTGTACACCGCTGCAAGAAGAGGGGCAAGTTCCTTTGCGTACTCTGTGTAAAATCGAACTGGTATCCCATCAGGTCCAGCGGCCTTTCCTCTTTTGAGCGATTTTGATTGTTTCTCTATCCCTCTGTCGTCTATTTCAATATCTACCATTTTGTCATCTGTGCGACAATCTAGAGAAGGAACTACAGTGCAGTCTTCCTCTGTGAAACAGCTTTGGAAAAAGACATTTAGTATTTCGGCCTTTAGTCTGTCATCCTCTGTTTCAGTACCATTTTGGTCACAGAGTGTCTGGACATTTTGTTTTGAGCCACCTACCGCTTTGACGAACTTTACTTTCGAATTCATTGAATGCCTCTCGCATAGCCCTCCTCACATTACATTTCGCTTCGCGTAATTTTTGTTTGTCTGCAAGGCTTTGGCTATGTTTATGTTTGCTGTGAAGTTCCCTTTGCTTCCGCAGCAGTTTCCTAACTCGTTTGTTGTACCACGCTGGCTCTTTTCCATCTTTTACGATCTTGCTTGGCACATACTCATCTAACGCATATTGTACGATGGTTTTGAACTTTGTCCACTGATCCTCAACACTATCTGTACTTGAGACAAAACTTTTGTGTTGAGCCGTCAGGTACTCTGTAATCTGCCTTTTGTCACTTTTGCTAAACAGAAAAATCTTACTACCTTTTTTAATATTTCTATTTACGGCTGAAATCATCAATGCAGTAATCGCTTTATGATCGCTGATTCCCTGTTCTGCGTTAACTGTTTCAAATAGTTCGGGTCTGTTTGTCACCAGAAGGTCTAATATGTTATAAGCCACGAGTCGGTTCTCTGTTTAACTGCTCAAGGTAGTTTTCAGATAACGCACTTAAAAAAAATTTCACTGGATTCTTTGTCCCTGCCACCCGTTATGAATGTTTGAGTCTCCCAGTCTATATCCGGCAAATTAAAATCTCCACCCAGAACTATAACATGGTGGGGAAATCTACTCGAAAAATTATCCAAATTATCCTTCAGGTGCTCAGCCACAACAGCTGCTGAGCCAGGGGGCCTATAGCGACATCCAATTACCATGTCTGAGCCTGCTTTAACCGTGACCTTCGCCCAAATTATTTCACATTTCGGATCTCTTCGATACTATTGCACTTCTTATCGCTATAAACACGCCTCCCCCTTCACTGTCCAGCCTGTCTCTGTGGTATACATTCCAATCTGAGTTTAGGATTTCATTACTGTTTACGTCTGGTTTCAGCCAACTTTCTGTCCCTATGGGCGTTGTGACCGTTTATTAATGAGAGCAGTTCTGGGACCTTTCTACAGACGCTCCTGCAGTTTACTATTAGCACATTAATATTGTTATTCCCTGTTGCATTTTGCCTACTCCTACCTTGCCACGTCTCAGGAGGCGTCTTGTCGGGCCTAGGGAGGGAATTCTCTAACCTAAAAAACCCACATGTGCACTCCACACGTACTCCGCTACCCTTGTAGCCGCTTCCTGCGTGTAGTGCACGCCTGACCTATTCAGGGGGACCCTACATTTCTCCACTCGATAGCGGAGGTCGAGAAATTTGCACCCCAGATCTCCGCAGAATCGTCTGCGCCTCTGGTTTAAGCCTTCCACTCGGCTCCAAACCAGAGGACCGCGATCGGTTCTGGGAACGATACTACAAATAGTTAGCTCCGATTCCACCCCGCGAGCGAGGCTTTCCGCCTTCACCAATTCTGCCAACCGCCTGTACGAACTGAGGATGACCTCTGAACCCAGACGGCAGGAGTCATTGGTGCCGACATGAGCTACAATTTGCAGTCGGGTGCACCCAGTGCTCTCTATTGCCGCCGGCAGGGCCTCCTCCACATCTCGGATGAGACCCCCCGGCAAGCAGACGGAGTGAACACTGGCCTTCTTCCCCGACCTTTCCACTATTTCCCTAAGGGGCTCCATCACCCGCCTAACGTTGGAGCTCCCAATAACTAATAAACCCCTCCCCCCGTGTGCCTGCTCGGACCTTGCTGAAGGAGCGGCCACATGTCCACTCACAGGCAGAGCGGGCGATGCCACACGGCCAGCCTCCACATTGACCCTCCGCCTCGTGCGCCGTGAACGCTGCTGAACCCACCACTCCCCTTGGAGAGAGGGTGGCCCAACCGCGCCCGGTACCCGCGAAGATGTCTCGACAGCAGGGACAGTGGGTGAAGCATGTAACACCTGGAGTGTACCATGCGACGCACCAGACTCCCCACTGCTGCTACACTCCGAGGCAGCAGCCTGAAGACGGCTGACCGCGGCCATCAACACGTTCAGCTGCTCGCGAACAGTGGCCAGCTCCTCCTGCGTCCGTACACAGCAGTCACACATCCTATCCATCCTAAGAAATAAATTTACTGTAGAGAGTTAATCAACTTTTAACTAGACTGCTAATTCACTTAAGGCAGCTGACTATAAACTGTGGTTGCTAGACACTTCTTGTAGAAAACAATGAAAATAGCACTACCTGTCTCTGGACTGTATTGAAAACAAACACTAGCACTACTGGCACTATGGTTGACTAAAGGGACTCTCTCTGACTGTATTCAAAATAAACACGAAATCTATGGAACACTATTACTAGCACTCGACAATTAAAGCTTCCTAAAAGCAAAAACACACGCAAGAAGTGACAAGTATGAGAGGACCCACTTGATGTCTTTGGGCAGGATTATAATTTCACTGTCCATACATAATTAAGCATGTTATTGTTGCTACTTGCCTTCTAATGGCGGAAGTTAAGAAGTTAATATTAAGTGATTATTGGTCCAAAGATACACTTTCGAACACATCAGTTTTCAGCAAAATTACATCCCAAGATCATTTTTGTCTACTACGGAGAATTCTGCGCTCCAGTGATAATTCAGCAAGTACTGGAGGAGACAGTCTATTTAAAATTAGAATTACTGTTGACAAAGTTCGTAAGACATTTCATAATTAATTTTTTCCACATCAGAAGCTTTGTATACATGAAAGGCTCTTCCTGTTCAAAGGATGAGCATCTCTTAAGCAATTTATTCCAACCAGGTGCAGTAGACAATCGGAGAGGGTATATTTTGGATTTTATTGTATATACAGTAGCAACAACAGAAATTGGGTTCCACAATTTAGGGAAAAGTGGCAATGTAGTGGCAACTCTTATGGGACCATATCTGGAACAGGGTCATATTCTATATGTCGATAATTGGTACTCCAGCCCAGACTTGTTCATCTGGTTTCAAAACCACGGAATAGTCGCTTGTGGCACTGTCCGTAAGAATAGGTGCAACATGCCAAAACTGCAGAAGAAATTAAAATGAGGAAAAACTGAGTTTAAGTCCAGGGACAGGATCCGTGCTATCAATTGGTGCGATAAGAGAGTGGTGTCCATGTTAACCACAAGTCATACAACACAAATGGTTGAAACAGAGAAGACTGAAAGAAATGCTGGCGAAAAAATATAGAACCCACAATGTACTGTAGATTACAATTCAAGTATGGGTGCAGTTGACCATTGTGACATGTTCCTGAGCTCAGTTGGATAATAGCGTTAGACTGTGAAATGGTACAAGAAATATTTTTTTCGTGCCAATCCAAAACTCAGATCGAAAAGAAGGATGGGAAATAGTTGCAATAGGTGAAAAATTATTCAAACAATTCCTGACCTCTTCATATGTAGCAGTTTGCTGGCAAAAGAATGGACTTGGTGATTGAGATGGTGCAATGTCTGTACTGTGGCAAATGTAATTACACAGAGTACATTGTACCAGTATAACAAAACCCATATATTAATCTACATGCAATACATTTAAAATATTAACATGTCACATAGACAGTTATATTCTTTTATCCTAAATAGTACTTAATAGATCACATTCAGTCTACCTGTACAAAACCTGTTTTCCATAACTGATTTCAAACACCTTTGATCACCGAGAAATAACATGCAGAAGTTAAAACTCTGTTCTCAGTGTGATTTTTCTTGCTACTTTGCCTCTGCTGTTAGGCACTATTGGAAATGAAAACTCACTGTTCCGGGAAGGATGGGGGGCTTAAAATTGGTTGTTCGAATGAGACTGGCTTTGAAGCATTAATAGAAAATGGTATATGTAAAAGAAGTATCGAATATATCCAGCATTCCTCTATTCATAAAAATCAACATCATTTAGACTAATTTGTAGATAATTGAAAACAGCAAGGGAATAAAATTTTTTATTCCATATCTTTGTGTTGTTGTTGTGGTCTTCAGTCCTGAGACTGGTTTGATGCAGCTCTCCATGCTACTCTATCCTGTGCAAGCTTCTTCATCTCCCAGTACCTACTGCAACCTACATCCTTCTGAATCTGCTTAGTGTATTCATCTCTTGGTCTCCCTCTACGATTTTTACCCTCCACGCTGCCCTCCAATGCTAAATTTGTGATCCCTTGATGCCTCAAAACATGTCCTACCATCCGATCCCTTCTTCTAGTCAAGTTGTGCCACAAACTTCTCTTCTCCCCAATCCTATTCAATACCTCCTCATTAGTTATGTGATCTACCCACCTTATCTTCAGCATTCTTCTGTAGCACCACATTTCGAAAGCTTCTATTCTCTTCTTGTCCAAACTATTTACCGTCCATGTTTCACTTCCATACATGGCTACACTCCATACAAATACTTTCAGAAACGACTTCCTGACACTTAAATCTATACTCCATGTTAACAAATTTCTCTTCTTCAGAAACGATTTCCTTGCCATTGCCAGTCTACATTTTATATCCTCTCTACTTCGACCATCATCAGTTATTTTGCTCCCCAAATAAGCAAAACTCCTTTACTACTTTAAGTGTCTCATTTCCTAATCTAATCCCCTCAGCATCACCCGATTTAATTCGACTACATTCCATTATCCTCGTTTTGCTTTTGTTGATGTTCATCTTATATCCTCCTTTCAAGACACTGTCCATTCCGTTCAACTGCTCTTCCAAGTCCTTTGCTGTCTCTGACAGAATTACAATGTCATCGGCGAACCTCAAAGTTTTTACTTCTTCTCCATGAATTTTAATACCTACTCCGAATTTTTCTTTTGTTTCCTTTACTGCTTGCTCAATATACAGATTGAATAACATCGGGGAGAGGCTACAACCCTGTCTTACTCCCTTCCCAACTGCTGCTTCCCTTTCATGTCCCTCGACTCTTATAACTGCCATCTGGTTTCTGTACAAATTGTAAATAGCCTTTCGCTCCCTGTATTTTACCCCTGCCACCTTTAGAATTTGAAAGAGAGTATTCCAGTATAGCCCTCGTCTTTTTACCTACTTGATCCTCTGCTGCCTTCACTACTTCATCCCTCAGAGCTACCCATTCTTCTTCTACTGTATTTCTTTCCCCCATTCCTGTCAATTGTTCCCTTATGCTCTCCCTGAAACTCTCTACAACCTTTCTCTAAGTCTACAAATGCTAGAAACGTAGGTTTGCCTTTTCTTAATCTTTCTTCTAAGATAAGTCGTAAGGTTAGTATTCCCTCACGTGTTCCAACATTTCTACGGAATCCAAACTGATCTTCCCCGAGGTCCGCTTCTACCAGTTTTTCCATTCGTCTGTAAAGAATTCGCGTTAGTATTTTGCAGCTGTGACTTATTAAACTGATAGTTCGGTAATTTTCACATCTGTCAACACCTGCTTTCTTTGGTATTGGAATTATTATATTCTTCTTGAAGTCTGTGGGTATTTCGCCTGTCTCATACATCTTGCTCACCAGATGGTAGAGTTTTGTCATGACTGGCTCTCCCAAGGCCATCAGTAGTTCTAATGGAATGTTGTCTACTCCCGGGGCCTTGTTTCGACTCAGGTCTTTCAGTGCTCTGTCAAACTCTTCACGCAGTATCTTATCTCCCATTTCATCTTCATCTACATCCTCTTCCATTTCCATAATATTGTCCTCAAGTACATCGCCCTTGTATAAACCCCCTATATACTCCTTCCACCTTTCTGCCTTCCCTTCTTTGCTTAGAACTGGGTTGCCATCTGAGCTCTTGATATTCATACAAGTGGTTCTCTTCTCTCCAAAGGTCTCTTTAATTTTCCTGTAGGCAGTATCTATCTTACCCCTAGTGAGACAAGCCTCTACATCCTTACATTTGTCCTCTAGCCATCCCTGCTTAGCCATTTTGCACTTTCTGTCGATCTCATTTTTGAGACGTTTGTATTCCTTTTTGCCTGCTTCATTTACTGCATTTTTATATTTCCTCCTTTCATCAATTAAATTCAATATTTCTTCTGTTACCCAAGGATTTCTATTAGCCCTCGTCTTTTTACCTACTTGATCCTCTGCTGCCTTCACTACTTCATCCCTCAGAGCTACCCATTCTTCTTCTACTGTATTTCTTTCCCCCATTCCTGTCAATTGTTCCCTTATGCTCTCCCTGAAACTCTCTACAACCTCTGGTTCTTTCAGTTTATCCAGGTCCCATCTCCTTAAATTCCCACCTTTTTGCAGTTTCTTCAGTTTCAATCTGCAGTTCATAACCAATAGATTGTGGTCAAAATCCACATCTGCCCCTGGAAATGTCTTACAATTTAAAACCTAGTTCCTAAATCTCTGTCTTACTATTAAATAATCTATCTGATACCTATTAGTATCTCCAGGATTCTTCCATGTATACAACCTTCTTTTATGATTCTTGAACCAAGTGTTAGCTATGATTAAGTTATGCTCTGTGCAAAATTCTACAAGGCGGCTTCCTCTTTCATTTCTTCCCCCCAATCCATATTCACCTACTATGTTTCCTTCTCTCCCTTTTCCTACTGACGAATTCCAGTCACCCATGACTATTAAATTTTCGTCTCCCTTCACTACCTGAATAATTTCTTTTATCTCGTCATACATTTCATCAATTTCTTCATCATCTGCAGAGCTAGTTGGCATATAAACTTGTACTACTGTAGTAGGCATGGGCTTTGTGTCTATCTTGGCCACAATAACGCGTTCACTATGCTGTTTGTAGTAGCTAACCCGCACTCCTACTTTTTTATTCATTATTAAACCTACTCCTGCGTTACCCCTATTTGATTTTGTATTTATAACCCTGTAATCACCTGACCAAAAGTCTTGTTCCTCCTGCCACCGAACTTCACTAATTCCCACTATATCTAACTTTAACCTATCCATTTCCCTTTTTAAATTTTCTAACCTACCTGCCCGATTAAGGGATCTGACATTCCACGCTCCGATCCGTAGAACGCCAGTTTTCTTTCTCCTGATAACGACATCCTCTTGAGTAGTCCCCGCCCGGAGATCCGAATGGGGGACTATTTTACCTCCGGAATATTTTACCCAAGAGGACGCCATCATAATTTAATCATACAGTAAAGCTGCATGTCCTCGGGAAAAATTACGGCTGTAGTTTCCCCTTGCTTTCAGCCGTTCGCAGTACCAGCACAGCAAGGCCGTTTTGGTTAATGTTACGAGGCCAGATCAGTCAAACATCCAGACTGTTGCCCCTGCAACTACTGAAAAGGCTGCTGCCCCTCTTCAGGAACCACATGTTTGTCTGGCCTCTCAACAGATACCCCTCCGCTGTGGTTGCACCTACGGTACGGCCATCTGTATCGCTGAGGCACGCAAGCCTCCCCACCAACGGCAAGGTCCATGGTTCATGGGGGAAGTTATCATTCTAAATTTTATTTTCATCATGCATTCACTCTACCAGATATGCGAATCCGAAGTTTACATTGTTTTCGGGAATGATTTTCGCGCCCAACTTTCATCCAATTATACAGCTTGGAATGTTTTATAGAGCATTGTTTTTAGCAAAATCAGAACAAAAATACCACATTTTTGACATTTTTACATCTTCAATTTTGTGCTTAATTCATTCGGTTCTGGAAAGCGCTATGCAAATGAAACATTATATTTGAGAACCTTGTGTTGTTAGATTACTACATGCCAAGTTTCACATTCATCATAACATTAGCCCAGGAGATGCAAGAAATCAAACTTAGAATATTTTTTTTTTGGTGCCTTTTTTTTGGGCGATTTTACCTACTATTTTCTGGCTCAATATGGTTCATGAAATTCTTTTAATTATTATTCTCAACAGAATGCATAGAGTTGTAAAGATGGCCAAATCTGATTCTTTTACAAAAACTATTTCCCAAGGTATTACAGCACAGAGTCGCAAAAAATTCACGCTGGCTCTGGGGGAGGCATAATCAGTCCAGAAGTATTCAGCACCGGGTGGGCTGCGCAGCACAGGCTGCTCTGATCCCTGTGACAGCTGTGAAGGACAGGCACTTAGTGCAGGTAGCCAGATTACACCGTAGGCCACGGCGCCTCAACACGCCAAGCAGATGATGCATCTCCAGCAGTAAAGGGTTAAACAGCAGACACAAACACATAAAACCAAGATCAACATTTCGTCTGTCAATAAAAAGTATCACTCACATGATGTTTCTAAACAGGAAATCTACGAGAAAGGTACAGAATCTGACTATGAAAAGTCCACGTTGGAATATCAACAATGTTATGACAAGGATAGATTACTGCTCATGGTGAAGGTGACACACTGAGATCCAGACAAGCACATTGAAAAGACTGTTACACACTAAGCTTTCAGCCAAAGCCTCCTTCAGAATAGAAAACATACACATTCACACAAGCAGGCACACCTCACACATCCATGACTGTTATCCCTGAACACTGTGGCCAGAACGAAGTTCTCATGTTGAATGAAAGCAACAATCCAGAGTGGAACAGAGGAGGAGAAAATACATCAGGGTATAAGTGGGGGGAGAGAAGGGAAGAGAGAGGGGGAAGAGTTCATGTGGTACAGGTGGGTTTGGAAAATAACACCTGAAAACGTGAGGTTTGGAAAAGAAATGTGATCAAAAGGAATCATTATCGGTGGGATGAATCTGGGGCCTGAGCTGTCTACCAAGACGAATAGCCACTGCCAAACAGTGGCCAAGAGCAAAGTGGGCCATTCTGTGGCACATGATGTAGATGAACATAACACGCGTGACTGAATGGCTGCTTCACAATCCGGGCCATCTCTATCCTCCCCTCCACTACCAGGTTTTCTGAACTGCGCAGGTGGGAGTTATCCTTACAACACATTCTTTGCTCCCAAAATTATCTCGGCCTAAACATGTGGTAACACACTGTTCCTCGCCCTCCCTGCCCCGTACCGCCTCTCCATCATATCACCTCCTCGCAATTCACATCCCCTCAACCCTCATTAAGCGCTGCTCTCTCTCAACAACACACTGACCTTTTCCCCTTCTCTGCTGCTCTCCTTTTACACTCCCTGTTCTCCCACAGCCTCCCGACACTGCACCTGGCAGCCCTGTCCTGCTGCCATCTAGTCCCTGCACTCCTCCCTCTCCCCACCCATATCCTACCACCCTTAACTGCCCCCCCCCCCCTCCAGATTGCTCCTTCCTTTCAAGGCGACATCTGCATCTGGCCACAGCTGACAGGTGTTAGTGTTTGTGTGTGTGGTTTCTTTTCTGAAGAAGGCTTTGGCTGCAAGCTCAATGTGTAATGGTCTTCTCAGTGTGCCTGTCTGCTGCTCAACATGCCATCTTTAAGGTGAGTAGCAATCTGTCCTTTCCGTAGTATTATAGAAAGGTACAACAAAAGGCAATTTTAATAGTCTTTTCTGAAAAGGATCTTCATGTTGCTATCGGCCTTTCGCCACAACTATGCAGTAATGAGTTTGCCATATTTACCTGACTGTAAGACTAGGTTTTTTCCCAAATTTTTAATTCCAAAAATAAAAGGTCACAGATTAAACTACTGCTGTTGTGGTAAACATTTTGACAGAACTTTTACATTAATATAGGGGTCATCTGACATTTATGGATGAAGTTTTGGCTATTGGCGTTTCATACAAATTTATTTTGAGGAGTTCCAAAGGGTATTGCTTAGCAAACAATACTGTCAGTCGAATAGGTTTGAGATTTCCTGACATGCAGAAGTGCTCAATGTAGTGTCGATCTTGCTCAAACTATCACGTCACCTTTGACTTTGTTTTCCTTTTGTATTATCAAAACATAGACAACCAATAAATGGCATAAACTCAGAATAGGTGTAATGGTAACTTTTTAAGCAGATACTTTACGCCAATAAAAGTTTGTAATTTTGATAGTCAGAGTACATTAAAAACAAATTTTTCTCACGGGAGGGGAGGGAGTACATTCCGTACATCAAAATGCGATACTTCAGTAAAAAAAATTTTAAGTGTGTTACAGAAATAGTATTTCACAGCAAGTAACAGTTTACTGCTTGTTGACATGTTCAATGCACTGAGTAAAATCACAACTGTGCAATTATTTTTTTATTCCTCTTTACTGAAATTCTGATTATTTAATTACGCAGCAGAGTCACTAAATAGTAAATCTGACAACCAGTTACAGCATGCACAATGCTAATATGATTTGAAGCATAAGCTATTTCCAATTTGTCGATAGTTAAAATATCTTACCACTTATCTTTTTACGAGTAAATCTCTCGACGATAAATGCTCAACAGCAAAAAAAAAAAAAAACCTAGAGTAGAAGTTCAATTTAAATGTTACAATGAAATGAAAATTCTGACTGCAACAAGCAAATATTCAGGATTAAATTCCGATCATATACCAACACCTAATTTCTTTGGAGCATTCATTACAGACTAGTGATGGTACCCTTATTGAAACAGTTTTAGGTTTCCCACACAAAAGGTCTTATCATTTTTGTAGAAGAAGGTGCAAACAGTGTCAGTAGGTGAAACACTAATTGGAGAATATCTCCTGCAACCAATGCAGTCTTTATTTAAAACTCAAAAATGTGAAAATTTCTGTGAAATCAGTGAAAAATTTAACACAACTGTCATTATTTGTAATCTCCTGTTGCCTCTGATCAGCAGCACAATCCTTCCCACAAGTTCCTGTAAACTTTTATCACCACCCTCTTCTCTTTTAACCATGAACATTCACCGGCTCTGAACATTCACAATCATCTATGAACTGATAATTCATTGTCTTTTTCTCATAAGCTTCTTAGATGTAAATAGTACCTGTGACAACTCCAGATATGAGCTTTCTCCCCAGGTAAATGTGCTAGTAAGACTTTGGTGGCTAAATACCAACAAAATGGACCACAGATTTTGTGAAATAAGAATATTAAGTCAAACAATGGAGAGTCCAGGATGGAATAACATAAAAGGAGAGATTGAGTTGCAGACAGGCACAATGAAAGAGGCTGATAAAAATTTAAGCTTTTGGACCCGCAAGTGCTTTTTCAAAAATAGAAAAAAAACACACACATTTTTAACTCAAATATTTGACAGTCTTTCTCATTGTGCCTGTCTGCGACTCAATGTCGTGTCTATGTGGTGAGCAGCAATCTATCCTTTCTGTAAAATGTTATGTCATGTAGGTAGCAAGTTTTGTTAATGAATCCAAGGAAAATTGTGGTAAAGCCACACATTTAAGGCATCCACAAGACTGCTGTCATTTTTTACTCTTGTATGCCATGTGCACTTATCCACCAGATGACTGTAGTTTACACACATAATCAAATCACACATTTGAGATTTGGATAATGGTTTGCTTTTTGAATGCACAAAACAGGTCCAGACCAGAACACAAATACCTATGGAACACATCAGAGACAAAAAGACCATCTGTATGGTGCATGCATTGAAGATGCAGCTGCACCACAGTTTCCTGGATTCATCAACAAAACTTACTTCCTAGAGGATATGATAGGTTATTATTTTTATAATTCTAATTCTTTGGTCCAGTTTGTTCAAACTGAACCACTGAACCCTTACTAACATATCTCCATGAAGCGGAAACTGTAGGTCAAACTGTCAGATAAGTATCAGATAAGCTTTTCACATATGTTATGGTTTCAAACAACTCTATGGCCAATCTGAATAAAGTCTGTAAAAGTTATTGTGTTTAAATAAAAAGACTTGGAAGCAATTAATGATGAAGAGTTCCTATGAAAATAAGAATAATATGCATTTGTAGGTGTTGCATAAATGGGAACTCTAAGACTGAGACTCAAGAACAAGATAATTTTTATTTTTTTTAATGTGGTTAAAAAAATCCACCACAAACATTAGCCACATAATGCAAGTGCTAGTTCGGATCGGCACTATCACACCAAAACGGATACCGCCAGCACAATATGACCTCCACTGCAGATGTCGGATTCACGGTGAATGTATTGGCCCAAACAATAGTTCTAGCGCATCTAAAACCACAACTCAGATGTACGTTGTAAGGAGAACTTTTAACGTTACCTGGACTGTCGGTTCTACTCCATTACACTGACAGAAACTGGGTATGTGTATTGTAGACAAAGCTTTAAGGTGCAGAGTTGTTTATTTGTTACAAAAACATAATCTGAGAAGATGAGGCAGATCACTCAAAGACAAAAATCATAATTAATGTTTAACTGAAGTCCTGGAGAACTGTCACATCAGATTGGGAATACAGGAATAGTAACATCACTTACTCCATTTGTACAATGACTACACACATCCAAAGAAGAATATAACTGCAATATGTAACTCAAACTACTGTTTGGTCAATTTTACAATAGTACATGTAACACGTCCTTCTGTCTCTACAATATTAGGTACACATTTTACACATGCAACTTCTTTGTGTGGCTTTTAAAACAATGATATTAGTGTACTTAGCAATGTCCATTTGGATTTGCAGAGCAATGAGAACCACAAAGATGGAATAACTCCTGCAGTGTGCTATTTTAATACCAAGAAAAAGTAATATTAGATCAAAAATAATAAACCATCCAAGTTTCATGCATCTTCACTCTGAAGCCTTCCACAGTCAATCCAAAGAGTTCAATTGCAAGTACCCTCACTTGATTACCCCCTCCCCTTCCCCTTATTCTACAGAGATGTGACAATTCACTATATTCCACATCATATAGGATTACAACACTTACATTAAACCTACAGTATCCCACCATTTGTTGACATACATTTATTGCACCACTATACAGAAGTAATGCAACAGAGAAATACTCAAAACTGATATAATTAGCACCAGAGTGGCATGAGATTGGATAGCTTACTATCTGTTGTTTAGACATTCATTCATTGTTAGTATTAAATTCCGTTTTTCAGAAGTTTTACACCACTATCTCTTAACAGTTTTTCATTCTTTTATCATGCAGTAGCTGTAGCATCTACCATCGAATTATTACATCTTTAACATATGATACGCGCATTTTATTATTCTAGAATAAAAAGCTACCCCTTTATTTCTTGACCTGACTATACAAATAATTCTTTCTGCTGCTTTAAGGCACCACTGGCTGCCCCTTTTGATTAGTGAACAAGCTAGATGGAAAAATAGAGACCAAATGCACAGTCCTTGACTGAAGCTGTCCAAGCAAGTAAGTTTTCCAAAAATTTATGCTATGAAAATTTATTATACATTCCCTTCTAAAATTTTCATTGAAACTACACACAGTTGTTCTTCAAACAATATACATCTTACCACCATTATTATATGTGCTCAATGTGAGCAGGTGCACAGACGCACAGAGAGAGAGAGAGAGAGAGAGAGAGAGAGAGAGAGAGAGAGAGAGAGAACTGTTTACTGACCTTTGCAACTTTTCTTTCTCTGAAAATAGGCGAGGTATTTCAGGCAGAAAGTCTTCCGACAGGGTGTGGTACAACGCTCGTTCAACTTTAGATGTAGAGTCCCTGAAACCTTCAGTGACTTTGTCCCAGTCTTCTTCTGTGAAACAAACCACTTGCCACACACTACTGCTTTGTTCCTCTCCTTCTGAATCAGCTGGTGATTTTCCTCTCTTCTTCTTTCGTTTCTCATCCTTTAATCTTCGTTTCTTTTCTTTTACTCTTTTTTTCTGAGGAAGAAAAAGCTTAATTGTTTTGGCAACATGTATTATACAGACAATTTCATCACCAAATGAGTTGAAATATTAAGTTATTAAACAAATTGAAAAATGTATTAAACTGCTGATTTCTAGTCCCTGGTTAAATATATATTTTTAACATTAAATAATGGTAAATCCAGGATGGAACATAACAAATTATTTTTAAAATTATATTGCCATGTCAACATAATTACTATCATCGCCAAATCCAAAATCAGGATAGTCAATAAAGTAAAACATTTCACACTGATAGCACATTTATTATAAACACCGACAGACAGAACAAAACTGAATTCCCGTAGGGCGAGTGCTGCTACATATACAAACATCAAATAGGCTAGAATATGCAAACACTACAAACATAAGGAATTTCAAGAACCTTCAATAAATACTAAGTAACAAATAATTGCTGATGATCAGATTTGAACCAGCAACTCACAGCATGTGTCAGTCATGCTAAATGTTTTTACATGCACAGTCAGAAATCATTGAAATGTTGGACAGCACAGACAACTTATTCTATATCAACATTATGTCTATCGATTATCTTAAAAATGATCAACTGACACTTGGCAGTTAGACGTGACTTCGTTTCAGTGCCAGTGCTTACTGTGTGTGAATCATTGCTCAAGATTTTATGACGGGCAGCGAGGACAAAGCTAATATGCCATCAGAAAAGAAAACAAATAATATGTGCACATATCTTACGAAATGGGAAGCTTTATATTCCTGGATTGGACAACAGCAGACAAATGATTATAAAGCAAATTGCTTAATCTGCAAACCTGAGTTTTGGATTGCACATGGCGGCAAGAATGATTGTGTGCAGCACATGAATATTTCAGGTAGTAATTTATTACTATGAATCCTAAAAAATAAATATCTTACTGTTCAGCATGAAGAAATCAGTAATTGGCAATTTTCTGAGTAAAATTCTTGTATTTGCTTGTAGGTCACAAAAGCAAAGCAAACAATGTCACTACTTCATCAAAGATAACCTTTCTTCAGCTCTCCTCACCTGGGTAAAGGCCTAAGAAATGACAACATGAACTTTCATTAGCCTACCACACAGTACAATACAATCTAAGCTTAGGAGCTTGGACTGTGTGATCAAACTGTAAAGAAATGCGTTCAGCGGGTCTAATGCCTCAAAGAAAATATCTGTTCAAGTGTCTGTCAGTTCACGTTGGTCAGAATCTCTTGTAACGCCCTTCCGTGTTATAGCGGTCCTCCTACACATTTTGTTATTTGCTGCTAACATATTTTAAACATAAGTTACAAAAATATTAATTTCAGAATGTTGCGGAAATCTCCACGAAGAGCAGAAAGTGGAGAAAAATATTTTATTAATAATTTTTGGAAAATTTTGTTACATGGTGAAAAAGCTGAAATGACAATAATGAACGTAATGGCCCCAAGAAGTGTGAATGATTTTTTTTGGACGTTTTAAATGACCTCAAAAAGTTTAACATGTTCTTTTCTTTAGCAACAGATGCCTCCATTCATCTAAACAGGAACACGATTCTAGTTGTAAGATGATATTTTGACCACTTAATGTAATTAAAAAAAAAATTGTTGTATTTCATAAAACAGGCAGAGGAAACTGCAATGGATGCCTATAGGTTGTTAAAAAAAATCATTGCAATCAAATAATTTGAATGGCAGTAAATACCATCACACTATGCTGATGGTGCCGATATAAATTACGGTAAGCACCATTCAGTCCTGAAACTATTAAGTAATGAGAATGAAAAAATTCTCAAATACAGTTCTTTTAACCATGTGCTTCATAATGCCATGAAACGTGCGTGCAACTGTTTACAATATGTAGATGTCGAAGCGTTAGTATCGAAAACATATGGTCAATTCTCTTGTTTTGCCAAACTTAGTGAAACGTTAAAATCATTTTTCGTATTTGTTAATGTTGAATAGGCTGAAATCCTGCGACATGTAGATGGTTCTCTCTTACAACTGCTGTAGAAAGGCTTTTAAAAAAATTGGGAGCCTATAAAAGCTATTTTAAAAGCATAGAAGATTCAGACTTTCCGAGGCTAGGACCTTCACAGCTACCATAGCGGTCCTGGGGCATATACTGTCCCCACTGCATCTCGCTCCTACAGGCAATCCCCTACTTCATGACGTTGCTGTGTCTCCCACGGCTTGGACGAGGCATTGGACTTGTGGGAGAAGGTGGAACCATCACAGGAAGAGATAGAGAAATCAAGGCTGAGATGATATGGACAAGTTAAGAGAATGGAGGAGAAGACACCCAGGAGGATACACGAGGTGAAACTGGAAGGAAAAAGACCAAGAGGAAGACAGAAAGATAGATGGCTGAAAGGAGTAGAGGAATGCGCCCAAAAGAAAGGAGAAGACTGGACCAAAGTGATGACGGGGAGATGGTGGCAAGACAGAAGACGATGGAGAGGCCTATGTTCCACACAGACCCAGCCAGTGGCTGGAAACTGTCCAAGATGATTATGTTGATGAGAAGATTCAGACTGTCCTAAAGTTTTGAAAAAGTATTTTTGCAATGAAAATACAGAAGTACACACAATTGTTTGGCTTATATTAGTTTCTTAATGAATATTGGAAATATTTTCATCCTAAAAGCAAAGTATTTGGAGAATTCTGATCTTAGTACCATGAAATCTCATGAAGCTGTACAGTTACTAATCAGTAAAGTTAAGACAGAGAAAGGGATAGATTTTTTTTATAGTGGTACTCATTAATTGTTGGCCACTGTTCTTGATTCAAATCTGAATTCTATTAGTGAGAACAACTTCATTAAAGTCTATGATTCTTTAAATTTTCACTTAGTTAACAAATCTGATGATAGTTTAAAATGTTGAAACTCACTATGTCTAAAAAGGGAATTAATATTCAATGACAAACATGAAGTTTATAAATGTGTCAAGCTGGATTGCGTGAATGAAGATAAATTATATGAGGAATTTTGTAGTTCTAATGATGCAATTAAATGTGCTCTTTTTAGAGGGTAGTATTAGCCAGAAATGGATAAAAGTTTTAACAACTTTGAAATCAAATAATGTGAATTTTGAAAACTTGAGTAAACTGGTAGGTTATGTCACGAGTATACCAGAAATTAATGTTCACACTCAGAGAGTATTTTCTCTTGTGAATAATAAGTGGACAGATGTAAAGAACAGAAGTTGTACAAACCTAATCAAATCTGAACAGCAAGTTGCCATGAATTTTCCGTATTCATGCAGTGAATTCTTCGAATTTGCTAAAAAATTATATAAAACTACTGTCTGAGGCAAAATCTGTTGCAAAATATGTGTAAGTATTTGCAATCTGTAATTAAATAGTTATCTTTTAGGAATATTGCTTCATTTTTGGTGAAATCTCACCGTGCTCTTAATCTCCCTCATTTTTTGTCGGGGATATAAGTATCTCCCTAATTTTCTTTTAAGAAAGTTTGCCACCCTACCCTCTCCTGTTTCAGATGTTCTCAATGGAGCTGACTACAGCACCCTGGGTCTAGATCTTGTCAATAGCCCTTTGTACAGCAGAAATGACGGAGCCTTGTGTTCTGGTCATGACACCACACCCTGTTTACTATGATGACCATCAAGGTAGCCCCTCTTGTCGAAGCTCTGAGAGCATCAAACAAATCTTCAGTTTTCTTTAACAAGAAGCTTGAATTGTCAGTCTGCACCTCAGGACCATAGCAGGGCTTCATACAGAGGGCATGGACAATGTCTCTCTGCATTTTCGTTTTCTTGACAAAGAGACATAATCCGTGACTTCATATGTGGCATTCAACAAGCGACAAAAGATATGATACAACATAAAGTAGCACTTTAGTAACTATTCAAATAAACCCACTTCTCGCACAGCCATACTGAGATGGGGGAAGAAGTTTACTGGCATACTTGCAATTATGGTGGTGGGGAACTGACATGCCTGCAATTATGGTGGTGAGGAATTGGCATGGGTGTAGCACACAATCTTTATCTTCTGGATGGGCTTGGTTCCTCCATCTTCAAGGCTTCTGTTGTTTTCACCAATGCTGAATCTTCCCCCTGTTCAGCAGCAATGTTATTATGTGCAGTGATGACTGAGATTTTGTCAACTTGTCCACACTGTTGTGTTTCACCACAGGATTCCTTCGAAGAAAATCAGTGTCAATGCGTTTGTATCTGTTTTTGAATGACACTGTGATGTCGTACACCTGAAGTCTCAGTGCCCATCTCGCCAGTCGACCCAACAGATCCTACAAGCTAGTCAGCCAGCACAGAGAGAGAGTTGATTCATAACAATGGCAAATGGTTTGGGTGACAAAGAGATATTTTTTCAGATTGAGGTGGAGGCTTGCAGCATAAACACACTTCAACATAGTTGTCATGTGGCTTATGCTTACATAGATTCTTCAAATGTCTTCGTGGAAGGCGTGAGGAGCAGACAATGTTGTCCAGGCAGCGAAGACATATACTTCATGAAGATGCTGAAGCAGATTGTCTATCATACACTCAAAGGGGGCTGGAGCATTACACAGTCCAAACAGTATAACTTTAAACACCCAGAGGCTCACAGTAGTTATGAAGACAGTCATTTCCTAGACAATCTTGTTAACTTCAATTTGCCAGTAACCTACCTCCAAGTCCATTGTTGAGAAATACTTTCCTCCACTCAAGCAATCTGGGGTGTCATCAATATGCAGCAATGAGTAGACATCTTTTTTGGTGATTTTATTCAGTCATTGGTAGATGGCAAAGAAATGCCGAGTGCCGTCCTCCTCCTTTACGAGGATCACAGAGATGAAAAAGAGAGCTCTAAAGTTTCAATGTTGGAATCTTGGAGCACCTACTCCACTTCCTCCAAGATTAGTCGTCATTTAGCTGACAACATCTATATGAGTGCTGACTTATTAGTGGATAATTCCCAGTGTTGTCAGAGTGTTTTTCTTGGGCCATTTGGCATACCTTTTCTTCAAACCAGATTCAAAAGCATTTGGAAATTGGTCCAGAACACTCAGCAATGTTGTTTCTCTGTCAAACCCAGTTGGTAGTTTCAACAGCAGCTTCCATCCACATGAGGTCTGTACCGATAGCACCACATTTCTTCATCAGTGGTATTAAGCTGCCCTTTCTTGATTGGTTTTAGGTGCCCCTATACACATACCTTTAGAGATGAGTTGTGGCTGCCCATGAGAATTAGTGATCCAAAGTTCTCCTTGGCCACCTGCAATGCTTACATTACTTGCTGGCAAGTAGACTTTCTTTTACGAGCCTAAGTAGCTTTTTGCAACTGATAAAAGTTTCGCAGTTTAACTAATCATCTACATTTACAACAGGGAATTGTCTTGTTGACGACAGCAGGATAATGTATTCAACGACAAACAACTGTCCAGAACAATCTGTGTTACATATGCTTATTCGAACTTTTTCGTCAGCCTGGAGCTCTGATCTATTACAGTCTACTACTGGTTGCGATGGCTACAGGAAGTGCCATCCAAGAACAACATTATGATTACATTCTCTTCATTGAGTTGTGGTCTGTCATTGATAGTCAGTCTTGCAATACACATTCTCTTTGGCTGGATGTATTTCTCATTTATGGCTTTCACAAAATTCTTTTCGTACTTTGGAACAGTCTTCTTTTAGCTGGTGGTGATAAGCATTTGACATTAAGAAAAGAAAGCCCCTGAGTCTACACGCTCTCAGACAGGTTGGCCATCAATTATGTTGTCAATGAGATTTCCACACATCTTTGTGACTATCGTCCATGGAGAATTTTCATCTGTTATGGCCTCACTTCCACAGATAGTCACTTTGATTACTTTTCCTGAATTCTGTGGCTAGATGAATGGGTGGTGTGTGTGCATGGTGACACGGACTGGCTATGGCATCTTGAGGAGCAACTTTTTCCAATGTATGGCTTCGTCCCACAGGTTGACGTCTGGCAGTGCAGTAGTTGTCTAGCACTCATCTTCTTGCTCTGTAGCATCATAAATGTCCTGAGCATCCACAGTGGAAACATACTGGGGTGTGCTCTCCATCCTCCAAATGTCTGTTCTTTTGCAAGGAATTATACTTCGCGGAGATGTTGGTTGTACCTGTATTGATCAGATGCTGAGTTATCATTTGATGGCTGTGACGTGAGTCCAAGTTAGCCCAGTCCATTCTTCCTGATGCATGAAACTGGTAGCACAGATTGGTGCTGAAAATCAGTACACGTCTTCCTCAACATACTTCATTACCTCCTGACATAGGTGGTCAATACTCATGGCTGCTCTCTCTGACTTACTTGATCTGACAGTTTTGGCTACCAGAATTTGCTGTATGCCTTCTGTTACCACCTAGTGTATGAGACAGGCAATGAGATGATGGGCTTTCACAACTTTCATAGAGACCACAATCAGGTCTCAGTCAAACTTCTTTCAACCAACTCTTTTCTTCTGTTGCATTTTCTCCATGTGCTGGCACCATTTTATGAATTCCATGGTTGTTGCAACATCCTTTACGAGAAAAGTTTCTTCTTCCATCTAACTGGGCTTTTGTCAGCTGCTGTAATATTCAGATTCACACTGTGGCATAGGGCCATAACATGCTATATGTATGATTGTGTCGTTTACCCATATCACTGGGCCTTGTTCTTCAATTGTTCTTTCGCTGTTGAATGTCACCAAATGTTTTCTTCATTTTGGTCTCAAACTTATAATGACAACTATTGAGTTTCTCTTTGTTGCTCTTGATCCACTGCTGGTCTCTTCTGGCCAAGTAAAAGTACACATTTCAAAAACGCATCATATCATAATCCCACATGTTGTATTTGGTGATTTGGTTGAATCCTTTCACCAATTTAATAACGCCCCGGCAAGCACTGACGGACTTTTATGAGCAGCTGACTAACTGTCAGCTTGAACTCCATTAGTCTCCTAAATATAGGGACTTAGGAATGATGTACAGTTTGCATTCTGGTTCTTGTCCATGTAGGCAATAGCTCTTACACTGCCTCATTGGAACCACAGTGACAGAGATTTTTTGAAGTACCTGGCATCTCCAGCACACAATGTCACATTGTAACCACAAACAACTCCAAATCTGAAAGCAAAGTCAGCTATGAAGGCAACACTTAGCACTGAAAGTACATTTATGATGAACACCAATGTATAGACAGAAAGGAACTGAATTCCTGGACAGAGAGTACTGCTATTTATATAGACATTGAATATTCCAGCATATGCAAACATAACAAACATAAATTTTGAGAACCTTCCAGAAATGATAAATTCTAAATAACAAATAATTACTGGTAGTTGGGATTGAAATGACGTCTTGCAGCATGCCAGCCAGTGATCCCTACCACTATGGCACACTGCACACAGCACAGCTTAATACACTGAAGAGACAAAAAAACTGGTACACCTGCCTAATATAGTGTAGGGCCCCTGCAAGCATGCAGAAGTGCCGCAACATGATGTGGCGTGGACTCGAATAATGTCTGGAGTAGTGCTGGAGGGAACTGACACCATGAATTCTGCAGGGCTGCCCATAAATCCACAAGAGTATGACGGAGTGGAGATCTCATCTGAACAGCGTGGCATCCAAGATATGCTAAATAATGTTCATGTCTTGGGAGTTTGGTGGCCCGCGGAAGTGTTTAAACTCAGAAAAGTGTTCCTGGAGCCACTGTGTAGCAATTCTGGATGTGTGGGGTGTCGCATTATCCACTGGAATTGCCCAAGTCTGTCGGAATGCACAATGGACATAAATGGATGCAGGTGATCAGACAGGATGCTTACGTACATGTCACCTGTCAGAGTCGTATCTAGATGTATCAGGGGTCCCATATCACTCCAACTGCTCATGCCCCACGCTATTACAGAGCCTCCACCAGCTTCAATAGTCCCCTGCTGACACGCAGGATCCATGGATTCATGAAGTTGTCTCCATACCAGTACACATCCATCTGCTCGATACAATTTCAAACGATACTCGTCCGATCAGGCAGTCCAAAGTCAGTGTTGACAGACCCAGGCGAGGCGTAAAGCTTTGTGTCGTGCAGTCATCGAGGATACATGAGTGGGCCTTCCACTCCGAAAGCCCATATCGATGATGTTTTGTTGAATAGTTTGCACGCTGACACATATTGATGGCCCACCAGCATTGTAATCTGCAGCAATTTGTGGAAGGGTGCACTTCTGTCATGTTGAATGATTCTCTTCAGTTGTCATTCGTCCCATTCTTGAAGGATCTTTTTCCAGCTGCAGCTATGTCTGACATGTGATGTTGTACCAGATTCCTGATATTTACAGTACACTCATGAATACCTCAGAGATGCTGTGTCCCCTCGAATGTGCCGATTAAAACACCATGTTCAAACTCACTTAAATCTTGATAACCCGTCATTGTAGCAGCAGTAACCGATCTAACAACTGCGCCAGAAACTTATTGTCTTATATAGGTGCTGCAAACCACAGCAATGTATTCTGCCTGTTTACATATTTCTGTGTATTTGAATATGCATGCCTATACCAGTTTCTTTGGCACTTCAGTGCAGTTTTGGCAACACATACTATAAAATGTCATCATCAAATGAAACAAATATTAAGCACTCGCACAAACTGATAAATGGGTTAAATTGCTAATTTATGGTCTCTGATTGAAACAGGCATTTTAAGGTCAATTAAGTTTGAAAAAAATTACTTCCACCAACTTAGAAACTGTCCATCTAAATTTATTATGTCAACTTTCTGGATCTACACTGTAAATGAATATACCCAAAATAATATTGGGTAAAAGCAGTTTGTAGTTTGAGAGCAATCTTCTGGAATGCGTGCCGACACCTGACACGGAGGGGGTGGGGGGTGGGGGAATAGTCAGTTTCCTTTTATACAATAATTAATCATGCTGAGCAAAGATCTGAAGTGTCTTTTACATGATCAACTTTCTTGTCTCAGATGACTGCTCAAGACAAGTGCAATGCCCCTGGTATTCTATTCCTGCACTGAGTCTTGCTTGTTCTGAGTGGTCATTTTCGTTTACACGTCTGCAGCAAAATTGCTGGTCTTGTGAGAGCTGTCTAGTGTGTAGTTTGGCATCTGAATGGTGAAAGTGAGGTTACGAGGGTCAATCCCTTTTATGGAAAAATTGAAATACAGTAATGAAACGTATGAACAAGCAATGACAACAGAGTTTAATAATGACAAAAGCAAAATTTTAGTGGAAGTTCTTGTCAACAATCATGAGATAAATTCTCTACACTCCTGAGAATTGAGAACTGAAAGAATACAAAAAGTATAATTCAAATATTTCATAACATATGCATGTAATTGTTCCGAGAAAGTATGTGCTTGCAAACACATCGAACAATATGTAGAATGTAGTAACCAGCGCCTTTTTGATTAATCTTTTGTATCTTGTTTTCTAGCTAAGTGCCAAGTAACAACTAAAATTGATTTTCTCAACAAATAAATCTGAATTTTTCATTGTTGAAATAATTTTCATTAAAACATGTTTATCTGTTTACATTCTTATTTTTATGTAGTATGGGTTGTTTCTCTGTAAAACGTAAATAATTTTTGCTTTCAGGTATTTCATATCACTTGTAGGGGAACACTAGTAGGAAAAAGTCCCAGTCTGTAAATTTTCAATGTGCCATGAAAGCAAAGCAAACAGAATAATAAATATTAAGAATACATGGAAGCACAAAATCATTTTCTATATTAGGAATGAGCTCAACCAGAATAGGTTATAGCTTCTGTAGATAGCTACCAGAGTTCCTTGTCTCTGTGCATGGCCAGTGTGCAGAATACTCGGAAATTTAGAACTCCACACTCCGCACAATCTATAGATCACTGACGCCATACACACACTTGTGTCATGGTTGGTTGATGATTTACATGCAAGCATGAAAGGTGCTTGCACTTTAAGTAGTTGCTGGTGTAAAATGGGCTTGAAAGTGCTTCTGATCTTTCCAAATTGGTTTTCCAACATATGCTTGGCTCTTAACACCCATCATCTTTTCCATTAATTAATTACTGTTTGACTATCTTGGAGAAATCATCAAGCATAACTCACAGAGGAAAGAAAGATAGCTACAACAAAAAGAAGAAAAGTTCAGTTTCTACCACAATCAACATATAACAAGAAATGCTTGCAGACAGACGCAAAGATCCAACAATATAAAACCGTAATTCTCTCAGCGACCACTTATGCCTGCGAAACACTGTTCCAAATTAAAAAATGAACTTATCTGCCCCTCCCTCAAAACTGATAGAACTTGCATAAATAAAACTAATGGGCCAAAGCAATCTTGTATATCCTCCCCAATGAAACTATCTATTGAGAAAGTAATCCAACCACCAGCATACAAAAGAAGAAGAAACCTCTGTATTTCTTTCACATCTTGTGACTGCAAGGAAACAAGATGTTTACAACAACTTGTGATGAGAAATCTTAGAAAGAATAAGCGACAATGGATCCGAGAAATTCAGTAAAATCTTAAAACATTTAGGGTCAAGACTGTACATACAGAGAACAAAGATAAAATTACCAGAATGAATTTTTCACTCTGCAGCAGAGTGTGTACTGATACGAAACTTCTTGGCATACTGAAACTGTGTGCCAGACCAGGACCCAAACGCAGGGCCTTTGCTTTTCATGGCCACACGCTGTACCTACTAAGCTAGTGAATCATGACTCGCAGTCAGTCAGCACAGCTTTACTTCCACCAGTACCTTATCTCCTACCTTCCAAACTTCACAGAGGTTCGCCAGTGAAACTTGCAAGTATAGCACTCCTCGAAGAAAGGATACTGTGGAGACATAGCATAGCCACAGCCTGGGTGTATCCTTTCTTCCAGTTAGTCCAACAAAGTGTGCAGGAGAATGTCCATGAAGTCTGGAAGATAGGAGATGAGGTAAAGCTGTGAGGGTGGCTCGTGAGTTGTGCTTGGATAGCTCAGCCATTAGAGCACTTGCCTAAGAAAGGCAGAGGTCCTCAATTCAGTATGGAAAATGTTGTGAAAGTGTCCACCACCTAAGCACCGAGCCACAATTTGCTAGGAGGAAAGAGATTTGGGAGGGGGGGGGGGGGCATCAGATGAACTGTGAACAAAAGAGAAGTAGTTGCTCATTTATTTTGTTTTGAAATGAAAACAAGCATCTGTCCTTTTAGTAAGCCAATCAGTCAGGCCCCAGTTCTCAGCTGATACACATCTACAGAGTGGAAAGTTATGTGTTTATCTTTTCCTCTGTTTTCATTCTAGTATATTTCTTAAATCTCATGTGCGTTTTTCTATTTAAGAGTTTAATCTCGCATTTTGTAAGTGTAAATTCATTCAGTCTACAGCACAGTTTTCATTTATTTTCAACAGCCAGCTACATAGCTCATTAATGCATCAGCATTGCTGACATAGCACGAGGGCAGTAAGTTGCATATGTAGGAGTCTGTCTGCTTTTACAGTTTACATCTCCAGTTAAGAGTTGATAGGATGGGTAGGACGTCTGCATGCTGTGTGCGGATGCAAGAGGAGCTGGCCGTAGTTCTGAACAGCTGAATGCAGTTTTGGCTACAGTCTGTCACCTTCAGGATGCTGCCTCGATGAGCAGGGATGGCGGAGAATCTGGCACGTCACATGGGACACCTCAGATGTAGCTTGTTTTGCCCACGGGCTCTGCTGCAAAGGTATCTCCTAGTGTACCCAACACAGTGGATCCACCATCACAGCAGGGTAAGTGGTCAGTGATATGCAACAATGTCGCTCCAGATGGAGAGCCGATGTGAAGACAGGCTGTCTATACTCACCCATTCACTCTGCGGGTGGGCCTGTGGCCACTGATCAGCAGGCACACAGGGGGGAGGGGTTTACTAGTTACTGGGAGCTCTAAAACTAGGTGCATTATGGAGCCCCTTAGCATTCAGGGCTGGAAAGAAAGCCCATGCACTCGGTATGTCCACCAGAGGGTCTCATACGAGTGCAGATATGGATCCGCCTGTGGCTATTGAGCATGCACGGTGCAGTTGTCTGCAAGCTGTGGATCATGTTGGCACCAATGACGTCTGTTGCATGGGTTCGGAGACAACCCTCAGTTCATACAGGCAGCTGGCAGGAGGCAAAGGCTGCTGGCCTTGGATGTACAGCACAAACAGAACTCACAATTTTTAGTAATGTTCCCAGAGTTGATCCGGGTCCTTTGGTTTGAAGCCCAATGGAGGGTTTCAACCAAAGGCTTCGTCGACTGTGACAGTCTTGGCTGCAGACTTCTAGATCTGCATTATCGAGTGGGGATTTGTAGGACTTTCCTTAATAGGTCAGTAGTGCACTACACAAAGGAAGCAGCTACTCTGGTAGCAGAGTACTTGTGGAGTGCACAGGGGTGTTTTTTTTTATGCTAGGTGGTAGTTTGAGGTACTCTGATGAACACTCACACATAAATACGAAACAAAGGAAGTCAGACCATGTTCAGACTAAAGACACTTCCACTATCAAAATTTAATCAGTAAATTTTCTAAGTATTCGTAACAAAGTTCTCAAATTTACTGCCCTCCAGGAAAGTTATCGTGCTCAAATTATTCTTGGGACCAAACACTGGCTGAAACCGTAGGTGGAAAGCCCCGAGATATTTAGCGAATCGTAGATTGTATACCGACAAAACGGATCAGATGCCACAGGAGTAGTAGTATTCATTGCAGGTGAGAAAAATATTGTCTCTACTGAGGTCAAAGTTGGGCGTGACAGTGAAGATATGTGGTCTTGTATAACAGGTGTAGTTGAATCCAAGTTAATTGTTGAATGTTTTTCCTGGCCACCAATTCTACTGTGACAGTTGTAAAGTCATTCAAAGAAGGTCTAGTCAGTTGCGCATAATACCCAGATGATGCAATACTAGTCGGAGGCAATTTTAACCTACCTAGTATAGACTGAGATGTCTATGGATCCACCGCAGGTGGTACTGACAGACCATTGTGCGAAGTACTTTTGAATGTGTTTCTGAAAACTGTATTGAGCAGCTGGTTCGTCAGCCCACATGAATGGAAATATCACAGGCCTTGTAGCTAAAAATACATTGGGTCCTTATCCACAACAGCAATCATGATTCCACTGTAGCAACTATTGTTAGGAAAATTAAAAAATCGGTCAAGAAGGCAGAAGAGAGTTTCTGCTAGAAACAGCAGATAAGCAGTTGTTAGCATCTCACTTAGTTCCAGTCAGATGGACGAAGAGGAATTGCGGGGAAAGTTTAAGCATATTCCAAATCTTAGTCTGGAGAGTTGTGCACCTAGTATGTGGATCAAGGATAGAAAAGATCCACCATGGATTAATAAAAAAATACGGGAAATACTGAGGGAGCAGAGGTTGTCACACTCTCGGTTCAAAAGAAAATCCACAAATGACAACAAGCAACGATTAGAGAAATTAGTGCGTCTGTGAAAAGATCTGTGTGCGAAGCATAAAACTACTACCACCTTCATACCTTAGCATACCTGACAGGAAACCTGGGAAAATTATGGTCCCATATAAAATCACAAAGCGGGCCAATAGCTTCTATCCACTTCCTTGTTGACCAGTCAAGTGTGGCAATTGAAGATAACAAGAACAAAGAGGAAGTTTTAAATTTCACATTCAAGAAATTGTTCACGCAGGAGAAACATACAAACTTACTGTCATTTGAGCACCAGACAGACTCCCATATGGACTACATAGTAACAAGTATCCCTGGTGCAGAGAAACAACTGGAAGATATGAAAGCAAATAAATCATCAGGTCCAGATGGAATGCCATTTCTGTTTTACAAAGAGTACTCTTACCTAGCATGCATTTATCATGAATCTCTTGCCAAGCGCAAAGTCCCACGCAACTGGAAAAAAGTGTATGTGACTTCTGTATATAAGAAGAGTAAAAGATCAGACCTGCAAAATTACAGTCCAATATTCCTAACACTGGCAGAATCCTTGGATATATTCTTAGTTCAAATATAATAAGCTTCTCAGCCTCGAGAAAATTTTTGTCACTCATGTGAAACTCAGCTTGTTCATTTTTCACATGACGTACTGTGAAATACGGATGATGAGCAACAGGCAGATTCGAAATTTCTAGATTTCCAGAAAGCACTTAACATGGTGCCCCACTGCAGGCTGTCGAAGAAGGTACGAGCAGATGGAATAGATTCCAGACATGCGAGTGGTTCAAAGACTTTTTAAGTTATGGAACACAGTATATTGTCTTCAACAGCAAGTCTTCATCAGAGACTAGAGTATCATCTGGGGTGCCCCAGGGAAGTGTGATTGGACCACTGTTGTTTTCTATATACATAAATAGTTTGGTGGACATGGCGGGCAACAATCTGTGGTTGTTTGCTGATTACACTGCGGTGTATGGTATGATGTCAAAGTTGAGTTGCTGTAGAAGGATACAAGATGACTTACATAAAATTTCCAGTTGGTGTGATGAATGGCAGCTAGTTCTAAATGTGGAAAAATTTAAGTTACTGCATATGAGTAGGAAAAACAAATCCATAAAGTAAAGGGTGCAGTGTGGGATCTTCCTTATTTTAAAAAAATCATAAATTAGAGAGTATTAGACATATCAATTTAACTCTCTTTTCCTTTACAAAGTTTTGTTCCATTAAGTTTTGAAAATGATACCTTGAAGGTGGTCTCCATTCTGCTCAATGCATTTGGAGAGTCAAAATCACAAGTTTTGGTCCACTTTCTCCCATGCTGATGTTGGCAATAGCAACACAAATATTGTTCCATAGCACAGCCAGGGTCTGCGGATGATTGGTACACACCAAGGATTTGAGATAGCCCCCTAAGAAAAAAATCGCATGGCACTAAATCAGGCAAGCATGCTGGCCACTGGAGATTGTCCCTCAAAAAGATGAGACGATCGGGGAGTGTTCACACAACATGGTCATCGATGTTTGTGCCTTGTGAGCTGTGGGACCATCTTGTTTGAACCAAATATCACCCACATCCGTTTCTTCAAGTTCTGGAAGAAAAAAACTATTCAATCACCTAAACATAATGATCAGAAGTGACCATCACTGCCTTATCATTCTCTTCAAAAAACCATGGGCCAATAATACCAACTTTAGATAGTGCACATCAAACAGTCACACGTTCTGCATGCAAGGGCTGCTCATGAAGTTCTCGGGGGTTTGTGCCACTCCAATACTACATACCGGGTGATCTCAAAAAAATTAATAAACCACGGAATAATGTAGATAGAGAGGTAGAAATTGACACACATGCTTGGAATGACATGGGGTTTCAATAGAACAAAAAAGGGTATTGCTAGACGCGTGGAAGATCTCTGGCGAGCTTCGTTTGGTGATGATCGTGTGCTCAGGCGCCACTTCCGTCATGCTTGGCCTCCCAGGTCCCCAGACCTCAGTCTGTGGGATTATTGGCTTTGGGGTCACCTGAAGTCGCAAGAGTATCATGATCGACCGACATCTCTAGGGATGCTGAAAGACAACATCCGACACCAATGCCTCACCATAACTCCGGACATGCTTTACAGTGCTGTTCACAACATTTGTATTTTTGTGGTTCTAATAAAACCCCATGTCATTCCAAGCATATGTGTCAATTTGTACCTCTCTATCTACATTATTCCGTGATTTATTCAGTTTTCAAATTTATACTGACTTTTTGATCACCTGGTATGTGCCTTGTCGCTAAAGAACACTAAGGTGTCCTGAGGCAGCTCATCGATCAAGGCTTCACACACATTTTTTCGTGAAACAAAATCACATGGATTAAGTGTGTGCACCACTGACAGCTTATACGGATCAAATTTCAACTCTTCATGAAGAATTTGTCTCAATGTACATTCAGAAATTGTGAGGGCAGCTGCAAGTGTGTGTGTGTGTGTGTGTGTGCAGATCGCTTGGGGGAATTCAAAATCGACATCCTTACCCTTTCAATGTTTTCAGGCGTTCTGATGGTTCTTGAAGGTCCTGATTTCTTTTTCTGCACACTTCCAGTATCCATAAAGGTAATTACTATTAAAAACAGTCTTGATCACGATTTATTTAACAAGGTGACCGGTTTCGACCATTACTTGGTCATCTTCAGACCATTGAGTAGGAACCTCTTTCTGTTGGAGAATTCTCCAACAGAAAGAGGTTCCTACTCAATGGTCTGAAGATGACCACAGTAGTGGTCGAAACCGGTCACCTTGTTAAATAAATCGTGATCAAGACTGTTTTTAATAGTAATTATTTATAAGACATTGATCACTGCTGTTCCCATAATGCATTCAAAAGTAATCCATAAAGGTGTCTACCCACATAACAATTGATTTACCATGAGGAACATGACCTGCAGGCACGATGTTGAACTGTTTCCTGAATGCACGCTGAGTTCTGATGGCCATAGGTCCATTCAAAAAGTAGGTCACAACTGCGAACGCGCGCTCCTCTCTTGCCCACTGCATGATCGCTACTAAACTAATCTTAAAAAACACGTTAAAATCTCGCACTTTTGATAGCACTGGTTCCTGCGCCGCACCCTGTGGTATGGATAAGGTCAGATTAAAGGAAGACATAGAAGCAATTCAGAGGCAGACTGCTAGATTTGTTACCGGTGGGTTCGAACAACATGTAGGTGTTACAGAGATGATTTGGGAACTCAAATGGGAATCCATGGAGGGAAGGCAACGTTCTACTCGAGGATCACCATTGAGAAAATTTAGAGAACCCATATTTTAGGTCAACTGTCGAACAATCCTACTGCAGCCAACATACACTGTGTGAAACGATCATGACGATAAGATGCGAGAAATTAAGGTTCATGTGGAGCCATACAGACAGTTGTTTTCCCTTGCTTTATTTGCGAATGGAACAGGAAAGGAAATAACTAGTAGTAATACCCTACACTACGTTATACGGTGGCTTGCAAAGTATCTATGTACATGCAGATGTAGGTCAAGCATAGTGACTAGTGCAGGTTGACAGAACAAGGGGTATGTTCCCTGTGCTATCAACAAAAAATTGTACTGGAAAATTGTCTCTGACCAAAACCAGTTGCACAGTTAAAAATACATGACACAGGAGCTTCAAGTTTTGCACTATGCCATTTTTACCAAATACTGTGATATGGATAACACAGCAACATTTCAGAAAAGATGGAGAAACATTGTCAAATACCTGGCAGCAAATGTGGTCCCTTTGGGCCAGGTCTTGGTGTATATTCAAGATAAAGGAGATGATGCTTCATAACTGGTTGGCAGCTCTGCAAGGAGTATTGGCTGCGTTTGGAGATAAGGCATTGGAGTCCTGTTTTGATTAAACTAGGGTGAAATTCTGTATGCAAAGACTTCAGCAAAACCTTAAGTGTACTGGAAGAGGGTCTGGTTGTCACAGCAAACTGGTGACCAAACAAATGTCCATCTCTTGTCGGATAACATCACCCTACTGAATGCATCCCTGTCCTTGCACACATTTAGTGGGAATATCTGCAGCTTAAAAGTTTATTTTCTAGAGATATTATCACTATATAGCACTATTTACATGCCTATAAGGCTGGTGTATTGAGCATTAAGCCAAAGCTACTGCAGCTCCATATAGGTTTTATACATCTTTTGTTTGCATGTTACTTATATACATACCATTCTGTACTAAAATTAATTCTTCCATTAGTGAGCAACTCTGAGTCACAATTCTGCTCAGATAAACATACTATCCTATCGTCAGTTACAAATTTATGTTAAACAAAGTACAGCTATGTATGCCAATATTAGGAAAAATGCTTCATACAAGATGCAGAACACTTCACTGATCTCTCAGTGCAACACCCTCGTCAATGGCATCCCTCCTCTCCTCTCCTCTCCTCTCCTCTCCTCTCCTCTCCTCTCCTCTCCTCTCCTCTCCTCTCCCCTCCCCTCCCCTCCCTCTCATCTCCTCTCCACTGTCAACATCACTCAGACCTGTCCCTCTGTCACTATTCTTAATATCTATCCTGAACCTGTAAAATTGATAGTCAAACATCTTTCCAAAATCTATTCAGAACCATTTGGGTTTTTACAACTGTGTGTCAACACATTTTCTCCTTAATAGTATTTGAAGTTAATAACGCAGAATGAATTAAGACATATTGTGGAATTCACAACCAGAATACAAGAAGTATATACCAGTTTGCCAGTAGACGTCAGGCTGGAAATGTAAAAGCTCCAAATGTTGAGAAATAAAGTATAAGTATACCTTCAAATGTATCAAAAGGAAATTCATTTGAGAAAACTACAAATTACAAACAGAAAAGACTGGCCAGTAATTACATTATGGAAGTGAAATTCAAGTACAGTCAACATACACATTTAGGAGTGAAAAACTAATCCCTAGTTTTCAAAACTATTAGTGCCTTCCTGATTTTCCTACCATCCTACTGTACATCAGCACTCACCACCACTAATTTACCACTCTATCTGAACACGCCAGTAGATTTCTTTCCATTTACCCCTTTCCCGCATTCACTCAATTTCTGTCAACATTTATTTTGGTGGTCACTTACACCATCTCCTACCTCCCTGCATAAGTGACATTCATTTGACATCTTTTCTTTATCTCCTGTGCTGTTGATCCCCCCACTCCCCATCCCACATTCTGTCCGTGTGTGTAGGGCATGCACATATGCACATGTACACAGAACAGCTTCATTTCCTATCTGCCCAAAACTTCCAGGAACATTCTCCTGTGAATACAACTAACTATGGAAGGGGAAGCAACCCCCCCCCCCCCCTTTACGTCAGCATATAACTGTTGTTCCACACAAAAATTGGAATAGAATTCCAGAAATACCTACCAACAAAAATCCATTCCTCACACTTCCTACAAATTCAACATAATTAAAAACTTTAACAATATAACTTTTAAAAAAATCTAACACTTATAGCAACAATTATAGCTTCTGTTTCCTCTACTTACAGCTTTAGGATAATCTTCCCTATACAATCTCGTTCCATAGAAGTACCAGTATGCTGAATGGTTTTCATCATGACCAAGGGGCTCAACCCTTAAACTATCTGATTCCAAGTTCTGAAAAGAGATTTTAACATTAGTTTCATTTTATTCAAACATAGGGTTCTGTGATTTTTGTCAGCCATGGACCCAACAACAGTCAGTTAAATCCAGAGTTAAATATACATAAAGTCATGACTGCATATGGCGTGCGCTAGGAAGATTCTAATTCCATATCGTGTAAAGGGAATGCAGTTAAGTGGTTAACAAGGCACTGCACACTGCATAGCTACAAAGTGTTTGCAGTACTTCAGACTGATATTAGAATGCCCTAGACACTGTTTAAGAGATGCAGTAGCAATATCCTTGCACTGACAAGTCCAGAAGTAGATCAATATTTCCTACAGCCTCTACACAAAGTTTATCAACCCTCTTCTCTCAAATATATAAATAGCCACAAACCAGTACACAGAATTCAAAAGAAGCACTATTACTTTTTTATGTTATGCAACACCTAATAGGACAGAAAAGGGCAACTGCTCCTTTCATATTTATAGATTCATGTATTGCTTACAGATGCAGTTAATATCTTCTTACTTTTTACAACTAAAACTACTGCTGCTGCCAAGACTTTCACAACTGTGCTTTGCAAAATGTTTTATATCTGTAAAAAACTAAAGGAATATACTCCCACGCATTTGCAACATCTCACAAACCTGGCATACACTTATCATTGATCTCATCATAAACATGGTACATAAATTTCTGTACGTAGTGCTTCACTTGCTTACTTGTATACAGGGTGAAGAAAAAATGCCGCACCCAGGTGTCGACTTACAATTCCTCATCCAGGTTCAAGATAAAAAGTTTATCTAGCAAAATCAGATCGAGTGCATTCTGAAAACACTTGTACAAAAATGAAAAGCTGTCAACAATGACACATCGTGCAATACATCAGAACATACAGAGGAACAGGTATTACCTCCTACTACCATAACAACCATTGTAGTTCACTGAGTAGACTGCTGGGGAATCAAACCGACGTACACCATGGGGCTACGGTTCCAACCAACGCAAGCCTGCTTTTTAATTTTTTTAGATGTCAGTTCCCTAGTTCTCATCATTTACAAGCAGGACATTATTTTGTCACATGACACACAGCCTATCACATAACAATGGGATCCATTAAACTGCATGCATGTGTGTATTAACTGAACAGCGCACAACCATAACTTTTCATGTCAAGTTCATGTGTGTCAACTTCCCCATGTAGAACACAAATGATGAATATGTTGATATTCTTTTGATGCTGGGTGCATCAGATAACCAAGCTGATGCTCATGCTGCTGCTGCTCGTGCATATGCTGCAGGGTACCCTCAAAGGCACCATCGCAATAAGAATGTTTTTTGTCGCCTGGAGCTATGCCTTCGGGAAACCAGTAATCTTCATCCACAAGTAATGGACTGAGATTGTCCACGGACTAGGCGTACTCCACTAACAAAGGATGTGATTCTTGAAACCAGTTAACCAATCACCTCAGCAAAATGCCCTTGATATTGCAAGACAGTTGCAGACACCTCAAAGATTGGTTGCTGAAGTGTCGCACAATGAAGAACTGCATTACATGTTAACTCAACACCTGGGGCCAATGACTGCATTTGACAAGTATAGTTTTGTGAATGGCTTTTGCACCAAGTGGAGGATAATTACCATTTTATAGATAATGTGATATGGAATGATGATTCCAGATTCACTCGGGAAGGTATTTTCAACCTCCACAACACACATTATTTGTCGTAACACAACCCACATGCCACCCATGGTTGTGGCATGATGGTGCATTGCCACAAGCATTTCCAGGAAAATGGATTGGTCATGGAGGTCCAACGTTCTGGATCTTAATCCAATAAGTTTTTATCTGTGGGGACACTTACAGAAAAAAGTTTATAGTATTTCACCCAAGGATGTACATGAGCAAATACCTTGCGTGTGTGCAGCTTGCAAATGCAAGATGGTCGCTTTGAACATCATCTCTAAACTGAGTGTTGCTCATATGTGTATGTACTGATTCTGTGAAGATAGGCCTGGACATCAAACGTATAGAATGGAATTAACTGTGAGTAGCATAGTGTGCAATCTTGTGTAGCCTACCTGTTACGCATTCTGTACCTCATTGGATACAGATGATGTTACTGTAGCCACAATGATTTTCTACTGGCTTTATTTGTGTCATGGACAAAACAAAATGGTTGTTTATATCTGTAAGAAGTTCATTTTATGTCTTAATGTTTATATAAAGTAATAGTAACAGAAAGATATACACAAGATAACGCATTGTGGAAGTGTAAAATGGATACAATCTGATAATTTAATTGGAAGGGAGGAAAAACAAAAAATTTTAAAAAATTAAATGTTTCATCTCACTGAGCTATTGGGACAGCTCCAGCACAGTGCACAGTTCATGCTACCTGCATGCAGTTACAGCACTGCCAGAACCTTATTTTTTAAATTCCATTTCTATTAAACCTATTGGTAGCACTATGTTTTGCTAGATACACTTTTGTCTCGAACTGGGGTGAGTAATTGCATGTCGATTGCTTAAGGCGGAATTTTTTCTTCACCCTGTTAGCAGCCCCAGTTTATATCTATACCATGATGGAATTCCTACTTTTTACTGTTTTAATAGAACACATCATGATCATAATCATAGAATTGGAGTTTTTTCCCTAAGTTTTTCTTTACTAGCATTGCAGTCCAGTCCTGCGTTACAAAAGCTGTACAATTTTTTTCAAAACTTGATATTTCTTTGCATTATTCTGCAGAAACTGCTGCTGAATATCACATCTGATCACTTTCCATCCTTGCACTGCCAGGTAAGAATGTGCACCAGTTTGAACTTTAACATAGCTGTTGGTATAGCCCTGTGACAAAGTGAGTTCTCGCTATGGATCACTTTTTTGAGTAAAACATTTCATAAATGAAAATATGCACCCAAGCATAAATAAAGCTGCTGTTTATGCTTGTGCGCAAACTTTTAGTTCTGGTATGTGAATAATGATATCCTGTTCATAAATATTTGAGAAGAGAGTTGCATCAGAATCAGTCACAAAATATATTCTCTTTATCTGCATTCTTAAACACAGCCAAAGCTCATTTTACAACTACAGCAATGTTTGTCCTGATGATATAAGAAAATAAAGACAAATTTATTGAGGGTCGAATAAAACTTAGGTGGTTTTTTTGTTCTACTTATTTTTATTTGTATGAACTAGTTTTCGACTTATTAGGCCATCTTCAGATAACTACTGGCATAACAATAGCCAGTAGTTACCTGAAGATGGCCTAATAAGCCGAAAACTAGTTCATACAAATAAAAATCAGTGGAACAAAAAACCGTCTAAGTGTTATTCAACCCTCAATATGGAAATGTTCTATCAAGAAGCAACAGAAGACTTCATAAAAAAGACAAATTTAATTAAGTGATATTACTGTATTTATGACCCTTCAAAACTGTTACAAAATTAGCTTGAGTGGAAAACAAAAACTTTTACGAGACATGCATTTAAAACAAACTTGTGGTTGTGTTTAAGAATACCCATAGTGAACAACACAATGCGAACATTTCATGTATAGTCTACAATTGGCACCACCTGATAATACTTATAAGAGGGTGAAGCTGTAATCTAACAAACCTGAGAGTAAATTCAGAAATTAATTGTTGAAATTTTGGAAGCATATAGATAAATTACTTCTTAGGGATAAAATCAATTTTAAAACCACCAGATTCATACCTTCAGTACATCCTGGACATCATCAGCATCTAATCGAAAATCACACAAAGCATGCAATATTTCAACCTTTGTTCGTAAAGGTAGGAACTGAAAGTCCATGTCAGTATTGAAGGGATTCTCTCTTCCATATTCCTGAAATAATACGAAAATTAAATGACTGTTCTGCAGTAAATGAAAAGCAATCATTTCCCATGTCATACTTTAACAACCCTGCAATTTATTACACAAATAAACTCTACACGGTTCTACATAACACACATATTTTATATTATATTATTTCTAATATTACATATGTCAATTTATACAGAATAAACAACAAATAAAAAATGTAACAGACACAATAGATGATCTTGACAACAGATGACAACTCATTATATAACAGTAACTTATCTAGATAAAAATCTGTAATGAGTGATCAAAATGTTAAATGAAAACTCCAGCACACCAGAATATCCATGTGCCTCTGCAGACATGAACTCTCTCAACCTCCCTCACCCTCACACGCAATTACACCAAAAGATGCAAACACATATACCAGTAGTACACCTCACCTACGCACTGTTTTCAAACTGCCTGGCAGATAAAAACTGTACGCCAGACTGGGACTCAAATTTGGATTCCTGCTTTTTGTGGGGAATGCTCTTAACAAATGAACTATCAAGTCAAGTCTCACAACCCAGCCTAGCAGCTTCATTTCTGCAAGGCAACAACTTGTTCCACTGACACCAACTTCCCCATATTTACTTCCAAACACACGATCACACACCAAAACATATGTTTCTATATAATTGTACACTATGTTACGTTGATATCCCTTCCTCCTTCCCTCCCTAATACTTCCTTTAAATTTCACATCAGCAACATTACTGTTCCTAATTTAACTGAGTATTCATGTTCACTCCTATTTGTAGTACACGTCAGTCACAATATTTGATTGTACTAATGGAATTAAACTATGTGAGGGGGTTTTCTCTTTCCATAACAGTTTCGAAGCTGTAAGTCATTTTCCCGACCATATGCATGCTGCCAACATAAGCAGTCTTTCTGAGCAACATATCACGAAATGCAACAGTGCCCAACACAGCTAAATTTCTTTACTGTCACCGCGACAAATACTGTGGACATATGCTCAATTGTTTAATTGCATGTGATAGTTATTTCTTATCAGGAAAAAGAAAACTGGCGTTCTACGGATCAGAGCGTGGGATGTCAGATCCCTTAATCGGGCAGGTAGGTTAGAAAATTTAAAAAGGGAAATGGATAGGTTAAAGTTAGATATAGTGGGAATTAGTGAAGTTCGGTGGCAGGAGGAACAAGACTTATGGTCAGGTGAATACAGGGTTATAAATACAAAATGAAATAGGGGTAATGCAGGAGTAGGTTTAATGTTGTTGTTGTTGTGGTCTTCAGTCCTGAGACTGGTTTGATGCAGCTCTCCATGCTACTCTATCCTGTGCAAGCTTCTTCATCTCCCAGTACCTACTGCAACCTACATCCTTCTGAATCTGCTTAGTGTATTGATCTCTTGGTCTCCCTCTACGATTTTTACCCTCCACGCTGCCCTCCAATGCTAAATTTGTGATCCCTTGATGCCTCAAAACATGTCCTACCAACCGATCCCTTCTTCTAGTCAAGTTGTGCCACAAACTTCTCTTCTCCCCAATCCTATTCAATACCTCCTCATTAGTTGCGTGATCTTCAGCATTCTTCTGTAGCACCACATTTCGAAAGCTTCTATTCTCTTCTTGTCCAAACTGGTTATCGTCCATGTTTCACTTCCATACATGGCTACACTCCATACAAATACTTTCAGAAACGACTTCCTGACACTTAAATGTATACTCGATGTTAACAAATTTCTCTTCTTCAGAAACGATTTCCTTGCCATTGCCAGTCTAAATTTTATATCCTCTCTACTTCGACCATCATCAGTTATTTTGCTCCCTAAATAGCAAAACTCCTTTACTACTTTAAGTGTCTCATTTCCTAATCTAATCCCCTCAGCATCACCCGATTTAATTTGACTACATTCCATTATCCTCGTTTTGCTTTTGTTGATGTTCATCTTATATCCTCCTTTCAAGACACTGTCCATTCCGTTCAACTGCTCTTCCAAGTCCTTTGCTGTCTCTGACAGAATTACAATGTCATCGGCGAACCTCACCTTTCGCTCCCTGTAATTTATCCCTGCCACCTTTAGAATTTGAAAGAGAGTATTCGAGTCAACATTGTCAAAAGCTTTCTCTAAGTCTACAAATGCTAGAAACGTAGGTTTACCTTTTCTTAATCTTTCTTCTAAGATAAGTCGTAAGGTTAGTATTCCCTCACGTGTTCCAACATTTCTACGGAATCCAAACTGATCTTCCCCGAGGTCCGCTTCTACCAGTTTTTCCATTCGTCTGTAAAGAATTCGTGTTAGTATTTTGCAGCTGTGAATTATTAAATTGATAGTTTGGTAATTTTCACATCTGTCAACACCAGCTTTCTTTGGGAATGGAATTATTATATTATTCTTGAAGTCTGTGGGTATTTCGCCTGTCTCATACATCTTGCTCACCAGATGGTAGAGTTTTGTCATGACTGGCTCTCCCAAGGCCATCAGTAGTTCTAATGGAATGTTGTCTACTCCCGGGGCCTTGTTTCGACTCAGGTCTTTCAGTGCTCTGTCAAACTCTTCACGCAGTATCTTATCTCCCATTTCATCTTCAATTACATCCTCTTCCATTTCCATAATATTGTCCTCAAGTACATCACCCTTGTATAAACCCTCTATATACTCCTTCCACCTTTCTGCCTTCCCTTCTTTGCTTAGAACTGGGTTTCCATCTGAGCTCTTGATATTCATACAAGTGGTTCTCTTCTCTCCAAAGGTCTCTTTAATTTTCCTGTAGGCAGTATCTATCTTACCCCTAGTGAGACAAGCCTCTACATCCTTACATTTGTCCTCTAGCCATCCCTGCTTAGCCATTTTGCACTTCCTGTCAATCTCATTTTTGAGACGTTTGTATTCCTTTTTGCCTGCTTCATTTACTGCATTTTTATATTTTCTCTTTTCATCAATTAAATTCAATATTTCTTCTGTTACCCAAGGATTTCTATTAGCCCTCATCTTTTTACCTACTTGATCCTCTGCTGCCTTCACTACTTCATCCCTCAGAGCTACCCATTCTTCTTCTACTGTATTTCTTTCCCCCATTCCTGTCAATTGTTCCCTTATGCTCTCCCTGAAACTCTGTACAACCTGTGGTTTAGTCAGTTTATGCAGGTCCCATCTCCTTAAATTCCCACCTTTTTGCAGTTTCTTCAGTTTCAATCTGCAGTTCATAGCCAATAGATTGTGGTCAGAATCCACATCTGCCCCTGGAAATGTCTTACAATTTAAAACCTGGTTCCTAAATCTCTGTCTTACCATTATATAATCTATCTGATACCTTTTAGTATCTCCAGGATTCTTCCAGGTATACAACCTTCGTTTATGATTCTTGAACCAAGTGTTAGCTATGATTAAGTTATGCTCTGTGCAAAATTCTACAAGGCGGCTTCCTCTTTCATTTCTTCCCCCCCAATCCATATTCACCTACTATGTTTCCTTCTCTCCCTTTTCCTACTGACGAATTCCAGTCATCCATGACTATTAAATTATCGTCTCCCTTCACTACCTGAATAATTTCTTTTATCTCGTCATACATTTCATCAATTTCTTCATCATCTGCAGAGCTAGTTGGCATATAAACTTGTACTACTGTAGTAGGCATGGGCTTTGTGTCTATCTTGGCCACAATAATGCGTTCACTATACTGTTTGTAGTAGCTAACCCGTACTCCTATTTTTTTTATTCATTATTAAACCTACTCCTGCATTACCCCTATTTGATTTTGTATTTTTAACGCTGTGTATGTATATCAACTTAAATATAATAATGAATGAATAAAAAAATAGGAGTGCGGGTTAGCTACTACAAACAGCATAGTGAACACATTATTGTGGCCAAGATAGACACAAAGCCCATGCCTACTACAGTAGTACAAGATTATATGCCAACTAGCTCTGCAGATGATGAAGAAATTGATGAAATGTATGACGAGATAAAAGAAATTATTCAGGTAGTGAAGGGAGACAAAAATTTAATAGTCATGGGTGACTCGAATTCGAGAGTAGGAAAAGGGAGAGAAGGAAACATAGTAGGTGAATATGGATTGGGGCTAAGTAATGAAAGAGGAAGCCCTCTGGTAGAATTTTGCACAGAGCATAACTTAATCATAGCTAACACTTGGTTCAAGAATCATGAAAGAAGGTTGTATACCTGGAAGAATCCTGGAGATACTAGAAGGTATCAGCAGAGTGTGTGCTGATATGAAACTTCCTGACAGATTAAAACTGTGTGCCGGACCGAGACTCGAACTCGGGACCTTTGCCTTTCGCGGGCAAGTGCTCTACCGACTGAGCTACCCAAGCATGACTCACGCCCCATCCTCACAGCTTTAATTCCGCCAGTACCTCGTCTCCTACCTTCCCAACTTCACAGAAGCTCTGCTGCGAACCAGGAGAGCTTCTGTGAAGTTTGGAAGGTAGGAGACAAGATACTGATGGAATTAAAGCTGTGAGGACTGGGGGTGAGTCATGCTTGGGTAGCTCAGTCGGTAGAGCGCTTGGCCGCGAAAGGCAAAGGTCCCGAGTTCGAGTCTCGGTCCGGCACACAGTTTTAATCTGCCAGGAAGTTTCAGATATATTATATAATGGTAAGACAGAGATTTAGGAACCAGGTTTTAAATTGCAAGACATTTCCAGAGGCATATGTGGACTCTGACCAAAATCTGTTGGTTATGAACTGTAGATTGAAACTGAAGAAACTGCAAAAAGGTGGGAATTTAAGGAAATGGGACTTGCATAAACTGACTAAACCACAGGTTGTACAGAGTTTCAGGGAGAGCATAAGGGAACAATTGACAGGAATGGGGGAAAGAAGTACAGTAGAAGAAGAATGGGTAGCTCTGAGGGATGAAGTAGTGAAGGCAGCACAGGATCAAGTAGGTAAAAAGACGAGGGCTAGTAGAAATCCTTGGGTAACAGAAGAAATATTGAATTTAATTGATGAAAGGAGAAAATATAAAAATGCAGTAAATGAAGCAGGCAAAAAGGAATACAAATGTCTCAAAAATGAGATCGACAGGAAGTGCAAAATGGCTAAGCAGGGATGGCTACAGGACAAATGTAAGGATGTAGAGGCTTATCTCACGAGGGGTAAGATACATACTGCCTACAGGAAAATTAAAGAGACCTTTCGAGATAAGAGAACCACTTGTATGGACATCAAGAGCTCAGATGGCAACCCAGTTCTAAGCAAAGAAGGGAAGGCAGAATGGTGGAAGGAGTATATAGAGGGTCTATACAAGGGCGATGTACTTGAGGACAATTTTATGGAAATGGAAGAGGATGTAGATGAAGATGAAATGGGAGATACGATACTGAGTGAAGAGTTTGACAGAGCATTGAAAGACCTGAGTCAAAACAAGGCCCCGGGAGTAGACAACATTCCATTAGAACTACTGACGGCCTTGGGAGAGCCTGTCCTGACAAAACTCTACCATCTGCATCTGGTGAACAAGATGTATGAGACAGGCAAAATACCCTCAGACTTCAAGAAGAATATAATAATTCCAATCCCAAAAAAAGCAGGTGTTGACAGATGTGAAAATTACCGAACTATCAGTTTAATAAGTCACAGTTGCAAAATACTAACACGAATTCTTTACAGGCGAAAGGAGAAACTGGTAGAAGCCAACCTTGGGGAAGATCAGTTTGGATTCTGTAGAAATATTGGAACACGTGAGGCAATACTGAGGCTACAGCTTATCTTAGAAGAAAGATTAAGGATAGGCAAACCTACGTTTCTAGCATTTGTAGACTTAGAGAAAGCTTTTGACAATGCTGACTGGAATACTCTCTTTCAAATTCTAAAGGTGGCAGGGGTAAAATACAGGGAGCGAAAGGCTATTTACAATTTGTACAGAAACCAGATGGCAGTTATAAGAGTCGAGGGGCATGAAAGGGAAGCAGTGGTTGGGGAGGGAGTGAGATAGGGTTGTAGGCTCTCCCCAATGTTATTCAATCTGTATATTGAGCAAGCAGTAAAGGAAACAAAAGAAAAATTCGGAGTAGGTATTAAAATCCATGGAGAAGAAATAAAAACTTTGAGGTTCGCCGATGACATTGTAATTCTGTCAGAGTCAGCAAAGGACTTGGAAGAGCAGTTGAACAGAATGGACAGTGTCTTGAAAGAAGGATATAAGATGAACTACAACCAAAGCAAAACGAGGATAATGGAATGTGGTTGAATTAAATCGGGTGATGCTGAGGGAAGTAGATTAGGCAATGAGACACTTAAAGTAGTAAAGGAGCTTTGCTATTTGGAGAGCAAAATAACTGATGAAGGTCGAAGTAGAGAAGATATAAAATGTAGTCTGGCAATGGCAAGGAAAGCATTTCTGAAGAAGAGAAATTTGTTAACATCGAGTATAGATTTAAGTGTCAGGAAGTCGTTTCTAAAAGTATTTGTATGGAGTATAGCCTTGTATGGAAGTGAAACACGGACGATAAATAGTTTGGACAAGAAGAGAACAGAAGCTTTCGAAATGTGGTGCTACAGAAGAATGCTGAAGATTATATGGGTAGATCACGTAACTAATGATGAAGTATTGAATAGAATTGGGGAGAAGAGGAGTTTGTGGCACAACTTGACAAAAAGAAGGGACCGGTTAGTAGGCCATGTTCTGAGGCATCAAGGGATCACAAATTTAGCATTGGAGGGCAGCGTGGAGGGTAAAAATCGTAGAGGGAGAACAAGAGATGAATACACTAAGCAGATTCAGAAGAAAGTAGGTTGCAGTAAGTACTGGGAGATGAAGAAGCTTGCATGGAGAGCTGCATCGAACCAGCCTCAGGACTGAAGACCACAACAACAACATTTATTATTTACCAGTAACAGTTCACTAGGTGCAAGGAGCATGACAAACTGACAGTTAACGACTGAAAAAAGGATGGTCTCGAGATTTATGAATTTCATCCCCCTTTGGCAACATCCCTGCTACAGAAACATTATGCATGGAGTTCATACTGATGGCAGTAACCATACTTTGTTGGACATCTTACAGGGAATGTACTTTGATTTACAAACGCTGCAGAGGAATACATGACTTGACTCCCATTTTACTGTGGCCTGAAGGTACCTAACAGATTTTCTGTCTTTTTTTTCCATCTGACCACCGGGAAAATATTAAATGATTGTGTGGCACTGATGGCCGGGATCCCCAGCAGGGGAAGTTAGGCCCATGAGTTGCAAGTCTTTCCATTTAATGCCACACTGGGTGACTTGCATGTCGATAATGATGAGGATAACACAACACCCAGTCCTGGGGTCGAGAAAATGTCCAACCCGGCTGGAAGTCAAAACTAGGCCTGCTGGATGGCAGTCAAACACACTGACCACTCAGTTAAAGGGGTAGACTGTAACAACTGTCTGTTTCAAAATGACTGTGCATCTCTTAACACTACTGACTGACTCTCATTCAATTTCACACACACACACACACACACACACACACACACACACACACACACTGAAACATACCAACATCCACAATGACAGTGAGGCCACAACAAATGCCGAGCAGTTGACACATTCCAAAACTAGTACCAACTTATCACAACCGCACTGTTATAGCCAAGAGCTGCAGTACAAAACCAGTAGGGAATCAAAATATCAGTATTCACAGTGTACACATACTTATCAAAATAATGTGAACACCTATTATTTGGAACACAGTTTCTTTGTGTGGTGGTAAAAGTGATCATTTTTACACTGTGTTATGCACTTGTTATGGTAGTAAATAAGATCAGTTTCTCAAATATTTATGCATCTAGCTATATGTAGACGAGTCAAAAACAGGGCTCCTCTGAAGCAGGCTACAATTGAGTTGTTTGAAACCAATGGACTTAAAACCTACAAATGTGTCAGATTATTAAAAAGTGATCAAAGCACACACAACTCACTGGACAAAATAAAGAAAGATTAGTGTTTAACACTACCAGCACTTAGGTCATTTAGAAAGATCACAAGCTGTGATAGGATAAGGAAGGAAATGACCATTTGATAGTCGAAGGAACCATCCCAATGTTTGTCTCAAATGATACAAGCTAACCAGGAAACACCTGAATCAGGGAAGACAGGCAAGGTTTGAGCCCTGTTCCTCCCAAATGTATGTCAAATGTGTTAATCACTGTGTCTCACCTTGCTCAATGTGTTGCACAACAAGAGCAGCAAAGGTCAAGGAGTGAATAAACACCATTGCCTTTCTCACCAGGCAATGACAATGTCTGAAAACATGAAATTACTTATAAACTGAATTTGTATCTTGGGTCTTTTGCTGTTTTTAATACATTGACATATAGAATCTAGAATCAAGTAGCACTTATATTAGCAAGTACAGCAACAACAACCAACATTTCACGATGACAGCATGTTTATTACACATAAGCAAAAGTACACAATGTGCTGAACTACCTACCTCAGCAAAGTGTACCCATTTTACATACATAAAATGTTTTAGTAAATTCCAATATTCCATACGTAAGTTAAGTTCCAAAACATTACAGAAATAACAAATCTTACATGACACGATTATCTTCGATCTGCCAAGTAGATGGTATCTCACGGACGGTCAGCCAGAGATACTGTTTTAGTAGTGGCCAGTGCACTCACTGAACATAGATGTACATACACTTGTACATCAATAACTCCAGCTGTGTTACAAGACTGACCTCCTCAACACGTGTAGAAATTCATACTATCTTACAGGTCGGTGATTGACATTATAACATGGTGTACAAGTGCACAAGGAAAAAAAATCCTCTATTATGCCCAGATTTCCTGGTTGAAAATACACTTTTTCCTGGGTGAAAATACACTATATCCTAGATGAAAGTACATTTTCTTCCCCAGTGGTGACAATATACTTCCCCTCTGAGCCCTAACACTTATCAGTCCTTCGAATGGTAAATGTTTTATACATCAGCATAGAATTTTCCAGCACTTTGGGGGGGGGGGGGGGGGCATTTTGGAAAGCTCTTTGATGCACTGCACCAACGTGTACACTGCACATTTTGTATTACAAATGTATATATACTAATTCCACCAAATACAGCACGGTGGCATCAGAAACACTGAAACTGAGATTGTGATAACTTTTGTCAGCCAACCATAGCAAATGTTACACGATCTTGCTAGCCAGTGACAACAGATCTTCAGAGCATAGGACAAGTAATGCAGTCAGCCAACAGTAACATTACAGTTAAAGTATTTTCCTGTACTTCCCGAGGATGTGGTTGTGCAGAATCCCAAGTGCACAGCTTAAATTTCAGCAGCGGAATGTTTCTGACAAGTAGGATTATAAACTTCAGTATGGTGCACCAAACATTTCTTGGGTTACCTGGCAGAATACATGTTCCGTAGAGCACTTTGGCCTTTGCATAGGAAAGCCAATTAGTGTGAAATTGCTATGAACTCACCTCACACTTTTTTTTTTAAGGATAAGCATATACTTTTTGCCATTATTATTGCATAATTTGTAATCTACAAAAGAACTAAAATAAATATGAAAAACTGACCTTGAACCTTGGTTGTTTTTAGCATGTGCTATACTTTCAGATGTACCAAACACATATACGCCAATAAAATTGTAAGTGATGGCATAAATGGCTGGTCCTCTGGGTACGAAATTTTTCTAAGTCGGTAGTCTTCAAAGTGCCAAGTTTTGAATGAGAGTTCATGAAATTCATCACACATTCTCACACACAACATAATTCATGTTGCATACAAGGGCATTTACTTTGAAAGTAACACTTCTCAAACCATCATTAGCAGTATTTTACCATGACCTGCTTAATATGTAAACAATTGCGATGTCAGGCTCATCAAAAGCAGTTTCTTGTTAAAAACCATTGCATAGTCTTTGTCCTAAGGCCTTTTGAAACATTTTGCTGTTAGCAGATATGTTTCTATGCACTGTATTTTGTTGCTCTAAATGGAACATTTTCTTTGCAACTAAAGTTTTATTTTGGTGTTATTCTCTGGTTTACGTTTTACTACTCTGTATTGTACTGCTGTAGCAGACTGAAGTAAAATTCTTTGTTAAGAGTATCAGTACTTCCCAGCCAAAATTACAAAAATTTAATTGAGAACTAAAACAATGAAAAATTCCCACTGTTTTCCCGGGTTTTTCCTGGATGAAAAAATTCCCTGACTTTTCTTGGTTGTCTAGGGGATTATATGCCCTGAGTAATATTCACATCCTGATTCTGGTCGTATCCATGCTAGCTGTCTTGCTTCTTCAATTTGGTGATAGCCATTTATTTCCATTTCATACGACGATGCTCAGGATTATTACATTAAAGTATTCATTGTTGTTTCATGCTCTCAAGCATGGGTGAAGAAAAATGGTGTAAAACATGTTGTGTCTCGCTTTTGACAGAATGATTGCTGCATTGTATAAGAATATCACAAGATGCAGCATAATATTCAGGTTTCTCCATTCAACACTAATGTATATAAAGAGCATATCTGACAATGTCTAATTAAAACATACCATGAGGCAATTTGTTTGAAAGTGATATATAACTGTCATTCTGTGGACAGCACTGCATTGTGAAACCACTTCTGACATCAATCCTGACAAACAATTCTTCACAATCACAGATCACACAAGAGGTGCTCCATGTTTCCAAATTACGTTTTCAACAAGAAACCTGCGAAATTCTGATGTTTCAGCAGGCCTTAGTGACAGCATAGCAAATAAGGCAGTGCACGCAACTCTGTTTGTTTCGGCTTGTCACCTTGTGAAACTTCCTCATACGGTTGATTCCAATCCTGTGAAATGGAGAAACTGAAGAACAGCATGGTACCAGATGTCATGGGAGGTAATTTTGACACATGCTCCTGCCATTCTTGTACCTTACAGGGGCTTACATAATGCCTGACACATTGGTCAACATGTGGCCATGATACATGATTCTAACTCTACTAATGTAAATGCAAATTCCATATGACCTGATGCCGAAGATTCACCAAAATACTTCAGTACGGCTATTCATAAAATAAGGAAGGAAGGATGGAAGATTAGAGCATAATGTCCACGCAAAAGCAAGGACATTAGAGACAGAGTGCATGTATGGATTACAAAATGATGGGCAAGGAAATTGGCCATGCCCTTTTCAAAGGAAATTTCCCAGCAATTGCCTTGAGAAACTTAGAGAAAACACGGAAAACATAAATTTGGACACAGATTTGAACCATCATCCTCCCGATGAGACAAAACTATGAGGTCATCTGACCCCTTAATCTTTTTGTCTGTCCATAGAGGAAGGACACACAAGAAAAATCCCAATGGACTCAACTGTATCTGAGAATCAGGAAAGCCAAAAGACGGAAGCTAGCAGAAGTGAGAGAGGAATAAAGGGTGAAGGTGGGATTGTTGCCCCCCCCCCAGAGAGCAGCTGGAACCTCCGGGGCATATTATGCACCCAGAAAGACACCCCCTGCATCCGACCATTGCTTCCACATCCTCCATGACCACAAGAAACTAGTTACATGGACAAGATATAAAAATCCTAGGGAAGAGAAGAATGACGACGAGTCTGTCAACCAGCTACAGATGTTAAAGAATAAGATGATTTACAAAGATGCAAACGGCAGGAGCCATTCTGGACCACCAAGCAAGGGTAGTCATAGGCCACTTGGGTCACAGCAGTCGACGGGACAGCTCTCCAAATCCCTCAAATGGCCAATGAGGCTAATGTATCCTACATCACAGAGAGGAGTAAAAACCACTTTCACAGATAAAATGTAAAATCAAATCAGCTACTTTGGTGTCATCTCCTAGTAGCAGAGGTAGCATGTCAGTAAGTTCAGTTTCTTTAAATCAGTGCAGTCCAGTAAGATGTGGGTCACTGTGTGACAGGCACCACACTGACAGAGGGGTGGATCCTCAAGTCTGAGTATGTGATCGTGAGTCAGCTAAGTGTGGCCAATGTGAAGCCGAGAGAGGACAATAGATTCCCTGCAAGAAGCAAATAAGAAGATTGCCACATGGTGATGGTCTTTTTTATGGTTCGCAGTTTATTCGGGGAAACCAGGACACACCAATCTGCACTCCGAGCTTCCAACAATTGTCGGCACAGACCAGAGGTCTAGTTCTGGTACAACCAACTCCAAAGTCAGCGTCCTGGTAGTCAACTTGGCCAATTGGTCAGCATGTTCATTCCCTGGGATCCCAACGTGAACCAGGGACACATACAAAAATGATCAATTCTCCAGAGTGGTGGAGGTGGAGGTCATACAGGAGATCCTGGACAGTCACAACCAACGGGTGTTGAGAATAACACTGCCAACCAGGAGACCACTCAAGGAGTCACTGTCAATTAAGAATGACTCACCAGTGTAAGAACTAAGGTGGATGACGTCTCTGGCAATGACAACGAATTCTGCAGTGAATACAATACATCCGTTCAGCAGGGAGCATAGTTCACTGCATCTTGCTTGGTATATGAAAACTGGTTCATCCAACGACCATAGAGCCAAGTACAACCTCTGACAATAAAGTTTGGTGAATAGTCTTGCAACATTAATGTAGATGAACTATGAACTACAATTACCTTACTGTCCTTAGAAATAGTCACCTCCCATAACTATGCACCATTGAGCTCTGCGATACATATCCTGGAAATTTTGCATGAAGTCTTCCTTCGGGATGGTGTTCAAGAGTTGCATCATGTTTTGTGGGATGTCAGGAATATTGTCAAATCTCTTCCCTTTCAAAGCAAGTTTGAGTCGAGGGAATAGGAAGAAGTTTGGAGGATTGAGATCCTGCGAGTATGGTGGATGTTCAAGTTGCACCATCCCCTTTTTTGCCAGGAACTGTTTGACGATATTGGCTGTGTGTGGGCAAGCATCATCATGAACTAAAAACCAGCAATCTTGTTGTGTTTACTGGGGTCGTACCCTGCATAGATGTTGCACGAAACAGGTCAAAATTTCAACGCCTGTGCAGCGTTCGTCGTCGTTCCCTCAGGTAGAAACTCCTTGTGGATAATGCCTTGACTATCAAAACAGGTGATGAGCATTGTTTTGATGTGTGATTTTTCAGCTCTGATCTTTTTCTGACGAGGTGAGAACGCCATTCCATGCTTTGCCATTTCGTTTCAGGGTTGTACCGAAGACAACAGGTTTCATCTTCAGTGACAATATGGTTCAAGAAAGAGGGTGTTGCATCGACCATTTTGACAACATTCTGTGAAGCCTCTAAACATGGCTGCTTCTGATCATCAGTCAAGTGATGTGGCACAAGACAACAAGTTTTCCTCTTCCCTAACTAATGGGTAAGGATTTGTCGCACAGATTAACAGTTCATCTGCAGTTTATCCGCTAGCGCTCGCACAGTTAATCGACGGTTGTTTGTGATTAATGTCCACACTTTCGTCACTGACGGCAGTCGCCAGTCATCCACTACGGCAATTGCCAGAACCACTTTCCCCACCTCCTCGAAAATGAGTGAACCACTCGTACACACACTTCCTGGACAGTGCATGATCCACATAAACATGTACCAGCATTGCATGTGTTTCTTTCGGTGTCTAGCCAAGCCTAAAACAAAACTTTAAATTGATCCTTCGATCATTCATTGTCCTGTCCTCAGTTCAGAACCAACACACTAAATAAGCACTTCGTCCAACAGGTCTAACATGGAACACACAATGCTCACCTAAATATGGTGGGGCCAGGTTGTCAACACTGGCTGCTACGCAGGTGCAGTGTTGTGGGTTGCCAGTGTTGCCTTATCAACCGTTCTGACTTCGTTCACTGAACTTTCTTGTCAGAGGTTGTATGTATAACACATCTGAGCCTGAAAATGTGCCACGGACTTCCAGGAACAACAGCAGGCAGTGAAAAACCAGAGGGTCTATTAAGTCTTTCAGACCAAATGAGAGGTCAAGGGAGATCCAAGGATGGAGTAAACACCATGGGGGTACAAGTGTTTCCTCCCGGACAAGAGGCGATAGTTGGAAAGATGGATTTCAGAGCAGAGACTCTGTATGCAATCTGCAATTGTGACTTCTGACCTTGGCCTCTGCTGCAGGAGGTAGGTCTCCTACCTGGAAACATGATGCCCAGGGGAGCAGTGTGTGTGTGTGTGTGTGTGTGTGTGTGTGTGTGTGTGTGTGTGTGTGTGTGTGTGTGTGTGTGCGCGCGCGCGCGGTCCGAAAGGCACCTGTCGCAAGTAGGATCCCACAGTCACGTATCATGTCCAGAGTATGCATGATGAAGGCGATGCTGAGTCATCAGTTAGGCTCCCACTGACAAGATAGACAAGATCAGAGCGTCGTAGAGACAAAAAGTGTAGAGTGGTCTGTACCCCAACTGCTGTTACTGAGACAGTGAATAGTATTAAGGTGCGACCAATATGTTTGCTCAAGTTAGCAAAGATGGGGAAGCCATGGCAACTAGGCATCGAAGACCAATCCCAGGACACGATAAGACCCTATCACATTGAGCATTTGGTCCTCCAGGTAGAGTTCTGGTTGGGGATGGATGGTACAACAGGTACAGCAGTGCACAACACATCTTGGTGGTGGAGAGAGCCCAGGACTGCCCTTTCGTATGGCACCTTGCAGTCAGCATTCAGCAACACCCACAGTTGAGGAGCAAGTTTTCAGCATACAAGAAGAGTGACACTGTAGAGCCCACAGCTCCAACCAGACCATCAACAGCCGCTAGAAAGAGGGGTACAATCAATACAGAGCCCTGTGGGATCGCAGTCTCTTGTATATGGGGTTACCGTGGGAAGCACCAACCTGAACCTAGAAAGTACAGTGAGACAAGAAAGAAGTTCTGGACAAAAATTGGAAGCTGGCCCCAGAGACCTAACTCATTGAGGGTAGCAAGGACGTGGTGATGCCATGTGGTGTTATAAGCCCTATGCAAGTAAAAGAAGACAGCAACAAAATACTGACACAGGGCGGAAGCTGACCAAATAGCATACTCAAGACAGACCAAACCGTCAGCAGCAGAACAGCTTTGTTGAAATTCATCCAGGGATGGAGCCAAAAAACTCAAGACTCAAGGTACCTACACAGCTGTGGGCTCCTCACCACATATCCCAGCAACTTGCACAGAACATTAGTGAACGTAATTGGTAGCCAGCTGTCCACCTCAAGGGAGTATTTACCTGGTTTCAGTACTGGGATGATCCCACTTTCTCGCCAACAAGACTGATCTTACCTTTGTTCCAGATATAGTTGAAATGGCAATAATGTGATGTCGGCAGTCCACTGGTAAATGAGCATTTGGCTGTGGATGTGGTCTGGCCTTAGAGACAAGTCAGGGCAAAGGGCTAGGCCACTCACTGAACAAAATACGATTCCAGGTGAAGTGTAGTAAATGGTAAAGGCAAATTGCTCTACTCACTTTTCGAGGACACGAAATGCAGACTGATAATACTCAGATGCAGAGGCACAAGCATAATGAAAAGCAAGATGTTCAGTAACCATTCACAGAGATAACAGGTACAACTACAAGGTAATGGTGTGCTTAGAGGGATTGAATCTTCACCCAAACCTGTGAAGGATGGATGTCCAGGTGAGTGTCGCTGAGAAAGGGTCAAAATGGTAAACATATCACTGTCACACAGGTCATCATGAACTCTCCAATGGATGGAATGGGGAAGACCTGAGATGCAAATGGAAAGGTCGTTGGCTGAATAAGACCCATATGACGCACTGAAGTGGGTGGGAACACCAGTATTTAAAAGGCAAGAATAGAGCTCTGCGAGCAAGTTTTCGACAGCTTTATCATGACCAGTGTCCACCCTACAAAGGGTTATGGGCATTTAAGTCACCCAGTATTAGGAAGTGTAGGGGGATCTGAGAAAACAATGCAGATAATGTGTTCTGAGACACTTCATTGTTGGGAGGGAGATACACATTACAGATGGTAAATTTCAGAGGTGCCTTTGCACGAACATCCACAGCCCCCAAAGTCATGTTGAGTGCTGTGTTTCAACAGTAGACAGAGTCCACAATGTAACTGCAATTACCACCCTATGTTCCTTCACAGTCAGTGGGATTTTTAAAATAGCTATGGATAGTAGGGGTCCACATTGCTGGGAATCAAGTTTTCTGGAGGGCAATGTGGAAAAATGGGAGAAGTACACTAAAGATGATGTATCTCAGCCATGTGGCGGGGGGGGGGGGGGGGGGGGGGGGACGCTACAGTTCCACTGGAGGATCATGCTATCAATATTCTGTGGGGCCATGAAGGGACTGAATAGACAGATCATGTCTCACATCTCCATGCCACCTGCTGCCTCTGTTGTGAAGATATACAATTAATACACATTTGTTTCGAATCAGAGTGCTTGGGGAGATCTGGGGCCACTGGGGCAACCAGGAATGCTGCATCAGATGCAGAGGCAGAAAAAGTGGGTTCTGATGGAACGAGGATCATCAAAATCTCCTGCTTTTTAGAGGATTATTACTTGCTCTTAGATGATTTAGACTTCTGTGAGGACTTGTTTGCCTCAGATTCTAGGACAGAGGAGGAATGGGAAGTCCTACTACCTGCAACCTGTGACTCATTCAGCTACCAGCTGGCAACCTGTTCCAGGTCAGCAGAGTCCTGGGAAAGGAGTGTCCCGAAGGAGGCCTTTCTTGTAAGGGGTGCCAGAGGAGGGCTTTGCTTCTCCAGTTGGGGGTTAGGGACTGATGTCCCCACCAATAGGGAGTCGATGAACCCAAAGGGGGTGTGAGGGAAGCAGTAGGACCCTCAACCACCTGGCAAGCACATGTAGTTGTGTGGCCTGCGGGCCAGACATAGAAGACAAGGAGGGCAATGGCACAGTCACTAAAGAGGATGACATTGTAGCAGCAGCATATGTCATTCTCATACACAAAGGCTGTGTACATTTGTATTTCTTCTTGAATTCTTGATATACGAAGCAGTCAAGGGTTTTGTTTTACAGGATTTTCTTCTTATATTTGAAAATGGTACAGCCTTGGGAACATGGGTGGGTTTGTGTGCAAAGGACAGCAAAATCTTTACAGACACGGCTGGCCCTCCAACACAAAGATGTGTCCAAATCCAATGCATTTGTAGCACCGCATGGGAGGAGGAATATATGGCTTGACATCACAGCAGTATATCATCACATTGACCTTCTAAGGCAACAAATCACCTTAAAGGGCCAAGATGAAGGTTCCAGAATCCATTCTAGAACAAAGCAAGTATTGGAGCGTGTATTTCTCACCTTGTCTCTCAGCCCTATGTTCCTCCCTTGAAGCAGCCAGGAATGGGAATATTTTAGGGTTTTACCTCTCTCTTAACTTCAGAAGAGACTGCTGAGGCTGTGTACTCACCAGCTTAAGAAAGTTTAATTCACTTCACTTGCAAATCTTCCGCCATAGTACTACCCACTCTGAAAGGGGACACTACCCAACTGGTGTCACCCAGCCACAGCAATGGTTACCTGATCAGCAAATTGTTGCCTGTGCCCCAGCCGTGATGGACACATACTCCTTGGCTTGCATTATGACCCGACCCAACCCCCCCCCAACCCCCCCCCCACACACAAGAGGGTCTATTCTGCTGGGCTCTGAGCATAGTATGGTTGCAAGAAAGAAGGGTGCAAAGAGAGAAAGGCACAAAGGTGGAATATACACCATGCTGGGTGACCTTCTCTGTACAATCCGCACTTCTCTATAATTTAGAAAAGAAGTAGCTCAAGTCAATACCAAGAAGGGGACCAATAATTAATAAGGAAAAGTTGTAGAAGGCTGGACTTTAAGAAAACAAGTGTCCAAAACACAAATCAAATCCAAACACAACTGGCACCAAGAAGACCAACCAACTGGAAGGTAGAGATGAAAGACAGACTTGCAGCATGGAAAGCGAAGTAGCACTGTAGCCCCTGGGGGGCCTCCCAAATGCAGGTCCAGTGTGCTAACCATTGCACTACCTCACTTGGTGACTGTAAATGAGCCTTTTTTTCATACTATATTCCAGATATTAATTAGAATTCTCATTTGGAACATCCTTTCCTCTCTAAAGTCTCTACGGTCTTCAGCAATGGTGACTCTTTTCCTTTCTTCAACAGCAATGTGTGTTAGTAAAGGTTCCTCCAATGATTTCCACAAAAAAGCAGTCTGCTTCCTTGTGTTTGCGTCCATTTTTGATATTACTGTGACATATACTTGAAGCTTGATTGTCCATATTGCCAATCACCTTTATGAATGATGGTTAGTCACAATGGTGACTGATCTGGAGTATAAATACAATGATGCAGCAGAACATTACGAACTTGGTCCACAGTGAGACTGAATCCTGCTTGCTGGCACTCCAGGAACGACTCATGAGGAAAATATATAAGTGGAGCATAGGTGAATAGGGCACTATTCTAGTGACAATACAGGCAACAAATGGGGAACTTTGCTGACACATACGACTTTGACAAATGGCAGATTGTTATGGCCTAGGATCTAGGAAAGAGTACATCAAACCGCATAGCTGGTCAGCTGATTGTGTGCTACTATCAAGAGCACCTACGGAAAGGATCACATAACCATGAGTGACAAGGTGAGAAGAAAGAGGACTCAGGCAGCTGGTGCCAAAAGAAATGGGCCACACTGAAATATGAGTAATTACTTATACATGAATGTGTGTATGACTGTGATAACGTGAATGTTGTGTGTGACTATAAAGAAGTTATTGTGCATCACAGATAATGAAGTCAAGATCCTGTACTATCAAAGGATAAAAACAAGGGGCCACACCATACATTGAAGAATGCAAGTAACAGATATGAACGCCAAATACAGGTGTTCAGCACACAATTACACACGATCATGACATCTGAATGTCCTTTCATGAACATTTGATACAACCTTTGTAGCATAATAGTTATACCTCTACATATTATAATATACAGGAGCTGTATCCCGCAGAGAAAAGTATAAATTAAGTACACTGAAGTACAATACACACTCGTTTGAAGCAGTGGTCAAATTTACGTGTAGCTACAATGAAGAAAACAATGTAAGTGCCTTTTGTGGTGGTGTTGGATGCCTAACTTTACAACAGAGGAGGAATTAAAGCAAGTAATTTATGGACTTACCTGGAATATGGTGAGCTCTCGATACGGGAGGGTCTTTTGGGCACCGAAATATGTGATGGATAATGTGATCTACATAACCATGGTCAGAACTTTATGGCTTCTCTGTCACAGCATCAAACTTTTTACCCAAATGCACATCAATGTGCACTTATCCTACAAAACTGTCCTCTGGACACTATAACGATGTGCAGTTTGTCGTCTACAATGTTATAGACCGGAGGCTGAACTGTTCTCCATAGTTGTACTCATGGTACTGCAAGGAATGCGCACAACAAACACTGCTTAACGTGTGGAGATGTGGCCGCACAAACTAAGGGTGGTGGTTACGTCTCAATAATGGAGCAACCGAATCTAATTCAAACATGCCCTTTGTCAAGTTATGATCTCCCATAAACTAAACTTGGGAAGTTTTGTAGGTTATATGTACATTAAATGTAATATAAATAAAGCTGACAAGTGCTACAGATAAATAAGATATAACATTGGCCACAAATACAGGGATTTGATCCACAGCAAGGTCAAAACTTAGGTTAAGTGTTATTTTCATATGAAATTTGATTATTTATGTTATATTTTTTTAAAGGCATTACTACTGTATACTGTCATCCAGTGCCCATGGACAACACCAGTATATGGTAGGGGTGCAACTGTGATGGATTTTATTTTGGTTTATCCATAAGTATGTGTCATTTATTAAGTATTTGAACACTGTGCAGGACAAAGATGCAATCACGCATGCGCTGAAGGGAGACACATACAGAAAGAAAAAAAATGTCCATTCTTATGTGTCTTTAGCTTATATCCATTTTTTTACTCTTCAACTATCTGTCTTTTCCCGTCTGTGATTCTGGATGGACGTGTGATTTAAAAGGTTTTTTTTATATAATTCTCTTGTGGAAAGGAAGGCAGTTTCTTTCATTTCTAAAATATTCCTTCTGGAAAGTTTACCTGGAAGCACGACAACCTGCAATCTTCTAAAACAAAGGCAACTTTGATCATGATTGTATTTTACTGCATTCTTTATCATGGTGATGGGTGATATTCCCTTCTCTTCAAGAAAGAAGAGGTAAATACCGTTATGTTAAAAGGAGAAGTAATACACCAAACAATTAGACTGTTTCAGTGGTAATCGTAGCAACAGACAGTGGAGGTGCGAACTTCGAACCGTGAAGTGTTGCTGGTGAAAGTATCTGCCAGCAACACACCTTGAAATAATCCACATTACTTGCACCTCCCTTACATCACCAGTGCCTTACACACTGAACCTACACCTGGAGTTAATGCTCTGAAGGGTGATTTTGTACGACAGCAGGATTATTCTCACGGCTTTCCCATATACTCTGACTGCAACAAGGACAAGGACAGACACAGAGAGAGAGAGAGAGAGAGAGAGAGAGAGAGAGAGAGAGAGAGAGAGAGTGTGTGTGTGTGTGTGTGTGTGTGTGTGTGTGTGTGTGGTGGAGCTACAATTGTTCAGTAGTATTGCCAGGCGATGTTCTACTACTACTACTACTACTACTACTACTACTTCTACTACTGTCGAGATTAAATGAATAACACACATTATAAAACAGAGAATACTAAGTAAAAACAGGTATAAAATGGATAGCAAACATCATAATTTTACATTGAAATGAACACCCTTAGCTGCTTACAGGCATTGGCATACGTCAACGGGGACAGATGAAAATGTGTGCCCCGACCGGGACATGTCTGAAAGAACAGATACCATCTTAGTATATATATATATATATATATCAAAATTTTACCTGACACTTTTGTCGGAACAGACGTCTCAAAAACATCTGGTAGTTAAAAGTTGAAATGTCATTGTTCCCTAAACAGCCACACAACAGCCTAACAATCAGTTCTTGAAGTAATGAGCTTCCAGAATCTTCTGCGCCATCAGTCAGCAAAGCTTCTTCCAGCTCCTGAAAATATATAATAAAGACATAAAGAAACAAAAAATATTGAAACATTCACTTCTTTATCTCTATACAAACTAGATGAGTTTTAAATAGTACTCAAGTACAAATTCAAACGAAATGCCAGGCAATCATCCCAAGTTCTTTTGGGCATGCACCTGGGATAGTGCAGTATTAGATCTTTTTCCGATGTTTTGGCAGATAACCTAACAGCCATTTTCTACACATATGTATTTAAATCAAGTGGTATAAATTTTGCCAAACACTCGCCTTGATGGCTGTCAACCTTGAGAAGAGGCTGTCAGTAATCACATGACAAATGTAGGGGTGGAGTGGGGGGAAGGGGAGGGGGGGGAGGGCAGTGGAGGTCTGGGAAAGTTTAAAAATTACAAGCCTGATGTAGGCCTTTCAATGCTACATTTCACACACTTCCCAACCCAAAATAAAGAAGATTTCCCAGGAATAAGAACAACTGTAAATGAATGCATTAGGTTATGTGGGAAAGGATAAAAATTAGCTTAATAAACGTCAAGGGCACTTAAGAAACATTTAAATAATTTTCAAATATTGCAAAATCTATATACATATCTTGCTCGAATATTTGGTGGAAATAGAAGTACAACATGGAAACCAAATTCACTTGCAGTATTAAATGGGTGGCCAGCCTTCAGTGTTTCATACAAAAATATTCAGAACACTCATCCACTTTCAGGCTCTGCCTATACTTGTATATTACAGAATCTGTATTTTCATAGATGACAATTTTCTCTTGAGTGATAATCCTGTTGCAATCTCTGCAGTCCGAATCTGATCCTTTGTGAAATCATTTTGGTAACATGCTCTTCCTGACAACAAATTTTACTAATCACCAAAGCACTCAAGGTTGCTGTATTCATACAAGACTGAAATTCAGTATTGTTTTCCATAACAATACTTAACACTCTCTCACAGACTGCATTACTTGAACCTTGTGGTGTCACTTGTTTCAAAAGCAGTTTTATTTCTATCCTTTAAGCTGACAAGTGCAGAATGAAAAAATTTTTGTCATCACTCAGCATAATCTATCTTAGAAAGCCAAGATGACAATCATTCGCAGACAGGTTTACTATGTACTCAGGATGGAAATCATTACAATCTATAAAATATTTTAGCAGCACATGATTTGCGAAATGTAAAGAGTACTTTTTTTGTTTTTTTAAAACATCAAGTTGTAAAATTTCTATTTTTGTAATTTTTTAGTAATTCCGTTGACTTCCATAAATGGGCGGTAAATCCATAAAAATTACGGACTAGACAATCAGTAATATTTGGCACTTCTGATGATGGCTGTAAGGTTATCAGCTGAGAAAAATATAACACATTCATGAACAATGTCAGTACCATGTTTGAAAACTGTTTTCCTCTAAAAGTTACTCAAATTAAACAGAAGTCTATAATAAAACCATGGATTACACAAGGAATAAAGATTTCCTGTAAGACAAAAAGGAAAATGTATTTGTCGACCAAGAATAGCTCCAATGCTGATGATTTAGCTAAATACAAGGAATACTGTAAAACATTAAAAAAAGAAATTCAGACGTCTAAACAAATGCACTACGGGAAGAAGATAGCAATGTCAGGGAACAAAATAAAAACAATATGGGATATAGTGAAAGAGCAGACTGGTAGAACCAGAAAGGAACAGGAGCAAATAGCACTAAGGGTAGATGACACATTAGTAACTGATGGGCATAGTGTGGCAAATCTATTTAACAAGTACTTTATATCCGTTACTGATAGAATGGGACTTTCAGGATCAGTAAATAATGCCCTTGAATACCTGAAACTAGCCTTCACAAATAGCTTCAAGTACATGAATATATCACTCACTTCACCAAAAGAAATAACGTCCATAATAAAATCTTTAAAAACAAAGCATTCTAGTGGGTACGATGAAATATCAACAAAGTTAATTAAGGCATGTTCTTGTGAGTTTAGTACAATTCTAAGTTACTTGTGTAACCAGTCAATTATAACTGGGACATTTCCTGACTGGCTAAAATATGCAGATGTTAAGCCTCTATTCAAGAAAGGGGATAAAGAGATACCATTAAACTACAGACCAATTTCACTTTTGCCAGCATTCTCAAAAATTTTAGAAAAAGTAATGTACAGGCAGCTGCTCAACCATCTGACCACAAATAACATATTATCAAGAACACAGTTTGGATTTCTGAAGGGTTCTGATATCGAGAAGGCTATTTACACCTACAGTGAAAATGTACTTAATTCATTAAATAACAAATTACAAGCAGCAGGTATTTTTGTGATTTGTCAAAGGCATTTGATTGTGTGAACCACAACATCCTTTTAAGTAAATTAGAATTCTATGGTGTCACGGGCAGTGCTGCAAAATGGTTCAAGTCATACCTCACAAACAGGAAACAAAGGGTGTCAGTGCAAGGGACTAGTGAATTAAGTCATCAATCATCATCAGAATGGGAAGAAATTACATGTGGTGTCCCACAAGGATCCATCTTAGGGCCATTGCTTTTTCTTGTGTACATTAACGATCTCTCATCAGTTACACTGCCAGAAGCAGAGTTCGTTTTGTTTGCAGATGACACAAGTATTGCAATAAATAGTATGTCAAGTGTAGTTCTAGAAAGATCTGCTAATGATATTTTCATGGATATTAATAAATGGTTTAAAGCCAACTCACTGACATTGAACTTCGAAAAGACTCACTATATGCAATTCAGAACCTGTAAGAGGTTTCCACCCAGCATATGCATAAAATACGAAGAAGAGCAGATAGAAGAGGTTGACAGTCTTAAATTCCTGGGATTACAACTTGATAATAAATTCAGTCGAGAGGAGCACACCACAGAACTGCAGAAACGCCTTAACAAATCTGTATTTGCAATTCAAGTGTTAGCAGACACAGGTGACATAAAAATGAAAAAGCTTGCATACTTTGCCTACTTTCATTCCATAATGTCATATGGTATAATATTTTGGGGTAACTCTTCAAGTCAAACAAAAGTTTTCAGAGTCCAAAAGCGTGTAATACGTATTATTTGTGGAGTAAATTCACGGACGTCCTGTAGAAACCTCTTCAAAGAACTGGGTATACTAACTACTGCCTCTCAGTATATTTACTCATTAATGAAATTTGTCCTAAATAATATATCTCTTTTTCCAACAAACAGCTCAGTTCATACATACAATACCAGGAACGAAAATGATCTGCACAAGGACTTAAAAGCACTTACTTTAGTTCAAAAAGGGGTCCACTACTCAGGAACACTCATCTTCAATAATTTGCCAGTAAACATAAAAAATTTAGTTACAAATAAAGATCAGTTTAAAAGGAGCCTGAAAGACTTACTAGTGGCCAACTCCTTCTACTCCATTGACGAATTTTTTAATAGAAACAAATGATGTATTGTACACTCCTGGAAATTGAAATAAGAACACCGTGAATTCATTGTCCCAGGAAGGGGAAACTTTATTGACACATTCCTGGGGTCAGATACATCACATGATCACACTGACAGAACCACAGGCACATAGACACAGGCAACAGAGCATGCACAATGTCGGCACTAGTACAGTGTATATCCACCTTTCGCAGCAATGCAGGCTGCTATTCTCCCATGAAGACGATCGTAGAGATGCTGGATGTAGTCCTGTGGAACGGCTTGCCATGCCATTTCCACCTGGCGCCTCAGTTGGACCAGCGTTCGTGCTGGACGTGCAGACCGCGTGAGACGACGCTTCATCCAGTCCCAAACATGCTCAATGGGGGACAGATCCGGAGATCTTGCTGGCCAGGGTAGTTGACTTACACCTTCTAGAGCACGTTGGGTGGCACGGGATACATGCGGACGTGCATTGTCCTGTTGGAACAGCAAGTTCCCTTGCCGGTCTAGGAATGGTAGAACGATGGGTTCGATGACGGTTTGGATGTACCGTGCACTATTCAGTGTCCCCTCGACGATCACCAGTGGTGTACGGCCAGTGTAGGAGATCGCTCCCCACACCATGATGCCGGGTGTTGGCCCTGTGTGCCTCGGTCGTATGCAGTCCTGATTGTGGCGCTCACCTGCACGGCGCCAAACACGCATACGACCATCATTGGCACCAAGGCAGAAGCGACTCTCATCGCTGAAGACGACACGTCTCCATTCGTCCCTCCATTCACGCCTGTCGCGACACCACTGGAGGCGGGCTGCACGATGTTGGGGCGTGAGCGGAAGACGGCCTAATGGTGTGCGGGACCGTAGCCTAGCTTCATGGAGACGGTTGCGAATGGTCCTCGCCGATACCCCAGGAGCAACAGTGTCCCTAATTTGCTGGGAAGTGGCGGTGCGGTCCCCTACGGCACTGCGTAGGATCCTACGGTCTTGGCGTGCATCCGTGCGTCGCTGCGGTCCGGTCCCAGGTCGACGGGCACGTGCACCTTCCGCCGACCACTGGCGACAACATCGATGTACTGTGGAGACCTCACACCCCACGTGTTGAGCAATTCGGCGGTACATCCACCCGGCCTCCCGCATGCCCACTATACGCCCTCGCTCAAAGTCCGTCAACTGCACATACGGTTCACGTCCACGCTGTCGCGGCATGCTACCTGTGTTAAAGACTGCGATGGAGCTCCGTATGCCACGGCAAACTGGCTGACACTGACGGCGGCGGTGCACAAATACTGCGCAGCTAGCGCCATTCGACGGCCAACACCGCGGTTCCTGGTGTGTCCGCTGTGCCGTGCGTGTGATCATTGCTTGTACAGCCCTCTCGCAGTGTCCGGAGCAAGTATGGTGGGTCTGACACACCGGTGTCAATGTGTTCTTTTTTCCATTTCCAGGAGTGTATATATTCATACTATTAGTATTGTTATTTCAGCTTAAAAAAAAAAATTGACATGTTCCACATCCACAAGGATCTCCTCAGCATGGATCTATGGAACGAAAACTAATCTAATCTAATCCAAACCAGAACAAGAAAAAAACACTGTCTCACACACAAACCCGAAAGATGATGGAATATTCTATCTGCCAGAGAAACTTCAAGTAACCCACTAAGCCAGGCTTTAACTACAAGTTGAATAGTCTAATTGAACAATGCTGATCCAAATGTGTACAATACTGAGGTTACTCAGGCACTGTATTGCTTAAAGTGATCATTTAGCTACTTCTCAGCACAACCACTGCTGGAAGCGATACATTTATCATATCACGAGACAAACGTTTGTGTTGCTGTATCAAAAACGCCTGTCTCCTGGAATATAATCAGTAAGTATACACTGCTACACCTGCTTTCTGATCATCAATTATGAATGTCACTCCACTATAGTGATCTCTGCCATGGGCAACTGAAACCTGTAGATAATTGCCTGCACTAAAAATGCAGCATTTGTCTGCTTATGAAGTGCAAGTTATAAAATAGACAGACAAGTTATCACAGATTTAAAATTACAGTTATTGGGACAAAAAAATCATAGCCGTCACTGTAAGATCATCTTCATATTAACCAATATAAAAACTACTGAAGTTGTCAAGCTTCAAAATTCACTGACGAGTCTTAACATTATGACCACTATCCACTGTGAGATTGAGTGCTGGCTGGTGGTGTTGCAGGCACATGACACAGTGAGGAAAGTGTATACATGGAGCTTCTCAAGACAGTTTTCGGATAATGTGTTCAAAAGAAATTCATGCGACGGCTTGTCTGTACCACGTGTAATGAATCCATAGACATCCCAGTCTATACTAGGTAGGTTGAAGTCGCCTAATATAGCATGATCCGGGTACTTCTGCGAGACAGAGTGTAGACTCCCTTTGAATGATTCTAGAACTGTCACGGTGGAACCTGGTGGCTGGTAATAACACCCAACAATTAATTTTATTTCTCCTAGCACTGTTAAACGTGTCCAGATTACTTCACAATCACACTCTACTTCGACCTCAGCAGACACGATATTTTTGTCAACTGCAATGAAGACACCACTTCCTACGGTGTCTAATCTGTCTTTCCGATACACGTTCCAACCCTCACTAAATATTTCAGAACTTCCTATCTCAGGGTTCGGCCAGGTCTCAGACCTGAGAATAATTTGCACGCCACATGCTTCCTGGAGGGCAGTAAATTCAGGAACTTCATTCCAAACACTCTGAAAATTTACTGCTAATATCTTGATAGCTTAAGTGTCTTTACACTGAGCGTGTCCTGATTTCCCTTCCTGCACGTCGACTGGTGAGTGTTCATCAGGACAGCTCGCACTACTGCCTAGCCTAAAAAACTCCCATGTGCATGCCAGAAGTACTCTGCTACCCGAGTAGCCGCTTCCTTTGTGTAGTGCACCCCTGACCTATCTAGGGGCATCCTAGAATTCCACACCCAACAGCGCAAGTTTAGAAATCTGCAGCCATGACCGTCACAGAGACGACGAAGCCTCTGGTTTGTGTTTAACTCCTGTCAACAATAAGATCATTAAGAGATGGAGCACAAGCTCGAATTAGGGGAGGATGTGGAAGGAAATCAGCTGTGCTCTTTCAAAGGAACAATCCCGCCATTTGCCTGAAGCAATTTAGGGAAATCATGGAAAACCTAAATCAGGACGGCCGGATGCGTGTTTGAATTGTCATCCTCCCGCATTCGGGAGGACAACAGTCCAAACCTGCATCTGGTTGTCCTGATCTAGGTTTTCTAAGATTTCCCTAAACCGCTTCAGGCAAATGAGAGACAGCTTTGGATAATTTTGCCTACTTGTGGTTCACCACAAGCTTCATGAAGATTGAAAAACGTGTCTCTGAGGTGATGTTTTGATATGGTAATCTGCAGCAGAGTAAGGTTATGAATAGGGCAATTATATCTTCCAAACAAACACTGGAAAAGACTGCAGAAGCCCATAGCACATTATATGCCAATGTGCTATGGTGACCACGAGCACCACCCGCAACCCTAGCTATAGTTTCGATGCGTGGGTTAAAGTAGGCGACACTCATTTGCTCTGCTGTGGTCACACGGGAAAGTCAAGTACAAACCCAGACCACCAGGAGGTGCACCGAGAGCTACAGACCACTAGGTACCTCACCAGGCATCAGTAAGAGGTAGCTGGCCACATCACAAAACCACAATGCCATAGTTTCACAAGTGACTAGGGGGACAGCACATCTCTTCCTGAAGAGTGACTATTTAAGCCAACGCAAACAGTTCCTGTCAGCGAGAGCTGGTTGACTCATGCGTGCACTGCTTGCAGTCCATCACTTAAGTCATTGACATGCCACAGGAGAAGACTGCGTCATGCTGAGAAGCTAGGCAACAATTGTTTTGAGTGCTAGCTTTTCTCACTTTAGTTCTGGCTCACAGCAGACAGGTGGAGTCTATACTTCAGAATTGTATTTAGTTGGAACTGTTGAAGAAGTGAAGTTAATTTCGTTTCATACCTATTGCACCACCAGTCTTTTGCATAATAATAAAGAAGCTGTTTGTAACATCTACTGGGGTCCTCCTCAATTAATAACAGAAAGTAAGATTTTTCACAATTTAATACCGACAAAGCAGAAACATTCATCACTGCAAGCCTGAAATAGCAGGTGAAATGTAAGTGGTAGACAGTAAACATTCCACCATGTATGGTGACAATGGCAAGTAAGGCAAAACCAGATAAGCAATCCCAGACTCAGAAAGGAAGACTATGAGGGTTTGGCAGGGTTGACATAACACAGGTAAGTTCCAACAAGTGCCATAAGTAACAATACATGGAAATTGTGAATAAGTGTAAACAAACAATGGGCAATGGCCCTTGCACAATTGTTCAGATATAGGTTGGCTCCTAATGCGGTAGTGGAAGGAATTATGAGCATAAATTAAGAGGTAAATCAGGCTCCTAGCTCAATAAAAGTAACAAACTAGCTGATGAAAACTCTAAATACAAACCTTTTCCTCTAGACTGAAAGTTGACAAAAGGGTGCTAACTTGAGCTGAACTTTAAACCAGGGTCCCTGAATTTAGGACTGAACACAAACCTAAGTGAGATGACTGTGACAGTGATCTGGACTGCAATTGAAAAACTGGAATGCCAAAGTCTTGTATCAACCAGCAGATTTACTGAGCTCGATGAGACTTGGTACGGGCTAACTATAGTGGCTTTGAAAGAAATTAGGTGGACAGGAATTGGTTCTGTGAGAACAGAAAATGCAATTCTATTTCACTAAGCACTATAAGACTAATTTGTTGGAAATTGGTTTTATGGGCAATGAAAAACCTTTAGTACTATGTCCTCAATTCTACACAGTAAATTCTAGGATATCCTTTATCACTGTTTAGGTAAACAAAAATGAACTCTTATTACCTGCAACATTCCTACTGAGAAAAGCAATGTCATTGTCAAACACAGTAATCCACAAGCTAGGGATAAGTGACAGCTTTCCACCTGAATACCACAATATCATTGACAAGATCCTTAGGAGATAGTACAAGCTCAGATTGGGTAAAGATGGAGAAGGAAATTGTCCGTGACCCATTCTGATGAATCATCCTAGAATTTATCTCAAACAATTTATACACACAACAGCAAAGTCAGATACTCAGGTGGGGATTTGAATTTGTGTCCTGAATGTGAGTCCTGTGACTTACTACTGCACAACCTCACTCTGTAACACAACAAATAATGATATATGTGAATGCAGACCTATACTGGCGTGTTGTCCGAACAAGACACAGCCAGGGAAAAAGCACCACAGGTGCAAAGATGCCATAGAGACTCACCATTTACCCGAGTTTCACCAGTGCCACGGGCGGGGCTGAGCATGAAGATAGCGACTTTGCCTCGGCCAATTGCCAGCTGAGTACAATCTGCCAATGACCAGATGACTTGGAAGGTAGAAGAGCACCTCTCGCCACTTGATTATAGAGCATTATCGAGGACTGACGTACACAGGGAACGTCATTTAGTGAACTCAGAACTGAACATACAGTTGTAGCACTTGCTATGTACTGTGAAGTTTACGTATGATTATTTGCTCATAAGTCATTGAGGGCCTTTTTTGCATTATATTACGAGTAGTGTTGAAGACTACTTATTCGTCAAGACACAAAGATAAGTAAACCTTTTTAACTCATTTGTGTGACTTTGTTAGTAATTTGTTGGAGTGTTGTAGAACGTTTGTTCTTTCATCCTGTTACCTGACCCTGGGTCATAGATGCATAATAGTGGCAGGGAGAATTTGCCTTAGTGGTGTACTGAACCAGAAGCCGTTTCATGAACTCACAAACTCGGCCTACCGTAACAACAGTAGCAACTTGGCCTCTTCAGCAGTAGACAAAAGGCCTTTACAAACATGGTGACGAGGGTTTACAAAACTGGTGACGAGATGGCAGCTTCCCGCGCCTTTTGATTCAAAGTGTTCTTATTTGCCTTGTTTCTCCTAACACAACAACAAAAATTTGTGACACTTTTTGTTCTAGTTGTTCTTGTACATCACTTTTTGCTTTTGTGTCATTGTTATTGCCTAACTAGTTATGGTGTCAACCCCGACCACTACCCACCCACAATTTATAATTCATTATACTGTGATTCAACTGTCACCTATGCCTGCAAATCCACAGATTCTGCCAATTGTATCTGTTCTTACCGAACCATTGTCTATTGAGGATCTTCAATAGCCACAGGATCTTAATATGTTCCTTCGCTTTCATACGCAGTCACTTCAGAAGCTGACAGACAATTTTCATCACACATCAAGCAGTGGCTCAATAAGTAAGCACTGCATTGGCAGCCACACCTGCAGCTTCTGTGCCACATTTCCTGCTGCCGTATCACGCCTTCTACGAAACTGCAGAAACTACACGGAGTATGTTGCACAATTCAGGGCCCACCTAGCAGCGCACCAAATATCAGATAATGTGATGTAGGCTCACTTCCTTTCGTCAGTGTATCAGTGTATACGACTCTTGCAAAACTCTTCCCTACATCACGGGCTGAAGACGTCCCATTTGAGACATTAGTCAGTGCATTACATAAATACTATGAAGACTGTAGCAACACTGCCAGCTGCCCAATTTAAGTTCTTTCATTTAAAGAAGCAACCAGGACAAACACACCATTAGTGGGTGACTGAATTACAAGGCTTAACACGGAAATATAAGTTCCATTGTGGATGTGGACAATATTACAGTGACTATATGATCAGGGAAACAATCACACAGAATGTGTCAGACAACAGGTCAGAGAACAAATTCTGAAATATTCCGATCTTACTCTTGAACAGGTACTGCAGATCACTGATAACCACGACTCTTGTGATTATATAGAACACAAAGACAGAGAGAAGATAAAAAACGACTATACGTCAGTCCCAACTGACATAATAGAAGACGGCTAAAAACAGGCACGTGGAAAAAGGACTAAAAAAAGACACCACACAGAAACGGAGCTCCCAAAACTAAAAATTAAATGGCCTTCGCCATATTGCTTTGGAGGATAAAAAATAAAACACAGTCGACAGCCCACGCGTCATTTGCTAAAACGGCAGATAAATCAGATGGCAAACCCAAGCTGGAACTAAACAGTTAAAACATGGGCATTCCATCAGGAGGTGGCGGATAGTTAAAACTTGGGCGCAATGTGTAGAAAGTGGTGGGGTAGCGCCACTTAGTAAAAGACAATGGCTAAAAAAGCCAGTGGCCAATACGCAGCTGAGTTAAAATAACCTCCTCCTGGCAGGAGGTCCAAGAGGAGGTCGTCCAGGCCACTGGGAGAGGCTTAATAAGCCGGAGCTTATTCCTGTGAAGGAAGGACCATTGGCGATGCCAAAGGGACACTGCCTCCCGACAGACGGCAACACAGAGACCATCGGAGGGAATATCGGTACTTGCGGGCTGAGGTACGAGGGCTGCAGCCTCGGCAGCAGCCTCGTTTCCTGGCAGACCTACATTACCAGGAACCCACAGAAACATCACACTGGCTCCACCAAGAGTGAGCAAGTGACTGTTTTCCTGACCTTTTGCACTAATGGGTGGGCAGTGTACAGCGCACACAGACTTTGAAGAGCACTGAGTGAGTTTGAGCAGACGACACAATTGAAAAGGCTGTGTCAACAGGTGTATTCCGTGGCTTGATACAAGTGAAGAGCTCGGCTGTAAATACCGAGGAGTGTTCCGGAAGCCGATATCGAAAGACACGGATGTCAATGACAAAGGCACACTTGACCTAACAGTCAATCTGAGAGCCGTCAGTGTATACAAAGGTACTATCGCGAGCTTCCGTGTGAAGGTTGTTAACTGAAGACTATAAACTGAGGCCGGAGTAGTGTACTTGGGAAGCAAATGAAGACCAAGGTTAACATGCGCCCGCTTCACGATGCCAAGGTGGTGAAGGGTTCACATCCACCGTAGCAAGTGCTGAAAGCAGACTCCAGGATGTAACAGAGAAGAGGGATGAGCTCCATACTGACAATTAGAGGAATCATCAAAGAAGGAGGCATGAGGTGGGTGGCCACGCATGGCAGACAAACAGCATGCATATCTGCTCAGGAGACAGTCACGGCGTAAGACAGCAACTTCAGCATACAGACACTCAACCAGGCTGGCGAAAAAGATGCCTGTGGCCAAATGGATAACACGATGGTGGATAGTGTTGAGATGGCCTAAGAGGGATGCGTGTGCAGATGCATAAACAAAGCACCCACAGTCGAGTTTTGAACAGACAAGGGTCCGGTACAAACAGAAAGTACCACTGAGGACACGTAGGACATTGAGGAACTGCATACAGAGGGCTGCCAGGTAAGATACATGGGAGGACCAAGAGAGTTTCCTATTGAGCATGATCCCCAGGAATTTCATAGTTTCAACAAACGTAAGGGCACCAGGCCCAAGATGTAAAGATGGTAGGAGAAACCACTTGTGTTGCCAGAAATTCAGACAGACAGTTTTGCCAAAAAAGAAAGCCACTGTCGATGCTCCAGGTGTAAAGACGATCAAGACATCGCTGATGACGCCGCTCAGTGAGACAGGTCTATGGAGAACTGCAATAGATGGCAAAATTGTCAAGAAACAGGGAGCTGGAGATGCCCAGCAGGAGAGAGGCCATTATAGGGTTAATGGCGATAGCAACGAAGATGACACTCAGGACAGAACCCTGAGGCACACCGTTTCCCCGGATAAAGGGGTCCCGACAAGGCAGAACCCGTACACACGTTGAAAACTCAAGCTTTTAAAAATGCCTGGAAAAAGAAAGGCCCACATGCAGATAGTATGGAAGCTACCAGTTCTCCAGCAGGCGTCGTAGGCCTACTCCAAATTGAAAAACACAGCCACAGTCTGGGATTTCTGCAGAAAACCAAACATGACGTGAGTGAACAAAGTAACAAGATGGTCAACTGCAGAAGGCCGCACTCAATATTCACACTGTGCATTCGTCAGTGAATTGCAAGATTCAAGCCAACATACCAACCGGGCATGAATCATATGTTACATCACCTTGAAAATGCAGCTGGTAAGAGAGATGGAGCGGTAGCTAGAAGGAAGGTTTTTGTCCTTACTGGACTTAGGTATGGGTATGACGGTGGCTTCACACCAGCGTCTGGTAAATGTGCTCTCTGCCCAGATGCGGTTGTACATGTTAAGCAGAAAGTGCTTCAAGGCAAGGCAAGGCAAGAGAAAGGCAAGAGAAAGGTGCTGTAACATCTGAATGTGGATGGCGTCTGGCCCAGCGGCAGAGGATCGGGATGAAGTGAGAGCATGATCTAGCTCCCTCATAGTAAAGGCAGCACTGTAGCACTCACAATTCAGAGAAGAGAAGGGTATTGCCCGAGCCTCCTCAAACTTGTTTCCAATGGAGGAAGGCAGGGTGATAGTGGGAAAAGCTCGAAACTTCCGAAAAATGGTGGCCCAAGGTGTTGGAGATAGCAACAGGGTCCACAATAACATCATCTGCTACTGTGAGGCCGGAAATTGGGGAACGGATCTTGGTCCCAGTGAGTCGTCGGAGGTTGGCCCAGACGACAGAGGAAGGGGTGGAACTGTTAAAAGAACTATTGAACGAAATCCAGCTAGCTCGTTTGCTATCCCGAAGAATGTGATGACACTTTGCACGCATCTATTTATAATGAATGCAGTTTGCGATCGTAGAATGATTGTTAAAAATGCAGATAGCACATCTCCAAGGGACTGGGACATGACGTGGCAAAGAGGAAGTGCGAGGAATGGAACGTTCTGCAGCAGTAAGAATAACTTTGGTGAGATATTCCACCTGGTCGACACAACTGGAGAAATCTTGTTCTTCAAAGGTCGCCAGGGAGGAGGAGTAAAGCTGCCATTTGGGCATGTACGAGGATGGGGTAGGAGTCAGCAACCAGAGAGCACACGGGAAATGGTCACTCAAGTACGTGTTAGAAAGAACGGACAACTCAAGATGATGGGCAAGCTGGGCAGTGCAAAAGGATTGGTCCAAATAGGTGTGCGAGGAGACAGAAAGGAAAGTGGGTGATGCTCCAGTGTTAAGGCAGAAGAGGATAAGTTGGTTAAGGAGGTCAGCCAAGAGGGCACATCTCTGACAGGTCCTGGGAGAACCCCAAAGGGGTGATGCACATTAAAGTCACCGAGTAGCAGAAATGGGGGAGGTAACTGCCCAATAAGCTGAAGGAAGTCTGCCCTAGTGACATCGAATGATGGAGGGACGGAGAAGGAAAAGGCGAACTGCAACAGCTTGAAGATTGGTAGTCAGGGTTGGTTGGTTGATTTAAAGGATGGGGGAAGGGACCAAACTGGGATGTCATCGGTCCCTTGTTACCAGTAAAATAATTACACGAGGGAAAGAAGAAAAGAATGGAGACTTACAGCACAATAACAGGAGAATGGAAGAAACAGAAGAATGACAGAAAGACAACCAACACTACTACGGACAAAACAGGAAAAGAAAACCACAGAGAGAAGCAAGAAACAGGCAGAAGGGATAACAACAAGAGAGCAGATGACCGTGACTGGCCGACCACAAGAATAAAAAGGAAAAGCCAGCCACTCTGCGACACATTAAAATATCCAGCCTAAAAGCGTTAGTGTGGAGAACACAAAATGCCAAAGGACATGCGCGAAAACTTATATAGAATGATAAAACCCACCATCATGTACAACACATAAAACTAAATTAGCCGATGAGGCATGGTAGTTAAAATTAATGGCAACGAGTCTGGTAACAGAAGAGCCCATCGCAGGGCAGCCAAAGAAGGACAGCTTACCAAGATATGGGCCACTGTCAGCCAGGCACTGCATCGACACTTAGGTTGGTCATCACGGCGCAGGAGGTAGCTGTGTGTCAGCCAAGTGTGGCCAATGAGGAACCTACAGATAACCACAGAGTCCCTGAGAGAGGCCCGCATGGAGGTCTTCCAGACATTCATAGTCTCCTTAATGGCACACAGTTTGTTGTGCATACTGAGGTTATGTCATTCCGTCTCCCAAAGCCGCAAAACCTTGCAGCGTAGTACTCAACACAGGTCATTTGCAGAGAAGCCCATCTCCATAAGCAGTTTCCGCGTAGCCTGTTTGACCAGCCTGTCAGCAAGATTGTTGCCTGGGATTCCGACGTGAACTGGGTTCCTGACAAACACCACTAAACTACTGGACCATTCCTGGGCATAGATGGACTCCTGGATGGTTGCTACCAAATCATGACGAGGATAGCACTAGTTGATAGCTTTTAGACTCTCAAGGAGTCAGTACACAGAAGAAATGGCTCCCCAGGGCATGAACGGATGTGCTCAAGAGCACGAGATATAGCCACCAGCTCAGCAGTGAAAACACTGCAGGCATTGGGCAAGGAATGCTGTTCAATTTATCCTCCTCCATGGACATAAGCGAAGCCGATGTGATCATCAGCCATCGGCGGAAACCACTTCATGTCCTTGGTACATGTCAAGAATCGAGAGGAAGTGGCAGCAGAGAGCCGCGGGGTTAACAGAGTCCTTAGGGCCACGTGAAAGGTCCAGGTGAAGCCACGGCCTAGATGCACACCATAGAGGTGTACGTGAATGGACCTCAAGTACAGATGGTAAAGGTAAGGACTCCAGTTTGGAAAGGAGGGATTGGACACGAACTGCAATTGGAAGTCCTGACCTGGGCCGCCGATGCGGGATATGAACCGCTGTGGGTGGGAGAAGGAAACGGTAATTCGGATGTGCAGGAGAACTATGAACGTGTGCAACGTAACTGGCCAGCAGTTGTGCACACCTAACTTGCAATGGAGGGACTCCAGCCTCCACCAGAATGCTGGTCACCGGGCTTGTCCTAAAAGCTCCTGTCACTAGGCAACGCCACAGTGCTGCACTAGATCAAGTAAACGCAATGCTGAGGGCACTGACAAACCATAAACCAGAGTCCCATAGACAAGATGGGACTGAACAAGGGCTCTGTAGAGCTGCAGCAGTGAAGAGCGATCTGCACCCCAGTTGGTATTGCTCAGGCAGCAGAGAGCATTGAGGCGCTGCCAGCTTTTCCGCTTAAGCTGACGAAGGTAAGGAAGCCAGGTCAATCGGGTATCGAAAACCAGTCCAAAGAATTGACATGTCTCCACAACAGTGAGTGGATCATCATTAAGGTAAAGTTCTGGTTCCAGATGAACAGAACGACACTGACAAAAGGGCTTAACACACGCCTTCACTGCCGAAAGCTGGAAACCGTGGGCTAGAGCCCATGACTGCACCTTGTGCATGGCTCCCTGTAGGTGCTGCTCAGCAACGCCAATACTGGTGGAGCAATACGAAATGCAGAAGTCATCTGCATACCGAGAAGGTGAGACAGACGGCCCTCAGCTGCTGTTAGACCATTAATGGCTACGAAAAATAGAGACATACTCAATACAGAGCCCTGTGGGACCCCATTCTCCCGAATATGGGGGGAACTATGGGAGGCACAAACTTGGACACGGAAAAGCCGAAACGACAGGAAATTTTGGATGAAAATCGGGAGCGGGCCTCGAAGATACCACTCATATAATGTGGCAAGGATATGATGTCATTAGGCCGTGTCAAACAGTTTTCATAAATAAAATAAGACAACAACCAGGTGTTGGCATCTGGAAAAGGCTGTTCAGATGGCAAACACGAGGGACACATGATTATCAGTGGAAGAGCAACACTGGCAGAAGCCGCCCTGACATGGAGCCAGTAGGCCATGTGACTCCAGGACCCAACCCAACCAACGACACACCATATGTTCCAGCAGCTTACAAAGAAAGTTGGTGAGGCTGATGGGCCAATAGCTATCCACATCAAGCAGGTTTTTACTGGGTCTGAGTTTCGGAATGATGGTACTCTCCCGGCATTGCGATAGAAAGACGCCATCGCACCAGATCCAGCTGAAGATGACGAGGAGATGTTGCTTACATGTAGTCAGATGAGAGATGTTTAATAATCTGACTCTGGATCTGATCTGGGCCAGGAGCTGTGTCGGGGCACTGTGCAAGGGCAATGAGGAGCTCCCACTCTATAAATGGGTAATTATAGGATTCACTTTGGTGTGTAGTGAGTGAAAGAACTTTCCCTTCCAGCTGCCATTTGAGAGTGCGAAAGGCTGGGGCTAATTTTCCGACACAAAGGCTCAAGCATAGTGCTTAGCAAAGTGTTCGGCAATCGCGTCTGCCTCGGTAGATAGCATGCCATTTATGTTAACACTGGGAACACCTGTTGGGGTCTTGTAACTGAAAATACATTTGATCCTTGTGCAGACTTGGGGACATGACGTATGGTAACCATTGGTCGAGATGTATCTCTCCCAACACTCCTGCTTCCGTCGTTTGATAAGTTGTTGAATGCAGGCATGGAGCCGTTTAAAGGCTGTGAGGAGCTCCAGGGAAGGGTGCCACTTACGCCGCTGTAGAGCTCGCCGACGCTTCTTAATTGCTTCAATGACTTCCAGCGACCACCAAGGGACTGCCTTCCGCTGGGGGCACCCTAAAGAGCAGGGATTGCATTTTCTGCTGCAGTAAGGATTGTTTTAGTCACCTGCTCAAGCATCACATCGATGTTCCTGTGTGGGGGAGATTCAGCGGTGACAGCTGAGGTGAAAGTTTCCCAATCCGCCTTGTTTAAAGCCCATCTGGGCAGGCGTCCGTAGGCCTGATGCCGGGGCAGTGACAGGAAGATAAATCAATGGCCGAGTAACTACCATAAGCCACACTGGAATATGTGGCGGCCACAGTATTGAAGAGGCAGAGGTCGAACTGAGACAGTGAAGTTTCGACATCTCTGGCTCGGCCAGTAAGCACGGTACCACCCCATAAGGGGCTATGGGCATTAAAATCTCCCAAAAGGAAGAAAGATTTAGGGACGTGATCAAGCAGTGCAGCAAATAAATTCAGGGGTACTGCACCATCTGGAGGAAGATATACACTGCAGACAGTTATTTCCTGTGTTGTGGGGACTGATATCCCTGATGGTTGGGAGTGGGGGTTGCTCCCAAAGTAGGTGGTGCAGGAGCAACAGGTAGGGAAGTGCCGCCACCCCCCCCCCCCACCCACCATCAAGGGCGTAGGTGTAGTCTTCCGGCTCTGAGAGGTGACTGGGGTTGGCGGAGCTAATGGGGCTAGAACCGTTGTAGCGACAGCGTATGATGGTGTCATACATACGGGATGTAGGTGTTCAAATTTCCTCTTAACCTCAGTGTAGGTCAGTTGGTCCAAAGTCTTGTACTCCATGAGAATCCTGCACTCAGGTGAGCAAGGCAATTGGTGCTCTCTGCAGTTGACACAGATGGGAGGCAGGGCACATGGAGTATTGGGATGAGCAGGGCGTCCACAATCTTGACATGTGACGCTGGAAGTACAGCGGGAAGACATGGCCAAACTTCCAGCACTGAAAGCACCACTTTGGGGGAGGGATATAGGGCTTTACATCACAGTGGTAGACCATCACCTTGACCCTCTCGGGTTATGTATAATCCTCGAAGGCCAAGATGAAGGCACCAATGGCAACCTGATTATCCCTCGGATCCCTGTGGAGCCGCCGAACGAAATGTACACCTCGACGTTCTAAATTGGCATGCAGCTCATCGTCAAACTGCAAAAGAAAGTCCCTGTGAAATATGGTACCCTGGACCATATTTAAGCTCATACAGTGTGTGATGGTTACAGAAAAATACCCCAGGTTGTCACAAGCGAGTAACACCCGTGACTGGGCAGAGGATGCTGTTTTGATCAAAACTGACCCAGTTCTCATTTTGGACAAGCTCTCCACCTCCCCAAACTCGTCCTCTAAATGCTCAACAAAAAACTGAGGCTTCACCATCATGAAAGATTCCCCATCAGTTCTTGAATATACAAGGTACCAGGGCGAATAAGAGCTGCTGCCATTCGTAGCCTGACGTTCCTCCCATGGTGTGGCCAGGAGAGGGTGGGGGTTCACGATTTGGGGTCGTACTTCTGTGTGTTGAATTGAGCCCGTGAACACTTACAGACTGATGTACTACGCTTCATCGCGTTTCATCCACCCTGATGCCACCCACTCCAACCAGGGGGCCTCCCCACGGGCGCCACCCAGCCGTACCAACGGCCACCTGGCAGGATGGCCATTGCCGGGAGTCCCATTGCCCCAAGGTGATGGGCATCTACCCCTTGGCATATGTGGGGAGTTAACAGCGCAGGCATCAGCAGAGCGATCCCTGTGTGGTCAGGGGGTTACAACCAACAGGGTACATGGCGGCCCCACCACAACTGACTGGCTACCGTGCTGGATATCAGGCGCAATCCAGCAAACAAGTCTATTATCATCGTCAGCATAGAAAATGATACTGCAGAGTTGATGGAAGAATACGCACCCAGGAGGGTGATCCCACCCAACAGTTGTAGAATGAGCAAAAGTGCAGATACACGTCGACAAAAGATGCGATAGGTCTCAGTGCATGACGGACATGATGCACCATGTAAAGCGCCTTTCCCCAATTGGTTCACCCTATGGGAAAATTTTGAAAAATGGGTGGTCAAACCCTACAGGGGACCATCACATAAAGGCTGAAGCGTGTGAGACTCCTTTTAGTCACCTCTTACAACAGGCAGGAATACCTCGGGTTTATTCTAACCGTCTGACCCACAGGGCAGGGAGGGGGGGGGGGGGTCGGTCAAGGAGATGGGTTGGACTATGAATGTCATCCCGTGTGAGCAGCATAACGCCCCCATGAGATGGAATGCCGACCTCAAGGGGAAGGACAAAGCGAATCAGTAAGTAATGCGAAAGCTCCGAGCAGTCATGAGGGCGCAATTTCGTTTCCTGAAGGCAGAGTAGAAGGGGATTCTGCAATGCTAAAAGCAGCTGTAAATCCTCTTTGTGGGACCAAAGGCTGCAAATGTTCCATTGGAGGACAGTCATGAGGAGGAAGAGATGTAGGGGTGTCAACTCGGCAGCTGCTGAGGGACAGACGGTAAAAAGTTGCTTCTAGAGGGCACAGAAGTAGGAAGATCCTGCTCCATGGGGTCCACAAAAGCATCAGCTTGTTTGTGCAGCCATCGGTGGAGTCCATCGCTGAAAAATGGTTGGTGATGCACACCGGAGATACAGAGGCCGGCTGGGCTAAGGAACCGTGTGGTGACACCGCCGAAGAGGATCTTCGAGTTGGCGAAGAACACAGTTTGCCTTTGGTGGACTTCTTCGAGCCTTTACGATTAGATAAAGAATCGTTTGCTGGAGGGACAGAGGAAGTCTACACGGGAGTATGCCTTCTCTTTCCAGCCTACCGGTTGTGTAGCTGGTCGCTTCACCCCTTGAGACAAGAGTTTGACGGGTTGTTGCACAGCTGGTTGGTTGGTTTGTTTGCGACTAGCCAGTAACTTGTGAGCGGCTAGGTAATGCACATTTTCCTTTACCCAGATCTCTTGGACAGAGGGCTGTGATGAGTGGACAGGTGGGGTGGAGGGCCATGACGAGTGGATGAGTGGGGTGGAGGGCCGCGACAAAGGGACAGATGTTATGGAGGCTGTGAGAAGTGCATGGAGGCAGCATGTGGTGGAGTCCAGTAGAAAGGGAGGTGATGAGGACTTGGGAAGGGGAGAAGAGTAGTAGATGACAGAGGGTTGAGGATGCGGAGGAGAGGGGGAGGGGAGGGGAGGGGAGGTGGTGGGTGGGAGGGGGGAGCGGGGCCGGAGCTGGAAGGGGTGGGGAAGTGAGACAGTGGCAGGCAGAGGTGAAGAGATGGATTGGGGTGACAAGGCGAGCAGGCATGTATGAGGAGGTGGGTATGAGGGGGTGGACAGGTGGGTAGGAGGGGGTGGGCAGGCAGGTATGAAGAGACATGGTTAAGGAGATGTGGATACGGCAGACAGGGCTGAGGAGACGGCAGACAGGGCTGAGGAGGAGATGGGCACACAGGGAGGTAGAGGACACAGGCACATGGGGAAAGGATAGGAAGATCCAGGAGGCAAATAAAAGGTGTAGAGGAGTAATCGGCACGTGGGTAAGGAAGAATGGGAGGGAAAGATCGTTAGAGAGAGGGGGTGGAGGAGGTATACAGAGAGAGAGGAAGGAGGAGATGGAGAGACAAAGAGCATTAGTGGGAAAAAGACACACAGACAGAAGAGGGAGGATGACCTGTATTGAGAGAGTTGAGGAAGAGGGGGCAGGGTGAGGGTGTGGAGGAAATCTGTTCAAACATGTAGACTGCATTCACAAACAAAGCCACAGGGAGGAGACTAGTACTATATTAATTCGTAAGCTTAGAGTCAAATATGAGGCCCAGAAACTTTACTGTGTCTTTAAAGCTAAGGACAGTGACCCTCATTCTCAACTCAGGCAGGTTTAAAATGGAATGAGAATGGTTAGAAAGATCACACACAGACTTCTTTGTGGAAAACTTAAAACCACTCTTCTGTGTCTGTTCATTCAAACATCAAAGAGTTAGTTGCATGTCACTGTGAGGCTTGAAGAAGAGCAAAAAACAAAAAAGTCATCCACAAATAAAGACCACTGGACAGGACTTTTCACTATGGATGTAATGCTGTTAATAGGAATGGCAAAGACAGTCACACTTAAAATGCTACCTTGAGGGATACCGTTCTCCTGCTCAAAGTGATCAGACAAGACATCACTGACTAAAATATCATGGCATGAGGAGGACTGAATAAAATGGGAAGACGAAAACCCCATTCGTGAAGCTGCTTGAGGTTAAGATTCCTCCAAGTAGTATCGTACACCTTCTCAATGTCAAAAGATATACCTAGAAAGTGATGCCAGCATAGGAATGACTGTTGTATCCCCTCCAGTAGAGCTAGGTTATCAAAGGTGGAGCAATACTTCCTGAACCCACACTGAAAGCAACTAAGGAGGTACCTTCATTCTAAGATCCAAACAAGGCGGCAGCTCACCATTCGCTCCAAGGTCTTTCCCACATAGCTAGTGAGGGCAACGCTACTACGGTAACTACTTGGGGATGTACAGTATTTCCCAGGTTTTAAGAGAGGAATTAAAATTGCCTCACGCCACGAGTTGGGAAAGTGACCTGACGCCCAAATGGCATTAAAAACTGCAAGGAGGTTATCTTTGTTCCGCCCAGTGAGGTGCCGCAGCATACTACAATGGATTCTGTCATGATCAGGGGATGTGTCATGAGCCACAGACAATGCAGAATCCAGCTCACACATGGGAAATGGGCAGTTGTATTATCTTCACCAGTGGTGAACAGTCCAAACTACACTTCTCAACAACCGCTCTATGGTGCTGGAAACTTGGGTCCTGACTGGCAGCTGCAGTAACTATGGCAAAATAGGCCGCCATAGTCGGGCAATGTCCTATGGATTGGTTTGGAAAGTGCCATTACAGCAGCCACAGGGTACCTCCTTCCTCTCCAAGAAATTCTCCTGATGGTCTCCCATACAACAGAACTCTTCATGGAACAAATAATGGTGTTCAGGAACTATTGCCGTCACCTCTTCTTGCTCTCTAGAATAATTCAGTGACACTTTGCCCCTGCCACCCAAAAGGCTGCAAGATACTCTGTAGTTGGCTGACACTTGAACCTACACAGAGCCGCACGCCTAGTCCTGATTGCAGAGCACTCCACCAACGGACCAGTTGCCTCTTCTTTGTTGATCCATTATGGATTGTGGGACAGCAGCTGGCACGTATTTCTTGATGCAATAATTTACCAACAGCCATAAGTATTGTAGAAATTTATCTTATGAACTTCTGATGTGCTACCAGTTTCAGCATTGCATTGATGCCATCTTCAGGCCCCACACGTCATAGTCATAAAATCGCTATACACAGAAAGAGCCATATAACTGGATCCGTGAATCAAATCACTATGAAACAGCTCTTGGTGGCCTTGCAACACAGTCTGTGTCCTTGGAAGATGAGGGGGAAAGGGGGCATTGAGAGGCACTCTACTTTTCTTGTACCTTCTGGATGCTCACTGTGGAACTGTTGCTGGTCTTTCCTGGTGCAGCTGCCTGGATTGTTTTGTCCTTACTCTTTTTTCTTGGCATGTACACATGCAAATACAGGTGCTTGTGATGCATACAGGCACATTAGACATCATCTGCGTCGAAGCATCCACCTTGGGAATAGGTTTCTGCACCATGGAATAATATGAGGTGACAGTCCTACAAGCAGCTAGGGAAACAAGAGTCCACTCAAACAGAGCCCCATGTGCCTGAATAAAGGTTATACAACTGATGGGTGGCAGGTTCCTCAGAGACTGCTCACAAATGACTGTTTCATCTCAACAGCCGCGCATCCCATCAGCTCACAGCACACACTGGGATTGAGGTTTTTTTTTATAGAGGTTATTACCAAACTCACGATCCGGGTGGTCAAGCCAAGATCTCTGTTGCCTGACAAACATGAAGTTCCACCGTCTCGCCACACAGCGGTCGCTGAAGCATTCTCAGAGCTTACGGTGACAGGGGACTGGCGGCGCTTACCAGTTCCCAGCTCAAGAACCGTGGTGTTGCCAAGCTCCTACCCAGCAAATGAATGCTGAGCTGCTGAGGGCGAATATACAGCAGCCACATCATCCAAACATCACACAACAGTCTCAAAAAATTGTCTGTGTCTACCACATCAAGCAGTTCATTACGAAAGTAAAGTTTTGGATGTGGATAAACATTTTTATGGTGTTAGAAGTGCACAATACATTTCTTCATAGTGGAAAACTGGAAGCTTTGGATGAGAATCTAGAATAGAGCTTCCCTGATGGCACCTTGCAGTTGGCGTTCTGTAACATTTATGGCTGAAAAACTGCAGTAAATCCAAAAGTCGTCCACACACACAGGTGGTGAGACCATACGCTTGACAGCCTCTACAAGCCCATTAACTGCTATCAAAATAAGGATCACACTAAGTATAAATCCCAGTGGTCCTGTATTTCCTGTACATAGCTGGTACGGTACGATTTCCCAACTATAACACAAAACTACTGGATAGGAGATTCTGGATAAAAATTAGAAGGGGGCCACCCCCACCTGCACATTGTAGTTAGAATGTGGTACAGCCTTTTGGGTCACAGGCCTTCCTTAACCCAAAGAAAACTGCAGGGAAGTATTTGCGACTGATAAAATCTGCCCTCATAGCAAACTCCAGTCGAAATTAGTGGTCGGTTGTGAATCAGCCCTCCATGAGTCCACACAGGCAGTTGGACAAAAGGTATCTTGTCTCAAGAGTACAGCAGAGTCATCAGTTCACCATTCATTCAGTAACTAGCATCTGTAATGCAAAAGGGTCTATAGCCGTCCATTTCATACAGAGTTTTACTTGGTTTCAAAACTGAGACAATTGTGCTTTCCCTTCAATGGGTTGGCAACACCTTCACACCAGATACAACTGAAAGCAACAAGTATGTGATGTTGATAGTCCACAGTTAGGTATTTTAACATCTGATTGTGGATTACACCAAATTCCAGCACCCTGTCTTGGCAAATACCAGAGCACTACAGAGTTCCCATTCAATCAAAAGAGCTTTATTTGAGAAATAATGGTTCCTAGCTGACAACCACTGATACAATAGTTACTTGGCCCATACTTACATTACCTGATCAAAAGTACTCGGACACCTTTTATTTAACATTAACACAGGTTGGGTCCACATTTTGCCTCTATGATGGATACTGCGTCAAGAGCCAAAATCAGAGAAAGTAGTAATGTTGGATACTGGGGTCTGGAGTGAAGTCCACAATCTAACTCACCCCAAAGGTTTTCCATTGGTTCCAGGTTAGAGCTCTAGGCAGGCCAGTCCATTTCAGGAATGTTGGTATAGACAGACCATTGCCTCACAGCTGTTGCTTTATGACAGGATGCGCTATGATGCTAACACTAACTACTGTAGTATCACTACCTAGTTTCCATAGAACTTGGAATATTGTGTAAGCGCAGTTTGATGACATGGATAATAGCAGCAGCTGGCAGGATGGTGTCAACATACCAAGGTAAGGCTATTGTTATGAGCTATGTGACTGAGTGTGGGGTTTTAGTGCAAAATTGTGCCTCAGAGCCATATAAATAGCAGCAGATTTTGAGGCAGAGGCATTCAGAGTCTAGGGCCACCACCACCACCACCACCACCACCACCACCACCACCACCACGCCATGTCCATACTGGGCAATGAGTGGATTCAGCACTGCCAGCAGCAGCCATGTGTTCAAGACCAGGTCAGGCCAGCTGCTGCCAGCACTGAGACTCCTTGTGGGACTTGTTGCCACAGCGCCGCTGTTCTGCCATCTGTGCGTACTACCATCTGACTCAAGCCGGAGGGCAGTGGGTCATATCCTGTGCACACCAGTCTGCCTACATCTGCGTGGTTGACATCACTGCGCCTTAGTAACCCGAGTACAGGCATCTGCCATTGCAGGATGCTTTGGCAGCACAACACAAAGTGTCACTGACTTCCAAGGCCAAGGCCCACTACAGGCAATCACTGCTTAACGTCAGCATTAACAGGCACTGATTGTACTCCTTCTCATCAAGGTGGAAGCCAATGTCTGCAAGCATCTGCCAGCTTAGGTCACTAGAGTGGAGTGTGTGTGCCTCACATTGCTAACAGCATAATGTGTATCTGAAGTTAATAAAGTATTGTTTCTCCATCAACAGTGTATCTACTGGGCCTCACTGGCCAGCAACCACACCATTCACCCTACCAAGTGCTGCTGGTACCCAGCAGTGGTGTCAGGGGACAGGAGAGTTGATGTTGCCGCAGTGAATAGCAGAGGGTGTAAAACCACCTGCAGCACATTATACGAACCACAGCCTACGACAACAATATCGTCACGCAGAGGAAGGAGTAAGTAGATGAATGACAAACACTAACTTCACTTAATGAAGGTTTATTCAGCACTTGCATATAAAAGAGTGCAGAGCAAACTGCCTCTGGCCAGAACACATATGCCAGCTACAGAACATTCCAGTACAATGATTCTTGCCATTTGTTGATACTTCTAGAATGTATTCGAACCTAATATAGAAATTAAAATTTTTCAGTTCAGGTGAGTTTTGAACTCACGACCCTCCATGCAACAATCTAGTATCATAACCACTACACTATGGCGATTGTGCTACTCAGCTTCTTCTGCAACATTGCTCCCCCATTAAGAGAACAGCGTCTCTGTGTTACGTCCTCCTAGTCCGGGAACAAGTCATTGCTACTGCATACTTCGATTCCCGATGAATGATGTTCGCCCTGAGGGTGATCTTCTTAGGAACTTCCCTTGTAGCTGGGTTCTTCATTACCTTTCTGCTTGTTAACCTGTTGCTGGAGCTTAAAATTTACCCTGGGTTGCAGGATCCTTATAAGGCTTCATTCAAAGGACATGGACCGTATCTCTGATCTTTCGTCGTCTTGTGTCGGGGTCGAAATCTTCAACTTCATAAGTAACATCAGAAAACTGTCTTACAACCTTATAAGGTCCAAAGTAGCGCCTGAGGAGCTTCTCCAAGAGACCAACCTTCCGAACAGGAGTGAAGATCCAGATGAGGTCACCAGGCTGGTAGACAGCAGGGCAGTGGCTCGCGTCGTACCTTTGGTGATCATTTTCTTGAGCCTGCAGCATGCGGAGTCGAGCTAACTGCTGAGCTTCCTCAGCTCTGGTTAACACCTGGCCGATGTAGTAGTCGTCCACGTCCTCAGGATGTTAAGGGAAACACAGTGTCTATCATCATAGTTGCCCCACACCCATGCACCAGGAAAAATTGCATAAATCCTGTGGTGTCTTGTTTGGCGGTGTCACAAAAGTTAGCACCTCATCCCATTGGCTCTGCTCAAAACTGACGAACACTGATAGCATGTCAGCCAAGGTCTTATTAAGGCGCTCAGTAAGCCCGTCAGTTTGCGGGTGGTGGGCAGTAGTCATGTGATGAGTAATGTTGCACCGACGGTTTATCTCTGTCACAAGATTCAATTTAAAAACTTTCCCTCAATCTATGATTAACGACCTTGGGGCACCAAGTTTTAATACAATGTCTTCTACAATGAATTTGGCTACCTCAAATGCTTCAGCTGTTTTCACGGATTTTGTAATGGCGTAGCACATCACATCAGATAAACAGTGCAATCAATAATCCATCTATTGCCACTAGCACATGTTGGAAATCGGATGAGGTGGTCAATCCCAACACGCTGGAAAGGCGTTTCAGCTGGTGGAATTGGTATGAGTCAGCCAGGTGGTTTCTGAGGAACTGCCTTTCTCCTCTAGCACTCTCGACAGTGCAACACATAGTCATGGACACTCCTAAATAAACCCGCCCAGAAAAATCTCTTGTGGATCCTATCATATGCCTTAATAAATCCTAAATGTTTGGCCTCAGGTGTGTCACGGAATTTCTGTAGAACATCTAAGCGCATGTGTTTAGGAATCACTGGTAGCCACCTCTTTCCAAACAGAACAAAGTTTTTGTTGCAAAGTAATCCATTAACTAACTTAAATTGTCCTTTCACATTCTCTGACCAATTTAAGGCAAGCATAATTTGAGATATCTTGGCTTCCTCCTCCTGCTCAGCAGAGAGATCCTGGAGTGCAGCGAGACAGTCACTATCTTCATCAAAGTATTGATGATTTCGCACAGGGTTTCTTGAGAGACATTCAGCATCCTGGTGTTTTCTTCCACTTTTGTACACTATGGTAATGTCACACTCTTGAAGACGTAGTGCCCACCTGGCGAGTCGTCTATTGGATCCTTAAGACCTGTCAACCAACGAAGTGAATGATGTTCTGTAACAACCGCGAATTGCCTTCCATAGAGATACTGTCGAAATTTGCACATGGCCCAGATCACAGCAAGACATTCTCTTTCTGTAGTTGAGTAGTTTCTCTTGGCTTTTGTAAGTGTCCTAGAAGCATAGGCTATAACCTTCTCTTTTCCATCTGAAATCTGCACCAGAACAGCACCAATCCCATACCCACTGGCATCTGCGTGTAGTTCTGTAGGTGCTCTCTCATCATACAGACCAAGTACAGGGTCAGTCGTCAGTGCTTTTCGCAGCACATCAAAAGAATCTTGTTGAGCATCACCCCAGATAAATTTAGCATCAGCTTTTAGCAACTCTTGGAATGGCCTGGCTTTGATACAAAAGTCTTTGATAAAACGACGGTAATAAGAACCGAATCCGAGGAAGCTTCTCACGTCTCTAATACTTTTAGGAATAGGAAATTCCGTTATAGCTCTCACCTTTTCTGGGTCTGGCTGCAAACCTTCGTTTGACACAAGGTGTCCAAGTATTTTGATCTCTTTTGCTCCAAAGAGACACTTTCTTGGATTAAGTTTCAGTCCGGGTTGTTGGAGACACTTTAGAATGGCCCACAGTCATTTTATGTGTTAATCAAATGTCTCTGAGAACACTATAATATCATCTAAATAACAAAGACACACCGTCCCCTTCAGGTGCCTTAGAAGATTATCCATCACTCGTTCAAAAGTTGCTGATGCATTACACAAACCAAACGGCATTACCTTAAACTCATACAGGCCCTCAGGGGTGATGAATGCAGTTCTCTCACTATCACCCTCATCTACTTAAATTTGCCAGTATCCCTAGTTCATGTCCATGGTCGAGAAAAACTTAGCCCTCTTCAAACAATCTAGTGTATCATCAATTCGTGGAAGAGGGTAAACGTCCTTTTTAGTAATCTTATTAAGCTTCCTGTAATCAACACAAAAGCGCCAACTGCCAGCTTTCTTCCTGATGAGAACCACTGGTGATGACCATGGACTGTGCAAAGGCTGAATGATGTCATTTTTCATCATTTTCTCTACCTCGTCGCGAATTATTTGACCTTCTGTTGCTGACACACTGTATGCTCTCTGGCCTATTGGTTGATAGTCTCCAGTGCTAAACCGGTGCTTCACTGTCGAATTGTCTAATTTGCTCTTCACCAGTGGTTTGAAGCATTCAGAGAAATCTTGAAAAATGGGAAGTAGCTTCTTCTGTTGTTCCTTAGCGAGATCTGGTGATAGTTGAGCTAGATCTTGTCTCGTAGTGGTAGCGCTAATGTCGCCCACAAACTTGGCATGGGAGGTTTCTATGGTGCTCAGCTGTTCTACAATTAACAGCCCAGTGTTTGCTATGCACATGTGTCTGGGAAGGATCTGTGGTTCTCGGCGACAGTTAATTATCCGCAATTCACCGAATCCATTCTTAAACGAGATGACAGAGGCTGGGATGACCAAGTTATTTTTCAGTGGTATGCTACTCTTACATTCCACTACAAGATCCATGGGTTGATGCATGGTACGACACATGACAGCTACCTTTCTAGTGCTGACTGCAGGAATGATCACTTTATCCAACACACAGACTCCACACACTCAGATGTGCATCTTCCTGTCCACAGTATCTCATCTCGTCTAGCACAATCTTCGAGCGATCACAATCTACAATTGCTTGACAAGCTTCCAAAAAGTCCCATCCGAGAATGACATCATGACTACACTCTTTTAAGATGATGAAAGGGCTGTGTATAGCCACTTATACCAAAAAGAATGACATATTTCCCATTAGCCACCTTCAGCAGAGATGTTTTGTTTTCGAAGAATATGGTTTTCTGCAACTGGCGATGGTACTTCTCTTAAATATGATGAATATGATGCTCCAGAGTCCACAAGAGCTTGGGCTGATCAGCTATCCATGAGGATATTGACGTAGCTTCCTACCATTTTTGTAGTGATCGACGGTAGAGGATTTTTGTCTTCAGCAGCTGTCGAAACCACCTTCAGGAGTAGGGCTTGATACATGTCCTCAGCAACACCCTTCATGAGATGTGCAACCTTGTCTTCCTCCTTCATTCGAGGAATACATCCACAGTTCTACCTGGAATACTTCCCAGATTGTGAACTTCTCCTCGTTGTTCTCATACCATTGCTTGGTAGTACCCTCCAAGTAGAAAAATACATTGTCACCCCTTTTGTTAAATTTGGCTATATGCCACTTGTTTGGATCTTGGCCATCGTCACCAGAGAAGCCGGAAGGATGTCTCATATGGTGGCACACAGTTGCTGTCATCTTGACGCCACCTTCTTCTTCTTCTTCTTCTTCTTCTGTCTCCGATAGATTGTGAGCTGTTGAATATGGCTCAAACTCGGGTTTCTCGCCACATAAATGGCATCTCTGTCATGGCCTGATGGGAGCCACCGTGTCGTCGATAATGTGCGGTATCACAAGTTACAGTACCAAGCGCCTCAACCAGAATAATGTCACATAGAGGAAGGTATAGGTAGATGAATGACGAACGCTAATATATACATACACACAGAACATTCCAGTACAATGGTTCTTGCCATTTGTGGATACTTCTAGAATGTACTCGAACCGAATATAGAAATTAATGTTTTCAGTTCAGGTGAGTTATGAATTCACGACCCTCCATGCAACAATCTAGTATCATAACCACTACACTATGGCGACTGGGCTACTCGGCTTCTTCTGCGACAATATTATGAAAAGGAAAGTCGCTACGCATCATATAGCGGAGATGCTGAGTCGCAGACAGGCACTACAGATAGGCACTGTGACTCAGCATCTCCACTATATGGTGACTAGCAACTTTCCTTTTCATAATATTGTTACTTTCCATTCTGGATTTTCCATTGTTTGATTACAGCCTACTGTATCATCATTGTGGAACTGTTGTTTTTTTGTATGGTGACAATGGCAGGGTCAAGAAGTAAGGGTTGTGATAACTGTGCAGATACTTTTGTGAAAACAGAAGAACTGGTAAGTACATCTCAGTTTAAAGATAATGGTACAGATGAACGACTAGAGCCTGATTTGATTGATTGATTAATTGAGAGGGGCTGTGGGTCTAAACAGCGAGGTCGTCAGTCCTGTGATTCCAAAGTTACTCATGGAAGAGAGTGAGTCCACTAAAAATGGATGGATCCAGTCAGAAGAGTCAAACTGTAGAATGAGGAAGTTGAAACACACACAGCAGAAGGCATAAAAGAGTAGACAAAATCTAAAAACTGAAAAAAAAGAGTGGTTTTCCCACTGGGGAGTGGTCATGGGGTCCCAGACAGAAAACGTGAAGAGAGACCCCAACCATCACCACCCTGCCCCTGCTCCATGTGTAAAGCAAACCCTTATATGGAGGAAATTGAGGACCAGTTCAACCATCCATTAATCATCTGCTAATATTAAAATTAAGGAATCTGGAAGACTATACTTAGTACGAAGGGTCAAAAGACAGGGACATTCCACCAGTATATGGGACACTGTCAGTCTAGCTCCACAATCACATTGTGGGGGTGGTTTTACGCAGGATGAAACAATGGGTGATCCTGGTATGACCAATGCGTAGATGGCATAAGACAGTGGACTCCTTCCGAGAGGTGCAGAAGGAAGAGCCTCGCTGATTGTGTGGAGTTTATTACTGAGAGCAGTAGCACACGAGAAGTCATTGTGTGCAAAGGCATATGATGTAGGTCCACATATCCACAGCTGGAATCATGAAAGGGACTGGGGGTAAGTATCGGCTTCTACAAGGAGATTGTCAACGGGATTAGTGCGAAAGGCAGCAATAGCCAGACACCCCCCACCAATGGTGAACAAAATCTTGTATTTTCAGAGTGGGAGGAGCCACTGAGCCATAAACTTGACTACTATAATCTAGTCTGGACAAGACCAGAGCATGGTAAAGATGGAGAAGAGTAGCATGGTCTGCACTCCAAAACATGTGGCCCAGGAGGCAGACAGAATTAAGTTTCCGCACGCATGTAATCTTCAGGTGGCAAATATGGGGCAGCCACATCAGCTTTTTATAAAAAATAAGACCCAAGAAACAGAACTGTGTTATAACATCTAGAAGTTGGTTGCCTATATAAAACTTTTGGATGGGGGAAGGGAGGGTCGACGACAACAATCAATAACCCGCATTCTGGAGGGAGAAAGCTGGAAGCCATGTGTGAGATCCCATGCAGAGGCCTGTTGGATGGTGCCTTGGAGCCGGCGCTCAGCAGATGCTACCGAGTGGGAGCTCCACCAGGTGCAAAATCATCTACATAAAATCTGGAGTAACCAGAGACCCAACAGAGGTTACAAGCCCATTGATGGCTATGAGGAAGAGTGTGACACTTAACACAGTACCCTGTGGGATACTGTTCTCATGAATCCAAGGGATGCCGAGCGAAGTGCCAACTCGAAGCTGGAAGAGCCGGTGGGATAAAAACTTGCGGATAAAAATCTGAAGGGGGCTGCGAGAGCCCCAGCGATGGAGGGTAACTAAAATGTGATGGTGCCAAGCTGTGTTGTATGGCTTATGCAGATCCAAGAAGACTGCGACAAGGTGCTAGCAGTTAGCAAAAACCTGTCGGATTGCAGTTTCCAATCTGAGAAAATGTTCAGTTGGAGATTGTTATTTTCAGAAGCCACACTGATATGGAGACAAAAGGCTCTGAGATTCGAGTACCCAACATGATCAGAAGCTAACCATCCTCTCAAGCAGCTTACAAAGAACATTCATTAGGCTAATCAGTCAGTAGTTGTCGAGAAACATTGGGTTGTGTGTGCCAAATGCGGTTGAAGACCCTGAATATATGTTGCCTCTGGGTAACATTAAATGTCGAATCATCTGGTTATGGATGGAATCCGGACCTGGGGAAATGCCAGGTGAATAAAAAAGAGAACACCTCAAACGACTAGAGACAGGACGTTCATAGTCACAGGACACGGACATTAGTATGTTCTGCAGAAATGATTAACATTCCAGTCACCTCAGATTAGCTTATGCCCTGCTGGCTAGTAGGCACAGGGTCCACTATGAGCCCAGATAACTTGTTCCATGTGTGTTGCCATCGATGTGTATACGGTACGAATGGCATCCTGTGGTAAAGCCATCCACGCTGCATTCACCTGGTTCCAAACTTCATCTGTGGTGGTTGACAATGGGTCACAGCACTGCACCTGTCGTTTCACCATATCCCACACATTTTCAGTTGGCAGCAAGTCCGGTGATCTGGCGGGCCAGGGCCAAAGGCTTGCATCCTGTGACACCAAGGTGTGTGTTCATGCAGCAACATGTGCTTGTGCATTGTCTTGCTGAAAAATGGCATCTGGGGTGTTGTGCAGAAAGTGTATGGCTACAGGCCACAGGACGTCATTCCCCACTGGTCACAGTGCCCCGGATATGCAACAACTGTGATTTGTGGTTGTACCCAATAACACCCCACACCATAAGGCCTAGAGTTGGTGCTGAATGTCTTGTGCAAACGCAGTCACTGTGATGCCACTCCCCCTCTCTGCGGCGAACCAAAACACGGCCATCATTTCAAACAAACAGAACCTGGATTCATCAGGAACCACAATCTGATGCCATTCCTGCACATTTGTCAAAGGTAGGCGGAGAAGTGGACGATGCTCATGTAACCCATGCCGTAATAAACAACAATGGACTGTCACCCCAGATAGTGTCCGATGTATTACACTGTTCCATTACACTGTTTAACTGTTGCACCAGAGGTGAGGATCTGTCTTGCAATGCCACTCGGATGAGGTGTTGATCTTCTCGTGGGGTGGTCTGAGTCGGGGGATGGGGGGGGGGGGGGGGGGTTGCAACATGACCCGTCTTGTCGTCTTCTATGAACCATTCTGCACACACCCATTGAAAGACTTTATCCAACACGAGTAGCAATTTCACAAATGGATGCAACACACTCTCTCATGTCTTTCAGATTCACTGATTTGACAGTATCGTTCGTGCATGTCTGATATGTCTGCAGGGTACCTCGCACGATCAGTCACACTGATCCATTACCTTGAGTTTATAGTGACAATGAGAGCCGCAGACACATTTTACTGGTAGGTGGTGTCACACTGTGATACTGATGTTGACCCTGAACCTGTGGACTGACATGGTTCAAATACTAATCATTACTGCAGAACATACTAATGTACATGTCTTGTGAATATGAACATCCTATCTCTAGTCATTCAAGGTGTTCTGTTTTTTTCTGAACATGAGTGTATAAAAATGTAGCAAATAAAGCAGGAAAGTGAATTCAGTTATCTGAAAAAAAAAGACAAAAGAACATGCAAAATGAGAAAAGGAAGAATGGCTAGATCACTAACATAAATCCATAGGTGTGTGTGTGTGTGTGTGTGTGTGTGTGTGTGTGTGTGTTAAAGAAATTTTTGATGAAAAGATAAGCAGCTGAACATCAAGAACTCAAATGGAATTCCAGTACTAAGATAAGAAGCAAAAGTCAAAAGATGGAAGGAATATGTACAAGGGCAATATACAGGAAACAAACTTCAATCCATATCTCGTAAATGATAGAAGTAGATAAAGGTGAGAAAGGAGATGTGACACTGCAAGAAAAATTGACAGAGCACTGAAAGTCCTGTACTGGAACAAAGCATCTGGAGGTGATGACAACCCGTTAGAATTACTGACATCCTTACAAGTTCCAATTACAGCAAAACTTTCCCATCTGGTGTGGTGGACAAATAAGGCAGGCAATACTTCTCCTCATGACTTCAATAATAAACCTTATCTCAGTATCTAAAAAAGCCGGTGTGAGTATTATCGAACCAAAGCTTTTGACACTGTTAACAAGAAAACACTTTGTCAAATCCTGAAGTTATAAGGAATAAAATTTGAAACAGGTGCAAAGCAGAGTTGTACCCTATCCCCAAAATTATTCAATCTGCATATAGAGCAAAAAGGGCAGAAGACCAAGGTTAAATTAAGAAAGAGATGGTGGCTGTGGGGATGTTTAAGGGAGACTAAACAGCGGAGGTCATCAGTCCCCCATTCCAAAAACAGGCGAGCCGAAAATGTGCGGAGCAGGTAAAAACCAAAGGGGGGAGGAGACTCCCCCCCAGGCACTAAAAGAACACAAATGCAGCAACAAACGCTACAAACAAGAAGAGTACAGATGAACACCAGACAGAAAGAAACAGAAGAAAAGAAGATGGCCGGAGACTGGTTGACTGACCACGAGAACAAAAAAAAGGGAGAGAGTCAACCAACCGACTATACACCAAAACAGCAACAAAGTTGGAGAGACGCGAGGACAAAATACACAGAAAGAGAAAGGTGCAGGACCTCTCTAAATAGAACCATAAAAAGGACTACCATGGATAAAATTTAAAACGTCATCAGCCATGGAGGCATTGTCGCATAAAACCAAAGGCAAAGTGCCCGGGAGATTAAAAGACTGCCGGAGGGTGCGCAGTCGGGGACACTCCAACAGAATGTGGGCTACCGTCAGCCGGGACCCACACCAACACAGGGGGGGATCCTCTTGACGCAAAAGATGGCCGTGCGTCAGGTAGGTATGGCCGATGCGGAGCCGACACAGGATGACAGAGTCCCTGCGAGAAGCCCGCAGGAAGGAGCGCCACACATCGGTCGTCTCCTTGACAGCCCGCAGTTTATTCGGGGCTGTCGTGCCACGCCACTCAACAGACCACATCCCCAGCACCTTACGGCGCAACACCAGCTGCTGATTGCGAGCCGTGAGGCCGATCTCTAAAGCTGGGGCGTCGATCGCCCCTTTGGCCAACCTGTCAACACGTTCGTTCCCCGGGATGCCAACGTGACCTGGCGTCCAAACAAAGACCACCGAACAACCAGAACGGGTAATGGCAGAAACAGACTCCTGAATAGAGGGATAGCAGCGGTCGATGGCCTGAAGGTTGCTCAGGGAGTCACTGCAGATGACGATGGACGTACCTGAGCAGAAACGCATATGCTCAAGAGCGCGCAAGATGGCCACCAGCTCTGCAGTAAAAATACTGCAGCCAGCCAGCAAGGAGCACTGCTCAACATGGGCAGCGTGAGCAAAAGCGTAGGCAGTGCGACCATCAACCAGGGAACCATCAGTGTAGACAGTCTCACAGCCCGAAAATGAGGCGAGGAGCGCAAGAAAACGGCGACGGAGGGCCACAGGGTGGAACCGAGTCCTTGAGTCCCTGTGCCAAGTCCAGACGGACGGGCGGCCGGGGCAAACACCAGGGAGGCGTAGGTGCACGGACCCGGAAGGGAGGCAGAAGAGGGAATGACCCCAGTTCCGACAGCAGGGACTGGACGCGGACAGCTATGGAAAGCCCAGACCTAGGTCGCCGTTCGGGCAGATGGAGGACCATGGCAGGGAAAAGCAGGCGACGATTGGGATGGCCTGGCGAGCAATGCACGTGGACAGCATAGTCGGCGAGCAGTCGATGGCGGCGAATCCGCAGCGGGGGAACCGCGGCCTCCACCAGTAGACTATCCATGGGGCTCGTACGAAAAGCGCCAGTTGCAAGCCGAACCCCACAGTGGTGTATGGGGTCTAACAACTTCAACACTAAGGGTGATGCAGACCCATAGGCCAGGCTCCCATAATCAAGCCTGGACTGCACAAGGGCTCTGTATAATCGCAACAGCGTGCAGCGATCCGCACCCCAAGATGTGTGCTTCAGGCAGCGGAGGGCGTTGAGGTGCCGCCAGCACTTTTGCTTCAGCTGAGTAATATGAGGAACCCATGTGAGCCGGGCATCAAAGATGAGTCCTAAGAAGTGGCTAGTGTCCACCACTTCAAGGAGGTGGCCGTCGAGGTAAAGTTCAGGATGAGGGTGTACCGTCCGACGACTGCAGAAGTGCATAACTCGAGTCTTGGCTGCAGAGAACTGAAAACCATGAGTCAGAGCCCATGATGCTGCCTTGCGAACGGCTACTTGCAGCCTGCGTTCGGCGACTCCCGTAGTCGTGGAGCTAAATGAGATGCAGAAGTCGTCGGCATACAAAGAAGGAGACACCGACGACCCCACGGCTGCAGCCAGACCATTAATGGCCACTAGAAATAAGGAGACGCTCAACACCAAGCCCTGCGGGACCCCATTTTCCTGTATATAAGATGAACTAGAGGTGGCACCCACTTGCACCCGGAAAGAGCGGCGCAATAAAAAGGTTTGAAGAAAAGCCGGGAGCTGACCACGAAGACCCCACTCATGCATCTTAGCAAGGATGTGATGCCTCCATGTGGTGTCATACGCCTTCCGCAGATCACAAAAGACAGCAACGAGATGCTGACGTCGGGCAAAGGCCGTACGGATAGCAGATTCCAGCCACACCAAATTGTCCGCTGCAGACCGGCCCCGACGGAAGCCACCCTGGGATGGAGCGAGGAGACCGCGCAACTCAAGGACCCAACACAAACGCCGCCCCACAATACGTTCGAGCAATTTGCACAAAACGTTGGTGAGGGTAATGGGTCGATAGCTGTCCACCGGCAGTGGGTCCGCACCGGGTTTCAAGATGGGGACAACAAGACCCTCTCGCCACTGCGACGGGAACACGCCCTGGCTCCAAATGCGGTTAAAGATGGTGAGGATGTGTCTCTGGCAGTCCGTGGAGAGATGCTTCAGCATCTGTGCGTGGATGCAGTCTGGTCCTGGTGCTGTATCAGGGCAATCGGTGAGGGCAGCGAGGAATTCCCTCTCGCTGAAAGGAGCATTGTATGTTTCAGAACGACGCGTGTGGAACAGTAACGGCGTCTACTCGGCTCACTCCTTTAGAGAGTGAAAGGCGGGGGGATAAGTTGCAGTCGCAGAGCTCTTAGCAAAGTGCGCAGCAAGGTGTTCAGCAATGGCGGCAGCGTCCGTGCAGACAGCGCCGTCCAAGGAGATCCCAGGGACACCCATAGGGGTCTGGTATCCGTAAATCCGCCGGATCCGGGACCACACGAGCGAGGGGGAGACACGGGAGCCCAAGAATGAGACATACCTCTCCCAGCACTCCTGCTTACGCCGGGCGATAAGACGACGGGCCAAGGCATGGAGCCTCTTAAAGGCGATGAGCGTCTCTAGAGACGGGTGGCACCTATGACGCTGGAGGGCCCGCCTACGGTCGCGAATAGCCTCAGCAATCTCCGCCGACCACCAGGGTACAGCCTTCCTCCGAGGGAGTCCAGAAGAGCGGGGGATGGCAGCCTCGGCCGCCGAAATGATTGACGTGGTTAAGACACGGACCACCTCATCAATGTCACCCTGTGGGGGAGACTCGATGGTTGCAGCGGAAGTAAAAGCCGGCCAGTCAGCCCTGTGGAGAGCCCAGCGGGGCAGGCGCCCAGAAGAATGACACTGGGGCAGTGACAAATAGATGGGAAAATGGTCACTACCACACAGGTCAGGATGCACTCTCCAGTGGAGGGATGGGACAAGGCCGGGGCTGCAAAGAGAGAGATCGATGGCCGAGAACGAGCCATGGGCCACACTGAAATGCGTGGGAGCACCGGTGTTCAAAAGCCTAAGGTCGAGCTGAGCCAACAAATGCTCCACGGCACGACCGCGGTCATCGGAGAAAGTCCCACCCCATAGAGGGTTGTGGGCATTGAAATCGCCCAGCAACAAGAAAGGTGGCGGCAATTGGGCTATCAGAGCAGCCAGGACATGCTGCGCGACGGCACCATCCGGTGGAAGGTAAAGACTGCAGACGGTAACAGCCTGTGGCGTCCACACCCGAACAGCGACAGCCTCTACAGCTGTTTGCAGAGGAACAAACTCGCTGTGGAGAGAGTTAAGGACATATATGCAGACGCCACCAGACACCCTTTCATAAGCTGCCCGGTTCTTATAATAACCCCGATAGCCACGGAGGGCGGGGGTTTGCATTGCGGGAAACCAAGTTTCCTGAAGTGCAATGCAGAAGAAAGGGTGAAGGCTGATAAGTTGCCGGAGCTCAGCTAGATGGTGGAAGAAACCGCTGCAGTTCCACTGGAGGATGGTATTGTCCATGGATGGGAAAGGCGTGAAGGGACTGAGGAGGCAGATTACGCCAGAATCTCCACCTCATCTTCGGATGCAGAGTGAGAAGGTTGCGGTGGGACAGGTGCCACCGCAATGGCAGTATGCTTGGGAGCCTTTTTCTTGGTCTGCTTTGCGCGCTGTGCCTTAGGTTGTTCTGGCTGGGAGGGCTGCACCGGGTCAGTCTCAGGGACTGAAGACGACCGTGACGCCCTACGACCAGCGACCGGTGGTTGTTTCAGATACTTGCGGATGTCTGCTGTGCCGCTGGTCGGAACTTGCGAAGGGAGGTCCCCAAGGGACCCCTTCCTTGCGAGAGTAGCCGAAGAAGTCTTACGCTTCTCCGGCTGGGAATGGGGAACCGATGTCCCTGATTGTTGGGGGGGGGTTGCTCCTGAAGTAGATGGAGCAGGAGCAACAGGTTGTGAAGTGCCCCCCACAAGCAAGGGGGCTGGTGGATGCTGACCGATCGTAGAGCCGAGTCGCGATGATGGAAGAATCGTCGTTGCAGCAGTGGCGTAGGCTGACGTCATTGCCACAGGATGGAGCCGCTCGTATTTCCGTCTAGCCTCGGGGTAGGTCAGGCGGTCCAGGATCTTAGATTCCATTATCTTCCTTTCTTTCTGGAATATCCTACAGTCCAGCGAGCAGGGGGAATGGTGTTATCCGCAGTTAACACAGATAGGAGGCGGGGCACATGGATTATCAGGATGCGAAGGACGTCCACAATCCCGACACGTGATGCGGGAAGTACAGCGAGATGACATGTGCCCGAACTTCCAGCATTTAAAACACCGCATCGGAGGAGGGATATATGGCTTCACATCACAACGGTAAACCATCACCTTAACCTTTTCGGGTAAGACATCACCCTCAAAGGCCAAGATGAAGGCACCGGTGGCTACCTGATTATCCCTCGGACCCCGATGGACGCGTCGGACAAAGTGAACACCTCGTCGTTCGAGGTTGGCGCGTAATTCATCGTCGGACTGCAGAAGATCCCTGTGGAATATAATACCCTGGACCATGTTGAGACTCTTATGCAGCGTGATGCTAACTGAAACATCCCCCAACTTGTCACAATTGATCAACATCCGGGACTGGGCAGAGGATGCCGTTTTGATGAGTACAGAACCAGAGTGCATCTTGGACAAGCCCTCCACCTCCCCGAACTTGTCCTCTAAATGCTCCACAAAAAACTGGGGCTTGGTTGACAAACGATTCCCCATCAACTCGCGTACACACAAGGAACCGGGGTGAATATTCTCCACTGCCTTCTTTTGCCATACGTTCCTCCCATGGAGTGGCCAGGGAGGGAAATGATTGTGGTTCGTATTTCCTGCCGTTGAGGTTAGACCTCGATCGCTTACAGACTGCTGGTGGAAGCCCACCAGCGAGAGATGATGTACCACGCTTCATTGCGGGTCATCCGCCCTGATGCCACCTATTCCGACCAAGGGCCCTCCCCACGGGCGCCACCCAGCCGCAGCAATAGCCACCTGGCAGGATGGCCATTGCCGGGAGTCCTGATGCCCCAGAGAGATGGGCATCTACTCCTTGGCATACGTGGGGAGTTAACAGCGCAGGCATCAGTAGAGCGATCCCTGTGTTGTCAGGGGGCTACAACCAAGAGGGTACATGGCAGCCCCACCACAACGGACTGGCTACCGTGCTGGATCTTAGGTGCAAAAACGTCCAAGGTCGTCATCGCAGTTAAAAGCAACACTGCAGAGTGCAGCGTGGTAATCACACCCAGGGACATATCCTCGCCCAAGAGATGGAAAACGAGCGGGACATCAGTTCAACGACGAAAAAGCCGGCTAAAGGTCTCAATGCACGACGGATACAGTGCACCATGTAAGGCGCCCTTCCCCAATTGGCTCGCTCTTCGGAATAATTTAGAAAGATGGAGGTCAAACCCGAGAGGGGACCATCACATAAGGCCGAAACATTTGAGACTCCTTTTAGTCGCCTCTTACGACAGGCAGGAATACCGCGGGCCTATTCAAACCCCTGAACCCGCAGGGGGGTAAGAAAGAGAATTGAAAATTAAGGAGAAGAAATGAAAACTTAAAGGTTTGGCAATGCCATTGAAATTCTATGAGATATGGTAAAGGACTCTGAAAATCAAGAGAATGGAATTAATAGCGTCTTGCAAAGAGGTTATCAGATGGTCATCAACAACAATAAAATGAAAGTAACTGATTGTAGTAAAGTTAAATTGAGTGATGCTGAGGAATAGATAACACTTAAAGTAATAAATGAGTTTTCCTATTTGGGCAGTAAAATGACTTGACAATGGCAGCAGTCAAGAAATTGTAAAACACAAACTTGCAACAGCAACAAAAGCATTCTGAACAGAGAAATTTGTTAATACTGAATATAAATTTAAGTGATAGGAAGTTTTTTTATGAAAGTATTTGTCTGGAATGTAACCTCATAGGGAAGTGAAACACATGGATGGTTAAGAATACAGATAAAAAGAGAAGAATATGAATTGTGGTGTTAGAGTAGAATGCTGAAGATCTGATGCACAGATTGGATTAATTAAGAGGTGTTGCACTGAAGAGGGAAGAAACTAATTCCATGGAAAAAAACTTGCTAGAGGGTGGGATACGTTGACAGGAGGCAGGTCAAGCGAAGTTTACGGTACAACCCATTTGCTTTGACCTGTGATGTAGCTGTTGTGTTGTGTAACATTGTGTGTGAAATGGATCATGTTTGGAAGAATGGACAAAGGAAGATTGTGTTTCGTTACCCATCAACATCGAGGCCATTAGACACAGAGCACAAGCTCCGTTGTGTCAAGGACAGGGAAGGAAATCGGCCGTGCCCTTTCAAAGGAACAATTCTGGCGTTTGCTTGGAGTGATTTAGGGAAATCATTGAAAACCTTAATTTGGATGGCGAGACGTGGGTTTAAACCATGTCCTCCCAAATGTGAGTCCAGTGTGATACCCACAGTGCCACCTCGCTAAGAGGACATGATGGAATATAAAGAGGTACTCTTTCAGAGTGGGAAAGTTTATGCCTCTAAATTGTTTGCGAGGGCTATTAATGATTCATTGGACCCCTTGACTACTGTTTGTGAGACTAATATTGGAAAAGTTTTGTTGAAGAGTTATTTTGTTAGGAAGTATGGGCAACAGATTCATTTTCAGGTTTCAAATTATCAATGTGGTGTACTGTTTATGGTTAGAGATTTAGTTAGAAGTTTTGTTTCTTTTTACTTATGGATGTGACAATGAAGTTCATGAGTAGGTCTCAGCATCCTGCAATGGGGAATGTGTTGATCACAATTAAATTGCTACAGTTATTCAGTTAATTTCCTGAGTACATGAAGTGTTACGTTTCTAGCGAAGGTATAAAATTGACCAACATAGCTGCATCCCAAAGCAGTGACCAGTATATGAGGTGTTGTCACTGGGACAACTTAAGGCATTCTATCTGGAGGTGTTCTTTGTTTTAGAAGTCTAGGACAGTCATTTGATAGGTTTGTATTGATGGCATACTATTTTTGTAATCGGTCAATTTCTAGATTAATGTGTCAGCTGACTTTGGTTACCATGTATTTTATGGTTTTACTTATTGTAGCAAGTACTGTAGGTTGCTAATGTGCATAACTGAATGTTTCTTGTATGTTGAAATTGGTGTTAATATAATTTCCCATGAATTTTTGTGCTGTTGGCAATTATGACACATTGTTACTCATATGTACTTGGAGTTTGTTTTGGCAAACTTGGTGGGATTAGGTTTTTGATATTAGTTATATGGGAAAGTTTTGGTTTTGTGGTATCGTAGACTGTTTTAGCTATATAAGTCAACTGATATTGGATCTGTTGAGTTGCATGTGAATTTCATATACAGACAAAGCTTAATTTCCAGTACTGTGTGGTTTGAATTGTGTGTAAATTTCTAGTACCTATTTTTTTGTAGCTTTGTGTGGTACTGTGGGCTTCCCTTAAGCTACACAGGTGATGTGTATTTTCTAGTACATGTTTTCCTATTTTTACTGTGGTTCTATTGACAGCTGAGGATTTCTACTGCTTCATTTTTGCTTCTTTTGGTGGGTTTAGTATTAGGACTGTTGTATAGTCTGCCCTCGTCAAAACCCCCACTGATTTCTGCAACAGTCCTATTAGTATTACATTACTTCTGCAATTACATTTTTTCTTATTGGTTGTGTGTGTCTCCATGTGTAATGAGCGACGTCATGGTCACTGTACTGTATAAGCTTGAAATGGGGGGGGGGGGGGGGGGTGTCTGCCACCTTGCTGAAATGAGGTGAAACGGGACGGGGTTGCCGCAATCTTTGGTTTTGCCAGCTCCTGAGGCATCAGGAAATAGTTAATTTGGTAACTGAGGGAAACGTGAGGTACAAGCTGCTACAGAATACCTAGGAATCATTACAGTAAACACGTTCAAATTTATTTAGATTGCAGTAGTTGTGAAGAAATGAAGAGAACTGCACAAGATAAGACTACCATGCAGGGCAGCATCGACTCATCTTTATATATACATCTAATTCCATAGGAAAGAAATGAGGAGCATATCTCCAAGGTCGTGGAACGTGTCTGTACATGAAATTACAACATAAAAGTAATAACAGATAAAATAAAGTGGTTATAACCCCCCAAAAAGTCAAGCCATAAGTTTAAGTAAATGAGTGAAAGCTGCAAATTCTTGGGAATAAGCTGATAATGTTAATAAGAACCGAGAGTAAAGAATATACATATTGAGACGCCAATGTCAAAATACCCAGACCAGTGGACAGGGATCGACAAGAGGTTCGCCAACTTAACCATTTGTTGCCCGAACTGCCTGTTTCTCAACCAAAAATATCCTCTGAGAACGGGAATGGTCCCCTCCCCCCCCCCAAACATAATACCATATGACATAAGAGAATGAAAACAAGTAAAGTACACTAATTTTCATGTCAAACAATCACTTACTTCAGATACTGTCCGAATAGTAAAAATGGCAGCTTTAAGTCTTTGAACAAGATCCTGAACTTGGGCTTTCCGCAACAGTTTATTATCTATCTGAACACCCAGTGGTTGTTGTGGACTTCCGACTGGAGACCACAACAACAAATAGTTACTTCAAACCATGATCACTGTTTTGAAACAAGGGAAAAAACAACAGCAAATTGTACAATTAGCTGAATAATGCACAACTCAGTATAACTGTAGATCAGTGGTAATAACATTACTTATAAGTTTCTCATAACAATGTTAAAGTGGTTACTGTATGGTGTCAGAGGAATGTAAAGGACTTGTTAGTCGGTTTGTGGGATTAAAGGGACCAGACTATTAGGGCCATCGGTCCCTTTTTCCACGAACTTTAAACACCCACAAGAAATAAAAACAAACAATAGAGATGACTAGAGATGACACAAGACAAGAAAGACACAGACAGAGACCAGAAAAAAGGAATTAAAATCACACCGAGTGTGACAGTGGTTGGCTGACCATAGAAACAAAAAAGGAAAAGCCAACCACCAAGAAACGCACTAAAAACGCCAGTCTAAAATCGTAGGCCAAAGGCCAGACTCAACACAAAAAAATGACAAACACTTAGATGAAGCGATAAAACCCCCCTGCAAGAATAAAACTCGAAACTAAATCTACCATCACAACGTAATCTGATAAAAGTGCAGGAAGCGTATCAGGCAGCGCAAACGTCTGCCTGAGCGGAGTTAAAAGCGGGCAGTCCAACAAGATGTGGACCACTGTCAAAGCTGACCTGCAGCGACAAAGGTGGGTCTAGTGGTCCAATAAATAGCTGTGCGTCATCCAGGTGTGGCCAATGAGCCACCGGCAGAGGACAACAGAGTCCTTGCAAGAGACCTGCAAGGAGTAGCGCCACATACTGGTAGCCTCTTTGATGGCCCGAAGTTTTTTGGGTGAAGGAAGGGTGCACCATTCTTCACCCCAGGTGTGAAGTACCTTCTGCTGCAAAACTGACCTGAGGTCACTCTCCAAAAGGCCAATCTCCAAGGCTGGTGCACCGACAGCATGTTTGGCCAGCGTGTCAACACATTCATTTCCCGGGATGCCGAAATGACCAGGGGCCCACACAAGGACCATAGAGGGGCCGCAACGGGTAAGAGTATGGAGGGACTACTCGATAGCCATCACCAGACAAGAGTGAGTGAAACACTGGTCGATAGCTCGTAAACTGCTCAGGGAGCCATTACAGATAACGAAGGACTCACCTGAGCAGAAGCGGATATACTCTTGGGTGTGAGAGATGGCGACCAGCTCAGCAGTGAAAACACTGCAGCCAGCCGGCAATGAGTGTTGTTCATAATGATCCCCTAGAGTAAGAGCATAACCAACACAACCAGCAACTATCGAACCGTCAGTATAGACAATGTCAGAGCCTTCAAACATGGCAAGGATTAAAAGAAAGCGGCAGCGGAGGGCCTGAGTCTTTCGGGCCCTGTGCCAAATCAAGCCGAGGGCATGGGCAGGGCGCACACCACGGGGTTATATGCAGATGGATCCGGAAAAGAGGTGGAAAAGAGAAGCCCAGAGAGCAGAGCTCCGACACGGACTGCGATCGTACACCCTGACCGTGCCACCATTCCAGAAGGTGGACGATCGACTGAGCGAACAGGAGAAGATAATTGGGACGCCCGGGCAAGATACAAAAGTGTGTAGCATAAGCGGCTGGTAATCGTTGGCACCGGAACCGCAATGGAGGGACACCTGCCTTCACAAGTATGCCGTTGATAGGGCTAGACCGGAAAGCTCCAGTGGCAAGTTGGATCCCGCTGTGAAGGATGAGGTCCAGCAACCGCAATGCGGAAGGGGATGCTGAACCATTAGCCAGGCTCCCATAATCTAGACAGGACTGAATTAACACCTGGTACAGCCGTAGAAGGGTAGACCAATCAGCACCCCAGCTGGTGTGACTCAAGCAACAAAGAGCATTAAAATGCCGCCAGCACGTCTGTTTCAGCTGCCGAATATAAGTGAGCCAAGTCGACCGGGTATCAAAAACCAGTCCCAAAAACTGATGCTTCTCTACCACAGCAAGAGGTTCACTGTCAAGATAAAGCCGTGGCTCAGGGTGAACACTGCATTGCCGGCACAAATGCAAAATCAGGTCTTGGCAGTCGAAAACTGGAAGCCGTGCACTACAGCCCAAGACTGCGCCTTGCGGATGGCACCCTGCAGCTCCCATTCAGCAGCTGCAATGCCAGTGGAGCTAAAGTATGGGCAGAAGTCATCAGCATACAAGGAAGCTGAGACAGACGTTCCCACCGCCACAGCGAGACCATTAAATGCAATTAAAAAGAGGCAGGCACTTAAGACAGATCCTTGCGGCACCCCATTCTCCTGAACTCCGGGGGAACTATGGGAGGCCGCAACTTGCACATGGAAGGAACGAAGCAACAGAAAATTTTGTATGAAAATCGGGAGCGGACCCTGAAGACCCCAACCATGAAGCGTAGAGAGGATGTGATGTTGCCATGTCGTATCGTACGCCCTCCGCATGTCAATAAAGACAGCAACCAGATGCTGAGGGCGGGCAAAGGCCATACGGATGGCAGACCCCAGGCACACCATATTATCGGCGGCAGAGCGGCCCTTACGGAACCCACCCTGAGACGGAGCCAGAAGGCCCCGAGACTCAAGTAGCCAACTCAACCTCCGGCTCACCATGCGTTCGAGCAACTTGCAAAGAACATTGGTGAGACTGATGGGGCGGTAGCTGTCCACCTTCAGTGGGTTCTTGCCAGGTTTCAACACGGGGATTACGATGCTTTCCTGCCACTGCGACAGGAACTCACCCTCAACCCAGATATGGTTGAAAAGTTCTAAGAGGCGTCGCTGGCAGTCCACCGAGAGGTGTTTGAGCATCTGACAGTAGATGCGATCTGGCCTGGGAGCCGTATAAGGACAAGCGGCTAGGGCACTTTGTAATTCCCACTCACTGAACGGAGCATTGTACAATTGTGGATGGTGCATGTGAAATGAAAGGCTCTGATGTTCCAACCACTCTTTCAGGGAGCGGAAGGCCAGTGGGTAATTCGCAGGAGCAGAACTCTGAGCAAAATGCTCCACTAAGCGGTTTGCAATGGTGTCGGAGTCAGTACAGACTGCTCCATTCAGTGAAAGTGCAGTTACGCTGACGGGGATCCGATAGCCATAGAGTCGTCTAATCTTGGCCCAAACCTGCAATGGAGAGGTACGGAGGCCAATGGTGGAGACATACCTTTCCCAGCGCTCCTGCTTAAGTTGGCGAATGAGGCGGCGGGACAGCGCACAGAGCTGTTTAAAGGCGATGAGGTGCGCCAATGAGGGATGCCGCTTGTGATGCTGGAGTGCCCACCTGCAATCTCTAATCACCTTAGTGATCTCGAGCGACCACCAAGGCACAGTCCTCCGCCGAGGGGTCCCAGAAGAACAGGGAATGGCAGATTCTGCGGCAGTAACGATGCCGGTGGTGACCGAGTGAACCACCACATCAATGGCGTCATTGGAAAGAGGCTCAATAGTGGCAATGGAGGTGAACAAGTCCCAGTCAGCCTTATTCATAGCCCGTATGCAGGGGTGCCCAGAAGAGTGACGCAGTGGCAGTGACAGAAAGATTTGGAAAGTGGTCACTACTGCACAAGTCGTCATGCACACTCCATTGAACAGATGGTAATAGGCTAGGGCTGCAGATCTCCCAGAAGAGTGACACAGTGGCAGTGACAGAAAGATCGGAAAGTGGTCACTACCGCACAAGTCGTCATGCACACTCCACTGGACAGATGGTAATAGGCTAGGGCTGCAGATCGAAAGGTCGATGGCTGAGTACGTGCCATGTGCCACACTGAAATGTGTGAAGGCGCCAATATTTAAAAGAGATAGGTCAAGCTGTGCCAATACTTGCTCAACGATGCTGCCTCTGCCTGTTGCCACTGATCCATCCCACAGAGGGTTATAGGCGTTGAAGTCGCCCAGCAACAGAAAAGGTGAGGACAATTGGGCTATAAGCGCAGCCAGACATGCTGCAGAAAATCACCATCCGGTGGAAGATAGAGACTGCAGACAGTAACAGCCTGAGGTGTCCACACCTGAACAGCGACAGGCTCTAAAGTGTTTGTAGAGAGACAGACTCACTGTAAAGAGAGTGAAGGACGTAGATGCAGATGCCACCAGATACCCTCTCATGAGCTGCCCATTTCTTATAATAACCCCGATAGACAAGGAGGGCAGGAGTTCACATTGCTGGAAACCAAGTTTCCTGAAGAGCAATGCAGCGTGGGGCGTGACAGTGACAGAAACATCCCCCAGCTTCTTACAAGCGAGTAATGCCTGTGACTGGGCAGAGGATGCTGTTTTTATCAAGACTGATCCAGACCGCATTTTTGACAAGCCCTCCACCTCCCCAAACTTGTCCTCTAAATGCTCTACAAAGAACTGAGGCTTCACGGACACAAAGGATTCCCTATCAGCTCTCGTACAGACTAGATACCGGGGCGAATACATCTCACTGTCATTCATAGCCTTTCGTTCCTCCCATGGTGTAGCCAGGGAGGGGAACAATTTGGGGTCATACATGTTTGAATTAAAGTGAGCACTCGAACGCTTAGAGACTGCTGGTGGCTGGCCACCAGCAAGAGAAGATGTGCCACACTTCATTGTGTGTCATCCACCTTGATGTCACCTACTCCGACCAAGGGCCCTCTCGACGGGTGCCACCTAGCCACAGCAATGGCCATCTGGAAGGATGGCCACTGCCGGGAATCCCGATGACCCAGGGAGATAGGCGTCTACTCCTTGGCATACGTGGGAAGTTAATGGCGCAGGCACCAGTAGAGTGATCCCTGTGTTGTCAGGGGCCTACAACCAACAGGGTACATGGTGGCCCCACCACAACGGACTGGCTACCATGCTGTATATTAGGTGGCAAGTGGTCCATGGTGGTCGCCAGCACAGAAAGCGACACTGCAGAGTGCGTGGTGGAAATCGCACCCAGGAATGTATCCTCACCCACAAGATGGAGGGCAAGTGGGACTGCAATGCAATGACAAATAAGCTAGCTAAAGGTCTCAATGCACAATGGACACAATGCACCAAGTAAGGCGACCTTCTCCAATCGGCTCGCTCTTCGGAATAATTTTGAAATATGGTTGTCAAACCCAAGAGGGGACCATCACATAAGGGCCAAAACATTTGAGACTCCTTTTAGTCACCTCTTACGACAGGCAGGAATACCACGAGCCTATTCTTATCCCCGAACCACAGGGGGTTGCAAAGGACTGTGTCAGTAGCTGATTGTGTGTAGTCAATGAAAGAGCTGTGTGTAGACTGTTTTGGAGTAATGTCTGGAAGCAATTGTGCAAGTAGCAACTTCTATACAAAGCCAAAGTGCACAGTGTTTTGGAAAAAGCAAGACCAAAGTTTGTGGAGTTACCCATTATAACTCTTAACATGAAGCTTACATTCTGGAGGGTACAACGGATGCAAGTACTTCAAATTTTACTTTTAATCTGAATTTGGGGAAGAAACAGTAACTGCCAGTAATGTGAACACAATGTTTCTAAATGTTCACCATCTTACAGCATAAATTTAACTAGCTTCAATTTCTAATAATAATAACTTCAAGTTCTAGTAATAGTTGAGAGAGAGAGATGTTATAAACAACTGTCAGCAAATCATCACTCCATATATGTTTTTCCAAATTTCAAAGTTTCCTTCTCTTTAATTTGTAACTTCAGAAAAACAAACATATTGCTTCTTTACAATAACTATTTCTCAACATTGGCAATTACGGTACAACAAATGACAAATAAATGTGGATGTCATTCTTCTAATTGAAATCAAAAATTATGAAATGTAACAAATTATATTCTATATGATACAAATAACAAATGAGGTGTGAGCACTAACCTCAATGTCAAAATCCAGCAGATTGAAAGCTGCCCTAAACAAGGAACAAAAGTGAGCTATACAGGGCACTTCCCACCATGACTGTATATCTGAAAAGAAAGAATATTACAAATAAATGTTTATATACTGAAACCATATGTAAATCTGTATGTTGACATACATATACTATAAAATCTCAGATCCTGCTGGTACACTATTAACAACTGCCAAAATCTCGTATAATTAAAGACCAAATGCAGTCACTACAAAACTGCAACGAAATATCACTTCCAAACTGGGAACAGAAACATTATCATTAATCAATACTAAAAGAAAAGGTATGATTTTCAGCAACAAAGGGAAAAATGCGATGGTAACATCCCTTTCATCATCTTCTGTGACAAAGTATGAACGAAATTATTACGTTGATTAACTTCAACAAAGATTGTATATGTAGGCCTAACAATACTGAACTAATTGCTATAATTTTACCTTGCATTCAGTTTTTTTTAATAAGTAGCTTACTGTCATTATGGTAGAAAACAATCCAGACTTTAATTTATACACCGTCGCACGATTTTATTAATTTCCTGGTTCAATAGGAATAAGAAGTTTCCAAGATCTTTAAATGAGGTAATGGTGATTAGTTTTTACATTAAACGCTCAAGCTGTAAAACTGCAGAAAACTTTCACTTTTCTGTAGTTCAACACGTTGTAGTTAATTACATAACGTAATGAAACAAGAATTACGCGTGTTCACATAATTTATAATAAACGGGAGGAATCTGACAATTAACAATAAATTACAACTTAAGATTACATCCCACGTAATGAAGTGCTAAATCTTTCGATACCTTGGCATCTGGATCTGACAAAATGAACACAAATAAAACCAGTAAAGAAGACCGCTGCAAATGTAAGTGGAAACATTTCTTCGATATTCTCATTGAATATGATGTCGATTCGAAGGAATTGAATATTCCGCGGTTTCTAATACAGGTAACAATGTAATACCATGAGTACATACTACTTCCAAATTAACACTGAAATTAGAAAAAAATAGTAACGTTTCACACGCTTAATAAATTCTGTTACTTTTCACACAAAACTGTTCCGTGTAATATAGTTCATATTAATTTTTCACGAAATCTGTCAAACGAAGGTACTGTAAATATCACCATCCGGAGAATATCTCTCATTTGATACACGAGCAGACGTATGCAAATGACGTTACGCTCGACTAGCGGCATGACAGGTATCGTAATTCATTAAATATTCTGGTTTCACGATAATTTACACATACTTGACAACAAGGATTTAATCTGGCTTGCAACAAATTGTACGAGCATAACCTAAACATGCTTTACTATCTAAACATTTCGTATGATACAAATTATAAAAAATTCCAAAGTAAGTACTATACTTATAAGAATAACAAATATTTATTTACCATCCATTTGTGTTCACTCTATGCCCTAAATTAAAACACAACCACACAACTTCAACGGCAAAATCCCTCCAATGTTTTGTTGTTTTGAATGGCCGGAAGTACTCAATGTTAGAAGTTTTACGAACAAATGAAAGGCATGTTCCGAAAGTGTAAATTCTTATGACATGACGTACAAATGTAATGAAATGGTTGTGTTTCTTTCATATTGTGAATGGAAATAGTAACAACTACATGCAACTTTGACATTCAGTAGTTTTTAATTGAAGAATATTTCATTTAAACCCAAATCTTTTTCGATTCTACTTGCTGTTTTGAACGGCAAGTGCTATCGATATTACGCATTCGATCGCGTGGCCGTTAATCGATCAATGAGGTCGAAAACGTACCGATTGTCGATCCAAACTAACATCTCTCGATATAAAATTTGGAGAGATGACAAGTATGACAAACAAATTTTTGTTTATGGCAAATAAGCGGATAGCACTCATTTGTTAGATGGAAGATGTCCTATGGCGAATCACGCGGAATTATGCCACATAAAAAGTGTGGTAGTAGCTGTTACAGCTTTTCTCCTCTGTTTTTGTTGGTATGTGAGGGCGAACTATAACTTGGCAACATCGCTACAGGCAATGAAACTGTACTTCCTGATAGGTGTGCTGACTGCTGACAGATAACGTGTTAGCCTGTCGCCGGTTATAAAAGGGCGTGCATTGACTGTAGCGTGACAGGAGGCCACTGGGGAGTTCAGAATTTAATAAATCTTTGAAGATAGCTTTGGAGACATGTCAGCCCCAGAAACGCTCCAGAAATTATTTGCGTATGTATACAGCATATATGTACTTCTTTATTGTAACTTTCAGACCTTATTTATGAAAAAAGAAATGTAAATGATAACGTATATTTTCGGGGGTACGCGTAGCATAAATACTTTTTGTTTTCTATAGATTCGTAATTTTGTTGAAAAGTATTTTATTTCTTTGTATTGCCCGGATCTTCACTGCAGCTCCAGGAACATGTTGCATTTATTACTTTCCTATTACTGGTCAAATGTTGAGCAGGACTTTATGTAGGACCAAAAATCATATGGGATATTAATATACCTTAAACAGTGCATTTTTGCATAATGGGAGTTTGTCATACTTGCTGACAGCTTATAAACATAACTATGTTTCTTCTGCACCGTGAAGAATTCATGTAGACATACGAATTGTATAACATGAGAAAACGACATGCAATTTTTTAAGATAGCCGTGGGGAAAGTTGGGTGTAGCTCGGTAGTTATGTACATTCATAAGTTTAAGGGAAGCATGTGCAATAAATGTTAAGTAAGCCTAATTAACTAAACCATTCAGTACCACGTTGCCAACACACAACCTATGTACCGTGGATGCGCTACCATTCAGTCTGTTACTACAATACACATTTCAAATACTAATATAGACAAAGAAGAACTATTATCGGTGTTCCGTTGTATTTCTTTTTGTGTATTGTGATATGTCTCACATCCTCATTACATTACACGACAAAGGAGACCGCAAATTCTCAAGTGTGAGAGAATTCATTTGTTCAAAGCAGCTGCCATGAACTATGCGTATCAATCAGGGCATTAACTTCAGATCTATGCTGTTTACTTTCAAAACTCATGTAAATGAACATCACAAACAACAGAAACAAAAGTTGTTGCTGGGTGCCATGCTCTTCCTGCGTCATGTAGCACCTATACAGTAAGTGACTAAAGGGTTCACAAATCTTAAGGGTCCACAAATTTATATACAATACAAGATTCTAAACCAAATGGTTTGAGATTAGGAGCCATGGCCAGAAAATGACTGTTTTTGGCTGATAAGGTCTTTAATATGTAAATAATGTGATCTATGTGTTTCTAAACAGTAAAGATTTCTTCGGCAGATTTGATGGCAATACCACGAACAACAAGACACAATCTTCTGTGATGGGCATGTGGTGGATTTTTTCCTTATGGTTTTACATGAAGTTGTTGGTGTTTGAAATCCACTAGGGACTAGCGAGGAAATGGTTGATAGGGTTCTAGCCTCCCTTTCATTGTACGACAGTAAGCAAGGTTATCTGAGGTAGTGCAAAATTTTATTCACCACTGTAATGTGGCTAGCAGTTGTCACTTTCAGCTGGTGGTATAATCTTGAATTTTTTCAGTGAGAAGCTTTTTGTGTCTATAAAAAACTAAATATTATTTTCGACAATTAGTTATTTATCTCATCTCCACTTGTACAAGTGGGGAAAATTCCAGCATTAAACTGCTCCTGTGGGGCTCAAAGACAGTACAGCCATCGCCTTGTCATAGAATGCTGAGGGCATACTTTTGTAATATGATAAGAGTTCTTTCTTCCAATAACCGTGCATGGTTGTTTGCAGAACGTCTTCTTGTGATGGTGATGGGGGAGGGGAAGGTGGAGGGGGAGATGATTGTAAGACACTAAACTTGCCATGTTTTATATCAATGGGTTAGTCACTCTGGAGATGGGTTATGCCACACAAAAAAAGTTATAGGTGACACAAAAACTTTTGTATAACCCAGAGAATTAATGGTTGTGAGAATCCCGTAATCAAAAGCTACAGCTTTCCACACTCCACCCCACTCCTTGTCATGAACCATGGAGCTTGCCGAGTGGGGGTGGCTTCTGTGTCATATCAATGCAACGGAGGGGCATCTCTAGAGAGATGATTCAGTCTGGATGATTAACTGCTCTGGACTTGTAACATGAGCCACCATTGAAATGCCATGATGCTACTGCAAATAGCTTAGAGTATGTGTAGCAGCTCTACAGTATGGCTTATGGTTATGGCATCCCCTTGGACAAAATATTCTGTAGGTAGAATAGCCCTCCCTGCAGATTTCTCGGCAGGGACTACTCAGGAGGATGATATCATTGGGAAAACAAAACTATCTATCTACAGATCTCTGCGGAGAATGTAACATTCTCTGCCAGAGTTTCGATTACCTCTCGTCGTGCCCTGAAATGAGAAATGTCCTGCCCACTATCATTCCCACCCCTCCTACCATGGTATTCAGCCATCCACTGAACCTACACATTATACTAATCCGTCCTTACACAACCCCTGCTCTCAATCCCTTGCCTCATTGCTCATACCCCTGTAATAGACCTAGATGCAGGACCTGTCCCATACATTCTCCTACCACCACCTACTCCAGTCCCGTCACTAACATCACCTATCCCATCAACGCAGGGCTACCTGTGAAACCAGTCATGTGATTTACAAGCTAAGCTGCAACCACTGTGCTGCATTCTATGTAGGCATGACATCCAACAAACTGTCTGTCCGCATGAACGGCCACCGAAAAACTGTGGTCAAAAATACAAGTGGACCACCCTGTTGCTGAACATGATATCCCTCATCTCAATGACTGCTTCACAGCCTGTTCCATATGGATCCTTCCCACCACCACCACCTTTTCTGAACTGCACAGGAGGGAACTTTCCCAGCCCCCTCCCTTTCCAGCACTACACAGCCGTCATTTCACTGCCACACCCAATCTTTTAATTTCTTTTTATTTCTCTCCTTCCTGCCACTTACCCCCTCCCCCCTCCACACATTCTCTCCAGCCCTCCGTCTAAACTGCAACACTTCACTGTCTGCCACTCCCACCATACTATCCCTCCCCGCCCCAGCCTCCTCCTTACCCCCTCCCAGACGCCACTCCCATCATGCCCTGGTGTTGCTGCTTGCAGTGTGGTTTCATTTCTCTGAGACTGCAGACGTGTGTGCAAGTTGCGTTTTTGTGTGTGTGTGTGTGTGTGTGTGTGTGTGTGTTTACTGCTGACAAAGGCCTTAATGGCCGAAAGCTATAATTGTGTGAATCTTTTTGTTGTGCCTATCACAACTCAGCATCTTCGCTATATGGTGAGTAGCAACTTTCCTTCTCTGGTACTGTCCCAATCTCCTAATGTGGACCTGTACACCGTTGCTAATATCAACACTACAATATCCAGCTGTAGTTCACATGCACAAACTTCAAAGTGCTGATCAACACAAAATTAGCTTACTTCTGCAGTTTTGTACTGACACCCTTATTTTGTGTAAATGGCAGCTCCTTTATCCATGCTAGATCTGCAAGTGTAAGCTGCTAAATTATACCCATTTATACTGACGCTTTCCATCCCCACAGTTACATGGTGTTCAGACAAAGTATATCACTCTCATTCTTATTTTTGAGATCATCTAAACACACTAACACGTCATCTACTTTATATTTTATTCCCTTGATGTTTTGATGAAGTAAATTTATACTACCCTTAGCATTATCCCTATTTACTGTACACGAAACTTCTTTTATTCTATTTTTCTTGATTATTATCTGTCTGGACTTAAGATTTAACCTAAAAAACCTGTCTGCCTTGTCCCATTAACCACAGGGATCATCCCTTGTGTGACTGTAGCCCCCTTACAGTATCTGCCAATAGAGAAGCTAACTTATCTTTCCCCTTCCTATTTATGTGCATGCCATGTGTAGTGTATCCCCACCTACCAATAGCACCAACTGGAACAACACTCATATGATATTTTGCCAGTGTCTGGAGCATCCTGTTGAGCTCAGTGTTAACAAGCCTTACAGCAGTGTTTACCCAGGGCTGATCATGGCACTGAAAGACCTCCACAAACACCATGTTTGTTTGACCAGTTTCTGCTCCTATTTTGTCCAGGTAACTCCTAATACTATATCTTGGATTCATAGCCAGGCTGTTTCCTACTCCCCCAACAGTAATTATCTGATCTTCCTTCTCAAAGTCCCTGCATAGTTGATCTAAGTTTTCCGTCACCTGGCTAAGGCTAACACTTGGGTTTCACAAAGCTTGTGACCTGGTACCCTTCACATAATTTCTCCTGAAACTGCTGGCCTATGCTCCTCCCATGAATGCTGCCTAGAAGCAGAATTTTTCTTTTGCACATAAGACATATCAACTTACACCAAGACTGTGGTTGTGTTGTTACAATTGTCTTGTCAGAAGGTTTAGAAATTTCAGTGTGAACATTTCCAATCGTACTGCTTTCCCTACACTGACTATCCCATGGAAAGAGGGGCAAGCCAGACATTTGAAAGCGAAACAATTTGTCCAACACTTATTATGCACTCGAACTGATGGGAATATTTTTACTGTTACAAAGCTTTTATATTTTATGTGCATTGAAGATGGAGGGGGGAGAAAGGAAAAGAAAAGGAAGGAACTAATGATATCAGCTTCATTGGGACTTTATGTGAAATTGGCAGCTATGAGCAAAAATGTGTGCTGGACTGGGACCCAAACCCAGAATATCTTGCTTCCTAGGCACTGCGCCACCCAGATACAGGGCCTATTGCCAATACACCGACTATCTCGGCACGCTTCCCAGCCAACTCACATTCCCACACAGTGCTACCTATCGGCAGGCCCCATCCGTGTCGTCCATGCATCCGCACTAAAAGTTGTAGATTCGTTGCCCATTGAGGTGAAGCAATTATATGAATGCTCGTTCCTTTGGACATATGCAAATGAACGACACCGTGCGAAATCCGCAGATGTGATACGTGTTATGTAAATTAGTGGTGGAGGAGAGAGAAGGAAGGAACCAATGATATCAGCTGCATTGGGACTCAAACCTGGGATTTCTTGCTAAACGCAATGCCTAAGCAGGAGAGCCTTGGTTCGAGTCACAGCCTGGCACACATTTTCACTTGTCATGCTGATTCCTCATAAAGTCCCAGTGTAGCTGATATCATTAGTTCCTTCCCTTTCCTTTCTTCCCCCTCGACCTTCAGTTTCCATAATATGTATTGCAGATGCAGATTTCGTGTAATGTCTGTTTTTTTGGACATGTCCGAATGAATGTTCACCACACATTCATAAAACCATTAATTTTTGTTTACTACATTGAAGATAAATTTGGAGAAGTTGAGTCTTTGGGAAAATGCACAATGGACCACTATGATTAAAGCCTTCTCTATTGCACTTTCTATAACTCGTCAGGCATGTTGGTGACATATCACTGACCACTGCCGCATGCTGAATATGGTCCAAGGATTGTCTTGCACAAAGACCTTACACATCAAAAAGACAAGGACCTATGGGCTCATCATGAGCAGTGAGGCATACATTTTGTCTGCCAGGTCCAAACAGATCCCAGGAGTATTCAAATAGACACAGGCACCTTTTCTTAGTCTTTCAAGGGAATGTTCTCAGAAAAGTTAGTCATAGGTACACAGTAAACACAAAATGTTACATTCCACCACCCATGAGCTGCTTCTATTGCTTACATTTTGTTCATAAAATCCCACTGCCCGGTGACCTACAATGTGACAAACTGCGGATGACCACTCCATGGAGGTAGGCTTCTGAACAATCACCTTTGTGTGTGTGTTAACTACAGAGAACACCAGCTTCCATGTTCACTCGTTTGCTCAGTCTTCATGGAATAAAAGAAAATACAGCATCCACCACCTTTCTCTCGTGCTTCCTGTGGCACCATCTTTGGGAACCACACATGTCTAGAGCAGCAGCTTCCTCCTCCGTTGCGACATGACTCTCTCTTGGTCCCCTCTCCCAGGAAACATGCACATGAGAGGCCTGATGCCAGCTAGTAGCTGAAAGAACTGTAGGTTCCAGGGCTGCCCAATGTACATCTGCCCCCACATTCGTCAGGGATAGACAGTCACAAGAATCTTGACCACCAAAAGATGCTTATGAGTAGGAGGACAAGGATATTCCAGTGACCCCAGAGGCGCTAGATCCCCACACGCAATTAGATTCTGAACTATTGCTCATTGATGTGTTTCCATCCCCATTGATGCCAGTCAGTGAGTTGTTGTCGTCGTCATAGTCATCGTCTTCGTACAGTCAAAAGACAGGTTTGATGCAGCTCTCCATGCTGTCTCTCCTGTGCAAGCCTTCTGATCTCCAAATAACGACTGCAACCTACATCCTTCCCAATCTGCTTACTGTATTCATCTCTTGGTCTCCCTCTATGATTTTTACCGCCCAGACTTCCATCCAATACTAAATTGGTGGTCCCTTGATGTCTCAGAATGTGTCCTATCAACCCTTTTTTTGTCGATGCCAGTATACGTTTTGTATCTTCCCTACTTCAGCCATCATCAGTTATTTTGATGCCTAAAAGCAAAACCTATCTGCTTCTTTAAGTGTCTTGTTTCCTAATGTAATTCCCTCAGCATGACCTCATTTAATTTGATGACATTACACTATCCTTGTTTTGCTTTTGTTGATGTTCATCTACATCCTCCTTTCAAGACACTGCCCATTCTGTTCAACTGCTCTTCCAAGTCCTTTGCTGTCTTTGACAGTGTTATGTCATCAGCAAACCTCAAAGTTGCTGTTTCTTCTCGCTGGAATTTAATTTCTAGTCCAAATTTTTCTTTTGTTTCCTTTACTGCTTGCTCAATGTACCAACTGAATAACGTGGGTGATAGGCTACAACCGTGTTCACTCCTTTTCAACCACAGCTTCCCTTTCATGTCCCATCGACTCTTACAACTGCCATTTGGTTTCTACCCAAGTTGTAAGTAGCCGCCGGCCAGTGTGGCCGTGCAGTTCTAGGCACTTCAGCCTGGAACCGCGTGACCGCTACGGTTGCAGGTTCGAATCCTGCCTCCGGCATGGATGTGTGTGATGTCCTTAGGTCATTTAGGTTTAAGTAGTTCTAAGTTCTAGGGGACTGATGACCACAGATGTTAAGTCCCATAGTGCTCAGAGCCATTTGAACCATTTGTAAGTAGCCTTTCACTTCCTGTATTTTACCCCTGTTACCCTCAAAATTTCAAAGAGAGTATTCCAGTCAACATTGTCAAAAGCTTTCTCTAAGCCTACAAATGGTATAAACTTAGGTTTGCCTTTGCTTAACTTATCTTCTGTGATTAAGTCCTAGGGTCAGTACTGCCTCCTGTGTTCCCACATTTCTCCAGAATCCAAACTGATCTCCTCTGAGGTCGGCTTCTACCAGTTTTTCCATTCTTCTGGAAAGACTTCGTGTTAGTATTTTGCAGCCATGACCTATTAAACTGATAGTTCAATAATTTTCACACCTGTCCGCAGCTGCTTTCTTTGCAATTGGAATTATTACATTTATCTTGAAGTCTGTAGGTATTTCACCTGCCTCATACACCTTTCACCCCACTTAGAAGAGTTTTCTCACAGCTTGTTCTCCCAAGGCTGTCAGTACTTCTTCCAGTGCTCTGCCAAATTGATTCTGCAGTAACGTATCTCCCATCTCATCTTCATCTATGTCCTCTTCCTCTGCTGGAACTGCAACAACTCATTTTCGTATCTTCTGCGATTTACGTTGCTCTACAAGAAATGCGGATGACCATTTCCCAATGGCCTGTGATTATTGCGCATTCTGTAGAAATCGGGGGGGGGGGGGGGGTGGCGGCCCAGAGAGGGCATCTGGATAGGTCTGTACATCGTTTGACATAGATATCGTCAGTGTGTGGATTCCTCTTCACACCATGCTGGAAGCAATAGCAGTGTGGGAATGACCCCAACGATCACAATTTGCAACATTTACTTACCTCGAGGCAGACCACATACTTACATTAAGTTGATGACCTTAATCCAACGACTTTCCTTCTCTTTTTTGTTGCTTGGTGACTTCAGTGCACACCACCTCCTTGTAGGGGATACCACTTCATCTGGTAGGGACCTTCTGCTAGAAAAGCTTCTTACCAACTGTAGTGTAACGACGCAAGTTCTGTATAAATGATTTTCTTTTGACATATGACCATGTGCAGATTTCGTCACCTATGTCAGTTACAACACACTTCAAAATTATTTAAATTCTTTTTAAATTGTCTCTGAATGGTTCATGAACGAAACTGTAAATCATCATCATTTGAGTCGTATGCGCAAAATTACGTCACTCAGTCCAATTGGTTTGCGCAAACTTTTTTTCAATTTAGATGTCGTTTGTTTCTTCTCAGAAATTATATTAATGCAAGTTATCTGATTTAATAAATATTAGAACCACATTGAATAAAACTTTCAGGACTCAAACTCGCGATGAACGTTGTCAAAATTAATAATCTTGTCAAATGTATTAATAATTCATTAACATAATTCTTCATAAATAAATTCTCGGAACACGTATTTAAACTTTAGTAGCATCCACTAGTTTATTATCTTCCTACATATAGACGTGAATCTGAGCCTTGACAAGACAGGACTGAACATTTACAACATGATTAAACTTTCTAAGACGTCATTGTTGTAGAAACATTACAAATTCTTATTTTTTCCGTTTTTAGAAGCACGACGTAACAACTCGGTTTCAGGATCTTCTGTTGCTCTTTGGCTGTCGACCCGCGACGTATAGTGGCCAGCAATTTTCTCTCTGGTCCCGGCAGTGAAGATGCCGTCTCCGTTCGTTGCGCCGCCCTCTCCGTACATGAAACATAAAAAAATAAATACAAAACTTTAGACAATTCACAACCATTACAAATATTACAAAATACATAACCAAAACACTAAATTAAACTTATATTCACCTGCAAACTGGGCTGACACTGGTGGATGGGTGACGCTTCAATTTCGCGTCCCACTACACAACCATGATCTGTCCCCCTCAGTGGCGAAACTCATACCCAATTCAGTGCTGCCCACTTTGCAGTTCTCCTGTCACATACTTGCCACGGCCAGACCAACTGGCTACTCGGAGTCAACTGACAGTAGTATGCCTCCACTGTTACCTTCCACCTTCTACCTCCATACCTCACCCCTCCCCCCTCCCCTCCCTTGTTAGATTGCATCGACAAGGATGTGCAAGATGTCTCCGAGACGATCACCTATGCCGCTGGAACTTTTATTCCCCTTTCTACATGTTGCCTGCCTCAGTAGACTGAAGATATTTCAATAGCTGTTCAGGACTGCCAAACAGTCTTACAACATTTCAAGTGACTTCCTTCGCAGACTGAGCTTAACACTTTTAAGTGACTTCATGCTAAGTATTGCTATCTAATTAAACACAGTAAGCAGGAATGCTAAATCTCCTCTCTGGGAGCCTATGCCTCTTCATCCCAGGTGCGGGTCAAGCTCCTTAGTCTTCTTGACTGTTAAAGATCCACAATCTGCTCTGGGTTACTTCAGAATGGTCTCTTTACTGATGCGCTGACTCTACCTGAACCTCTTACTACCCATGTTGCTACAGCATCTGCATCTATTCCTATGAGCTGTCTTCTGGGAGTGAAAGTGACGAATTGAAGCCATCCCCCTCTGCTTTAGTCCTGGGCATGCCAAATCATATAAAAAAAAAAAAAATTCACTGACTGAGAACTGCTTCAGGCTCTTGCCGCAACTCACTGTATGGCGCCAGGCTCTGATTCCATTCACAGTCAGATGCTGCAACATCTGACTTCCTCAATGGCTCCATCTCCTTAGGGTCTTCAATAGTGTTTGGCTCGGTGGTGTCTTCCCTTTACAATGGCGAGATAGTGTCATCATTCCAATTCTTAAGCCAGGCAAAAATCCAACATCCATTGACAGCTACTGGCAGATTAGCCTCACCAAAATGCTATGCAAATGTCTTTAAAGAATGGTTGCTTTCCGATTAAGCTGGGTTCTTGAATCTCAGGGTCTATAGCCCCACTTCTAGTATGGTTTTCGGGATGGACAATCTGCAACCAGTCATCTGATTAGGCTGGAATCAGCAGTCCGGCAGGCTTTTTCTACATGCCAGCACCTCATTGCAGTCATTTTCGATCTTCAACTCCTTTTAGGTGGTTTGCTTCTTTTCTTGCTGCACCCTGTTTCCTGTTTTAGGAGTAGCACTTTGTTGATTATTGCGTGCAGTTCTCCTCTGTAATGCTCTGCCCATGATGGGTTGGAGGTGGGACGGGTGTGGGAGGGGCTGCCCCTGTCGCGTACAGGATGGTCCATTGATAGTGACCGGGCCAAATTTCTCACGAAATAAGCATCAAACGAAAAAGCTACAAAGAACGAAACTCGTCTAGCTTGAAGGGGGGAACCAGATGGCGCTATGGTTGGCCCGCTAGATAGCGCTGCCATACGTCAAACGGACATCAACTGCCTTTTTTAAAAATAGAAACCCCCGTTTTTATTACCTATTCGTGTAGTACGTAAAGAAATACGAATGTTTTAGTTGGACCGCTTTTTCGCTTTGTGATAGATGGCGCTGTAATAGTCACAAACGTATAAGTACGTGGTATCACGTAACATTCCGCCAGTGCGGACGGTATTTGCTTCGTGATACATTGTTGTTGTTGTTGTTGTTGTTGTTGTTGTTGTTGTTGTGGTCTTCAGTCCTGAGACTGGTTTGATGCAGCTCTCCATGCTACTCTATCCTGTGCAAGCTTCTTCATCTTCCAGTACCTACTGCTACCTACATCCTTCTGAATCTGCTTAGTGTATTGATCTCTTGGTCTCCCTCTACGATTTTTACCCTCCACGCTGCCCTCCAATGCTAAATATGTGATCCCTTGATGCCTCAAAACATGTCCTACCAACCGATCCCTTCTTCTAGTCAAGTTGTGCCACAAACTTCTCCCCAATCCTATTCAATACCGCCTCATTAGTTACGTGATCCACACACCTTATCTTCAGCATTCTTCTGTAGCACCACATTTCGAAAGCTTCTATTCTCTTCTTGTCCAAACTGGTTATCGTCCATGTTTCACTTCCATACATGGCTACACTCCATACAAATACTTTCAGAAACGACTTCCTGACACTTAAATGTATACTCGATGTTAACAAATTTCTCTTCTTCAGAAACGATTTCCTTGCCATTGCCAGTCTAAATTTTATATCCTCTCTACTTCGACCATCATCAGTTATTTTGCTCCCTAAATAGCAAAACTCCTTTACTACTTTAAGTGTCTCATTTCCTAATCTAATCCCCTCAGCATCACCCGATTTAATTTGACTACATTCCATTATCCTCGTTTTGCTTTTGTTGATGTTCATCTTATATCCTCCTTTCAAGACACTGTCCATTCCGTTCAACTGCTCTTCCAAGTCCTTTGCTGTCTCTGACAGAATTACAATGTCATCGGCGAACCTCAACGTTTTTATTTCTTCTCCATGAATTTTAATACCTACTCCGAATTTTTCTTTTGTTTCCCCCACTGCTTGCTCAATATACAGATTGAATAACATCGGGGAGAGGCTACAACCCTGTCTCACTCCTTTCCCAACCACTGCTTCCCTTTCATGCCCCTCGACTCTTATAACTGCCATCTGGTTTCTGTACAAATTGTAAATAGCCTTTCGCTCCCTGTATTTTACCCCTGCCACCTTCAGAATTTGAAAGAGAGTATTCCAGTTAACGTTGTCAAAAGCTTTCTCTAAGTCTACAAATGCTAGAAACGTAGGTTTGCCTTTTCTTAATCTTTCTTCTAAGATAAGTCGTAAGGTTAGTATTGCCTCACGTGTTCCAACATTTCTACGGAATCCAAACTGATCTTCCCCGAGGTCCGCTTCTACCAGTTTTTCCATTCGTCTGTAAATAATTCGCGTTAGTATTTTGCAGCTGTGACTTATTAAACTGATAGTTCGGTAATTTTCACATCTGTCAACACCTGCTTTCTTTGGGATTGGAATTATTATATTCTTCTTGAAGTGTGTGGGTATTTCGCCTGTCTCATACATCTTGCTCACCAGATGGTAGAGTCTTGTCATGACTGGCTCTCCCAAGGCCATCAGTAGTTCTAATGGAATGTTGTCTACTCCCGGGGCCTTGTTTCGACTCAGGTCTTTCAGTGCTCTGTCAAACTCTGCACGCAGTATCTTATCTCCCATTTCATTTTCATCTACATCCTCTTCCATTTCCATAATATTGTCCTCAAGTACATCGCCCTTGTATAAACCCTCTATATACTCCTTCCACCTTTCTGCCTTCCCTTCTTTGCTTAGAACTGGGTTGCCATCTGAGCTCTTGATATTCATACAAGTGGTTCTCTTCTCTCCAAAGGTCTCTTTAATTTTCCTGTAGGCAGTATCTATCTTACCCCTAGTGAGACAAGCCTCTACATCCTTACATTTGTCCTCTAGCCATCCCTGCTTAGCCATTTTGCACTTCCTGTCGATCTCATTTTTGAGACGTTTGTATTCCTTTTTGCCTGCTTCGTTTACTGCATTTTTATATTTTCTCCGTTCATCAATTAAATTCAATATTTCTTCTGTTACCCAAGGATTTCACATTACCCGTGTTAAAATGGACCGTTTGCTAATTGCGGAAACCGTCGATATCGTGTTGATGTTTGGCTATTGTGATCAAAATGCCCAACGGGCGTGTGCTATGTATGCTGCTCGGTATTCTGGACATCATCCAAGTGTCCGGACCGTTCGCCGGATTATTTAAGGAAACAGGAAGTGTTCAGCCACATGAGAAACGTCAACCACGATCTGCGACAAATGATGATGCCCAAGTAGGTGTTTTAGCTGCTGTCGCGGCTAATCCGCACATCAGTAGCAAACAAATTGCGCGAGAATCGGGAATCTCAAAAACGTCTGTGTTCAGAATGCTACATCAACATCGATTGCGCCCGTACCATATTTCTATGCACCAGGAATTGCATGGCTACTTTGAACGTCGTGTACAGTTCTGCCACTGGGCACAAGAGAAGTTACGGGACGATGACAGATTTTTTGAACGCGTTCTATTTATAAATCTGGCATCTGCTTTTCGCACTTAATCAGATAGGTGGGGGTTTCTCTTTGCATGGCTGAACCCTGGAGACCACTTGTCTGCTCTAACCAACTTGCCGATCTAGCCCATATACTCTTACTTCTCTGTAAATCGTTTTTCAGCTCTGGCATGAGTGTCTCACTTTTACCTCTCCTGTGTGCTTTCCCCATTCTAGAACATTCTTGGTGAATGTCACGACCTCTGGATGAAGGAACCCTTGACTGAAGGACTGATGACATTGCTGTTTAGCCCCTTACTCCCAGTCAGTCAGCCGACCGTTAAATTAACATACAATCAGTGTATCAAATTTTTACACTACAAACACTATTGGCTTCCTAACGAACGCCGAATGAAATCGTGCACGACAGAGTCTAACAGCTATGTTCCTATCCACCTTAATGTTGTTCTGGTTTGACCTAACCTCAGTAAAATCAAAGTGTAGTTAGGAATCCTCGCCCATGGTACAAGTCTTTGTTTTGACTCAGTAGGTGAATGGCAGGTACAGCCAAGGAATCTGCATGATACCCACACAAACACATACAAATAAACTCCTCTTTGCCAGCTCCAGAGAACACAAAGCCCCTTGGGATCTAGAGTGTAAAGCGCCGTGGGAATACGGCAGCTGGCACAGTGTAATATCTGCATCGTTACTCACACTTTTATCAGGTATTAATGTTTCTGCCCTTATCTCGTAGAGCTTAGAAGGTAATCTAGAAAAGAAAGCGATAGGATCAACAACAAAACGTAATATCGCCGCGACAGCCCTCATCATCCTAAATATTATAAACCATATAAATACCACTAACGGAGCAAAATAAAAGGCTTGATGTGTTGAAATGTAATTCGTTCTTATTGACAGACAGAATGTATAGTTCGGCGTTGCGTATGTTTTTTTGTCAACGTATTAGGAGTAACGCGGCACCCTTAAGATTTCATAAACAGTACATTATCGTGTTACATATAAAAGAGGTAGCACACACTGCACCCCCTAATCATATTACAGAATTTTTTTCGGAGCACGATGACAAAAATTTTAACAGCTTTAGATAACTCATAAAAAATAACTGCGATGAGATGGATATGTTTATCAATACGTAACTGGTTAGAGGTTTAAGTGCTATATTGACCTGTCACATCTAAAGTATTTTTCGCAAAAAAAATAAAATGCTTCACTTATAAACAAGCGTATAAAACATAGGTACTTCATTTCCAGTCGGTCTGATACCGAAAAAAAGTATTAACCAGTCCTAAACATCATATAAAACACTTTTGTAATTATTTCACTTGATAAAGAGAATAAATTCTCGAAACGCGTCGCGCACTGCATGAAAAAGTGTAACTGCTGGAGTGTTTTATTATTTATATTATAAAAACATCGATTATGATAAATGAAATTAGCCAGCCTGTTAACACTTGTCAATATGCGCGATTCGAAAGCTTGATCGAATGCGATATATAGAGGTATTCACTTTACCGACACGTTACTTTCGCTTCCCTTGCGTGACATTCCGAAAGCCATGGATGAAGCCAATCATGTAGATGCGGTATTTCTCGACCGCCGAAAACCATTTGATCCGGCACCACAATAACAATATTATTAATTAAAGTCCAATTATGAAGCTTGTAAAACAAAATTTGTGACTGGATTGAGGATTTCCTGGTAAGGGGGACGTACCATATTACAACTTCATGCGTGTCCTAGGGAAGTGTGTCAGGTTTCTAGTTCATATCGTGCCGTATATTAACACGTATCTGCAACTAGGCCGGCCACAGCATAGCCTGACGTCGTGGCCTGGCGGTGAAACATTGTGGAAATTACGTCATATTCCTGCCCACGTTTGTTATATCTTGTTGCAATGTTTTAATGCACGGTATAGGAAGATATTGTTCGGGAGGCAAGGAAGTAAGTAGGATCGCAAAGCAGATTCATCGAACGACGCGCCAGGTGGTGAGTGTGGCAGTATGGTAATGAAACAGAGAGACAGTGGGGATTCGCCTACAACGCAAGGAGCCAAAAGGCGAATCTTCTATTATTTATATTTGCTGTTTAAATATTAATATACATTTCCAAACATCATGATGAAGTTACTTGGACCGACAACTTGTTAACAGTAATTTAAATATAACGCAGTTAATCAGGAAATGCTAATTACAAATTTTTGCTACTGTCAGTCCTTATTGGTAAGAAAGGATGGACCAATCACAAGTGCGCTCTGAAAGGGCAGAAGCCGAACTGTTAAGGTAGCTTACAGACGTCTACGGCCGGTTTTCGAGGTGGCGATACGCGCTAACTAGTGTGTGATGTGCAACTCCACGGAAAGACAGAATTAATTGTTTTAAGTTGCCTCAGAAGACACATTTGTGCGGACTCATGTGAATTCAAAGATCGAGTGAAGCATTTTTGTGACTTCTGCGTTGGTCGGGAACTAATGGTTTATTACCGGGTGTCTTGTTATGTTAACGATAGACTGGCTCTAGAAATTGTTTTACTAATTCTGTGATTGGACAAATAAAACAAAATAAGTTGGCATGCTAACATTTTACGAGTCTCATTATGCTTATCAGTTAAACTTAACTACTTGCCACGTGCACTGTTTATTGCATAAACATTAGATCTCGACCGACGGAGAAGAGGCAATGTCTTCGAGACGTTGGGTAAGCAAGTTGGCTACCATTCAGTTACGACAAGTGGAGAGGGGACGGGGGGGGGGGGGGGGGAGAGGACGCACTGAACTTTCATTAATCACACATAGCATAACTGTGCATCCCCGTGTACATTATGTGGTAAAAGATTTATCGAACATTCATTCCCCTGTCTGCTGTGATGGTCTCACAACATCCGCACTATGCTGCAGCAGTCAATATTTTAATGGTCTGACAGAAATTTTAATAGTAACCTCAAACCTTGCGATGATCCCGTTATTTATACTAAAGTACTATGTGAAAAAAACTAGCACAAATATCCATGTCAGATCTTGACAAAATCTCGGAGTAGTATACAGGCTGTTAGCTTGCTTTATAAGTGTTCAGAAACGTAATTGTACAGTTACAAAATGTAGAAAAATAGTGTCCTATGACTACATTATCTGTCAATCACCTCTGGAATCTGCCAACTCATACAAATAGATGCATGCAACAGTATGTAGGGTTAAGAAGCGAAAGGTGATCATGCACGCTCAGTCGCAGGAAAGGCAAGTGGCAGGCTTCAATACATTGACAGTATACAGGGAAAATGCAGGCAGGCTGTAAACAAGGCTGCTTACAAATTACTTCTGCGCCCCATCTTAGAATACTGCTCAGTTGTTGGACCCACACCAAATAGAACGTTAGGGGACGTTGAACGTATAGGTTACAATGAACGGCGGCACGTATTATCACATGTCTGTTTGATTCACGGGAGTGCGTCTCGTAAATGCTAATAAAACTGAATGGGCAGGCTGGCTCTAGAATATAGAAGCAGATTATCCCACGACAGCCTCCTTATAAAATTTCAAGAACCAATATTAAATGAAGAATCTAGAGGTATGTAATTAGACGCAGGCGTAGGACACTGCTGTATGGTGCATATTATTGCTTGTGAGATTGTAGAAGTATCTAGTTAGGGAATAATATGGCACTCTTCTTAAACAGCGCTAGTGAATAGAGAACGACGTCCTGAAAAAGCTGTTGTTTCGTGTTACGTAGATGTAGGCACAAAGCAGTACAGGGCAAACCCCCGATTCTGTAAATGATCGAACTCCCATGTATAAAAAGAAACTTCGAACGTCTGATTACTTTAGAAATGAGATAACGAGTTAAATATTTGCCATTATGCATGAGGGCGAGAAAAAGTTTAGGAAATGTTTGAAATTATGCTTGCAGTTTGTTGGTAGTCGTTGAATCTTCTTATTACAAAGCACTGGATGAACACAAACCACGTATGAAACTTCCTGGCAGATTAAAACTGTGTGCCGGACCGAGACTCGAGGTCGGGACCTTTGCACTTGCCCGCGGAAGGCAATGGTCCTGAGTTCGAGTCTCGGTCCGGCACACAGTTTAATCTGCCAGGAAGTTTCATATCAGCGCACACTCGGCTGCAGAGTGAAAATCTCATTCTGACAAACCACGTACTTTGCGCTCTGTTTTAGGCAAAAATTAGTTTTTCGCGCATGTATATGTTTATGACGTCATATCTCCTGAACATTGTGCCATACAGTGATATAAATTTGCAGGTACATACAATGTTATAAACTGAAGAGCCAAAGAAACGGGTACACCTGCCTAATATCGTGTAAGACCCCCGGGAGCACGCAAAAGTTGCGCAACACGACGTGGCATGGACTCGACTAAAGGTCTGAAGTATTGCTGGAGGGAACTGACACCACTAATCCTGCAAGGCTATCCATAAAAGTACGATGGGGTGGTGACTTCTGAACAGCACGTTGCAAGGCATCCCAGATACGCTCAATAATGTTCATGTCTGGAGAGTTTGGTGGACACCGGAAGCGTTTAAACTCAGAGGAGTGTTCCTGGAGCCATTCTGTAGCAATTCTGGACGTGTGGGGTGTCGCATTGTTCTGCTGGAATTGCCCAAGTCCGTCGGAATTTACAATGGACATGAATGAATGCAGGTAATCATAAGGGATGCTTATGTACGTGCCACCTGTGAGAGTTGTATCTAGATGTATCAGGGGTCCCGTATCACTCCAACTGCACATGTCCCACACCATTACAGAGCCTCCACCAGCTTGAACAGCCCCTGCTGACATTCAGAGTCCATGGATTCATGAGGTTGTTTCCGTACAAGTACACGACCATCCGCTCGATGCTCGATACAATTTGAAACAAGACTCGTCCGACCAGGCAAGGTGTTTCCAGTCATCAACAGTCTAATGTCTGTGTGAGGCGAGCCGTAAAGCTTTGTGTCGTGCAATTATCAAGGGTACACGAGTGGGCCTTCCGTTCCGAAAGATCGTATCAATGATGTTTCGTTGAATGGTTCGGGTTCGCACGCTGACACTCGTTGATGGCCTAGCAGTGAAATCTACAGCAATTTGCGGAAGGGTTGCACTTCTGTCACATTGAACGTTTCTCTTCAATCATCGTTGGTCCCGTTCTTGCAGAATCTTTTTCCGGCCGCACCTATGTCGGAGATTTGATGTTTTACCGGCTTTCTTGGTATTCATGGTATATTCGTGAAATGATCGTACGGAAAAATCCCCACTTGATCGCTACCTCGGAGTTGCTGTGTGCCATCGCTCGTGCGCCGACTACACCACCACTTTCAAACTCATTTATATCGTGATAAAGTGTCATTGTAGCAGCAGTACCCGATCTAACAACAGCGCCAGACACTTTTCGTCTTGAATAGGCGTTGCCAGCAGCAACTGCCTTTTTACATATCTCTGTATTTGAATATGCATGCCTATACCAGTTTTTTTACGCTTCGGTATAAATGGATACCGCCTATGGACTGTGTTGTGAATAGAGTTAGTAGTAAAAAAAGTAATAAATTAAAACGACATGTCTGATGCTTAAGTTTGACAGCATGAATATTACCCTTCAGACACCCCCACAGGAAAAAATCGATTGAGGACAGATCGGGTGTTCGTAGTGGCCCATCAATCCAGCTGCCGGGGAAGGTTGCCTGCAGATGTGCCCTCACTTGTCTCCTGAAATAAGCGGGAGGTTCGCGCTGATGACATCGAATGCGGCGACGAATACGCATTGGAGCATCATTCAGCATATCCGGCAGAACCTCTCGCAGTAATACGAGATACGTGCACCATCAAGTTGGTCCAGGAGAGTATACGGCCCAACTAAACAGTCTGCGACGATGCCAGCCCACACGTGACCGTAACACCCTCAAGTGGCGTTAGCGGATCACCTTCCCTACGTTACTACTGATCCTTGTTGCATTCCCGATGTGCCATGTGAGTTTGTAAAAGTTTTCTTGAATCACCCAGTATAGATATTATTAATACAATTTGGTTCCTCCTTTGGCGATGGGTTCAGTTGGCTCATCGTCAGCATTAAATCACTTGCCTCTGCGTCATTTAGGTCGCTTACTGGTTTTTTAAACGTTAATAAGTGTCACTCTGTGTAATGCCAAACTAGACTGATCAACAGCAAAATGTTCAGACGAACTAACTAGGAACTGTATTTCTTAGATATAAACAATGGAAGGTCTTTCAGTAGTGCAATAACTAACTGGAAAATAAGTCTGTTACTGAAAACCGCTCATCGCCTAATAAGGAATTTAGCACTTGCACTAATGAAACAGAATGTAACAAGAAAGTAGAAAGTATCCGGACACCTGGCTGAAAATGACTTACAACTTCGTAATGCCATCAATCGGTAATGCTGGAATTCAATATGGTGTTGATCCACCCTTAGCCTTGGTGACAGCTTCCACTCAGGCAGGCATACGTTGATCAGGTGCTGGGAGGTTTCTTGGGGAATGGCAGCCCATTCTTCACTGACTGCTGCACTGGGGAGAGGTATCGGCGTCGGTCGGTGAGGCCTGGCACAAAGTCGGCGTTCCAAAACATCCCAGTGGTGTTCTGTAGGATTCATGTCAGGACTCTGTGCAGATGACGTTCACCGGCCATTCGCCATACCCACACCCTGCCATCGGATCGCCACTTTGTGCACTGTAATTCGTCACTCCACACAACGTTTTTCCACTGTTCAACCGTCCAATGTTTACGCTCCTTACACCAAGCGAGGCGTCGTTTGGCGTTTACCGGCGTGATGTGTGGCTTATGAGCAGCCGATCGACCATGAAATCCAAGTTTTCTCATCTCCTGCCTAACTGTCATAATACTTGCAGTGGATCCTGGTGCAGTATGAATTCCTGTGTATGGTCTGGATATATGTCTGCCTATTACACATTACGACCCTCTTCAACTGTCGGCGGTCTCTGTCAGTCAACAGACGAGATCGGCCTGCACGCTTTTGTGCTGTACGTGTCCCTTCACGTTTCCACCTCACTATCACATCGGAAACAGTGGACCTAGGGATGTTTAGGTGTGTGGAAATCTCGCGTACAGACGTATGAAACAAGTGACACCCAATCACCTGACCACGTTCGAAGTCCGTGAGTTCCGCGGAGCGCCCAATTCTGCTCTCTTACGATATCTAACGACTATTGAGGTCGCTGATATGGAGCACCTGGCAGTAGGTTGCAGCACACTGTACCTAATATGAAAAACGCGTGTTTTTGGGGGTGTCCGGATACTTTTGATCACATAGGGTATGTTATATGGATAAGGTAAGATCTACTTGAAATACTGAAGATTGTTGAAAGTAGTTTTGTCACGGGTCTACGTTTAAATTCCATCGGATATCTAAATCCGTATTATTTTTTGAGACATATATTTAAGTTGCTATACATACACAGCGTTATAAATACAAAATCAAATAGGGGTAATGCAGGAGTAGGTTTAATAATGAATAAACAAATAGGAGTACGGGTTAGCTACTACAAACAGCATAGTGAACGCATTATTGTGGCCAAGATAGACACAAAGCCCATGCCTACTACAGTAGTACAAGTTTATATGCCAACTAGCTCTGCAGATGATGAAGAAATTGATGAAATGTATGACGAGATAAAAGAAATTATTCAGGTAGTGAAGGGAGACGAAAATTTAATAGTCATGGGTGACTGGAATTCGTCAGTAAGAAAAGGGAGAGAAGGAAACATAGTAGGTGAATATGGATTGGGGGGAAGAAATGAAAGAGGAAGCCGCCTTGTAGAATTTTGCACAGAGCATAACTTAATCATAGCTAACACTTGGTTCAAGAATCATAAAAGAAGGTTGTATACCTGGAAGAATCCTGGAGATACTAAAAGGTATCAGATAGATTATATAATGGTAAGACAGAGATTTAGGAACCAGGTTTTAAATTGTAAGACATTTCCAGGGGCAGATGTGGATTCTGACCACAATCTATTGGTTATGAACTGCACATTGAAACTGAAGAAACTGCAAAAAGGTGGGAATTTAAGGAGATGGGACCTGGATAAACTGAAAGAACCAGAGGTTGTAGAGAGTTTCAGGGAGAGCATAAGGGAACAATTGACAGGAATGGGGGAAAGAAGTACAGTAGAAGAAGAATTGGTAGCTCTGAGGGATGAAGTAGTGAAGGCAGCAGAGGATCAAGTAGGTAAAAAGACGAGGGCTAATAGAAATCCTTGGCTAACAGAAGAAATATTGAATTTAATTGATGAAAGGAGAAAATATAAAAATGCAGTAAATGAAGCAGGCAAAAAGGAATACAAACGTCTCAAAAGTGAGATTGACAGGAAGTGCAAAATGGCTAAGCAGGCATGGCTAGAGGACAAATGTAAGGATGTAGAGGCTTGTCTCACTAGGGGTAAGATAGATACTGCCTACAGGAAAATTAAAGAGACCTTTGGAGAGAAGAGAACCACTTGTATGAATATCAAGAGCTCAGATGGCAACCCAGTTCTAAGCAAAGAAGGGAAGGCAGAAAGGTGGAAGGAGTATATAGAGGGTTTATACAAGGGCGATGTACTTGAGGACAATATTATGGAAATGGAAGAGGATGTAGATGAAGATGAAATGGGAGATAAGATACTGCGTGCAGAGTTTGACAGAGCACTGAAAGACCTGAGTCGAAACAAGGCCCCGGGAGTAGACAACATTCCATTAGAACTACTGGTGGCCTTGGGAGAGCCAGTCATGACAAAACTCTACCATCTGGTGAGCAAGATGTATGAGACAGGCGAAATACCCACAGACTTCAAGAAGAATATAATAATTCCATTCCCAAAGAAAGCAGGTGTTGACAGATGTGAAAATTACCGAACTATCAATTTAATAAGTCACAGCCGCAAAATACTAACGCGAATTCTTTACAGACGAATGGAAAAAACTGGTAGAAGCGGACCTCGGGGAAGATCAGTTTGGATTCCGTAGAAATGTTGAAACACGTGAGGCAATACTAACCTTACGACTTATCTTAGAAGAAAGATTAAGAAAAGGCAAACCTACGTTTCTAGCACTTGTAGACTTAGAGAAAGCTTTTGACAACGTTAACTGGAATACTCTCTTTCAAATTCTGAAGGTGGTAGGGCTAAAATACAGAGAGCGAAAGGCTATTTACAATTTGTACAGAAACCAGATGGCAGTCGAGGGGCATGAAAGGGAAGCAGTGGTTGGGAAAGGAGAGAGACAGGGTTGTAGCCTCTCCCCGATGTTATTCAATCTGTATATTGAGCAAGCAGTAAAGGAAACAAAAGAAAAATTCGGAGTAGGTATTAAAATCCATGGAGAAGAAATAAAAACTTTGAGGTTCGCCGATGACATTGTAATTCTGTCAGAGACAGCAAAGGACTTGGAAGAGCAGTTGAACGGAATGGACAGTGTCTTGAAAGGAGGATATAAGAGGAACATCAACAAAAGCAAAACGAGGATAATGGAATGTAGTCAAATTAAATCGGGTGATGCTGAGGGGATTAGATTAGGAAATGAGACACTTAAAGTAGTAAAGGAGTTTTGCTATTTAGGGAGCAAAATAACTGATGATGGTCGAAGTAGAGAGGATATAAAATGTAGACTGGCAATGGCAAGGAAATCGTTTCTGAAGAAGAGAAATTTGTAAACATCGAATATAGATTGAAGTGTCAGGAAGTCGTTTCTGAAAGTATTTGTATGGAGTGTAGCCATGTATGGAAGTGAAACATGGACGATAACCAGTTTGAACAAGAAGAGAATAGAAGCTTTCGAAATGTGGTGCTACAGAAGAATGCTGAAGATAAGGTGGGTAGATCACGTACCTAATGAGGAGGTATTGAATAGGATTGGGGAGAAGAGAAGTTTGTGGCACAACTTGACTAGAAGAAGGGATCGGTTGGTAGGACATATTTTGAGGCATCAAGGGATCACAAATTTAGCATTGGAGGGCAGCGTGGAGGGTAAAAATCGTAGAGGGAGACCAAGAGATCAATACACTAAGCAGATTCAGAAGGATGTAGGTTGCAGTATGTACTGGGAGATGAAGAAGCTTGCACAGGATAGAGTAGCATGGAGAGCTGCATCAAACCAGTCTCAGGACTGAAGACCACAACAGCAACAAACATACACTTCCTCTGTCAGAAGAGATAAAGGTTCATATGATTTGGTGTATTTTGCAAGCGTAAGTGAACTATATATCTAACACCATTTTAATAAATTAATGTGAAATACATTTAAATAAGGCGTCATATTTAATGATATTCACAATGATCAAATGAATACTGCAGCAGCAGTAAAGCGTAAAACGCGATGGAGACTATTTGTTAAGAGGATTACTAAGGGAAGCAAACGAACACTACATAGTCTGAAAATATTACTTATTTAAAATTTTAATTGTGTTTTAATTAATAAAGGTATTCTAGTTCTTTTGATGGTTTGCGTCTTAAGTTTCTTTTCTTCCGAGACGTGTAAGTTTTAATGAGATCAAGTTTAAGGTGATTAATTAACCTTAAAAGTGTGGTTGAGTCGAATTATCGCCGTAAGTTGTTGAATTATAACCCTGTACATGGTTCCGTACAGAAATGGAAAAAGGTTATATTTTTAATGTGTGTAAAGGTACAGTTAAAATATATAAATCAGAAAAAATGAATATCATAGGGGACAACACATTGATATTGGAAGATCGAAAACATGGTCCATGTTTATTAAAAATATTACTGACATTTTGCTTACGTGAATGATTTCTTTCGGCTTTGAAATGTAACATCTAAAGACTGCTGGTTTGTTATTCATGTATGCCGAGGAGATGATCATGAAGTGATAAACGGAGCTAATGGAAGCAGATTGTTCAGAATGCAAGTGTATTGAGGTAGCAGGTGAGGGAACTGAACTTGAAATGTTTTGCAACGTTACACGTGTGTAACGGCGCACATTTTCAAGACATGAAAGTCCGTCTAGTCTTGTTAATAGAAGAGTACAATTTCAGAACCAAAGGGTCACCATTGGGAAGGTGTTTTGTGGCTTTGTTAACCTATGTCTTGGCTGCCTATACCGTTTTTATTGCGAGTGCGGTGTTGATGAACATTTTTCTTTCTGTAGGTCTCATGATTTATCTTTCGGTGAACGGGCCAGTTGAAGACATCGGCTGAAAACAGTCAGAACTCCTAATCTGAAAAAAGTATTTTAAAATGGTCAGTTTTTTCTTCTTTTGCTTGAGGTAATGATCCTCATTGTTATCTTTTTCAGTAAAAGCACAGTTTTGCAGCCTGTAGAGTGACCCCACAATAGCAGCCATAGCCGAAGGTTTGGAAGATACATGTTTATTGTTTTGTTGCCACGCTAACTTAATGTCAGTGAAAAAGCACAGACGTTTAATGGCTGCTGTACCACTCAGTGCACCAGTATCACTGAGGCTGTACATTGTCCTCTGCGTTTTGTCTTCATTAATTTTCGTCTTGTTCACGATAATCAGACTTTGGTCTTTTGAATAGGACTTCTGCTTGTTGAGCAGCCTGAACGATATTGTCTTCTTTTGAGAACAAGACTGTCATCCGCGAACTGTAATACGTGCCCACTGGAGCCTATGCCGTTAACGAAGATCAGAAACAATAGAGGCCCTTTTACGGGTACCTGTGGCGCACTGTCGCCTATTATTTATGTAGGATTAGAGCGTGCGTAGAACAGCGCGTCCAGTACCACACGATTTTAGTTTGCCGAGCAGGGCGTTATGCTGTGTACAATCGAATTCGTTACTAAGGTCATGCAGTACCAGTGCTATAGACTCTGTCTCAAAACCCCTGACTTGTATTTGTAAACAAGTCAAGTAATGCTGTTGTCATGACCTGCCCTGTCCGAAAGCCGTGCTGCATATCATAAGAGATTATTTCCTACAGAATAACTTGGTAGCTGATCTTTCATTGTGTTCACCACATTAGCTAGCACTGGTATTATAGATATGGGCCTATAGATTGACTCATCTTGCGGAATACCTTTTTTGTGAATTGATACTACGTGTGCTAATTTTAGGAAGTCTCTAAATTCCTCAGCATAGGCGCATTTATTTATTACGGCTGTCGGTGGTTGAGAAATTATGTTTTTAACATAGTACAGGACACAAAGTTTCCTAAGTATTTATAATTTTTTTACCGTTTTTATTATGTCTTTTAGATAAGTGCCTTCCACATTACCATGCTGCATTTATTTCCAAATTTCTCAGCAACTGCAGGATCTGTTCCAAAGACAGAAACTTGACCTGTTCAAATAACTTATGGGTTTGCTGCCGGGTGATGTCGTCGACCACTGCCGATATTTCGACAAGAGCACACCCTGCCATTCTCACGGCACAACTGCAAGGAGGAAGCAATGTGCAAGGGAATTTAATACCTCGGTTCACAGAGGAGAAACAAGGAAGATACCACACACAGAACAAGTAACCGCAGGGTCAACACACAACCAAAGATAACAACATCAGAAATATCGATAGCGACTAATTAATCAACGGGTGAGGTAGCACTAATTCTGTCCCTCTGTTTTTTTATGAGAGACAGAGCCGGATTCCAAGCAGCATTTAAACAAAATCCACCATCTCTGTTTATAAGGTTGCTTGATAGTTTGATTTCAACAGCTTCCTTAATAACACTAACCCAATAGCTGGACGTGCAAGCCAGAATCTCCGTGTTGTTGTATTCCATAGGATGACCAGTGTCAAGGCAATGTTCTGCAATAGCGGATTTGCTCGGCTGTTGTAAGCGTGTGTGACGCTTATGTTCAATACACCGGTCTTCCACAGTCCTGATTGTCTGACCAATGTATGACATGCCATAACTGCAAGGAATACGATAGACACCAGCCTTACGCAAACCAAGATCATCTTTTACGGACGCCAACAGGGTCTTAATCTTAGAAGGTGGTCGAAAAACACATTTCACATCATATTTCCGCAAAATACGGCCAACCCTGTTGGAAATGCTTCCTGCGTAAGGCAAAAAGGCCGCAGACTTAGGTGCCACTTCGTTGCTATAGTTACTCACCCGTTGCACAGAAGGCTGATTGCGCAACGCACGTTTGTTGTGCCGTGAGAATTGCAGGGTGTGCTCCTGTCGAAATATCGGCGGTGGTCGACGACGTCAGCCGGCAGCAAACCCGTAAGTTATTTGAACATTCAATTCGCCGAGAAAAGTTACGGTCTCACTTGACCTGTTGTTTTTCCACTATATGTATAAAATACAGAGCTACTACAAATGATTGATTCATTTTCAAAGTTCAGTATTTTCCAAACTCACTAAGTTTACATTTTGCACTCTACAAATGTTCTCTAAGTGCTCCTATGGTCGCACGACACACATCCAAGCGGTGGTCGAGTTCGTTCCATACATCATACGACATCCTAGCAATGGTCATCAACACAGCATTGATGTGACCTATGAGCTGTTCCTGTGTTCTTCAAAGTGGGGCTACTTAAACACTGTCCTTAGTATACCCCAAGGGATCGAATGAAGGGTAGAGCCACGGGTCGTAACACATCAGAAATGTAACGTCCACTGTTCAAAGTGCCGTCAATGCGAACAAGAGGTGAGCGAGACGTGTAACCAATGGCACCTCATACCATCACGCCGGGTGATACGCCAGTATGGCGACGACGAATACATGCTTCCAATGTGCGTTCACCGCGATGTCGCCAAACACGGATGCGACCCTCATGATGCTGTAAACAGAACCTGGATTCATCCGAAAAAATGGCGTTTTGCCATTTGTGCACCCAGGTTCGTCGTTGAGTACACCATCGCAGGCGCTCCTGTCTGTGATGCAGCGTCAAGGGTAACCGCAGCCATGGTATCCGAGCTGATAATCGATGCTGCTCCAAACGTCGTCGAACTGTTCGTGCAGATGGTTGTTGTCTTGCAAACGTCCCCATCAGTTGACTCAGGGATGGAGACGTGGCTGCACGATCCGTTACAGCCATGCGGATAAAATGCCTGTCATCTCGACTGCTAGTGATACGAGGCCGCTGGGATCCAGCATGGCGTTTCCGTATTACCCTCCTGAACCCACCGATTCCATATTCTGCTAACAGTCATTGGATCTCGACCAACGCGAGCAGCAATGTCGCGATACGATAAACCGTAATCGCGATAGGCTACAATCCGACCTTTATCAAAGTCGGAAACGTGATGGTACGCATTTCTCCTCCTTACACGAGGCATCGGAAAAGCTAGTACGCTTGATCGTTTTAGCCCGCTTTCACATACACCCTGCTTCACATATTTTAGAAGCAACCGAGAAAAATGTTGCAACACAGTAGCTCTGGACCTATCCTTGTGCACATCCTGAACAGTAACGTCGGCTTTAAATTTATCCCGAATACTATAAATTGTTGTAGTGTTGGTGGCTGAGTTCCGTACACAGTGCGCCATTGCCGTTGTTCAGAATGGTTCAAATGGCTCTAAGCACTATGGGATTTAACATCTGAGGTCATCAGTCCCCTAGACTTAGAACTACTTAAACCTAACTAACCTAAGGACATTACACACATCCATGCCCGAGGTAGGATTCGAACCTGCGGCCGTAGCAGCTGCGCGGTTCCGGACTGAAGCGCCTAGAACCGCCATTGCCGTTGTACCTCCATCATGTTTCCGTACTTCCAGTACCACTTCATTCCAGCCTTCGTTGCCTAAATGACCATTACGGCCTCGCGCTGGTCAAACGACAATCTTTCTTGTCATTGCTGTACTGTCATCTGCGCAAAACTGCAACGATGTCATTTTGTTCCAAAGATATTTAACTATGAAAGATTGTCTAAATTTTTCTGGATCCCTCTACATGTCATCTTTGTTTGGAAGCTTGAAATATTCGCAAACTAAGTTGACAGCGCGGTAGCTGATGGGAGCGACTGCGGTAGCTGATGGGAGCGACTGTAAATGGGAAATGTCTTTACCGTAGATCCCATCAGCCACTGTATCGAGTGTCAACTCAGTTTGCGCGCATAGTACGTTTGTGAACAGTTATTTCCAAGAGCAAAGCACACAAAGAGTAAAAATAGAACCAGAATCGCAGATGAAAACCTTGAGAACATCATGAGAATTGCAAACAATTCGATCGAACCTGATATTGCTACATCAGTTTCTCAAATTCAAAGTCGAATGTCGCATTAATCCTTGACTTGTAATTACTTTCATATAAAATTATTAATGAAATCTCATATACAAAATGTTAAACTAATTGCGGTGTGTGTTCTTTAGAACAAAGAATCACAAGTTATTAGATTCTAAGTACTTAAATGTGTTAACTATACACTTTGTTATTGTTAAGTGCGGCCCACAAATACTCGTATTTTTCTAATGCGGCCCAGGTAAGTTAAAATCTTGGGCACACCTGGTTTACAGCATACGCATCATGAAGATCTAGAAGAAAGAGCTACAGTTTCGTCGCCGAGAATATTGAAATAAACGTCCTAATTGTTCACGGTAACCTGGATGAATGGGACCACGTTATGGTGCTAAACACACACGCAATACATCACACTTCCGTCCTGAACTGCACCCTCTACACACTGCAGGTTAAAAGCCTCGTCGAGCCGTCGGTGTGGGGAAATACCTTTACAGTAGCTCCCATCAGCCATTGGGCCGATTGTAAACATAGTTTGCACAGACAGTACTAGTTCTGCACTACCTACAGCGCTCCGAAGCGAACAGTGTTCTCTTTGAAGTGGCGACTAATATTTTGTTCGGTGAGCTTATAATTACAAATATTGTGCGTATTTCGATTATTCACCGAATCTCTACGCATGTCAGAGTGAATTTTAAATCCTCTTGCTGTGTGAAGATTGAGCCTTTGAACTGTACTACGTAAAAGTTTAACAAACCCATATTCTTTCCGATTCTACACACTTGGATCTCTTCTTCTTCTGCGGCGTACAGCTTGCCGAACTACGTACAGTGGTTCATCGTTTCAGACCATTTGCCATATGTGATTATCTTACTGAACCTGTACAATCCTTGCGTAAAACGACTTGGCAGCTTTCTAGAGCTGATGGAAGCTCTACTCTTTATTTGCGACTTTTGACAAAACAGTTCCACAGGAGTGGAGCGCAGGTAGAGAAACTTACAAACGTCATCCTCTCCGCCGATGAGTGTTTCACAACCAGACGTCATGCGTCCTGTTACGAAACTCCGTCTTCTGACGGACAAATAAATGCAAAGACGCGAGTTTCGCGCGATGACGTGATTTCCTTGTCTTTGAACGCCACCCCACGGCGGAGAACTGTATCCGATATAAACACGTGCGTAGAAAGAGCTGTCGAAATCGGACATATTAAAAAGCTCTTGGATGCTGCTAGAAAAAATCTCGAAGAGTTCTTGACCAGTGTACTTCAGATTTTTACGACGCGGGCAGCGCTCTAGTAAACATTCATATGGACTTAGACTTTATATATTTTAGTGTATTTAATATATAGATACATGTTAATATTTAAAGTGGAATTGTTGTTACCAAAATCTAGAAATGTGCTTGAATGACTAAGCAGGCATGGCTACAGGACAAATGTAAGGATGTAGAGGCTTATCTCTCTAGGGGTAAGATAGATACTGCCTACAGGAAAATTAGAGAGACCTTTGGAGAAAAGAGAACCACTTGTATGAATATCAAGAGCTCAGACGGAAACCCAGTTCTAAGCAAAGAAGGGAAAGCAGAGAGGTGGAAGGAGTATATAGACTTATAGAGGGTCTACACAAGGGCGATGTACTTGAGGGCAGTATTATGGAAATGGAAGAGAATGTAGATGAAGATGAAATGGGAGATATGATACTGCGTGAAGAGTTTGACAGAGCACTGAAAGACCCAAGTCGAAACAAGGCCCCGGGAGTAGACAACATTCCATTAGAACTACTGACAGCCGTGGGAAAACTAGTCCTGACAAAACTCTACCATCTGGTGAGCAAAATGTATGAGACAGGCGAATACCCTCAGACTTCAAGAAGAATATAATAATTCCAATCCCAAAGAAAGTAAGTGTTGACACATGTGAAAATTACCGAACTATCAGTTTAATAAGTCACGGATGCAAAATACTAACGCGAATTATTTACAGACGAATGGAAAAACTGGTAGAAGCCGACCTCGGGGAAGATCAGTTTGGATTCCGTAGAAATGTTGGAACACGTGAGGCAATACTGACCTTACGACTTATCTTAGACGAAAGATTAAGGAAAGGCAAACCTACGTTTCTAGCAGTCGTAGACTTAGAGAAAGCTTTTGACAATGTTGACTGGAATACTCTCTTTCAAATTCTAAAGGTGGCAGGGGTAAAACACAGAGAGCGAAAGGCTATTTACAATTTGTACAGAAACCAGATGGCAGTTATAAGAGTCGAGGGGCATGAAAGGGAAGCAGTGGTTGGGAAGGGAGTGAGACAGGGTTGTAGCCTCTCCCCGATGTTATTCAATCTGTATATTGAGCAAGTAGTAAAGGAAACAAAACAAAAATTTGGAGTAGGTATTAAAATCCAGGGAGAAGAAATAAAAACGTTGAGGGTCGCCGATGACATTGTAATTCTGTCAGAGACAGCAAAGGACTTGGAAGAGCAGTTGAACGGAATGGACAGTGTCTTGAAAGGAGGATATAAGAAGAACATCAACAAAAGCAATACGAGGATAATGGAATGTAGTCAAATTAAGTCGGGTGATGCTGAGGGAATTAGATTAGGAAATGAGACACTTAAAGTAGTAAAGGAGTTTTGCCATTTGGGGAGCAAAATAACTGATGATGCTCGAAGTAGAGAGGGTATAAAATGTAGACTGGCAATGGCAAGGAAAGTGTTTCTGAAGAAGATAAATTTGTTAACATCGAATATAGATTGAAGTGTCAGGAAGTCGTTTCTGAAACCGCGCGACCGCTACGGTCGCAGGTTCGAATCCTGCCTCGGGCATGGATGTGTGTGATGTCCTTAGGTTTAAGTAGTTCTAAGTTCTAGGGGACTGATGACCTCAGATGTTAAGTCCCATAGTGCTCAGAGCCAAGGCGTTTCTGAAAGTATTTGTATGGAGTGTATTCATGAATGGAAGTGAAACATGGACGATAAATAGTTCGGACAAGAAGAGAATAGAAGCTTTCGAAACGTGGTGCTACAGAAGAATGCTGAAGATTAGATGGGTAGATCACATAACTAATGAGGATGTATTGAATAGAATTGGGGAGAGGAGGAGTTTGTGGCACAACTTGACAAGAAGAAGGGATCGGTTGGTAGGGCATGTTCTGGGGCATCAAGAGATCACCAATTTCGTATTGGAGGGCAGCGTGGAGGGTAAAAATCGTAGAGGGAGACCAAGAGATCAATACACTAAGCAGATTCAGAAGCATGTAGGTTGCAGTAGGTACTGGGAGATGAAGCAGCTTGCACAGGATAGAGTAGCATGGAGAGCTGCATCAAACCAGTCTCAGCACTGAAGACAACAACAACAACAACAACTTGACTAATTGACCTCAGTTTTTTACACGATAGGCTAATACATGTCCGGACGGGAATTGGCTAAATATTTCTTTAATATATATGCTATATAAATTTTACTTATATAATACATAAAGTGGAAACGCTGTTAGCAAAAAACTCGAAAATTATCTTACCAGTGTACTTCAGATTTTTACACAATACTCTAAGAAACATTCGGACGCCCGTAGGCTATATATTGCAATATATGATATATAAATATGTGTGGTATATAAAGGGGAAATGTTGTTAACAAAAATCTCAAAGTTCTTGACAGATTTATTTCAAATTTTTACATGAGTCTCTGATAAACATTCGGACGGATGTAGGCAATATGTGCAGACACTGGGGGAACTTAGTAAAAATTGGGAAAGGTTCTTGACCGATTTACTTTAGATTTTCACAAGATACGCTAATAAACATTTGGACGGACATAGGTTACATATTTCTTTAAACAACAACGTACAGGTTTTCTGTTAAAACCAACTGCGAGTAACTGTTACCTGTAAGAGCAAAGCTTTTAAACCACCAGACAAATTGTTTCTCCAATGTTATATTCTTTCTCCTTACATATAATTTTGAAGTGGACGTAGAGAGACGGTAGGAGGAGATGGACAGGAAGAGGGGAAGAAGGAGATGGGTAGAGAGATGGGGTGGAGGAGGAGGGAGCAGAAGAAGAAGAAGAAGGACAAAGAGATGGAGAGGAGAAGGTAAGGGCGTGTTTCCGATTCCCACACACATTTAGCAATTGCAAAGCATTGACAGGTTTGCTAGCATTAAACAATAGACGCCAAAAATGTTCTTGTTTGCAGCTATGAGAGATCACTGGAAGTGGCAGCTCCAGTTCACATAGCGTGCACTGACTGGGAATCAGCCACATTCCACCCGCCACGTGACTTTGATGTTAATTTCAAAGATCCGCATTCGCGGTATATACTCGTATGCATGAGCTGGGTGAGGCTGATGGCTCCGCTCCGCGCTTCTCAGCCCTGAGCTGCGCTCCTTAGTATGTGGAGTGACTTCCCGTTTATCTGTTGTCATAATGTCTTTATCTTGCCCTTATCGGACATGTCTTCTTAAGTCCATTGTTCCAAAGGAAATCTTGTATTTTCTGACAAAGGGTATGCTATCTACTGTACAACGATGACTTACTCCAGACCTAAAGTTTCGTAGACTATTTTCGTTTTATCTTCACCTATGTACGTATTCCGCAGGCCACCATATCCTCCATGGCGGAGGGTACTTTGTTTCACGACTAGTCATTTCCCTTTCTTTTCCACACACACTTAGAGTGAAGGAAAAGTGACTGTCTATATGCCCCCGTACGAGCCCTAATTTCTCTCTCTTGTCTTCGCAGGCCATACACGAAATGTACCGTTGCGGCAGCAGAGTCGTTCTGCAGTCGGCTGCAAATGTCGGTTCTTTAAATTTTCTAAATATTGTTTTGCGAAAAGATCGTCGTCCCATATGAATGTACGAAGCATCTCGGTGATACGCGTTGACCGAACATACCAGTAACAAATCTAGCAGCACGCCTCTGAATAGTTTTGACTTCATCCTTTAATATGAACTCGTGGGGACCCAAATATTCCAGCAGTACTCGAGAATGAGTAGCACTAGAGCTCTATTAGCAGTCTCCTTTGTATGTGAGCTACACATTCCTAAAATTACTCCAATAAAGTCGACCATTCGACTTCCCGAATACCGTCCTTACGTGTTCGTTCCATTTCATGTCGGTTGGCAACGATATGCCTAGATACGAGGTGCGGCTAGAAAAAAACCGGACTGATGCTGGAAAAAACATTTATTTACAATTATTTACAATTTCATGTTATCTCCTTCAATGTACTCTCCTCCTCGGTCTCTACACCCGCTCCATACGAATTTTCCACTGTTCATAGCAATGCTGCAGATCATTTTCGGTAAGTCCATACATTACTTCCGTCGCTTTTTCTTTTACTGCTTCAACAGTCTCAAATCTAGTTCCTTTCAAAGCTGACTTGACGTTAGGGAAAAGAAAAAAGTCACAGGGGGCCAAATCAGGTGAGTAGGGTGGATGATCTAAGATGGGAATGTTGTGTTTTGCCAAAAACGTCTTCACTGACAACGCACTGTGAGCTGGGGCATTGTCTTGGTGAAGGATCCATGACTTTTTTCCTCCACAAATCGTTCCGTTTTCTCCGTACTCGCTCACGTAGGGTAGCCAGGACGCTAATGTAGTAATGCTGATTCACTGTTTGTCCCTCTGGTACCCAATCAATGTGCACAATCCCTTTGATGTCAAAAAAACAATCATCATTGCCTTGAATTTCGATTTTGACATTCGTGCTTTTTTTTGTCGTGGAGAACCAGGAGTTTTCCAATGCATCGATTGGCGTTTAGTTTCGGGATCGTAAGTAAAAAACCACGATTCATCGCAAGTAATAACATTTTGTAAGAAGGTGGGATCACTTTCAATGTTTTCCAGGATGTCAGAACAAATCATTCTTCGGCGTTCCTTCTGTTCAATTGTGAGACACTTTGGAACCATTTTTGAACACACTTTGTTCATGTTGAAACTTTCATGAAGAAACTGCCTAACACTTTCCTTGTCAACTCCTGTTAACTCAGACACTGCTCTGATTCTTAAACGGCGATCTTGTCGAACAAGTTTACCGATTTTTTCAATGTTTGCATCAGTTTTTGCTGACAATGGTCTGCCAGTGCGAGTGTCATCACTGGTGTCTTCGCGGCCATCTTTAAATCGTTTAAACCACTCAAACACTTGCGTTCGCGATAAACAATCATCGCCGTACACTTGTTGTAACATTACAAACGTTTCACTTGCAGATTTTCCTAGTTTGAAACAAAATTTGATGTTAACACGCTGTTCTTTCTGTACACTCAACATTTTCCGACGCACAGACAAAACGTCAACTACTTAAAACAGACGCCACGGGCAGACTGAGTGCAGGAGGCAGATGAAACTCGAGCAGTAGGCGGAGCGAGAGTCACGTGACAGGCCACGCGACTTTCAGCCTTATTGCATTCGTTTTATTGTTTCACCAGTACTAGTCCGGTTTTTTTCTAGCCACACCTCGTATTTTTTCTAAAGTTACAGCAATTTACAATTCATGACACCAAACAGAAATTCTGCCTGAGTCGACTTGTATCCTTCTACAGCACCCAACGACGACGGTTTCCCGTATTCTACGAGGGCAGTTCAATAAGTAATGCAACACATTTTTTTTCTGAAACAGGGGTTGTTTTATTCAGCATTGAAATACACCAGGTTATTCCCCAATCTATTAGCTACACAACACTATTTTTCAACGTAATCTCCATTCAATGCTACGGCCTTACGCCACCTTGAAATGAGGGCCTGTATGCGTGCACGGTACCATTCCACTGGTCGATGTCGGAGCCAACGTCGTACTGCATCAATAACTTCTTCATCATCCGCGTAGTGCCTCCCACGGATTGAGTCCTTCATTGGGCCAAACATATGGAAACCCGACGGTGCGAGATTGGGGCTGTAGGGTGCATGAGGAAGAACAGTCCACTGAAGTTTTGTGAGCTCCTCTCGGGTGCGAAGACTTGTGTGAGGTCTTGCGTTGTCATGAAGAAGGAGAAGTTCGTTCAGATTTTTGTGCCTACGAACACGCTGAAGTCGTTTCTTCAATTTCTGAAGAGTAGCACAATACACTTCAGAGTTGATCGTTTGACCATGAGGAAGGACATCGAACAGAATAACCCCTTCAGCGTCCCAGAAGACTGTAACCATGACTTTACCGGCTGAGGGTATGGCTTTAAACTTTTTCTTGGTAGGGGAGTGGGTGTGGTGCCACTCCATTGATTGCCGTTTTGTTTCAGGTTCGAAGTGATGAACCCATGTTTCATCGCCTGTAACAATCTTTGACAAGAAATTGTCACCCTCAGCCACATGACGAGCAAGCAATTCCGCACAGATGGTTCTCCTTTGCTCTTTATGGTGTTCGGTTAGACAACGAGGGACCCAGCGGGAACAAACCTTTGAATATTCCAACTGGTGAACAATTGTGACAGCACTACCAACAGAGATGTCAAGTTGAGCACTGAGTTGTTTGATGGTGATCCGTCGATCATCTCGAACGAGTGTGTTCGCACGCTCCGCCATTGCAGGAGTTACAGCTGTGCACGGCCGGCCCGCACGCGGGAGATCAGACAGTCTTGCTTGACCTTGCGGCGGTGATGACACACACTTTGCCCAACGACTCACCGTGCTTTTGTCCACTGCCAGATCACCGTAGACATTCTGCAAGCGCCTATGAATATCTGAGATGCCCTGGTTTTCCGCCAAAAGAAACTCGATCACTGCCCGTTGTTTGCAACGCACATCCGTTACAGACGCCATTTTAACAGCTCCGTACAGCGCTGCCACCTGTCGGAAGTCAATGAAACTATACGAGACGAAGCGGGAATGTTTGAAAATATTCCACAAGAAATTTCCGGTTTTTTCAACCAAAATTGGCCGAGAAAAAAAATGTGTTGCATTACTTATTGAACTGCCCTCGTACATCATCAACAAAGAGTTGCAGATTAATGTTCACTCTATTCATCAGATCATTTATGTCATAAAGAAGATGAGAAGGCCTATCGCTCTTCCCTGAGGCGTTCCTGGCGATACCCTTATCTGCGATGAACTCTAGCCATAGAGGACATGTACTGAGTTAAAAAGTCTTTGGGCCACTCACACATTTGCGAACATATTCCGTATGCTCCGGCCTTCGTTAACAGTCTGCAGTGGAACATCGTGTCAAACGCTTTCTGAAAATCTATTCGAGTTGCTGTGTTAATCGGTCTGTTCGTGACTATCCTAACCCCTCCATTCGTATGAGTGCAAGTTCTTTAAACGCGAATATTTCATCATTGCACCAAATTCTCCGTAGAAATGTTGGAACACGTGAGGCAATACTGACCCTACGACTTATCTTAAAAAATAGATTAAGGAAAGGCAAACCTACGTTTCTAGCATTTGTAGACTTAGAGAAAGCTTTTGACAATGTTGACTGGAATACTCTCTTTCAAATTCTGAAGGTGGCAGGGGTAAAATACAGGGAGCGAAAGGCTATTTACCATTTGTACAGAAATCAGATGGCAGTTATGAGAGTCGAGGGACATGAAAGGGAAGCAGTGGTTGGTAAGGGAGTGAGACAGGGTTGTAGCCTCTCCCCGATGTTATTCAATCTGTATATTGAGCAAGCAGTAAAGGAAACAAAAGAAAAGTTCGGAGTAGGTATTAAAATCCATGGAGAAGAAATAAAAACGTTGAGGTTTGCCGATGACATTGTAATTCTGTCAGAGACAGCAAAGGACTTGGAAGAGCAGTTGAACGGAATGGACAGTGTCTTGAAAGGAGGGTATAAGATGAACATCAACAAAAGCAAAACGAGGATAATGGAATGTAGTCGAATTAAGTCGGGTGATGCTGAGGGAATTAGATTAGGAAATGAGACACTTAAAGTAGTAAAGGAGTTTTGCTAATTGGGCAGCAAAGTGACTGATGATGCTCGAAGTATAGAGCATATAAAATGTAGACTGGCAATGGCAAGGAAAGCGTTGCTGAAGAAGAGAAATTTGTTAACATCGAGTATAGATTTAAGTGTCAGGAAATCATTTCTGAAAGTGTTTGTATGGAGTATAGCCATGTATGGAAGTGAAACATGGACAATAAATGGATTGGACAAGAAGAGAATAGAAGCTTTCGAAATGTGGTGCTACAGAACAATGCTGAAGATTAGATGGGTAGATCACATAACTAATGAGGAGGTATTGAATAGAATTGGGGAGAAGAGAAGTTTGTGGCACAACTTGACTAGAAGAAGGGATCGGTTGGTAGGACATGTCCTGGAGCATCAAGGGATCACAAATTTAGCATTGGAGGGCAGTGTGAAGGGTAAAAATCATAGAGGGAGACCAAGAGATGAATACACTAAGCAGATTCAGAAGGATGTAGGTTGCAGTAGGTACTGGGAGATGCAGCTTGCACAGGATAGAGTAGCATGGAAAGCTGCATCAAACCAGTCTCAGGACTGAAGACCACAACAACAAGACCAAATTCTGCAAAACGATCTTAAACTGCGCACTTACAAAATCGAACTGGTGCAGGAATTAAACCTCAGGATGCCAGACATAGGCCGCAGTTCGTTAATGAGTGCCCTTCATGTAACAACGTCTTGTTTTCTGAAGAGGCTCATTTTCACCTGAACGGTCACGGCAAGAAGCAAAATTGCCGCTACCGGAGTGCAACGAATCCTGAACAGAAACATGAGAAATCCCTTCATTCGCCAAAAGTTATTGTATGGAGTGCGATGTCGGCTCGAGGAATGATTGGCCCTCGTATTTTTTCGAGGATGAGAGCGGTCGTGCAGATACAGTGAATTCGGAACGTCATGCGACGATGTTAAATGACATTTTGGTGCCTGAACTGCAAAACCGAAGAACAAGGTTTCAACAAGACACGAGCCACAGCACACACGTCCATTGCGTCTATACTTAAAGAGTTTGTGAAACTTTCCCTGTCAAATTGATCTCCAGGAGGAGTGACATAAATTGGCCCCCTTGCAGTCCAGATTTCAGCCTCATGGATTATTTCTTATAGGGACCTGTTAAATCTTAAGTGTATGTCAATAATTCAGATTCTCTGGAGCAACTTAAAGAAATTTCCGTAGAAAAGCGCCAGCCATCCTATTGCCTACATGCCGAGCCGGCATGCAAAATTTTGTTCATCGTTTAAATAAATGCCACATGCGTGCTGGATTGCATTTAAATGACGTTACTTTCCTGAAGTAAATTCCTAAACTATATATATATATATATATATATATATATATATATATATATATATATATATACACTTTGCTTTGGGTCACCCTTTATAAAAAGGGGATAAGTTGTTAGGAAAAATCTCATGTTTCTTTTGTTCAGAATGGTAAACCTCTTAAAATTCTTCACAGATTGCATTGAAATTTTGACACAGTGGTGCCTGCTATACACCCATTTTTACAATATATATGAGTAGGAGCAACGTTATTATCAAAATCTCGTAAAAGTTCGTCAAAGATATACCTGAAATTTTTATGTGATGCTCTAATGAACATTTGGACCTTCCTTGTAGCCAGTTTTAACTACGATAGCAGTACATTTAAACCATTAGACAAATTGTTTCTGCCATACATATTGGTTCTCATTATGTATTTCAACAGATATTGTATACACACCAATGTACTGTTTTGTTCTGTTCCTCGTAGACTTGTTTTCACAGAAAACAGGAAAGTTGTATTTCTGGCTTATCGGTTTAATGATTAGAATACTGCTATACTATTACGATATATATATATATATATATATATATATATATATATATATATATATATTGGGGGAGAGGGGTAAGGAGAAAATGGACAGAGCGAGGAGGTAGAAAGGGCAGGGGACAGGGGGAGGGGGAGTAGATGGTCAAAGAGAGGGAGAGGAGGAGATTAGCACTTATATCCACTTCCTACATACATTAGAAACGTGGGCGTTCTCTTTTCTATGTTTTCCATTTGGGTAGACTGAGCCACAGCTACGTGTGGCCGGATACAGCTGGTAAGACATGTAATAAAGAAGTAAAACACGTAACGAGACACGACGGTCGGAGTGGTCGAGCGGTTCTAGGCGCTACAGTCTGGAACCGCGTGACCGCTACGGTCGCAGGTTCGAATCCTGCCTGGAGCATGGATGTGTGATGTCCTTAGGTTAGTTAGGTTTATGTAGTTCTAAGTTCTAGGGGACTGATGACCTCAGAAGTTAAGTCCCATAGCACTCAGAGCCATTTGAACGTAACGAGACAGGCAATCGCAGTCTACGAGAGATTGTGTGTAATTTTCAGAATTCCGGCGACAAGCAGGTAATTCGAATGCTTAAAGTTTAATGCGGTAATAACAGGAAACACAGTTAGCAAAATTATTATTGAAACCTGCGAAGTAATTGTATCTACCCTTCGGTGATATATTCAGTTAATTAACGTAAATCGTATTTTTTGTGGTAATGTGGTGAGGTTCCTGTGTATTTCGTAGGCAACTAGTCATTGCATATTTATGACGTACTTTTCGAAGTACTAGCCTTTCTCTACACTACTGTGTAATTTAACAAGTTAGTGGGCGTTCTATGTTCTCAAATTAATAAAGAAAGCTGTGCCCAAGTAAGTCCTTCGTTGACCACTCTAAAGTAGTACATACACCGGCTACCCCTTCATAGTCCTATTAAAACTGTTTTGTGTTAAAAGGTCACTCTAAAAAATTTAATCTGAGAAATGATAAGCAGAAAGACCAACTGCAAACAGTAGCGGTGGTTATTAACGCAGCGCGGCTCATCTGGTTCATAAAAGTCTGTCAGTATCTGAATGACGAATATTGGGAAACTTCCCAATTTTCGACCTCACACGCTCAGTACGTATTGACAATCGTCAGAATATTGTTGAGGCCGTCAGTACTGCACGTCAACACTTCTTTTATTGACAATATGCCAATACTCGCTCTTAGAGGCCAATATGTTGACAATTTGACAATGTTATTGAAGTAGTGAGGCCTCTTAATAAATCGGTTGTGTTTGAATGCTGGTGCCGACTGACTGAAGGAGGTGACAAGCTCACCGTCCTGCCTCCAGACGGCGGCGGCATAGCACTGAATGATGATGATGATGATGATGATAATAATTTCGTGTCCGTAACCTACGCCAGTTACTCAACCAGGGAAATGGGGAACTAACTAAAGTTTATCGCAGAATCCGAACCGCGTGTCGCTTATGAGAGGTGAAAGCTGGGTTAAAACACGTACTGAAAAACCCGTGGTCCGATCAGGATTCTGATAGTTGATAACAGCACAATGCAAGCCAGTATCTGTTATTACCACCGTAATCTGTTTGCTGAAACCAGGTGTACGATAAAGCCTGCCGCTCGCTGGACTTCCTTCTCGTACCTTTTGTCTTTGAATATTTTTATTTTGTACTGTACTTTCTCAACTGCAAGTAGAGCAGGCTGTTTTACATCGGGCTCATTACAGAATCGCGTTTCCTTTCAGCCCATTACCAAGCTAGCTGGTTGTGGGGCCGTGGGATTTCCCTATTGGGAATAACTGAGATGCTACAAGTTCCGTTATTCACCTGACAACCAAGGAAAACCTGAAAACCTTGGTGGGTACTAGGGGATTTGCATGATCTTGAGACACGCTTCCATTTGACACGTGCAGGCTGCCCTGTTATTCATTACTGAAAACATGTCTTGATCCATTGAGACAGCCAAGCGGAAACACCACTTCCAAGAAAACAGCTGTCATATTCGAGGACTGCGTTGTAGCTAGACATGGGTACACAATACACAGAAACTGTTCTCCTTGACAATTTGTGACCAAATGGGCGGCAAATTAGTTACGGCATAGACCTCTTCTTCGAGGGAACTGGGGTCCACATACTCCAGATTTATATTTTCTGTGGTTTCCTTAAATCGCTTATGGTAACCATTCGGAAATCCACTTCCTATTTCGTGTCCCATCCCATAGTCAACAAGATGTTAATGCCTATTGTCTTCCTTTTTTAATACTGTCCATTAGTGATTATCTTGACTCTCTTGACTCTGTGATGCTATATTATTATAATGTCCAAATGTATAATATGAAAATAAGCTTCACTCATGTGAGACCTTTGCTTCCTTGTGTTCGTTTTCCTGTAGTTTATATTACTGCTATTTTACTTTCATATGGCACTGTTCCATTCCCTATTTGAAAAATTAACAAGAGCGGTTTTCGTATAGAAATACATCACACACTGTGTCATCATGAATATGCACACTTGACGAGGCAATAATGTACCGGAGTCGAGTTCTGATCTGTCCGCCAATACACCTCTTCAGTTAGTAAAATAACAAATTGCATCTGTCAGTCGGGAACAGCTCCAATGTTCATGATTTAGCTCATTACAAGGAATACTGCGGAATATGGACTGTGAGAAAAAGGTACTAACGTCAGAAAAGAAAACTAAAGCAATATGGGATATAGTGAAATAGCAGACTGGTAGTACTAGGAAGGAACAGCAGCATATAGCTCTGAGAGTAGATGTTGGGTTGGTAGCAGATGAGTATAGTGTGGCAAATCTCTCTAACAAGTGCTAAATATCTGTTATTGATAGGATGTTATTCATAGGGTCACTAAATAACACCGTAGAATGCCCGAGACCAGGCTTTACAAATAACTATAGTTTAATAAATGCGTCACGCATTTTGCTAAAAGAAGTAATACGTACAATAAAATTTAAAAAATCAAAGAATTGTAGAGCTTTGATGAAACATCATCAAATGTAGTTAAATGAGTGTTCTTGTGGGTTTTATTAAACCTTAAAGTTATTTATGCAACTAGTCTGTTATTATTTGAACATTTCGTTATTGGTTGACGTTGAACCACTGTTCAAGGAAGATGATAAAGGAATGCAACCAAACAACTGACCAGTTTTACTTTAGCTTGCTTCTTAACCATCTGAGCCGGAATAACATACTGACCAAGACACAGTTTGGATTTCTCAAAGGCTGCGGTGCTGAGAAGACATTTACACATAACATACTCGTTACGTAATTAATTACAAGCTACTTGTAGTTTCTGTAATTAGTCAAAGGTATTTCACTGTGTGGATTACATCAACTTCTTAAGTAAAACAGAATACTGTGGCGTCACTGAGAACACTACAAAATGTTTAAAATCATATGTTGTAAACATTAAAATGGTTCAAGTGGCTATGAGCACTATGGGACTTAACATCGGAGGTCATCAGTCCCATAGAACTTAGAACTAACCTAAGGACATCACACACATCCATGCCCGAGGCAGCATTCGAACCTGCGGCCGTAGCAGTCGCGCGGTTCCGGACTGAAGCGCCTAGAACCGCTCGGCTACCACGGCCGGCGTAAACATTAAACAAAGTGAAACTTCCTGACAGATTAAAACTGTGTGCCGGACCGAGACTCGAACTCGGGACATTTGCCTTCCGCGGGCAAGTGCTCTTACCAACTGAGCTACCCAAGCACGACTCACGCCCCGTCCTCACAGCTTTACTTCTGCCAGTATCTCGTCTCCTACCTTCCAAACTTCACAGAAGCTCTCCTGCGAAACTTGCAGACCTAGCACTCCTGAAAGAAAGGATATTGCGGAGACATGGCTTAGCCACAGCCTGGGGGATGTTTCCGCTGATATGAAACTTCCTGACAGATTAAAACTGTGTGCCGGACCGGGACTCGAACTCGGGACCTTTGCCTTTCGCGGGCAAGTGCTCTACCAACTGAGCTACCCAACACGACTCACGCCCCGTCCCGAGTTCGAGTCTCGGTCCGGCACACAGTTTTAATCTGCCAGGAAGTTTCATATCAGCGCACACTCCGCTGCAGAGTGAAAATCTCATTCTGGAATCATTAAACAAAGTGTTTCAGCACGAGAGAGTATCTGTCATCAGAGTATGGAGTAACTACGTGTATTACTCCAGAAGGGTCCGGCTTAGGACCATTGCTTTTTCTTGTATACTTTAATAATCCTTCATAACTTACATTGCTTGTTTTATTTGCATATGATACAAGTATTGCAATAATCAACAAGTCTACCATAGTTTCAGAAAATTCTGCTAATTACATTTTCATTGACATTAATGAATGGTTTGTAACCAACTTACTCTCATTAAACTTTGGAAAGACTCACTACATACATCTCAGAACATGTAAGAAGTTTCAACTCAGCATATGCATGAAGTATGAAGCGCAGATAGAAGAGGCTGACAGAGTTAAATTCCTGGGATTACAACTTGATAAAAAATTCATTTTGAAGCAGCATGCCACAGAATTGCTACAACACCTAAAGAAATCCTTGTTAACAGTGCGAGTGTTATCAGACATTGTACACATAAAAATAAAAAAGATGGCATACTTTGCATATTTTCATTCCATAATGTCATACGGTATCTTGTTTTGGCGAACTCGAAGTCAAACAAAAGTTTTCAGTGTCCAAAAACGTGTAATACGCATTATTTATTATGTGGATTGACGAAAAGCATGTATAAGCTTGTACAAGGAACTGGGTATACTATTAGTACTTATCAGTATATTTACATCTTAATGAAACTTCTTGTAAATAATATATCTCGTTTTCCAACTAACGGCTCAGTTTACAAAGTTAATGCTATACGTAACGTGATTATTGTGTGATATATTTGTGATCAAAACAAACATTCAACATTTACTGTATGATTAGGACGAAATAATATTTTGTAATGTCAGTGTTAGTATCCAAATAGTCTGTATCATTCTACAGACTGATATATATATTTACCCTGAGCAGTTAAAAATGCTTAAAAGTCACTGTGGCTTGACAACAAACAAATCTGGCGATTATTGTGCCCAAGCAAGCGTCTTACTAGACGCCTATGCTCGTGATGCAAATCTTGCTACATGACGTAAGTCGGGTGAATCGGGAATCATCGCTTTAGAAAATGCAGCTCACAGTGGGGGATAGTCTTGACAAATGAACACACATTATCATCCAAAGTGGTTTCGTAGATCTCATCAGTTGCTTTTTCTTTAATTACGATCTTTGGCATAACTTAAAACAGCGGCGAAACAGTCTGTCACAGAATCTCTACAAAGCTTAGCAGTTAAAATAGGGTGTTTGAATTGCGTGGTTCCTGCGGCAAAATTCGTACGTGTGCATAATTAGATCTGTAAAAAATGAGAGTATTTATCAACATCAGATAAAGTTAACCACTATAAATCTGCTGATGTATTAAATTTCTGAAGTGGCAACACGTTAGGAAGTTAAAAGTATCTTCCGGCACCACGAAATCGGCCGGTTCGAGAACATTTATCCGCTGAAGCGACATATCATTTGGGACCCCCACCCCCTTGCCATGCCTTTACCCACATTCCGTCATCTTTATTTGCTGTCCTTTGTGCCCTTGGTAAGACCTTTAAAAAATCCAAATCTAGTGAGCGTGGAAACTGGTTATTTTCGTTACTAATTACGTTCTGTGTACTAATTTTGCACCAAGGGTGTCTTTGGCGTCCCAGGCGGCCCCTTGTGTCGCTAGCGCCCTAAACCGGTCCTGGATACCACACCCCTTAAACAGGAACTGCTGTGCGTTGGATCTCTAATGTTAGCTTACGCAGGGATAAATACAGTGAGGTAACAAAAGTCATGGGATACCTCCAAATATCGTGTCGGACCTCCTTTTGCTCGGTATAGTGCAGCGACTCGACGTGGCATGTACTCGACAAGGCGTTGGGGGGAAGTCCCGCGCAGAAATACTGACCAATGCTGCATCTATAGCCGTCCATAATTGTGAAAATGTTGCCTGTGCAGGATTTTGTGCACGAATTGACCTCTCGTTTATGTCTCATAAATTTTCGATGGGGTACATTTCTGGTTATCTGTGTGGCCAAATGATTCGCTCGATCTATGCCGAATGTTCTTCAAAGCAATAGCGAACAATTATGGCCCGATGACATAGCGTATTGTCATCCACAAAATTCCATCGTTGTTTGGAAACATGGCCTGCAAGTAAACGAACATAACGATATCCAATCAATAACCCAGTCCATTCCAAGCGTCTAGCGTCTACCATTCCGTGTTCATAGACTGTTAATTCACGTCGTGCGACCATAATCAAGTCAAAAACTCTTCCACATGAATCACATGAATACAAATGACAGCTCCGCCAATGCACTGCCCCTTATTACCTTGTGTACGCGATGCTACCGCCAGCTGTATATTTTCATATCGCTATCCCGTGACTTTTGTCACATCAGTGTACAGTGAGCACGGGTTGTACAAAATGGGCTGCAGAGATTTCGAAAACATAAACCGGCCAAACAGGAGGGCCGTCTCATGTACGCTATGAATCTCTAAACGTAGGCAACACACACGCAGCCAAGCATACCTTAGGTGAAATTCGGGATAGAATGAGCGTATCCCACACAACAAATAAAGGCTCGTTGTTACGTGTGCTAGAAGAACTGGAGATATTTGTGGAAAAGAAAGGGAAGCCGCAAAATTTATTAGATAAATAAGGTGAGTACAATTTGAACGAAATTTTTCGTTTATTCAATGTAGTGTTACAGAAGATTAAAATAGTACGTGGTTTGCACATTTCAATATCGCTCTTCAATATCAATCAAATGTGGTAGCTTTCACAACTGTTTTTTGATCATACACCAGACCGATGAGCTTACAATAAACTTTGAAAATCCAGTATCATAAGCTGACTTCTAGTGATGACTATCTGAGGCTTCTAAATATCCTAATATTTATAGATTTGATGATGCCCGATCATACGCGAAACCCTTAGGAAATCAAATTGTGTTCCACTTATATATTTATATTAGGGGCAGTCAAATAAACCCGAGCATCCGCCACAACGGGACCATTCAATGTTTCCATTCAAAAGTAATCACCACACGTGTGAAGACATTTATCCCACAGGGGGACGATACGATCAATTTCTGTTTCGTAGAACGTGGTCAACTGCTGACGGAACCCCAGCCGCACCCGCTCTTCCACTTTCTGGTCCGACTGAAACGGGCGTCCACGCATATCTTTCGTCAGGTCGCCAAAGATGTGAAAATCGGTGAAGTGCAGTCGTCGTCGGATTGGCTATGGGGGTGCGGGAGTTATCGTGCGACAGGATGATTCGGTCCGACTTTCCAGAGCGTTTTGCCTCTATAGCGCGGGTACAGTTTCTGCGATGTCTTTACAGCACTGCGCATTGATTGTAATTCTACTCGATGGACTCGACGAGCAGAGGGATCCTGCAGTCAAAGGTCGTCATGACCTTAACGGAACTTGTGTAAACGGCTTTGGATATCTTTGGTGAGGGGGAAATGTGGGATGCTTTCACGGTTGGCTCTGCCGTTTGTCCTCGGGCTGTCGGACTGAATCATCCTGTTGCACGATAACGCTCGCCCCAACGCGCACGAAGGCTACGCTTCAGCGATTTAATTAGAGAACACTGCAACATCCTCCCTACCGTTCGGACCTTACACCGTGTGGTTTTCACCTCCCGACGATCTGAAGAAAGACATGCGTGGACGTCGCTTTCAGTCGGACGAGGAAGTGGGTGCAGTTGTGGATGCGTCAGCGGCCGACCGCGTTCTGGGAAACAGCTATTGATCGTCTCGTCTCCCAGGGCGATAAATGCCTTAACGCAAGTGGTGATTACTTTTGAATGGAACTATTTCATGGTTCCATTGTGGTGGGTGTTCGGTTTTGATTTGACTGACCCCTCATACAATTCATTGTTAGAGAATGGTTGCTCAATGCTTCGTATAATCGCAACAAAATACGACACCGTAGCGTACAATTTGTTCTACAAGTGGAATATACAGGGTTATAAAAATGATTGAAGCGATTTCACAGCTCTACGATAACTTTATTATTTGAGATATTTTCACAATCCTTTGCACACACATACAAAAACTCAAAAAGTTTTTTTAGGCATTCACAAATGTTCGATATGTGCCCCTTTAGTGATTCGGCAGACATCAAGCCGATAATCAAGTTCCTCCCACACTCGGCGCAGCATGTCCCCATCAATGAGTTCGAAAGCATCGTTGATGCGAGCTCGCAGTTCTGGCACGTTTCTTGGTAGAGGAAGTTTAAACACTGAATCTTTCACATAACCCCACAGAAAGAAATCGCATGGGGTTCAGTCGGGAGAGCGTGGAGGCCATGACATGAGTTGCTGATCATGATCTCCACCACGACCGATCCATCGGTTTTCCAATCTCCTGTTTAAGAAATGCCGAACATCATGATGGAAGTGCGGTGGAACACCATCCTGTTGAAAGATGATGTCGGCGCTGTCGGTCTCCAGTTGTGGCATGAGCCAATTTTCCAACATGTCCAAATACACGTGTACTGTAACGTTTTTTTCGCAGAAGAAAAAGGGGCCGTAAGCTTTAAACCGTGAGATTGCACAAAACACGTTAACTTTTGGTGAATTGCGAATTTGCTGCACGAATGCGTGAGGAATTTGCTGCACGAATGCGTGAAGATTCTCTACCGCCCAGATTCGCACATTGTGTCTGTTCACTTCACCATTAAGAAAAAAATGTTGCTTCATCACTGAAAACAAGTTTTGCACTGAACGCATCCTCTTTCATGAGCTGTTGCAACCGCCCCGAAAATTCAAAGCGTTTGACTTCGTCATCGGGTGTCAGGGCTTGTAGCAATTGTAAACGGTAAGGCTTCTGCTTTAGCCTTTTCCGTAAGATTTTCCAAACCGTCGGCTGTGGTACGTTTAGCTCCCTGCTTGCTTTATTCGTAGACTTCCGCGGGCTACGCGTGAAACTTTCCTGCACGCGTTCAACCGTTTCTTCGCTCACTGCAGGCCGACCCGTTGATTTCCCCTTACAGAGGCATCCAGAAGCTTTAAACTGCGCATACCATCGCCGAATGGAGTTAGCAGTTGGTGGATCTTTGCTGAACTTCGTCCTGAAGTGTCGTTGCACTGTTATGACTGACTGATGTGAGTGCATTTCAAGCACGACATACGCTTTCTCGGCTCCTGTCGCCGTTTTGTCTCACTGCGCTCTCGAGCGCTCTGGCAGCAGAAACCTGAAGTGCGGCTTCAGCCGAACAAAACTTTGAGTTTTTCTACGTATCTGTAGTGTGTCGTGACCATATGGCAATGAATGGAGCTACAGTGAATTTATGAAATCGCTTCAATCATTTGTAATAGCCCTGTATGTGAGACTGCAACGAATACTGATACAGGGCCACGTATAGTTCTTGCCATTGCAACATTTTCATGACCAAGCCTTGTTGCGCTGTGGTTGGCACACTGGAATTAAAGCTCGTGGTCCGCGTCTAATGACCTCGTTGTGGATGGGACGTTAAACCCTAATTTTCCTTCATTCTTTCAGCAGTTTCGTATGATATTTTATTACGAATTTGTAATTATTTTTATTCCAGTTTTTTACACAGCGGTATATAATACATGAATTAGAAAAAAGTAAGTTACGTGCTTTCACTTAGTCTCAACTGTCTGTAATTCCCCTGACTAGCATTGTGATTTGTACGAATACTTGCTGAATCAAGTACGGAAGTTCTGTTTGCGTGCCCTTTTCTTTCAGACCTCCGTTCAGTGTGATAGCAGTCATGTGTTTGAATATTGTTACACTGGTTGCCATTAAAAAACGAACACCAGGAAGGATAGCTAATAACGAAATTTTACTTATCGTGCGTATATACACTCCTGGAAATGGAAAAAAGAACACATTGACACCGGTGTGTCAGACCCACCATACTTGCTCCGGACACTGCGAGAGGGCTGTACAAGCAATGATCACACGCACAGCACAGCGGACACACCAGGAACCGCGGTGTTGGCCGTCGAATGGCGCTAGCTGCGCAGCATTTGTGCACCGCCGCCGTCAGTGTCAGCCAGTTTGCCGTGGCATACGGAGCTCCATCGCAGTCGTTAACACTGGTAGCATGCCGCGACAGCGTGGACGTGAACCGTATGTGCAGTTGACGGACTTTGAGCGAGGGCGTATAGTGGGCATGCGGGAGGCCGGGTGGACGTACCGCCGAATTGCTCAACACGTGGGGCGTGAGGTCTCCACAGTACATCGATGTTGTCGCCAGTGGTCGGCGGAAGGTGCACGTGCCCGTCGACCTGGAACCGGACCGCAGCGACGCACGGATGCACGCCAAGACCGTAGGATCCTACGCAGTGCCGTAGGGGACCACACCGCCACTTCCCAGCAAATTAGGGACACTGTTGCTCCTGGGGTATCGGTGAGGACCATTCGCAACCGTCTCCATGAAGCTGGGCTACGGTCCCGCACACCGTTCGGCCGTCTTCCGCTCACGCCCCAACATCGTGCAGCCCGCCTCCAGTGGTGTCGCGACAGGCGTGAATGGAGGGACGAATGGAGACGTGTCGTCTTCAGCGATGAGAGTCGCTTCTGCCTTGGTGCCAATGATGGTCGTATGCGTGTTTGGCGCCGTGCAGGTGAGCGCCACAATCAGGACTGCATACGACCGAGGCACACAGGGCCAACACCCGGCATCATGGTGTGGGGAGCGATCTCCTACACTGGCCGTACACCACTGGTGATCGTCGAGGGGACACTGAATAGTGCACGGTACATCCAAACCGTCATCGAACCCATCGTTCTACCATTCCTAGACCGGCAAGGGAACTTGCTGTTCCAATAGGACAATGCACGTCCGCATGTATCCCGTGCCACCCAACGTGCTCTAGAAGGTGTAAGTCAACTACCCTGGCCAGCAAGATCTCCGGATCTGTCCCCCATTGAGCATGTTTGGGACTGGATGAAGCGTCGTCTCACGCGGTCTGCACGTCCAGCACGAACGCTGGTCCAACTGAGGCGCCAGGTGGAAATGGCATGGCAAGCCGTTCCACAGGACTACATCCAGCATCTCTACGATCGTCTCCATGGGAGAATAGCAGCCTGCATTGCTGCGAAAGGTGGATATACACTGTACTAGTGCCGACATTGTGCATGCTCTGTTGCCTGTGTCTATGTGCCTGTGGTTCTGTCAGTGTGATCATGTAATGTATCTGACCCCAGGAATGTGTCAATAAAGTTTCCCCTTCCTGGGACAATGAATTCACGGTGTTCTTATTTCAATTTCCAGGAGTGTAGTATAGTAGGAAAAATACATGGCTAAATGTGTAGGCGAGTTGGGCGTACACAGGATGCAAAATTTAGGAAAAAAGAGTTTACCTTCTGGTAGCAACAGTGGCTCTAACCTAGCTGGGCACAGTGTCGGTCTGTCGTCTTCGATTAGAAGAGATCGTGGAAATGATGGGGTCTCATGCACTGTCCGACTGGTAACCGTTATCATGGTTCATCAGCTTTTCCGCCAGGCGTATTTCCAGGGATTCTTTAATAACGGAGTCCCAAAAAGATGTTGCTGTGGTCAGAATTGTAGCTCCATCATATTTTTTCATTGCATGTCCACTGGAAATAAGTGTGTTCGCCCATAGGCCGGCCAGAGTGGCCGAGCGGTTAAAGGCGCTACAGTCTGGAACCGCACGACCGCTACGGTCGCAGGTTCGAATCCTGCCTCGGGCATGGATGTGTGTGATGTCCTTAGGTTAGTTAGCTTTAAGTAGTTCTTAGTTCTAGGGGACTTATGACCACAGCAGTTGAGTCCCATAGTGCTCAGAGCCATTTGCACCATTCGCCCATAGGGGACTTGATTGGTTGCAGAAGACTAGTACAACGTTGATGTTCAGTGTGGCATCCTTTCACAGTGCGTTTGATCTCTCCTATACAAGCCATATCGAATTGGCAAGGTATTTTGTAAATTCTGGCTTTCTGCAATGATAAGTCGTTATTCACTGATCCCAAAAGGGCTGAAATCGTAGATGGTGGGCGGAAAATCACTTTCACTTTAAATTTACGGAGGATTCTTGGTACTTTAAACGAAATGTAGTCCGTAAGCGTGTTCTCTTCCTTATCCGCTTGCTGATGTTTGGTTTTAACTGACACTGCCCTGCTAATCTGCTAGGTGAAATTTCCATTTTTTTCTGAACACTGTCTTTAGGTGGGCGAGCTCGTTAGGCAGACTATCAAGATCAGAGACACGTGTGAGCACTGTGTGCGAGTGTAGTATGCACACTTGTAGTTTGCGACAGGTGTTGACCACGTAACGCTTGCAATTACTAATCAGTAACTTGTCCACAGGGCTTGGTCTCGCGGTAGCGTTCTCGCTTAGCGAGCACGGGGTCCCGAGTTCGACTCCCGGCGGCGGTGGGGTCAAGGATTTTCACCTGCTTCGAGATGACTGGGTGTTGTGTCGTTTTCATCATCATGCATCGCCATTACGGTCGGAGGAAGGCAATGGCAAACCACCTCCGCTAGGACCTTGCCTAGTACAGCGGTGCGGGTCTCCCGCATCGTCCCCTACGCTCTGTCAAGGAGTATGGGACTTCATCATCATCGTCGTCATCATCATCATCATCGTCAAGCTTACGATAAACTGAATGCTTGATGTTACAATAGAAGTTGTGGCATTGAAGAGACTCCATTAATTTATTTTCTCGATTCATTCTATGAACTAATAGTCTACATACCTCCAAAATACGTTGGGTTTACAGGCAGCTCATTCAACTAATATTCACACAAGACTCTCATTCCATGCTGCTTCAACATTAACCCAGAGTTCATTCAGTCGTAGAGGTGGGCACGTGGTGGCATAAAATCTCTCTGTAATCTACGACCCGACATTTTCAATGTGCAGGAGAGCTGGAGAAAGTGCTGGTTAGTGCAGCAGTCAGTCACAGTCGGTATCGATTTTGGTGAGAAGAGCGTGACAATTTCACGGAGAGCTTAAGATAGACCATGTCCCGCCACTTTAACACATCAGAAAAGTAACCGCTGCTGTCCAAATTACCGGCGAGTCGAAACACAGTATCATGTCGTACCATCACGCTAGTTGCTGTTCCCATGTGACAATGACAGATGCAATTTGGCAATGTCAGTTTTTCTAGGAGCTTCCACACATGGGAGTAGTAGGGCAAGGGTGGTGTCAGCGCATTTTATAAGTGCGGGTCTTGTACATCAGTGGCTGACGAGTCTGATTTATGACCCCCTGGGTGTTGATTTATGACCGCCTACTGAGAAACTCCCCACAACTCCCCTACTCCTTCATACTCCCCTACCCCTCTATGCAATACCTAACCTCTCACCCCTCGCCCACATCGATACACTTTCGATGTCAAATTAATTGACCAATAAGTTATAGTGATCAATTAATTAATGCCTTTCCCTCTCATAAATCCCCCAGCCCTCCCCTCCCCCACATCCCCCAACCCTCCACCGTCTGGAAATTTGCTTGTCTATGCTGAGCTGCTGAAGAGGAAAGACATAGGATAGTTTATTTTTATTTTGGGTGCTACTCTGTTGGAAAGCTCAGCCTCTCTCCACCTGCAAGAATAGCGGGAAACATACCATACCGTCTGTGCTGAGGTGTTTGACTGAAAGGAGCAAGTATTACCTTGTTTATAAAATACATGTTCTAATTACAGATTTACACTGCTGCAGATGGGGAGTGTTTTCTTGGAAAATATTCGTGTGTGTGTTCTCCTTGATGTGCAGGGACCGCCTCAACTAGTGCACAGCTCCATCACCAAAGGACGTCCCAACCCCCCCCCCCCCCCCCCCCCAGCACCTCCCTCCCCATGTTGTTGTTGTGGTCTTCAGTCCTGAGACTGGTTTGATGCAGCTCTCCATGCTACTCTATCCTGTGCAAGCTTCTTCATCTCCCAGTACTTACTGCAACCTACATCCTTCTGAATCTGCTTAGTGTACTCATCTCTTGGTCTCCCTCTACGATTTTTACCCTCCACGCTGCCCTCCAATGCTAACTTTGTGATCCCTTGATGCCTCAGAACATGTCCTACCAACCGGTCCCTTCTTCTTGTCAAGTTGTGCCACAAAATCCTCTTCTCCCCAATTCTATTCAATACCTCCTCATTAGTTATGTGATCTATACCCATCTAATCTTCAGCATCCTTCTGTAGCACCACATTTCGAAAGCTTCTATTCTCTTCTTGTCCAAACTATTTATCGTCCATGTTTCACTTCCATCCCTCCCCATCCCTCCTAGAAAAGATTAGCAGGAAAATTCACTCAGTCTGTGCTGAGCTGGTGGACTGGAAGGATCCCACGAGAGGAATTTCACCTACATTGCAGAGGGTATATAATATATTGTTTATGTACAAAATTCAATTTGCAGATGAATTGGCACGATTTGGATCTCTCTTTTTCGCGGGAAAAGCTTATCATTCCCTGCAGTTTATTTAATTTTGGAAGATGCAGTTCATGTAAAATACATTGAAAAGAAGTAATTAAATACATAAATACCTCACCTTTTTTTTCGATCATACAAGAAGTACCGTCATGAAATCGTCAACAAGAAACACTCGCTGCACATACACTGAGGCGCGAAAGAAACTGGTATATGCATGCCTATTCAAATACAGAGATATGTAAACGGGCAGAATATGGTGCTGCAGTCGGCAACGCCTATTCAAGACAAGTGCCTGGCGCAGTTGTTAGATTGGTTGCTGCTGTTACAATGGCAGGTTACCAAGATTTAAGTGACTTTGAACATGGTGCTACAGTCGGCGCAGGAGTGATGGGACACAGCATCTCTAAGATAGCGATGAAGTGGAGATTTTCCCTTATGAGCATTACACAAGTATACCGTGAATATCAGGAATCCGGTACAACATCAAATCTCGGACATAGCTGCGGATGGAAAAAGATTGTGCAAGAACGGGACCATCGACAACTGAAGAGAAGCGTTCAACGTGACAGAAGTGCAACCCTTCCGCAAATTGTTGCACATTTCAATGCTGGGCCATCAACAAGTGTCAGCATGCGAACCATTCAATGAAATATAATCGATACGGGCTTTCTGAGCCAAAGGCACACTCGTGTACCCTTGATGACTGACAACACAAAGCTTCACACCTTGCCTCGGCCAGTCAACACCGACATTGAACTGTTGATGATTGGAAACATGTAGCCTGGTCGAACGAGTCTCGTTTCAAATTGTATCGAGTGGATGGATGTGTGCAGATATGGGGACAACCCCATGGATCCTGCATGTCAGCAGGGGACTGTTCAGGCTGGTGGGGGCTCTGTAATAGTGTGGGGCGTGTGCAGTTAGAGTGATACGGGAATCTCTGATATGTCTCTGTGAAAGGTGACACACATGTAGGCATCCTGTCTGATCACCTGTATGCATTCATTTCCATTGTCCATTCCGACGGAATTGGGCAATTCCAGCAGGACAATACGACACCCCACACGTCCAGAATTGCTACAGAGTGGCTCCAGAAACATTCTTCTGACTTTAAACATTTCCGCTGGCCACCAAACTCCCCAGACATGAACATTATTGATCACATCTGGGATGCCTTGCAACGTGCTGTTCAAAAGAGATCACCACCCCCTCGTACTCTTAGGAATTTATGAACAGCTCTCCTCGTGTCAGTTCCCTACAGGACTACTTGAGACATTAGTTGAGTCCATGCCACATCGTGTTGCAGCACTTCTGCGTAGGATAACCTGATAAATTCCCAGCCCTCCTCAATATGCTGGGCCGTAGATGTCTTGGAAATAGTCCATTTTCGCTACCCCCACTCAGCCAGATTGATTGACTAATTAATTAAGTCGATACCCTCTGTGTGGGGCAGCTTATCCTTGCGTCTTACTGTGGCGGGAAATTCTGTGGCTAACCGGGATTCGATGGTGCTACAGACCAATGAAATGGGCTCGCATTACCACTATCGCAAACAATAAATTGATCAGTCGGGAATTTGACATCGTGTGTGGAAGTGGTGCTGCGTAAAATTGTAGTTATAGTTTCAAATTTCGACAGGAATTTATACCATCGCAGATGTGTAATTGCCGACCACCTACAGGTAGGCTAAGTATATTTTCTAAAGTACTATAGAATTCCCAAGTGGTTCTCTGTGCTACATCAGGACGAAGGGGGAGAAAGTGTCTACCGTGTGCTAGAATGGTAACAACAACAAATCCACCTTTATTTAAACAAACTGAGTATTGGTTCGCTATACACCCGCCCTGAGGGCCACACAGGTGGGTCAACTGCATGCTTGTATCCAGCCTGACTGGCTCACGAGACTCAGCAGTGGCTCGCACCTTAAGCCAGGAATGTCCATTTGTTCTGACCAGCAGCTACCTCTGCGATGCACCTGCATGTCAAGCAGTGTCGTCCTAGGAAGCTAGCCACAAATTTATCAGTGTAATTACAATTAAATATTACGAATGTAGCACCAATCTGGAGACATTTGACAATGAGCAAAGTATCGGACATACCTCCTCCTGGTGACTGTGGTTCTGGAAATATTAATGTAAATCTATATCTTTCTTATAATTTTTCATGTAAAATCTTTTATACCTCTTACAGCTATCGATGCATTGAAATCGCAATTTTCCACACCAAACCTACACTCCTGGAAATGGAAAAAAGAACACATTGACACCGGTGTGTCAGACCCACCATACTTGCTCCGGACACTGCGAGAGGGCTGTACAAGCAATGATCACACGCACAGCACAGCGGACACACCAGGAACCGCGGTGTTGGCCGTCGAATGGCGCTAGCTGCGCAGCATTTGTGCACCGCCGCCGTCAGTGTCAGCCAGTTTGCCGTGGCATACGGAGATCCATCGCAGTCGTTAACACTGGTAGCATGCCGCGACAGCGTGGACGTGAACCGTATGTGCAGTTGACGGACTTTGAGCGAGGGCGTATAGTGGGCATGCGGGAGGCCGGGTGGACGTACCGCCGAATTGCTCAACACGTGCATGCTCTGTTGCCTGTGTCTATGTGCCTGTGGTTCTGTCAGTGTGATCATGTGATGTATCTGACCCCAGGAATGTGTCAATAAAGTTTCCCCTTCCTGGGACAATGAATTCACGGTGTTCTTATTTCAATTTCCAGGAGTGTATATGTTTCTAACGACTGGACATAGTCCCATCCACATAATTTTCTTTGCACATGTTGGAACACTGACCACTGTAACTTTACACTCCAACAAACACACATTTCCGATTATGGTTTGTATGTGTGTAGCGTCTGAAAAAATTATGATTCCCCCCCCCCCCCATACACACACACACACACACACACACACACACACACACACACACACACACACAGGCTAGGTATCTCGATTCTCCTCAGTTCTAGGAAATTATTTACCATTTAGGTCTTTCAGACAATCAGGTCCGAGAACAGACCATGTATATTCAGTCACTAATTCTGGATGGTGCTGCATCCCGCCAAGTCCTCCCAAACAAATGTTGTGAAGCACACGCATCCGGCACTACATGATAATCAACAGTGCTTCCGTGGATGAGGAGTCTAGCACTCCTTGTTGGTGAATAGCACACACGAGCCTCATACATTTGAGAGTGTTGTGGTGACGATTAAGAAGAAGAAGAAGAAGAAGAAGAAACATAGTGTGTATGCATGGACGGAGTTTGAATGTGATCATGAGAGGTGATAGATTAATTTTGTAAACACCTGCACAATATACCAATGCAAGGGTTCAACTGCATTAGCCCTAGTGAACAAAGACGACAGGTAACACGGCTGTAACATAATGGATACGCAGAAGATATCTCACTGGCTCCCCTAACCAGATCTTCACATTTTCTTTGTCACACTATCGACTGCGATATTTATTACAGTACATCAACCCATATTGGTGATGTCTTTCCAACCCTTTCGTCCGCGAGAGCGCTGTTGATTTTTGCATAGTGCCTGATGCCTGTGCATAAAACACTTGTTTGAGAGAGTCTTGGCGGGATGCAGCATCTCCCAAAAGTACTGACTGAAAGTACCTGCAGTCTGTTCGAATCTGATTACCTGTAAGATCCATATGCTAAACAATTCACTTGTGCTATTAATTCTGCAGTATTGTTGTAGTGTTTGGATTCCATTTCAAGAGGGTACTGGAAAGAGAGAAATGGCCATAGAACATAAACACACACTCTTAAGGGTACACGGCTCTGCACTTAAACGTCCTATAATGTTAAAGCAGTTAGGTTTCTAATATATATTACTTCCATGGAACGCAACATTGTTAATACTCCAATGCAGGAAATTTCCAAAACTTGACATCCATCCACCCTGAAACCTTTCTATCCCAATTACTATGGTGAGAAGCTTTTAAGATAATGAAACTACTACAACAAAGGAAGAAAACATAGATTCTTTGTGATAATGCACCATACAGCCTTCTGGAGATGTATAGTATCCACCTTCAAGTGGTTCAAATGGCTCTAAGCACAATGGGACTTAACATCTGAGGTCATCAGTCTCCTAGAACTTAGAACTAATTAAACCTAACTAACCTAAGGACATCACACACATCCATGCCCGAGGCAGGATTCGAACCTGCGACCATAGCAGTCCCATGGTTCCGGACTGCAGTGCCTAGAACCGCACGGCCACCGCGGCCGGCACACGCCATGTCTGTTGGGTGCTCAGACTCCATCCAGTTCAAATATGGCGATCTACCGGACTGACTTCTGTTCTCATCAGCACTACACCACTTAAGAAATTATCTATGTGTCCCAGAAGGCTTGGAAGTGTAGAAAAGAACAAAACTGTAAAAAATCCACTACTATCTTTTGAATACTTCGAAGTAAAATCTCAAAATTCCTAATAGTTACTGACAGTGTAATCCTTTCAAGCTCCCAGGACCTACAAAGTCACATACATGCAGCTTTCCACTCGACACTGCATCGCCCCATATCTGTTCCGTTATCTGAATCTGGCTTTAAAACAGAAATACAGTCAATCAGACGCATTGCTTTCAGTAATGGTTATAGCTGTGACCCAATTCATAATATTTTACGCAACAAAATGTTACAATTATAGTACCAGAAAATTATATCAGATCTCTATCCCGGTCAAAGGAAGCAGTCAGCCGCGAAAGGGACTGGTGCACCATCTCATATGTTGAGAAAATTTCAGATAACCTTGCAAAAAAAAAAAAAAAAAACATTAATTACAGACCATTGTTTTACAATAAAAATAACGTAGTTAAATAGTAAAGACAGAGCCAAACCTTTGGCACAAAGTCGTTTGTAGGAGGTCACCCACAAGCACTGCAGGAAAAGTATGTATTGGTCTTTCAGACAGAGAAAAATGTTTGTGGAGACATGAGAGAAGCTGGAAATTACAAGACACAAATTCAGTGTTTGCAGGACACGTTTTCACAGAAAACCCTCCTTACGATGTAGGCCTACAATGTGACATTTTACTTCCAACGACATAGTTGGTAGCACTTGGAATCCATTTAAACATAGGATATAAACGCTACCTTCGTTCACAAAATCGTTACTACAAGAGACCACAGGAGATAGCTGCTCTGTATGGCTATCAGTCCAAATGCAAATTAATGCCACGGAAATGCAGATGTCGGAAAACACATTATTGGCGATGACACAGGCATTACGCTTTTAAACTCGAATTTATTACAATAAATGACATTTAAAAAATAAAGTTTCACCCTGAAATTACACGCCGATAATTTTTGTGCTGGACTGGGACTCGGGACTCAATCTAACAACTATTATTCCTGTTAACTAAACACGGAAGATCTTAAGGATGGTTTCAATCACAAGTAATAAATTGTGCACACGTTTAAACTTGAAATTACGTGGCATAAAGTTTTCTGTTGGGTGGAGTTTCGAACACACCTAATCGGACTGTTAACTACGCACAATCAAATGTTATAAATCGTAATTTTTCACCAGTAGCGATATGATTGAAAATGAAATGACAAAATGAAAAAGTTTTGCCTTACGAAGAGACCTTAAAGATAGGTGTATTTCACCAAGAGCGGGAAGTGCACATATCTGTATTGAAAATAACATGTCGAAAAGTTTTGCGCTGAGAGGCGATCACTGCGCGTGTCATGGTTTCTGCCTACTCCCGAAGAGACGTCAACTTTCAAATTCTTTCTCGCCAGTAACTAAGAATGGCATGGCATGGCATGTTTGAACCTAAAATGATATGACAAAAAGTTCTGTATCGGACTGGAAGTCGGAACTGGTACCCATCACTGTTGTTGACAATGCACGGAAAGATGTTACAAATCATAATCAATTGTCACCTGCAGTTGGTGTGCACGTGCTACAACTTGAAATGACGGGATGGAAACTTTTGTACCAGAACGGGAGTCGAGCCCAGACAGGCGCTCTTCGTGGAGACCGTGAGGAGTTCGGATTCTGGGGGAAATGATGGAACTATATGGTCTTAAAGGGGTGAGATTTGAGTGCTAATTCCAGTTCAGCACCAATATTTTCAACATCTCAAGTTCAAATACAAAAATAAACTTGTCTTGGGACCTTAAAAGACGATTGCATCATTTAAAAAAAACTCGTGTATGGAAGCTTGCTAGTTACAAGGGTTTCAAACTGGCGTGAATTCGGCCTATCATGGCCCAACCTACACCGACTCTCCTGTAATAGTTAGGGAAGGGACGTCATGCTTAATGTGGATATGGAGACACGGTGCAACCCCACATTGTTCAACCGGCGTTACTGGAGGTGAAGGAGGTCTGTTTGTGCTTGTTAAAAATGATTGCCTAGTGTGTGAATTGAACCCAGACATTAAGCAAACGTATCTAGATACCGACAACCTACAGAGAGCAATGTCTCATGATTGTGCCCTAAAGAAAGATGATTCACACTGAAAGAGAATTCTGATTCCCTGGAGGATGATTACAACCTGTTCGAAACGTTCATTTCCTTATTCATCCAATCGATATTCACAGGCTGTCTTGGCTACCCAATGTGTGATTTTGATTTGATTTTGTAATCACCGAAGTAAAATTACTCTTCAGCCATCTGCATGGACTTGCAACATGGTACGATGCGGAACTTTCTGCAGGAAGTGTTACTTTCCTTTAGTGATTCTGTGCCGATGTATGTGTTTATGGTTGGCTGATAAATATGGTGAAGTGTAAGGTGCCCAGATATCGAGCACATTCTCAACTTCACGCTTTTAAACCGCATTTCATCTCATATAATTATTTAGTCAAGCCGTAGTGACCTTTTCTCACGCAGAATATTATGTGAAGAATATTGATGTATCTAATCCATCAGCGCAAAGTTTACCTGCAAAACCCGGACTAGGGCGCGTAGGTCTAGCGCTTTGAGGGTTCCGCATAAACTTAATTATGTTCAACGATTATTATTAGTATTAGTATGTGTTATTTCATGTGGTCCCATGCCCTGCTGCCAGTCTTTCTATTGGACGGCACTTCGGCGACTTGAGTGTCCCTAGCCTACTCCAACAGGGGAAAGGGACCTACAGTTTAATGTGGGATCCGAACCTCGAGTGTTTTCTGGCGACTTTTCACATCGTTGTGAGATAAGGACTACGTTAAAAGGAAGACTGAAAAATAAGTGATATGACACAGAATTAATTCCTCGTCCTTTCGGTTTCCAGGCACGAAATTTAACCCCCCCCCCCCCCTTCATTTTGTTCGTATTGTTCTCATCATTTGGTCTGGGCGGACGACACATGACACCTCTTGAAATTCATCGTTTTTTATTACAGAAGGCAGCCAGCCCGCTGACCGAACACGCTGAGATATCGTGCCGGCAGATTCACTGTGCGATCAAAAGTATCCGGACACCCCCAAAAAACATACGTTTTTCCTATTATGTGCATTGTGCTGCCAGGTACTCCATATCAGCGACCTCAGTAGTCACAGACATTGTGAGAGAGCAGAATGGGACGCACCGCGGAACTCACTCAGGTGATTGGGTGTCACTTGTGTAATACGTCTGTACGCGAGATTTCCACACTCCTAAACATCCCTAGGTCCACTGTTTCCGATGTGATAGTGAAGTGGAAACAGGAAGGGGAGCTTACAGTACAAAAGCGTACAGGCCGCCTCGTCTATTGACTGACGGAGACCGCCGACAGTTGAAGAGGGTCTTAATGTGTAATAGGCAGTCATCTATCCAGACCATCGCACAGGAATTCCAAAGTACATCAGGATCCACTGCAAGTACTATGACAATTAGGCGGGACGTGAGAAAACTTGGATTTCATAGTCGAGCGGCTGCTCATAAGCCACACATCACGCCGGTAAACGCCAAACGACGCCTTGCTAAGTGTAAGGTGCGTAAACATTGGACGATTGAACAGTGGAGAAACGTTGTGTGGAGTGACGAATCATGGTAAACAATGTATCGATCCGATGGCAGCGTGCGGGTATGGCGAATGCCCGGTGAACGTCATCTGCCAGCGTCTGCCAGCGTGTGTAGTGCCAACGGTAAAATTCGGAGGCGGTGGTGTTATGGTGTAGTCGTCTTTTTCATGGAGGGGGCTTGCACCCTTTGTTGTTTTGCGTGGCACTATCACAGCACAGGCCTACATTGATGTTTTAAGCACCTTCTTGCTTCCCACTGTTGAGCAATTTCGGGATGGCAATTGCATCTTTCAACACGATCGAGCACCTGTTCGTAATGCACGGCATTTGGCGGAATGGTTACACAAAAATAGCACCCCTGTAATGGACTGGCCTGCACAGAGTCCTGACCTTAATCGTACACAACACCTTTGGGATGTTTTGGAAAGCCGAATTTATGCCAGGCGTCACCGACCGACATCCATGTCTCTCCCCAGTGCAGCACTCCGTGAAGAATTGGCTGCCGTTCCCCAAGAAACCACCTAGCACCTGACTGAACGTATGCCTGCGAGAGTGGAAGGTGGCATCAAGGCTAAGGGTGTGCCAACACCATATTGAATTCCAGAATTATCGATGGAGGGCGCTACGAACTTGTAAGTCATTTTCAGCCAGGTGTCCGGATACTATTGATCACACAGTGTACCATTAGACCAGCTGGGCCGACATATATATAGATTGTTTATCTATAGATTTGATGAGTGAGTTTGCGAGTATGAAAGTATTTGAGAAATGTCATCGTATCTTTTGACTGCATTGTCTTAGAGGCTTAAGCGTTTGACACCACCAAAAGACCGCAGGCATTAGTACTTGTCATGAATTTTAACTTGACACCTTTAACGGTTCTAGAGAAAGAGAGATCTTAACAGATGAACACACAGACAGACGAGCAACAAATGGCAAAAAATATGTACCTAAGAAAATAACGGGATACTAAAATAATGGTTGGCCCTAGCCACATAAAAAAAAAACCTGAAGTAAACGCCAGTGCGAGTCCTCAAAATGTATCGTTAGCATCTAGTCTCTCAAAAAAGATGGTTTGTAAGAGATGCATCCCAGGAGCGTCTCCATCGCAGTTGGCATCTGTTTTCAAACAACTGAGGCACCTTGCGGCCGCAACACACGAAGGGCGACCAAGGAAACTTCCAACTATAGTGTTGCTCCGTACAAGAACCGCAGTCTACACCCAGGTGATTTCACAGAGGAATCTATCCACGAACTTGCCTACAAAGTACTCTCTTCCGAACTACTTCTGATTTATCGCTATTAAATGTTTTATCTTCCTCGCACCTTATCCAACAACCATATAAACAATTACTTTGTAGACGAAAATGCATATTAAACTGGGATGGACATCTTTACCTCCAAACTAATACGGGTACTTAAACCAAAATCTGACTGACGTAACTGTCGTAGTTAACGGTGGGGACGGGGGATTATATTATTGATTAATTTCTCTCAATATTTTTCTATTGTATTCCATAAACCAGTGAAAATGTCATAAGAATATGCTCTGTTCTAATGCAAGTGGGTTACAACTTAACAGGATATCCATATGATAAAACACTAATTTATTAAAAGAAATAGTACCTTTAATACTAGCCAGCCGAAAAAACATGCATTAGCAAGATATTACGCAATTTTGACCCCGGTATGATATGTGTCAACATGTCGTCCTGTGGTTTACGCAAGAAGCATTTCGGGATAATCAAATGGTTCAAATGGCTCTGAGCACTATGGGACTTAACATCTGAGGTCATCAGTCCCCTAGAACTTAGAACTACTTAAACCTAACTAACCTAAGGACCTCACACACATCCATGCCCGAGGCAGGATTCGAACCTGCGACCGTAGCGGTCGCTCGGTTCCAGACTCTAGCGCTTAGAACCGCACGGCCACTCCGGCCGGCATTCCTAAGTGTCGCCCCCCCCCCCCCCCCACTAATGTCGACCGCGACGTCACCACAGAGGAAGTCGAAGAGGAACTAAATATGCAGGGATAACATTGAAAAGGCAATGCTTATCGACTCGCGACTCACAAAACTTTATAGGGTATATAGTGTCATTTTTGATCACAAGGAAACCATAGATAAAACTTCTTGCACACCATTTCAGGATGCATTGCGTAGTACATATGGTTGAACCATCCAACCCACTACCTCCGCAACCAACACAGTCCAAAAAAGGCACACTTCCGAAAACAGTAGTTAACCCTCAAATTGAGTTGTGGGGTCCTTTTTGATACCAGTCAAACTGTGCACACGTTCCATTTCCTCTGTTGGTCATTCTATTGTTGGCGATTCTACATACCTTCTCGGCAGTTGATAGTGAACCTCCTGACGAACTAGCAGCATTGTCGAGTTGTTCTCTTTCTCAGTGCACAGCCGTAAAGTTTGGGTGGTGCCATTATTGACCCCACGACACCGGTGTTTCTGTTTGCCCTACGTCAAAAGTTTACTTATCAACGAAGTGTCATTTTATTTTTAGGCTTAGTGAGTGTTTTCATTTATTTTCAATGTTACTATGGCTTCGAGCTCTCATTCACGTATGTCAGTGCTCGATCCAAGTTTTCCAGATTTTGTGAGAAAAGCCCTAGAAGAACTAGAAAAAGGAGAAGAGGGTAGTGATACAAATGATCCGGACGATGAAAATGACCCTTCTTACAACAGTGAACATGAAACTGCTTCAGAACAAAATCGTGACTCTAGTGAATCAGACAAATTAGAGGAGAATAAACATAGAGGGGAATCATCTAGTTTCTATGGCAGAAATAGGTATAAGTGGTCCAATCTAGAACCTCAAAGGAATGAGAGAACGCCAGCCCACAATTTGATGGAGTGTAGCCATGTATGGAAGTGAAACATGGACGATAAATAGTTTAGACAAAAAGAGAACAGAAGTTTTCGAAATGTGGTGCTACAGAAGAATGCTGAAGATTAGATGGGTAGATCACCTAACTAATGAGGAGGTATTGAATAGAATTGGGGAGAAGAGGAGTTGTGGCACAACTTGACGAGAAGAAGAGACCGGTTGGTAGGACATGTTCTGAGGCATCAAGGGATCACAAATTTAGCATTGGAGGGCAGCGTGGAGGGTAAAAATCGTAGAGGGAGACCAAGAGATGAATACGCTAAGCAGATCCAGAAGGATGTAGGTTGCAGTAGGTACTGGGAGATGAAGAAACTTGCACAGGATAGGATAGCATGGAGAGCTGCATCAAACCAGTCTCAGGACTGAAGACCACAACAACAACAGGACTAGTAAACAAGCGAAATATGGGCTGAAAATAATGATTTTAACTGATGCTCAAACAAATTACCTTCTGAATGCCTATTTATACGCTGGAAAAGGCAGTGATGGCGTTGGTTTGACACCAGAAGAAAAGATATTTCAGAAACCTACTCAGTCTGTCGTGAGACTAGCAAAGGCCATTTACGGTACAAACCGTAACATTACAGCTGACAACTACTTTGGCTCTATTGAATTAGTTTCGGAGTTGAAAAAACGAAAGTTGACCTACGTTGGTACATTGAGGAAAAACAAAAAGGAAATCCCACCCGAATTCCAGCCATCTAAGAAGCGTGTGGAAGGTTCAACACTTTATGGCTTCACAAATGACAGAACATTGATTTCTTATGTCCCTAAAAAAGGAAAAAGCTCTCATTTCGATTTCCAGTATGCATCATTCAAAAAGTACAGATCCAAAATCAGGAAAACCAGAAATTATTTCCTTTTACAATAGCACAAAAGGTGGCGTAGACTCTCTTGACCAGAAGTGTGCTACCTACAGCACAGGCAGACGAACACGCAGGTGGCTTCTTGCTGTATTTTATGCAGTTCTGAACATACTCTGAGTTAACTCGTATGTAATACAAACGTCCTGCAAGAAGTACAGACCTATTTCCCGGTTTGAATTCATCAAGACACTTGCCAGGCAGCTTACTGAACCCTGTCTCAATGAGAGGCTGATGAATGGCACACTACCAAAAGAACTAAGAGTGACAATCTCATGACTTTTGAAGAAACCTCTCTCAAAATCACAAATATCCACTTTGTATTCAAAGAGTGCAAGTGAGAAAAAGACAAACCAGTATTGTACCTGCTGCAAGCGCCCAGTTTGCCAAAGCTGTCGTTCGGTTGTCTGTAAAGAGTGTGGAGAGGAGAATGCGGGTGATTATTGACGATTTGTGAAAAACTCTGTATCAATTCTTATTTGATGTTCATTACATGCAGCTAATTTTTCAAACACTATATATTTAACTCACAGAAATCTATTACTGTTTCGTGTTAGTTCTGATACAATAAACTAGTTTGAATTTTTATATTGCATTTCATTTGCATAAGCTTTTTTCCTTTTGTGATTTTTATAGAGATGTTTTAGTTTAACTGAAGTTTTGTGTTGTAACATAGGCAATTAAGAAATTTATAAATAAATATTTCTAATGAAAGTAAAGTAAATTAACTTTCATGGATAAAATTGAGTGGTATCATTTTGGACCCCACAACACCATTTATGATACTAAGAAGTCACCACTCCGTTTGAGGGTTACGAAATCAGCTAAGGGTAATATAGCGGACACCTAAATGTAGCAATTGCTATGATACTTACCTCGCCAACGATCAAAATTGCTCGGGAAGGCCGAAGCAACCTATCTCTGCCGACGGAACAGAAAAGGTCAAGTGCGCTGATGAACACAATTACCCCTGGCAGGAATGGTCACAAACTGAAAACTTTCTGCGTGCGTTCCGCTGCACTACTCAACGTTCTTCCTCAACATAGATCCCTCAGTATTGAAAAGATAAAAACGTTTTCCAGAAAGTTCTTCTGGTGGGATATGGAAATTACGCACGCCTGGAACAAGACACACATCTACGTCAGCAAATCGCCAGTCTCATCTGCCCAAGTCTAACTCTACAGATTTTGTAATCTTTTCACATTCACATCGAGGAAAGACAGTGCAACTACATGCTTTGTTATCGCAAATGATTTCTGTGCTAAAAAAGATCTAGAAAAATTGGTTCGAGTACAAGAGGTTCACAAGGAGCAGTCACCAACTTTCGTAGAAAAAACGAGCCGCTATAAGACTTGATTTTCCAGAAAAACTAAACACCCACCAAGCAGTTGTCCTAAGAGAGTTGGAAAATACAGGGAACCGAGGTCTTCTTCGCAACTGTATAAGTACCTCGCACTGAGGATCCACCAACAACCTCTGATTACATCTCTACAATTGGCCCAGCAATCACACAGGCGACCTTCATGCCAGATCAACTGTTCTTGGTGACAAAACCGACAACAAAAACGGCGATCTCGCCATTGCAGCTCTAAAATGACAATCTTATCAACCTAGAAAATAATCCACCTACTTTCATCAATCACACTCGAACCTTCATAGTTGATCACATTGTTTGCACATAGCGAAGTGCTAGTCACTGCAGTGCTGTGGATATAGGTAATACCATTTCCAGCGACGACCTCCCCATCATCATAAAAACAACAACTATAACCCAAATCAAAAGTGACCACAACAGCAAGACTTTCAGCTACTCCAGGAATCTTAATACAGAAAACTTCAGAAGAGAATTTTTAAGCACAAAGCCCAACATGGCAGCCATTAATAGTATAGGAAACCTTGACAACTATAACCAGCTAATCATCCAAATGATACAATGTGCCTACAGGTATTCTTAATCTACTCAAAGAAAAAAATATATAGACAAATTAAACGGCAAAAACAGAATGGAGCCGTCTTAACAATCAAATTAGATCAGAGATTCGCCAACTCAGAGAAAATAGATGGGACTGTGAGTGACTTTCTTTTGGAATAAATTCAAGAAAATTATGGGCAAAACCGTCACCGAAGAACCGGCTTTACAAATCTATGACCACATCACGGTGGACGAATGAGAGAAGGCTGAAATACTCCGTGATCTACCGGAGAAAATACACGGTCATCCACAGGGCCCAAAATTTGACAACCACGAGAAATTTGTTACTAGGGAACTTCATTCACTTCTATACAAAAATACCACACCAGCCAATCACCCACTACAGAAAGAAATTACAGATTATGAGACAGCCTCTGCTATACTAAGTGGCAAAAAATACAGCTCTTGGAAATGACGGCATCGGGCGATTTCATCTCAGACTATTTTTAAAATAAGGAGTTACTCAAATATTAAAACCTTGATTTAACACAGCTTAAAAAAAAAATAAAAAGAACTGTACCATCCCAATGGAAACGTGCATATTACAATGATTCCGAAATCTGGAAAACCCAAAAACAACCCTAACTCATACAGATTTATCACAATTGGCAAAACCTTTGAAGCAATAATTAACAACAGCTAAAACAGTTTGCAGAAGACAACAGCATTATATCTCACAAACAAACCGGTTTCAGAAACAGTCACAGTAACACTGATCCATTAGTACAGGGTGTATACGTGGATAGAAAAAAATAATTCCCGGATTTCCCGGTAAAAAAATGCACGTTCTTCCGGGTGAAAATACACTTTTTCAGTGTTAAGTGACAGTATACTCTTCCTCAGCACTGTAAAATTCATTAATCCTTTGAATGTTTATCGTATTATATACCGACGTAGAATTTCCCGGCACTTCAGAAAACGAAACTCCCGGGATGGGGGGGGAGGGGGGGGGCATGTACACTGCATATTTTTGTATTACGAAGGTATAAATTTGAATTCCACCAACCACCGCATGTCAGTTTCCGAAGCACTGAAATCGAGATTGCGATGCGCTTTTGTAAGCCAGTCATAGCTCATGTCACATGATCTCGCCCGCTGAGGACAGCATAGGACACATGATGTAGTCAGCCAATGGCAAGATCACTCTTAAGTAGTGTGAACACACAAACAAGAAAAGTTCATGGTTTAAATTATGATACATCACACAAATGTGCCAGTAAAATTTTTAATAACGACGTAAATGCCTGATCTGGGCTCGAAATTCTTCTGAATAGTCATCCTCAAAGAGTTGATTTTTATTACTCTTAATAATGAACAGCCTCAGTTGCACCGTTTACCTAGAATTTACCTAGGTTTCAGACGGGATAACCCAACCTTCTTCAAAATCTAAATACTAATACATTAAATTCTAGGTAAACGCTGTTCATTATTAAAATTAATATTTATACAGTTGCTGACAGGGCCGCGAAATGTTGAAGATATTTAAATTGATTTTTAAATGAGAGTCAAACGCTTTATGATTTAAGAAATTCATCGTACATTCTCGCACACAGTTCATCTTGCACAAAAGGAAATGTACTTTGACTTTAACGCTTTTCAAACCACCATTCGCAATACAGGGTGATTCAAAAAGAATACCACAACTTTAGGAATTTAAAACTCTGCAACGACAAAAGGCAGAGCTAAGCACTATCTGTCGGCGAATTAAGGGAGCTATAAAGTTTCATTTAGTTGTACATTTGTTCGCTTGAGGCGCTGTTGACTAGGCGTCAGCGTCAGTTGATGCTAAGATGGCGACCGCTCAACAGAAAGCTTTTTGTGTTATTGAGTACGGCAGAAGTGAATCGACGACAGTTGTTCAGCGTGCATGTCGAACGAAGTATGGTGTTAAACCTCCTGATAGGTGGTGTATTAAACGTTGGTATAAACAGTTTACAGAGGATGGGTGTTTGTGCAAAGGGAAAAGTTCTGGACGGCTGAGAACGAGTGATGAAAATGTAGCACGCATCCAGCAAGCATTTGTTCGCAGCCCAGGAAAATCGACTCGCAGAGCTAGCAGAGAGCTGCAAATTCCACAATCAACTGTATGGAGAGTCCTACGAAAAAGGTTGGTTATGAAACCTTATCGTCTGAAATTGGTTCAAGCACTGTCTGCAGCTGATAAGATTAAAAGAATCGATTTCTGTGATTTTATCCTTGCTCAAATGGAAACAGATGAATCTTTCGTTTCAAAGATTGTGTTTAGTGATGAAGCAACTTTCCACACTAACGGGAAAGTCAACCGTCACAATGTCTGTATGTGGGGCACTGAGAATCCGCGGGAAACAACTCAGTATGAACGTGACTCGCCTGAGGTGAACGTTTTCTGTGCCATTTCAGCCAATAAAGTGTTTGGTCCCCTTTTCTTCGAAGGTGCTACTGTAACTGGACTACAGTTTCTGGAGATGTTAGAGAATTGGCTGTTCCCTCAGCTCGAACAAGAAGCACAACAATTCATATTTCAGCAGGATGGAGCGCCACCACATTGGCACTTATCTGTCCGTAACTACCTGTACGTCAACTACCCGAGGCGATGGATCGGCCGCCAGGCAGCCCGTGACAGAGCACTTCATCACTGGCCTCCAAGATGCCCTGATCTTACCCCCTGCGATTTTTTCTTATGGGGGTATGTTAAGGATATGGTGTTTCGGCCACCTCTCCCAGCCACCATTGATGATTTGAAACGAGAAATAACAGCAGCTATCCAAACTGTTACGCCTGATATGCTACAGAGAGTGTGGAACGAGTTGGAGTATCGGGTTGATATTGCTCGAGTGTCTGGAGGGGGCCATATTGAACATCTCTGAACTTGTTTTTGAGTGAAAAAAAACCTTTTTAAATACTCTTTGTAATGATGTATAACAGAAGGTTATATTATGTTTCTTTCATTAAATACACATTTTTAAAGTTGTGGTATTCTTTTTGAATCACCCTGTATTTTCCCGCGACCTGTTAGAGATAGGTTCGTTACAGCAGTTGCAAGAGAGCGCCAGTTGACAGCCGTCACCGCGCTTGCGCAGCTACGATGACGAACGTAGCCCATATGTTCGTTCGTGTAAAACATCAACTCTCTGGGGGGTAGTGGCTATCACCATGCATTATCTCTTTCAAGGGCGGTGGTTATCAATGTTTACCACCTATTTTACGACACCTGGTGACCGAATGGGGGCAGCAGTTGTCACTGCGAGCCACACAGGTAGTTGAGGGGGTTCTCCCTAGATGGCATGGCATTGGATATCACGCATTTTGCTTTCCTATTGTTGGTACAGCACAATTCGTATGTTGCCTTGCAGCAGTTTTGTGCCGTTTAGTTGGTGTACGTTTTGAAGAACAAATTTGGCCCATGTATACTACTTTCGTTTCCAAGTAAGTATTTTCATGTAAAATTAGGTTCATGCTAATGACCTCCAGTGCAATAGTTACGTGAAACAAGTTTACTTATTTCATATTTTTGTTACTTTAATCTAAGTTAGCGCTGCTAACCACCGCGCAACTGGGATACAGCTTTCATTCAGTATGGCTAGATGTCTTAGTGATGATGAAATACGAAAACTGCTTTTCGAGGACCTTCCATCAGACTCAGATAGTGAAATAAGTTTGTTAGAAAGACTGACGAAGTGAGTAGCAATGAAGCAGATGATAATTTACCAGAAAGTAATCATAACTTGTGCGATAATGAACAACCTTGCATGGCTACAATTCCATCAAATGATGATTCGCCTGCCTCTGAATCAGTTTCTCTGTCCATACCTAGACGTTCGAGATCACCACTGGCTAAAGCAACGACATCTGTGACAGTTAATTCTTCACATATATAGCCAAACATCCCAAATCATTCTGGTACCTCTGATTGGTCTGGAAGTGTACCCATTGTTCAGGATGACCCTCCACAATGGAGCCAAAATTTCAGAGTTGAAGCACTGCCTAATTTTGTGGCTGTTTCTACAGAGATGTCAAACCCATCGCCACATAAAATATTTTGTGAATTTTTTACTGATGAAATGGTAAAACATATTACATTTCACACCAATTTGTACGCCACACAAAAAGGAAAACCTTTCATCCCAACTACTGAAGATGAGATAAGGGTTTTCTTAGGCATCAATTTATTTATGAGTGTCAAAAAAATTACCAAGTTATCGAGATTATTGGTCTTCATCTCCAGATTTAAATGAGTCATATATATGTGACTTGACGACTGTAAAACGATTCAGTTTTCTCCTCAGTCATATTCATTCAAATGACAACTCGATGATGCCTAAAAGGGGACAGGCTAATTTGGACAAGCTTTTTAAAATAAGGCCTTTTGTTGGAATGTTGAATAAAAGGTTTGCACAATGCTACCAGCCTCATCAAAAAGTAGCAATTGATGAGTCAATGGTGAAATTTAAAGGCAGAAACTCAATGAAGCAATACATGAGGGACAAGCCTGTGAAAAGAGGCTATAAAATATGGATGCTGTGTGATGAATCTGGATATAATTTGAAGTTCCAAATTTATACTGGAAGATTAGCTACAGAGAAGTCTGAACTGGGCCTGGGTGCACAGGTAGTAACAGATTTATGTGAAGAACTTTATGGCAAAAATCATATTGTTTTCATGGATAATTTCTTCACATCTTATAATCTTTTTGTCCTACTAAAAGCCCAGAAAACATTTGCAGTTGGAACTGTGAACCCTACACGTAAATTCATCCCAAAACTGAAGGAAGATAAAAAAATGAAACGAGTGGACTTTGACAGCAAAGTCAGCAATCACGGTGTAGCATTTTACAAGTGTATGGACAAACGAGCTGTGAATTTGATCCCTACTATTCATGATCCTAGTGACACCCCAAGTGTAAATAGGAATGAAAAAGATGGACCAACTACTGAAGTGGCATGTCCCCGTGTATTGATTGATAACAAGAGCATGGATTTTGTTGACAATTTTGATTGTCTAAAAGGAGATTATGGTTGTGATCGCAAATGTAAAAAATGGTATCATAGGCTTTTTTTCCACTTTATTGATATGTGTGTAGTTATTGCATTTATCATACACAAAGATATTGAAATGGAACAATTCACGAATAAAGACTCCCAAAGGAAAGTGTACGAAGGACTGCTTGCCAAGGCAATTGTCCATTTCAGTGGCCTAAGTCAAAAAGGGAAGAGCGTAACTCTCAGTAAACATAAACCACACGTGGACAAACAAATCAGATTGGAAGGTAGTGCACATCAGCCAAAACAGGCCACCTCAAGCAGATGTGCAGTATGCAGCACACGTGCTGTTCCTCTTAGAACAGTGTGGATGTGTTCTTCATGTAATGTACCTCTTTGTCTACGAAATGGCAAAACTTGCTTTCAAACATTTCATTCTCTATAATGATGTACTTTTGAGTTGTTTGTGTAAATAATTTCCTAAGGAAACTGTTCAAAATTTTACCTCTCAAAATTTCTCAACAAATAAGTAACTGACGAATATTATGGGCGGTGGTTAACAGAGGTAATCACAATTTGACTGTAATTAGAAAGGTAAGCAAAATATTGTAAAATTGTATTAAAATAAATTGTTTTGTTTGGTAAGAAGTTTTATAATTTTGACAAATCACGTGCTTTCATTTTTAAAAAAATTCCTGCCTCTCAAAGAGTAAAAAATATGTGGTTAACACTGATAACCACTGCCCCTGAAAGAGTTAAAAGATCTTACATTATGTCATAAAAGAAACAAGAGATCAGAGAAGAGCATCGGAATTTCGTGAACCACACTAAAATGCATAATTCGGCTTAAAGTGCACATTCGTATGTCCATATTCGGATGTAAATTTTCTTGGAGTACCAGTGCTGTATTATCTCAAGTTTGGTTCTTTATTATGGTATAATGCCACACATGCACTTGAAATGCAGCGAACAGTTGAAACCAGCCAAGAGTGTGAAATTAAACACTTCGTTTCAAATAAATTGACTGCCTCAGCAGAAAAGATTAATAATAGTCAAATCTCTTTAACAAACCGATAAAAATAACTTCATTGTTCTGCAAGGCGATTAATGCTTGACTGTCAGAGAAGTGGAAATGAAATCTGAAAGTAATAACATATTTTTGCCTTCCTTTACGAAGTGAACGTATTTTAATTCATTTGATAGCTCCCGGCCACAAAAATCCGTTTCATCATCATTTAACGTGAGAGCAATAAACGAAGACGAAACAACAAAATCACTTAACTTAAACACAGGTCACGTGGAGACGACCGACCTCCCCACCACAACTCTGACTGCTCTGTGCTTCAGCTCCAGATTTACTATATTTCCGAACCGGGGCAATATTAGATAGTGGCGCCCGGCCACACTTCGGTAACCAGAAGCGGGAGAAGGTACTACACATACGCGACTAAGCTGCGCATGCGCAAGAGCCCGCCCGCAACTGCTCAAACGACTCTGAACAGTTGTCACGTCACACTTATCGGAGGCAATTTCTTGTTATGAAGCATTGCACAGTCTTCCTAAGCCTTCGACACACTGTGCTGTTAGCAGACGCTTGTATGAGTACTGTGTTTTGTTGTTTTATACGGCGTATTTCCTTTGCAACTAAAGTTTTTTTTTTCGCTCATGTTTTGTTGCTGCAATATTATTCTACAGTAGCGTACGCATCTCGTGGTCTTGCGGTAGCGTTCTCGCTTCCCGCGCACGGGGTCCCGGGTTCGATTCCCGATGGGGCCACGGATTTTCTCTGCCTCGTGATGACTGGGTGTTGTGTGTCTTTCTTCATCATTTCATCCCCATCGACACGCAACTCGCCGAAGTGGCGTCAACTCGAAAGACTTGCACCAGGCGAACGGTCTACCCGACGGGAGGCCCTAGCCACGCGGCATTTCCATTTTTTTTCTGCAGTAGCGGGATACAGTAATATCCTTTGTTAGAGTATTGGTTCTTACCAGTCAAAAATCACAAAAGTTTAACTGAAAACCAAAACAATGAAAAATTCCCGGAATTCTGAAAATTCCCGGGTTTTTCCCGGTTTTCTCCCGGATGAAAAAATTCCCGGGTTTTTCCCGGATCTTCCGGTTGTCCCGGGTCGTATACAACCTGTATTACGACTAACTAGCAAAGTAGCAGAAGCATGCATCTTAACAGATGTGACTGCTGCCGTCTTTCTGGACATAGAACGCGCCTTTGATAAGGTATTATATCTGGGACTTCTCAGAAAATACTAAAATACAACTTCCCAACCAAAATAGTACAATTAATTGCTAACCTCATTGGAAACAGAAAAGTACAAGTACGAGTTGGGGATCAAAAATCGCCCTATTTCACACGAAAAGCGGGAGTACCTCAGCAAAAAAAAAAAAAAATCCCTCATCTCCCCCTTTGTGTGTAAGATATACACAGTGGACACCCAAAGACCCTCGTGATGGAATGAAGACATAGCTCTGTACTTCGATGACATTACTTACTGGTGTAATGCATCCACCTGCAGTGTAATCAATGAAAAACCAACAGCTACATCAGCAAATTTGAAACCTGTAAATGGAGAATCCGACCAAAAGTCAACTTATCCTGTTAGACACATAAATCTTACTAATCGCCAGCAACAGAACCCCCCCCCCCCACCCACCAACCTCCACATTCGACTTGGGGGGCAAGAAATTACTCCATAACCAAACGTCAAATATCTTGGAATCCATCTAGGGTGAAGTGGGCTAAGTGTAACTATGGGGTTAGTGTAACCACGGCTTATGGTGCCTTAAAGAAGCTGTATTTTTACCTCTGACCTATCACACATATTAATTTACTCCTTTCTTTGTTATATTTAACCATAAGTTGTTGAATCTGACATAAATTGGTAATTAATTTTTGTACTCGAATTGACGTCTGCATTTTCACTCTGCGAGTGAGTGACATGCTCAGAATTTGGTGGTCTGTCATATTTGCAGTTTTAAAGATAACTGCACATTTTTTTGGTTACAAACTAACTTTTGCATGAAAATTTCAAATATGAGATTCATTTTAACTCTACCTCTTGATATGACAGGCATGGTTACACTTACCCCAACTTTTTCCCTTGTGGGGCAAGTGTAACCAATAGGCTGGGGCAAGTGTAACCAGGGGGGTTACACTTGCCCCAAACAAACTTACCGGAACAGATTTATTTATTTAAGCTGTAACCTTGTTTTTGCTATCACACTAGATCAACTAAACTGGCCTTCCCGTACATATGGATACCAGAATACCTGATGTGCTGGATTTGTAGGCCTACTAAGTTTGTGTGTGATATATTTTATTTTTTATTTAAGTCTACTATATTTTTAAACAACGTTTCCTTTTATAAAATATGACACAGTCCGACAGTGTAGTCCCACTGGTAAAACAAAGAAGAAAAGGATTGCACCAGGAGTTGAAGTTACCACTTTTTCAGATGCCATCTATAAAGAAAAAGATTTCAGAGGAAACGAGAATAATGAGGAGAAAGCAAAACGAAAAAGCATTATCGACATAAAAAAGGGTGTGGTAATAAAAGTAAATCTTACAAAAAACGTGCTGTTACTTTATCCGAAATGGCATTTTGGAATGTTGTGGAAAAAAATCCCTGATTGATCATGTGGGTAACAAGAAAAAAAGACGAAGTTCAATCAACAAGTGAAGAAAGTGAAATTGAAGGAGGCCTATCTTTAATAAGTGGTGATGAAGAAAATGGGGCCATAATAACACTGGCCAATCTCAGGAAAGAAATGATAAACTGTGAAGAAGAAAAAGAGGCAAACGTTTTTGAAGCCAAAGATGAAATTACAGTTGGACACTATGTTCTGGTAGCGTTTGCAATAAAATGTAAGAAAGTTCATTTTATTGGCCAAGTTACCAAAATTAGTGATTTAGGAGATCCAGAAGTGATTTTCCTCAGATGCAAAAATAAAATAAAGCGTGGCACCACATTCTACTGGCCTGATAGAAGAGATGAGACGGAAGTTCCATCCTCTGATGTCATTTCAGTGCTGCCTGAGCCTACTTTGAGTCACAGGGGAGACCTGACATTTGGTGTTACATTTGATTCATACAACATTCAGTGACTAAATGATAGTTAGGGCCTAAGTGTGAATATAATAAGTTGAATTAGGGCAGTTTAGCGTTAAACACAAATTGCCAACAACTTTAGTTCAGTTACCATGAAAAATAATAGAAAGTGAACTTATAAAGTGAATTTTTCTTTTCTCTTGATACTAGATATTTTATTATTTTTGTTAAATTGCCTACTAAAGAAAAAATATTACTTTTGTAGAATTTAAACTAATAAATTACTGGCCTAAAACAAAAATAAATCTATGAAGCATTCTGTTTCAGTGTTTTATGGTTTAGGCTAACACTTATTTTTTAGTTTAGCTAACATTTTCTGTGTATTTCATAATATACAAAGAGGCGTGTGCAAAAAAGTTCATATCTTGAGTAAAATTTAAGATATTTTAATAATTTAAAAATCCTCAAATTCAGTAAAAATTGGGTAATCAGGTCACTTACCCCAAGTCTCTTTTACAATGCTGTGTATGGGTACAACGGTGCGGGGCTACACTTGCCCCAAACCATGGGGCAAGTGTAACCTCACAACACAAAATTTTGAAAACAATTAATTGACCATATAATTTCTTTTTTCAAAAACAAAATGTAGACTGTTTAAAAGACAACAAGTCAAACTTTAAGCATGAGAAGTTTCAAAATCATATCTTCAATAACAAGTTGGCAATTTGGTGACAAAGTTGAACTATGCCAAAGCGTGGTTACACTTACCCCACTTCACCCTACATGAACTCTTAAACTGGTAGACAAAAACTACTGAAAATAGTAAATGAGAAGAGAGTAAATTTTAATACTGCATGGTACACTTTTTTTGTTCAGCTTAAGATAGAAAAAAATGAGGGCTGATAAAGCACGTAAGACTACAGAAAAATCTTCACAAAAATACATGAACAGATTTGAATAAAAGAGAAAGTTGCAGTTTCGTTATAATTTTACAATTCTTGAAATAGGTTAATCACCACCGTCCGTTATTCTCGAAAGTTTTGACTGCGCTGTGCGATGAAACAAAATTTAATTTCAGAAATATTCCAGATAAAATAGCTAAAGCGGTTATTTTTGTCTTTTTTAAACCTTCTTTGCTGCATATAAAACCAGACAGAGTTTGTACATCAGGTCTGTTAAGACTATTAGGCTTGATATTTTCTAGAGTGCTAAACAACCTTTCAGTTAACCCATTCGAAAAGGGCAAAGAAAAAAAAATATACACTGTTTCATGACATTTTCATACTTCTTGTCGCCACTCGCTTGTTTAATTTCAAGTTCCTTACTCCAAAACTGATAAACATCGGTGTAATTCTTCATATTAGTTAGGCATAAGCTTCTCCACACTTTATCCAGGTCCGCTAATCTGTACTTAGGCCCTATGGTAACTAAAACAAAAACTAAATGGGAACAAAATAATTTTGTTTAACTATTGGCAATTAAGAAATATTCTTGATCATTTAGATTTTTACATAACATTATTATTATATTTTGAATCATTTATTTAACAAATAAATCTTACAAAATAATTGTACTGTAATTTCCCTTTTTTCCCTTTAATTCTCTTCAGATTGAGAATTTAATCGAAAACGCTAACGTAACCAAGATATGTAGAGCATTACAGTCTGCGTCCATTTTGAACAAATACGTTGATGATTGATCAAGTGATCAGGTTGGAACAACTGTGCTTTCTGTGCAGACTGCAGTCAAGTTGTGGCAACTTGCAATCATTTTGTTTGCTTTCATCTTTGGCTTCTAACGTAACTGGTTACTGGAAAATGCATTCCCTGGAAATATTATGTGTGTTTTACTTTATTAATAAGCCAGCTTCATAATCTCAAAAAAAAAAAAAATCTGACTGGTCATTACGGAAAAAAGTCATTTTGTCCCTGTAAATCATGCAATAATTGTGTACTAAGAATTTGACGGAAAATGTTGCAAAATAAAATTTACATTCTGAAAACAAAATTTTATACTCTACAATTTTTGTCTTTCCTGGTGTTGCTTGTAGTTAAAAATGCAACAGTCGGATAATTTATGAAGAGAGACATTTCATTATCTGGTATTTTTGTCACGTTCCTTGACTTCCTTAAACAGTACTTGTAGATTTGAAGGTTTCATTTCGTAAATTTTGTATTAAATTGGTCGAGTCACAAATATTACATGTTGCATGAAAACGAAATGAAGAGTTTGGTTCAGCTTGGGATTAGCCACTGGAAAATGTGGTCGTAATCACTCGGTTATTTTTGTCACAGTTCCAAACGAGCATGCCCTGTTTCAGACAGTTTCTACTGCCACCCCTCCATTCCCATTTTGATGACTTTCACAATATGCTTCTCGAGTTAGAAGTGCCGAAAGCACTTATTTTGAGGTGTAATTGAAGGAAATAAAATACATAAGTGGTTGACTTCTTCGGCGCTCAGTAGCAACGAACTCTGCGTCTACAATAGTAGATATTATAGTGACAATTTAATAATCAATTTAAAAGTAGCATTGAAGTAAAAATCTTAAAATATACTACCAAAGTTCGCTGAGTTTAACTATGACAGGAAGCCTTTTGCCCCCCCCCCCCCCTAAAAGCAGAACCATCATCATCGTCATTATCATCATTAATTAGGAACCGCAGAATGCCACGAAAATGAATTCATGTTAACTATGGCGAAATACTTTAAAACTTTTTTCTTGTGTGATGCTATTTAGTTGATTCCGGAATTTGAACAACAATCTACAATGTTGCAGCATCAGCAAAGTTCTTTGTTTTGTCATTCTTGAGTGTCTCCCATGTACGTTACTTCAATTTCAACTCAAAAGAAGGGTTTTTCCATGTTTAATTGTTCCCTCGGACAGATAATAAATGCGTTAGTCTACATACATGACGAGTGTAATCAACAAAATTCGTGATGAGTTCGCAACACTGAGCTGTATGTGGGAAGAGGAAAAGGAGTGCCAAGTAGATTTGGCCACTGTTTCTATGTTTCGATACAGTGTGTCGATAAGTGGAACAGTTTCAGTGTTTCGAAACGGCTATGGTTCACTGTTTGTAACAGTGGTGTCTTATTTCCGCTCTGTCTCGGATAATGGGACCAGATTCGATCTCCAGCCAGACACAGAAACTGTATCGTTATTTCAAAATAACGCTTTTTCAATCCACTTGTGCTTGGAACCGACTAATTGCACTGAAACAGTTAAGTTTCATTCCGCTGTGTCTCGGACGAGATTGAGGCTCGGCACAGATACTGAAACACATTCAACATACCACTTCATGAAACACTTTCAGGAATGTCGAAATCTTTTTGATACACAGTAGCATGAAGCTTAAGATTTCCGAAAGTAAAGCTTCGTTTCTAATTGACTGCCCTATTCCGAAATGGCGTAATTCGAGCAATACAATATCGCATATTCACATTCAAGATAGTAAAAGAGCGAAAATCATTCAGTTACACTACACATCTTTTATAGAATACTTGTTTATGTACAGTAACCATATTTAAAAACGCAAGTCAACCTACAACATTTTGAATAAAAAAGACGTAGAGTGGCAGTTTTTAGACATATACTAAAAATGGATGTAGGTAAAATTGCAAGCAATCTGCTTCTGTCTTCTGCTATGCCTTTACGAAGCCCGGTGTGGGATTATTTTATGAAGATGAATCCCGAGAAAATTAAGTGTAACTTGTGCTCAGTAGTGTTGTCGTTTACAAGTAGTTCAACCTCCCGCTTAAACAGACATTTGAGACATATGCATCCAGCAGTTAATTTACGTGAAACTCGTTCGTAACCAGTTTTTATGAATCTGGGCAGTGACTGAGCAAGTTCAACGTCCACAGCAACTGTTCAGGAATCTGCCGGTTCAGTTCTGGGTAGATGTGGTAGACAAACAAAGATTACTGGATTTGCACCAAGACCAGTGCCTTCATCCAAACGGGCCAAAATAGACGAACAGGTTTTAAGACCTGTTTTTAAAGAATATCTTCCGTATAATGTAGTTGAGGGAGTAGAGTTTAGAAAAATGACTTAGCCTACTTACTAAACGAAAACTGTGTACCTCCCAGTAGAAAACCCCGTCCAACGGTTTTCTCTCGCAAGTGTTCGACAACACACTAGTGCGAGTAAGATCTGCAGTGCAAGCTGCATCCTACATATGTGAAAAATGAGAATTATATTGCAGTGACTGCTCACTTCATTGATGAAAACTGCAATCTGAAGTCATATTTGTTATCTAGTTTCAAATTCCATGACTAGCACACAGCTGGAAAATATTTTCAGTGAATTACAAAATGTGACTTCAACTTTGGGTATTACCAATAAAATTATAGCTTGCACTACACATACTACACCTAATATGGTGAAAGCAGTGATGCTGTGCAAATGGTGGCATGTACTTTGTTTTGCACATACATTGAATATAATTGTGCAAATACTGTAAGCCTTCAACCAATTACAGGGACAAGGCCAAAAGTGAAGTCAATAGTGGAATTTTGAAAACGAGTCCTCAAGCATTTGAAGAATTACACAATATTCAGAAGCAAATGGGCTTCCCTGTTTTAACACCGAAACAAGATTGCCCTAGGAGATGGAATACGAAGTATCAAATGTTTGACAGGCTTTTGAAAATCAAAGTGCCCTTGCAAAGCACCCTCACCATCCTCAGTGTGGATTTCAAAACAAAACTTCCAATGAAGACTGGTCCGTTATTGAAAAATCTTGTGAAATAGTCTCTCCTTTTGAGCAAATCACAACAGAAACTGGCAGCGGAAGAAATATAACCGTCAAAAGTTGTTTTATTAAGCGAAGGTTTACAAAGTCACTGTCTGAGACTGAAAAACTCATATTACAGCAGTGAAGCCATTAATACAGTAATTCCCAAACTTGAGGACGGAATCTGTACCCGCCTCGTTCAAAAGTTTGCGGATAAAGCAACTGCTCGGAGAGCAACATTACTGGATTCTCTCTTCAGGGAGCATGGATTTCCAAAAACTGGGCATCGATTAAAAGAAACAAAAGACGCCATAATTAACTGATGGTGTTTAATACTACAAAAACCCACTCGGTGTTTTACACACAATCCACCACCAGCCAAACCAGTTGTGGTGAGCACATTCAACTCCAGCAGAGGCAACATTTGGCAAGATTTTGATCAAGCTGTAGGAGGGTTGATCCAAAGTGTAGGCAATCCACGTGCTGCAAGTATAGTCGAGTTTGATAAATATATGAAGAGCCCGGATAACAAGATCTATTGCTGTGGTGGAAAGAAAATCATGTGTTGTTTCCTCTGCTGTTTGAAATAATGAAATGACGTCTTTGTATTATGGCCACCTTTGTTCTGTGTGTGCGCATATTTTCAAAGCAGGAGCGAAGAATGACAGACGATCCTCTCAAGTTAAAAAGTATCAAAACTATTATTTCTTAACTACAACTATGAATAGGTACAGTAGTTCTACTCAGAAATGAAACAGTAAAATTTAAATTGATTTTGTTCTTCTCTGGACAATGTGCACTGATTTGTATTTGACTGTATTTTGGTCAGTCCACTAAATCTTACATGTAGCTGCCTTACAAGAATCTATTTCTCAAATTTGTTGCAAACGGTAGACACGTTTTTGCTCACCATTCAGTGAGTTTAATTTTTTGAGTACGTTTATTTGTATGTATATGTTTGTGTGTTTATTTTTGTAAATGTGCTATGTTTGGTTATTACACAATCTATGCATCGTAATATTTTTGTATCATAAATAATTCTCAGGCAAATCAATAATGGTACTTTGATACTTTTGTTTTTGGCGGTCAGATACTGTGATAAAAATTGCATTCCAGCAGCAACTTAACTTCATCTCTGATTTCCTGGGGAAGTTTATAACAACATGATAATATATCTGCTTGCTGTGAGTACTTTTAGGGAACTCCGTATGCCTGTACATCAAACAAACTTCTTTAGCAAGAATCGTAAGTGGTGTAGAGCCAGATCTGCCATGATGTAGGTATCACAAAGGCATTACACTGTATGAATTGTTTTAAATTTTAGTCTGGATTTTATACTCATGCCGATCTCTGCATTTGGTACCTTGAAATGTTTTAACGTATTTTCCAGTTCTATCGAGTGTACATGTTATGAGCTTTATACAGCTGACTTGTGAATGTTTGATGAAAAACTGCCATACTTGACCACTGAGTTATATGCTCCAGTGTGTTATGGTAATTTTTTGATCTACACTCCTGGAAATGGAAAAAAGAACACATTGACACCGGTGTGTCAGACCCACCATACTTGCTCCGGACACTGCGAGAGGGCTGTACAAGCAATGATCACACGCACGGCACAGCGGACACACCAGGAACCGCGGTGTTGGCCGTCGAATGGCGCTAGCTGCGCAGCATTTGTGCACCGCCGCCGTCGGTGTCAGCCAGTTTGCCGTGGCATACGGAGCTCCATCGCAGTCTTTAACACTGGTAGCATGCCGCGACAGCGTGGACGTGAACCGTATGTGCAGTTGACGGACTTTGAGCGAGGGCGTATAGTGGGCATGCGGGAGGCCGGGTGGACGTACCGCCGAATTGCTCAACACGTGGGGCGTGAGGTCTCCACAGTACATCGATGTTGTCGCCAGTGGTCGGCGGAAGGTGCACGTGCCCGTCGACCTGGGACCGGACCGCAGCGACGCACGGATGCACGCCAAGACCGTAGGATCCTACGCAGTGCCGTAGGGGACCGCACCGCCACTTCCCAGCAAATTAGGGACACTGTTGCTCCTGGGGTATCGGCGAGGACCATTCGCAACCGTCTCCATGAAGCTGGGCTACGGTCCCGCAATACCGTTCGGCCGTCTTCCGCTCACGCCCCAACATCGTGCAGCCCGCCTCCAGTGGTGTCGCGACAGGCGTGAATGGAGGGACGAATGGAGACGTGTCGTCTTCAGCGATGAGAGTCGCTTCTGTCTTGGTGCCAATGATGGTCGTATGCGTGTTTGGCGCCGTGCAGGTGAGCGCCACAATCAGGACTGCATACGACCGAGGCACACAGGGCCAACACCCGGCATCATGGTGTGGGGAGCGATCTCCTACACTGGCCGTACACCACTGGTGATCGTCGAGGGGACACTGAATAGTGCACGGTACATCCAAACCGTCATCGAACCCATCGTTCTACCATTCCTAGACCGGCAAGGGAACTTGCTGTTCCAACAGGACAATGCCCGTCCGCATGTATCCCGTGCCACCCAACGTGCTCTAGAAGGTGTTAGTCAACTACCCTGGCCAGCAAGATCTCCGGATCTGTCCCCCATTGAGCATGTTTGGGACTGGATGAAGCGTCGTCTCACGCGGTCTGCACGTCCAGCACGAACGCTGGTCCAACTGAGGCGCCAGGTGGAAATGGCATGGCAAGCCGTCCACAGGACTACATCCAGCATCTCTACGATCGTCTCCATGGGAGAATAGCAGCCTGCATTGCTGCGAAAGGTGGATATACACTGTACTAGTGCCGACATTGTGCATGCTCTGTTGCCTGTGTCTATGTGCCTGTGGTTCTGTCAGTGTGATCATGTGATGTATCTGACCCCAGGAATGTGTCAATAAAGTTTCCCCTTCCTGGGACAATGAATTCACGGTGTTCTTATTTCAATTTCCAGGAGTGTATGTGCATCGGTCACTTTGCAGTCCTGCTCTGTGTGACAAACAATGGATAATTTAACTGTGAGTAAGAAAAGTGTGAGCGGCACACTCATAAATGTTAATTCGGTGCCTCGCTTCCCAGAATGCTATATCAATATGCCTTTTTAGGAGCCCATACAGATTTTTACTCATAAAACCTATCACAATTAGGAGCTAGAATACAGGGAAACGAGTTTGGCAAAATCTGTTATGTCAAACATTAAAACTCTGTCCTCAGCCAATAGAAAAGTATGAAAGTAACATCACACAAAAACAGCGCATTTGCTGCAAGGAATATAAACTGCCAAGACACCTAAGTGAAAGTTTCATACTTTCTGCTATACGATTGGCGCTCTCGCACCTCATTTGTGTTTATATGGAAATATTCATACAGTATAAACTCAAAATGATATCGAAACATTGCATTGTACTGTTTCATTTGTTTCGAAACAGCTACGTGTTTCAGTTTGCCTATCTCTAGTGCCAAGGAAACATCACGTGTTGTGCTGATGATATTACTTACTGCGTCGCAACAAGCTGAACTTGAAGTCGCTAAGAAGTTTCCAGACTGTTAAATAACTAAACAGACTAAAATATCCACGGAATACTGCATGATATCTCCAAAATATTGAAAAACCTGATCATTTAAACTAGATTTTCCTTGCTTCGAAATTAACTGTAGTCCTTTATTATTCTGTTTTGCATTTTTTTTAAATTATGGAAACTACATTAATACAACAAAGGTTATCCTTTACCAGGATACGTGGTTTAAAAGGAATAGAACCGGAGGCACACGCTTTGGTAAATCGTAATTGAACCAAATTTTTGCCAACTTATGCTATTACCACGTCCCTCGTAGGGAAAACTGTCATTTTGAAACGTGACAATAACGTCCTGTAGACTGTGTAGTTCGTATTGGGCAAGAAGTCCTATCGCTTAACAGGTCCGACGGAAAAGGGATAGTGTTTACTTGCTTGCTACCATCCCAGGGGTGTGCACGTCTCGTGATAAGCAGATGTAGTAGACAATAAACATGGATGTGAGAGCCGGTCTGAGTGGCCGTGCGTTTCTAGGCGCTATAGTCTGGAACCGGTCGCTGGTTCGAATCCTGCCTCGGGCATGGATGTGTGTGTGATGTCCTTAGGTTAGTTAGGTTTAATTAGTTCTAAGTTCTAGGCGACTGATGACCTTAGACGTTAAGTCGCATAGTGCTCAGAGCCATTTGAACCATTTTTGGATGTGAGAAGTGCTCGTGGAAGCACATTACGGACAATTCCATGAGTAAGGGAAAAAAATTACTGAAGAGCTATTTCGATTAGGTCGTACAGGGTGACAGCATGAAAACGCACGAGCATCTGCACAAAATTTTCCGATTGGAGAACATGGGGACTACCTGTTTGGTACAAAATGTACACGCACAGCAAACGATTATCGAGAGTTTTGGTTCTGAATAGACTAAGAGCTTAACGTTTTATTTTACTGACACTTTAGCATTTACGATTAAACGCCAATTTGAGCGATACAAAAGAAAACAGTTTCACATTTCCTAGCATGAAATTTATCTGTTTCTCTTCGATCAATATAAGTAATGCCGCATCCACGAAGCACTAAATTATGGTGGGAAGGGGGAGGGGCGGACTCCATGTTCGCTAAATTACATGTAATTTTATCAGGCTTTTAATTGGTAAATGTTTCTGAAACTTGAATTTTATGCATCGTGAAAATGAGCTTGTCGCAGCCCGTGTAGCGGAACTTGGCAGAACTGATATATTTTTAACCATCTGCTAAGGATTTAAATACAGTTACAAAATTTAGCATGTGCATAGGCCTACCTTGTAAAGAAGTAAATCCAGGCGCCAAATTACTCGCTCAAGCATCTGTCTAATTCACAAAAGAAGCAATCATATACGACAATTACACCGCCACGCCACCTCCACAGAAACGTTGCCAATAATGTCCAGCAGTACTCATTCTTGCAGAGGAACGAGGAGCTGTGGGGGATCAAAGGGATGTGTCATTGTATTCTATTTATTAAATTCTGTATTTAAAATACGTGCCAATAAATATTAATATTGCCAGTCAGGGGCCTTAGAGGTGGTTACTATTGTTAGTACGGGGAAGAAGTCCGCCTGGCTTATTCTCAGTGTGTGTGTTTTTGTGTGTGTGTGTGTGTTTTGGCCACTGCTAACAGTTCACTAATGCTGTCAACAATCGGAAACAGGCGACAACCGACCTTCAATGTTATTCTATGTTCCTTGCTTCAACGTTCCAAGTTGTGCCGACACGGGACGATATGGTATATTGAGGGAGGGTCAAACTATAGCTGGCAGTATTTGAAAACGGCACAATAAAATTCAAACAGGACGATACCACTGCGCCCACAATAATAGGTCACCTCTAGTGGTTTTGTGAGGAGGAATGTAGAAGCACCCTGTCTTTCAAGGCAAAGTGTCGGTGCCACAGAAGCATCTCGTACAGAACCGGAAACTCACTTTTAACGCTACACAGTTCGAGCGAAAACTGAAGTACTTGGTTTCAATATATCACAAAGATTGGCCGCATTGGAAGAAGGAAGATTATGACGTACAGCGACTATTACCGAGTGGAAGTGTGTTGATGAACTCATTATCAACTATTCAGACCGCTCTACAATTCTATCAGATAACTGGAAACTGCATTGTCGACTACAATACATACAGTTTCGACATGCACTTTAGCTACCACTATTATATCTCTTTCAAATTTAATAAATTTATAATTTTTTGATTTAGGACTAAGTAAAAACTGGATTAGACTGTACGTCGTGGAACGGTGTTTAGAATGCTTCAGAGGTAAATTTTTCCCTCCATTAACTGTTTCCCGATTTCTTACCGCAGAACCCCGCAATTTCCCTAAAAAGGGACATTTTTAACCAAAGTGGAAACGCTGGTATAAAACCAGCCTCTGGAACTGCGTCCAGACGAGTGCTGAAAAGCAAAGATACAACCGGTTCTCTTGGCCCTGCTATTTCCGATAATTTACATAATTGGCGGGATAGAGAGATCACCAGTCGGAATTAAAACTTCTGATACAGAAAAGCAAACTTAGGTTGGAGTTACCAGTACAAGAGCGCTAAAACGTTGATTAAACAACATTTTATAATAAAAATGCTTAAGTAGTTCGCCCACAATCTTAATTAGAATGATTACACATTACAAATAAAGACATCAATATTCAGTTTTTATTGACTGTATCTTGAACAGTTATGATACACACATGCAGGAGAGTGGACAAAAATGTGGAAACACCAAAAACATTACAAATTGTCATGCCCAATATGGTGTAGGATAATTGATGGCATTCAAAACAACTTCCAGTAGTCTCTAAATGGGGAAATAAAGAGACCTTATGGGAGGGAATCTTGTACCATTCTTCCTACAAAATAATGTCGGAAGTTCAGGTAACAATGATGGAAGTATATAGAAATCATTCACACTTATAACCACGCCATTGAGCGCCCCTAAAACACACAAACAGCAATCATCTGCCCTTCTCTCCCAAGAGACCAATAAAGCTCGGTAACTTTGTGATTTGATGACTGTGTGGACTAATGAAGGTGCTCGTACTCACAAAACGACCTGTGTGCATAGGGGTTCTGTCGTCTTGTGAAACAGCGTCACTGTAGAGGAACAAATATTGTACCATGGGATGGATCTGATCAGCCAAAATGGTCTCACAGTCCTTACCAGCAGCGTGACCTCACAGAATAACCATGGAATGTCATGATAAGGCTGGGCACCTCATCACCAGACCTGTTCCATGTTTCACTTTTGGCAGCTCGCAGTCTGCATCGTAAGCTTGGGATGGTGTACACCAGAAGTGAACTTGGGCAGAAGTTGGGAAACAATGTGAAGCAGACCTATCCAACCAAATTCTTTTCCATTGCTCCATGTCCAGGTTTTATGGCTCGGGAACCACGATTTCCTGTTATGGGCATTTGCATCATTGACGTGTGGTCTTGGAATTCCAGCTTGCCTTGCTGTTCCCTGCTTCTGGAGCTCCTTTTGTGCTGGTTTGCTGCTGACATGGTTTGCGGGTGCAACATTGGTCTTCAGTGACTTTTGCACTTTTTGCCCTCATATTTTTCGTCGTCGTCCTCTTCAATGTCCATCCTCCACAGTCACTCAACACACATTTTTCTCCACATTGACTTAGTCGATGATGTTTTTCTGCTTTCCCTGTATGCGGTATAAATCTCAGATATGGTGCCTCTTGAAACACTAAACACTTTGGCTGACTGTTATAGGAACACCCACCATATAAGCACCAGCCGTTTGCCCAAGTTCAAAGTCACAAAGCTCCAATGTAATGCATTCACAACTACACAGAACATTGTTCTGAATGCAACTGACACTTGCAATGTACTGAGGACATTGCACAGATGACGTCTGTGGTAAAGTACAACAGTGCAACCTGCAAGTTTGCCTAGCATCATGTTTGTATGTTCAGGCATACATTTCTCGTAGTGTTTCTGTATTTTTGTCCAACCATTGTAGAAGGGACATCAGTTTTGCAGATAATAGTCCCCTCTTTCCAAAGCTGCCATCAAAATTTATGGATGTTTCATTTAATTTAAATTATGGATGAAAAAATAGGATCATGTATTTAAGTCAATACTGTAACCAAGCAAAAAAAAAAAAAAAAAAATCTCATGGGCTAAGTAGTGTTTACAAGACGTGTCCACACTAAACACCAGATAGTGCCATTCTGTTTGTGTAGCGGTCTTGGGTAATTAATGAGGCTGACTTTAATAGGCATCTGGTTCGATTGCATCTCATTAGCTACTTAAGTATACAAATAAACATATAGTTAATTCATTTGATGTGTCCATGATGTTTGCTTTTATGTGGTTGGCTGGCCTTTTTTGTAGATAAATTATTACAGTTGTTATTAAAGATATTATGAATGTCCATTACAGATACCTTCTTGTCTCAATAACTAATTAAATATATCCTTTGCGTTGCCAGTCTACATGCCATCTGAATCGTCTTGCTCTACTCTCAAAAGCTGATGGATCATACTCCACTGAAAGTTTTGTGGTTTATGTTACATGTGCACAGATGTTATGTCATGTCCAGACCCATGTGAATCTGGTAGGACCACGTGCTCTAGCCGGCATCCATCTTATACTGCACCGCACCTCCCTGGCCTCTTGCCAAGTACCTGAACCGCATGCCGGCAAGCGGCCGCACCTACAGCGCTCGCTTCGACTGCTCGCCCAACCAGAAAACCACCTACAGTCTTACAGTGTAAACTTTAACGGCTGGTACTGCTGTCACTTAAAACTTCCTGGGTATTAGGCCGTGGTCGATGTATAAAACTTTCTCCTAATGTTTCCTCTCTGGCTGTGGGAGACAAATGGTGAACAGCAACCAAAACTCGAGGGAGCGCTGTTATATAGGCAGTGCAGAGGGCACCACAGTCTATAATACACTACTGGCCATTAAAATTGCTACACCACGAAGATGAAGTGCTACAGGCGCGAAATTTAACCGACAGGAAGAAGATGCTGTGATATGCAAATGATTAGCTTTTCAGAGCATTCACACATGGTTGGCGCCGGTGGCGACACCTACAACGTGCTGACATGAGCAACGTTTCCAACCGGTTTCTCACACACAAACAGCAGTTGACCGGCGTTGCCTGATGAAACGTTGTTGTGATGCCTCGTGTAAGGAGGAGAAATGCGTACCATCACGTTTCCGACTTTGATAAAGGTCGGATTGTAGCCTATCGCGATTACGGTTTATCGTATCGCGACATTGCTGCTCGCGTTGGTCGAGATCCAATGACTGTTAGCAGAATATGGAATCGGTGGGTTCAGGAGGGTAATACGGAACGCCGTGCTGGATCCCAACGGCCTCGCATCACTAGCAGTCGAGATGACAGGCATCTTATCCGCATGGCTGTAGCGGATCGTGCAGCCACGTCTCGATCTATGAGTCAACAGATGGGGACGTTTGCAAGACAACAACCATCTGCACGAACAGTTCGACGACGTTTGCAGCAGCATGGACTATCAGCTCGTAGACCATGGCTGGGGTTACCCTTGACGCTGCATCACAGACAGGAGCGCCTGCGATGGTGTACTCAACGACGAACCTGGGTGCATGAATGGCGAAACGTCATTTTTTCGGATGAATCCAGGTTCTATTTACAGCATCATGATGGTCGCGTCCGTGTTTGGCGACATCGCGGTGAACACACATTGGAAGTGTGTATTGGTCATCGCCATACTGGCGTATCACCCGGCGTGATGGTATGGAATGCCATTGGTTACACGTCTCGGTCACCTCTTGTTCGCATTGACGGCACTTTGAACGGTGGACGTTAAATTTCAGATGTGTTACGACCCGTGGCTCTACCCTTCATTCGATCCCTGCGTAAACCCTACATTTCAGCAGGATAATGCACGACCGCATGTTGCAGGTCGTGTACAGGCCTTTCTGGATACAGAAAATGTTAGACTGCTGCCCTATCCAGCACATTCTCCAGATCTCTCACCAATTGAAAAGTCTGGTCTATGGTGGCCGAGCAACTGGCTCGTCACAATACGCCAGTCACTACTCTTGATGAACTGTGGTATCGTGTTGAAGCTGCATGGGCAGCTGTACCTGTACACGCCATCCAAACTCTGACTCAATGCCCAGGCGTATCAAGGCCGTTATTACGGCCAGATGTGGTTTTTCTGGGTACTGATTTCTCAGGATCTATGCACTGAAATTGCGTGAAAATGTGATCACATGTCAGTTCTAGTATAATATATTTGTCCAATGAATACCCGTTTATCATCTGCATTCCTTCTTGGTGTAGCAATTTTAATGGCCAGTAGTGTATGATGTCGGCTACGAGATTATCCCCGGTATCGCCAAAATTCTTGATTAAAAGTAATCGATCACCAAGAGGGTGATATGAAATAAATCTACATGTCATCTGAATTGTCTTCCTCTGCTCTCAAATTTGATGTATTATGCTCCACTGAAAGTTTTGTGTTTTACGGTATACGTGCACAAATGAGACGAGTAGTGTCATATCGAAACATTGCATTATTATGCACGTATGTATAGATAAGCTATTGAGATTTATAAACACTATAATAATTTTAACAGAAAAGAGGTGTTAAATTAGACAAAATTTGGATGTAAACATTGCAGCGTAAGACTGATGATTGATTACTTTCAGTCGAGAATGTTGGCACTACCAGTGATAATATTTTTTAAATTTTTATTGGCTTCTAGCATACAAACTTTTTAGCCATCACAAATAAATATACTGACACACATTACAAGGTAACATTTTCTTCTTCGTCATACATACTGTTTAGGGCATACATTCATATGTTTTCAGATCAAACTTATTGTAATCAGATTACAAAACACAGTTGACTGCTAAAATTTTATTTGTTAAGCCCTTTAGTTAAGTTCATTTCATTTTAGATTTTTATATCTTCTTTTGCTAGAAAACGGGATATGGCATCGTATTTACTCCTGCTTGTGTCTCCGAGAATTGGGATCGTGCAAAGGGGCTGGCAGTGACCAGGTCTTAAGGGCTCCTTCAAAAAATCGACTCTGCCTTTCTCACAGTGTCTACACTGAAATAAGATGTGATTTACGTCACCAATTGTTTCCTCTTCCACATTGACAGTAAGGTGGCTCCGATACGCCGATTCTATGTAAATGGGCAGGGAAAGATCCACGATTGAGACGCATTCTCACATTGGACGTTATAACGTTCCTTGAATGTTTGAAGTTCGCAAACCATGGCTGTCTTGGTATGAATGTCTGTATGCGTGCATAGCTTTTACCTCTTGTTTGTTGGCTTTTTATTCCAGTCTTCCTGCCATGAGAGAATCGCTTGTTGTTTTACTTTTAGGAGGTATTCTGTGTATGGGAGTTTAATATGTCATTGTATAGAATGCCAGAATGTGATTTGACCCATACAAATTCTATAATTTGGCCAGTCCAGTGATAATCTCTTAGCTGACGTTACGTGATGCGCTGTGGTGCCCTCTACACTACCTATATAATTGGTGCTTCCTTGAGTTTTTGTTACAATTCGCCGTTTTGCGTCTGGAGACGTGTCTTGCAGTTGGAGAGGAAATGTTAGGAGAAAGTTTTATACATCGACAATGTCCTAATAACGTGGAAATTTTAAGTGATGACACCTACAGTCTCTTTACAGTCTGTCGTAGCCAGGCCTCCGTAGTTCTGAGTCGTTAAAATTCGGTCCACTTCGGTTCAATCATGTTTAGCGTCCGGCCGCTGCCAACCTCAGTGATGTAATACTGAACTGTGCGTAGCCATTGTAAAGTGACTGGTGAGCTTCGCTACGTTCCTTAGTGAAGTTTTACACTGCATAATGAGTGACGAAGAGGTTCCTGGCCCATCATGAGCAACGCCAAATACTCCTCATAGAAGAGCAAAGGGTAGCACACTACGGAGTCGAGAAAGAAAAATAATTAGTAATGTCGCTAAATGCTGCGAAGAAGAGAGCAAAAAAAAAATTGCTAGCAGCCAATACCACGAACAGTTACTTATACAGGGGTGAGCGTCAGTTCCGTGAAAAGAATACGTAGATTTTCTAAAGACAACCCTGGAAAAACAACTGAAACTCCCGGCAAAAAAAGGTAAATTTCAGTTCAAATTTTTCAGTTCGACATTGCTTTGAATCTGCCTCACCGTTTGTCTGAATTACTGTAGTCGTTTTGTTTGTATGGTGTGAAAGAATTTCTTGTCCTCCAATAGGCATATAAAATTGAGTCTGAAGCTGTAAATTAGTCACATCCTCGCAATTCGCTTTGTAGCGTAGCGGTTATGGTGCTTGATTGCTGTACCGATGGTGACTGGCCCGAATCCGGTTACACAGCAGTTTTTTTTTTAATATTAATAGCAAGGACTGTTATAATCACAGGGACCATAACCCACGACACTAACTGACACTACTCTGTAAGTGTTTTAAAAAAGTAGATTCTTCATCTGGAAACGCGTCCTTGATACTTCTAACTACACATTCTTACAGTCTGACTCTCTAACCCTTTTTTTTAATTCTCTTTTATTTAGGCCAAGATCTACTGGAAAAATCCAGTTGGATAATTTCGACAGGACTGTCGTAAAACAAACAATCGAAGATTTTTGTATGGTACAGAAGATTGCTCCCAGTCTGAGAACATTTCGACCTGTACTACAAGAAAAGATCGGCTGGACGTGGGGTATTACTTCACTGCGGAATATTTAGTTATCCATGGTATTCACATGGCAAAAAGTACAAAATAAGCGGTCCTTGCTGCTAGAGCATGGAGACATTATTGATTGGCGGTCGCGTTTCATTGTGCAAATGAAACATCTGAGGGAAGCAGCCACAGAAATATTCTATTTGGATGAAACGTGGATCGACAGCCATATGACAGTAGGTAAATGTTGGCAGAAGAGTGATATTGTCGGCGTTGTGAGTTGGGGAACTTCCTCCAAAAGACTGATTATTGGAAGCGTTAGATCAAGGAAGGGATTTGTCAGGGAAGCCGAACTAAAATTTTGGGCTAAATCAACTAAAGGTGACTACCATGGTCAGATGAATTCAGGAAATTTTGAAAGGTGGTTTTCAAGCATGGTGCTCCCGAAACTTCCTCCGAAGTCGGTAATTGTGATGGACAACGCTCCATACCATAACAGACAGGTTGAGAGAACACCCACACGGTATAACACCAAATTGAGGATGTTGGAATGGCTTCAAAATAGGCTGTCACCTGTAATGGGAGCATGAGAAAGCAGGTTCTGTTCGCTTTAATACAAGAGCATAAACCTGCTAAAAAAAATGTTGTTGACGAATTGGCGAAAGAGAAAGGCCACATGGTTGTACGCTTGCCTCCGTACAATTGTGATTTGAGTGCGGTAGAACTGGCATGGCCGAAATTAAAACGGTTGTTTAGGGAGCGCAACATTTCAGGGGACATGTCGAAAGTTAACCTTTTTGCGACAGCAAGTGAATGCCTTTTGTCTATAATTGCCGATGACTGGGAAGGGTACTGCAGGAAGGTCCAACAACTAGAAGAAGAATATTGGAGGCGTGATGGTGTTGTTGAACTAGCAATGACGATATCATTAACACTGCCGAAACGGACAGTAGCGACGAACATGAAGCACACACAGAAGAAAGAGTACAATGAAAGTGATTCTGAGTGATGTACAGGGCTATTACAAATGATTGAAGCGATTTCATAAATTCACTGTAGCTCCATTCATTAACATATGGTCACGACACACTACAGATACGTAGAAAACTCATAAAGTTTTGTTCGGCTGAAGCCGCACTTCAGGTTTCTGCCGCCAGAGCGCTCGAGAGCGCAGTGAGACAAAATGGCGACAGGAGCCGAGAAAGCGTATGTCGTGCTTGAAATGCACTCACATCAGTCAGTCATAACAGTGCAACGACACTTCAGGACGAAGTTCAACAAAGATCCACCAACTGCTAACTCCATTCGGCGATGGTATGCGCAGATTAAAGCTTCTGGATGCCTCTGTAAGGGGAAATCAACGGGGCGGCCTGCAGTGAGCGAAGAAACGGTTGAACGCGTGCAGGCAAGTTTCACGCGTAGCCCGCGGAAGTCGACGAATAAAGCAAGCAGGGAGCTAAACTACCACAGCCGGCGGTTTGGAAAATCTTACGCAAAAGGTTAAAGCAGAAGCCTTACCGTTTACAATTGCTACAAGCCCTGACACCCGATGACAAAGTCAAACGCTTTGAATTTTCGGCGCAGTTGCAACAGCTCATGGAAGAGGATGCGTTCAGTGCGAAACTTGATTTCAGTGATGAAGCAACATTTTTTTCCTAATGGTGAAGTGAACAGACACAATGTGCGAATCTGGGCGGTAGAGAATCCTCACGCATTCGTGCAGCAAATTCGCAATTCACCAAAAGTTAACGTGTTTAGTGCAATCTCACGGTTTAAAGTTTACGGCCCCTTTTTCTTCTGCGAAAAAAACGTTACAGGACATGTGTATCTGGACATGCTGGAAAATTGGCTCATGCCACAACTGGAGACCGACAGCGCCGACTTCATCTTTCAACAGGATGGTGCTCCACCGCACTTCCATCATGATGTTCGGCATTTCTTAAACAGGATATTGGAAAACCGATGGATCGGTCGTGGTGGAGATCATGATCAGCAATTCATGTCATGGCCTCCACTCTCTCCCGACTGAACCCCATGCGATTTCTTTCTGTGGGGTTATGTGAAAGATTCAGTGTTTAAACCTCCTCTACCAAGAAACGTGCCAGAACTGTGAGCTCGCATCAACGATGCTTTCGAACCCATTGATGGGGACATGCTGCGCCGAGTGTGGGAGGAACTTGATTATCGGCTTGATGTCTGCCGAATCACTAAAGGGGCACATATCGAACATTTGTAAATGCCTAAAAAAACTTTTTGAGTTTTTGTATGTGTGTGTAAAGCATTGTGAAAATATCTCAAATAATAAAGTTATTGTAGATCTGTGAAATCGCTTCAATCATTTGTAATAACCCTGTATTTGAGGATACAATACAGCGTAACAATTGTCATTAAATTTTCCAGATTTATTCCGTCTCTCTTTATTGCCACAATGTAAGTTCTTCTACCGGCTCTGTATAATGCCAAATTGTCCAAGAGAGTTGTTACGAAATTAGTAGCAATCATTCAATATGGAACTTTCGATTTCACTTCATAACGGCCAACCGTTGAAATTGCAATATTGGGTTTTACACATAAATAATTTCACGTATCCTGCAATGTTTTATTATGCAGCTGTCCTCTTTTGCGCTAGTATATGCGCAGCATTAACAGTTGCTGCTGCGTCTAATAGATGGCATTCTGTATACCGCTTGGAGCACAACTTTTATGTGGACGCCAGAGTGTTGCCAGCACTGCATAACGTTAGCGCGACTTATTACCCCGCCAATATACTGTGTGCCGGTGGGCTGAGCGTACCTCCTCTATAGGCTGCACACACACCCCCCCCCCCCGCCCCCCGTTCAGAATTAGCTCTTCTCTTTGTGAACAAGCAGTACTGTGTGGGTATTTCGCCAATTTGTGTCGTTAACTGCTGTGCAGTTATTTTGCTGTCCAAAGGTCGGCTGCGATACAGCGTAGGCACGGCATTGTTGCCGCGCGTCGGCCACTGCTGCGTCTGACTCGGCATAGGGCCTAGTGATCGTGAATTGTAATTCGCTCGTGCGTTGAAATTACCCCTGTTGTTTTGGAAATTTCTTTTAAATCGTTTGTTTTTTTCCGTTCCCATTACCGTACTCGTTACCTCTGGGTATGTAATTTTTGCTGTTGTGTGTACCAACCTTTCTGTGTGTTTAAATCACGTTTTGCTGACCGATTTACATAATTATGTTGTTGTGGGTGATTTTCTGTTGCTCTATTGGGTACAGGTCTTTCCTCGTAGATTAAGTCGATAGAATCTAGTACTGAAAAAAAAAAAGTGCCATGCTCTGGCGTTGTGACTAATTTTTCTCTAATATGCGATGGTAAACGGCTTTTCAAAATTTTTTACACGTCTACCTGTGCTATTGGGTTCGTCCAGTAGCGTGTCTTGTTCAGATATTTTTCAAAGTATCCACGTAGACTACTGTATTTGCAATTGAATGGTGCAGCGTTGAAAACCTCGCGTCTGAGTCTTTCTTGCACTGCCTCAGACCAGTATTTGTCGAGCAAAGCTCGTTCAAGATGGATATAAGTGCTGCAACGTTCGGCCACTTCAGTTGCCCATAACAGCACACCACTTCGCGTACATCGCATGACAGATCTGATGTTCTGTGCTTCCGTCCAGTTGCGTGGAAATACATGACGAAAAGCACTAATAAATACTACGGCATTCATTCTTTTACGTTCGGTAGTGAATGTAGGAAATTGTCGATGTCTCAGCAAACCTTCGTCTGCAAAAATAGTTGATAGACTCGTGGTATTTTCGATCGTATTTATGTTGTTACTGTAGTTACCTGTAAGTCCGGCTGGTAATTGTTCAGGTATTGGAGTAGTGGGTATGTTTACATTTTGCTATCTATAACTGTCACCGGTACCTGCTGTGGGACTCGTGACAATTTATGAATAGATATCAACAGGTTGTGGTTTGTTCACTATAGCCTGTGTATTATTTACCTGTGTATTTCGAGATCCGGTAATATTTTCTTCTAAAAGATTGCGGATCCTATCTTCCGCGGCTTGTAGGTTAATGTTTACCTTATTCACTATTTCATTTTCTTTTTTCTGAATAGCCTTTTCTGCTACATCTGTGTACAACTTACTATCTGTTATTAACTTCTCTGCAATCGTATTACCCTTATCTAACATAACCTGCTTCAGCTTGACTAATGATATCACTCAGATTTTCATTAATCTTCTCTCTTTCCTTCTTAGCACATGCTGAGTCAACTTTTAATGTTGCTACCCTTAAAGTAAGCTCTTCTACAGCTAGAGGTACACCTTCATAGTCTTTATTTAGTTTGTTAACGACAGTGGTTACCCTTTTTACCGTCGAAACCAACTAGTTTTGTGTAGCTTCAGTGTTTGGGTTTGCGATTTTCTTTAATTGTTCTATTCGGTCGTGATGGTCATTAAAAGAATCTGCCTTATGTTTTACCTCCGTAATGTTACTGTTAACTTAAGAAAGTACTTCATGCTTTACTTGTGTTTTCTTATCATTCAAGTTTTCGTCGATTTCAGTGCGAAAATTTTTGGCTAAGTCATCGAATTTCTGTGAGACCGTGTCTTGCAAATCTTTGAATACTTGTTTTTGTTCTTGCTTCATTGCATTTCTGTCTTGTGTGACAGTGTTTTGTTGCTGTTTTACCGTTTCATATCTTGTGTTAAAAAATGGTTCAAATGGCTCTGAGCACTATGGGACTTAACTTCTGAGGTCAACAGTCCCCTAGAACTTAGAACTACTTAAACCTAACTAACCTGAGGACATCACACACATCCATGCCCGAGGCAGGATTCGAACCTGCCACCGTACGGTCGCGCGGTTCCAGTCTGTAGCGCCTAGAACCGCTCGATCACACCGGCCGGCATCTAGTGTTCAAATTATCAATTTTGGTATTCAAATTTTGTTTCATATCACTGAGATCGGTGTTAATGTTATATAGTAACTGCCATAGCAGTGCGTCAGTTTTACTACCGTGGCTGCTGTCAGCTGTACTTCCAAAGTTAATGTTTGTGTTGTGACCAAGTGGTGTTTGTAACGTGTTGTCAAAATTCATATTTCGATCGCTCTCCGACGTTTCATTCATGAGCGGTATGTCGTCATGGGAGATGCGTGACATTGTCTCGTCAGTTGTAAACATTGTGTCGTCAAAGTTATTCTGTTGTGGAGCGTCGCTATCATTTGTCACCTCTTGCGACACTCATCTCTGGTCTACCATACTTAAAAACTTCTGCAATAGGCATGCAAGGCACCTGATCTTCAATTGTTCGATCTCGCAATTCTACGCCATCTTGGCTGATTGCGTTTTCGCTATCGCTATCGATAATGGACGTATATTTTTCGGCCATGTAATATGAATTTGCAAAAAATAGTAATTTCACAAAATGTTAAAAATTTCACACGTTAATTATTACACTTGATAAATATTAATTACGGAATGTCAAAGCCTGTTTTACGTCTATTATGATGCGCAAACTATTGTGTCACAAATCTTTGTTTTACTGACAATATGAATCACACTGAAAAATTTCAGTAAATTTTTCGCAAATAAAATTCAAGGAAGGGAATAATGACGAAAAGGTGTCTATGTACACCAAAAGAGGCGCTATCAAGCGTAACCATGCAAGCAACTTGCGTAGGCGTCCTACCTTTGATGCGCCGAACAAAACAGCTTACTATGGAAAATTTTACGTGACCTGGGTCCAGTCCTCAATTTTGAGTTTTTGCGTTACTTGCTCCCCGTCGTGATTCATGCAAACAGAACATACAGGCAATTAGTTTTTATAGTTCATAACAGTGTCATCGAAATTTCTTACTATAACAATAGTTAATAAACACTACTCACGACTTGTGCCCAGAAGTCCTGTCACGGTCGCCAATTGTAATACACAAAAAAAGATGTAATTGTACTTATCTTAATTTTTTGTTGACGATCAGACTTCGTGACCTAGTTGAAGCTGCAGGTAGCAGAGCACTCCGGGAACATCGGCGCTTGTAATAATCACGAAAATTCTCTTCCTGTAATTTTCCTCTTCACTTACTTCAATAAAAATGCTTGATACTGTTTTTCCATATAATAGTATTCAAGCACACATATGATACATAGAACTCACAATACTTCATATCTAAAATCGCACATCTTCACCATCCTTCTACATACGAGTGTGTGTGTAAAAGTGAAGAAAACAAAAACTGCATAATAGTTGACTGTTGTTTTCGTTCATTTGTCTGCGCCTTACCGCGCCTCCATAATTAACGTCTTTGCCAACCCTCTGGTTACTCAGTGCTTCAATTTTTTTTTAATAAATCTTAATTTTACGGCATCCTGGGGGCCTTCATCATGTACTTATACAATATCTCACCATCAACAATACCCAGAAGTCCAGTAAGATCAAGAGCCCCTATTGTGCTAAAACAACCACTTACTCAATTAAAACGTTAACATGGACTGTTATGTGATGTTACATTCTACATTCTTCTTATTAGAACTTTCAGGTCCAGGTTTCTTTACGGATGCTGCCAGGAGTTGTCATATTGTCTGCTCTGATATATTTTTACACAGTCTGACTTGGTTAGTTTTAGGACTATGTGGAATGTAATACGAAATATTTGCAACTGGAAGACTTGGAAATCATGTGGGTTATTTCAGTGCAAATCTGCAGGTTTTATACTGCCCAGAATGTAGCCACAGTTGGATTTCTTGTCATCAGTTGAAACTTTGATTGTCATTGAACACAGACACTCTTCCGTGAATGTTCTTATAAGCCGGCTGGAGTGGCCGAGCGGTTCTAGGCACTTCAGTCTGGAACAGCGCGACCGCTGCGGTCGCAGGTTCAAATCCTGCCTCGGGCATGGATGTGTGTGATGTCCTTAGATTAATTAGATTTAAGTAGTTCTAAGTTCTAGGGGACTGATGACCTCAGAAGTTAAGTCCCATAGTGCTCAGAGCCATATTTTTGTTCTTATAAACTGGCCACAATAGAAACACCAAGAACCCAGTACTTATTAGATGCTAATGGAAAATGGAAAGGATTCATACTGTATTGAGCTAGACTATCAGTATCACACAGTTTGATGGAATACTGCCCACTGATGCCAAGACCCAGTTGATGGATGACAATTGCCATGTATTTGATTGTATTTAGTGTCCAATATGATGACCAATCTTACTGCAGTCCATTTCTGGCACCCTAATCTCAATGTGTTGATACTCATGCATTAGTTAACATGATTCAAATAAGGGCAACACACTGCAAGAATGAGCCTGCATCCTACTGTTCAATGGTATGATTCTTCGAAAAATTGTGAAAATATGTCTTTGTTTCATGCTCTGTGTGTACTACTTGTTTTCGGTATGGATGACCATACGTACTTGGTATATTTTCTTTATAGAAGTAGTTTATTTTTAATTGTTTATAAATTTCATGGAGATTAATAAAAATCATACACAGGGTGTGTCTTCTAAGAGTCATTAAGTACATTCTCTCTGGTGTTTTGGCAGATATTTGGAATTTCTGCGATGTATAACTGGAAAGTCCTCCAATGTATAACTAGAAACAGCCCAAACAAATATTGATCATCACGCCTTTCCTATGACACCAAGTGTCGACAGAAAGCATATTTAAAGCTGAAGTTTACATGCCCTTTTGATAATAGCAGTCTAACGTTAGTGTTGGGCAATAGTCATTTAATCATTATGTATTCACAGGATAATAAAAAATGAAGAATAACAAGTACTCCAGCAGTCACCCTGGCCTGTGCTGTCTGGTACTGTCTGCAGCACTACTGGGTGACTGCTTGAATACTGATTATTCTTCACATTTTACTGCCCCTGTTAAGGCGTAACGATAACATGAGTATCGCTCCACACTGATCTGGAATCACTCTATTGGATGGGAAAGTAAAATTCCACCTTAAAAATAATTTTATTTGTAACAGCAAAACAAACTGACTCTTTCTGTCGACACTGGGAATTATGTGACTGAAATGATGAGCAATATTTTTTTTTGGGCTGATTCAAGCTGCACATTGCAAAAACGAAATTGGAAATTTTTGCCACAACAACAGAGAAAGTGCGGCCAACAACTCTTAGGAGAAACACTCAGTATATATGATGACCAAAAATGAAGTACTATTAACTTACCCTTTTACTTATTTTTCACAGTGGGATCAATGGATGTGCTTTGAGGTGATAGGGTCAAAACGGGCATGAAGAACACAGTAATATTTTTTGTTGTGTTAACAGATCCATATAAGTTTTTATGTGCTGTTAAACGGTAGTTTTAATTATGTGACTGTAAATTATATTTTGAAAAAAAAAGTGCAACCACACTAATGCAGTACAAAGTATGTGGGTGATATATATTGAATTAAATGTTTTGGTGTCCGGCTAGACTTGCGGCCGAATATATTCTGAAAGTAATAATGAAAAAGCCTAAATAGACAATGTTAGTGTCAATAGCAACAGATCCATTAGTTTTTAAAGGACATGATTACTGTACATAAGTAAAGAGTATTTCAGCTTTCAAATAAATTCATTCATTTATTTTCTTCTTGAAACTGGCCATGGGTGTACATATAGCTGTTATTGTTCTCTCAGCTATTTTTCAGAAATTTTGTAATCCAGATCTTCGCGTTCTAATTGGTGACTGCACTTCCTCAGTTCCATAAAGTATCTTGTAATATAAATTGAGAAAGAAGAGCTCATGCAATGACATTATATTTAATGGAAACTACTTCTTATACATACGTCATGTTAATTTACAAATATGTGCCAGGAGTGCCTCTGAAAATGGGGACCATACTTGCGTTCATCCAGTAGAAAAAGGTTCAGCTAGCCATTCAGATTCTGGTTTTCTATGATTTGTCTAAAATGGGCATTGATATTTATTTGAATAACTTGTTAGGATTGTCATTCTTGCATTACTTCAAAAATAAAATTATATATATAATCATTACACTACATTTCCCAATTTGTATCTAGAGAGAATATGTTTTTGAAAGAGTCTTATTATTTCTCCAGTCACATAGATGCAAATAAAACCAAGTATATTGATCGCCTGAGAGAAGCTGTAGCCATTAAATCTGTGTCAGCATGGGAACACACGAGAAATGACATTGTAAAAATGGTTCATTGGACAAAGGAAAGACTAGAAAAGTTAGGTGCAGAAACAGAACTCCATGATGTTGGTACACAGGTTAGTACCCTCTAATTTTGTATGTTCATTTTGTTTTTAGAGAGAGTAAATGAATTAATTACAGCAAATTTCATCTAGGCTGGGGATGCCAGCACTTCACATTTCTGCCTATTACTTTCTTATTACTATGTCAGGTAGGAAAAGTTATGCAATGCGTTATTCTTTGCTTCCCGCATGTTTATAAAATGTAGACCTGAATTCTGGTACAGTTTAAGGTTTTTTTTATGTCGTGTCATATAGTTTGTAATTAGTATGTAGGTAACCACTATTTTGTATTTTTAGCAGTTGACCCTATAGTTGCATACATGTCTGTTGTGTTCCCTGACCCAATGAAACTTTTCAAAATTTGTTGGTTTCCATAATCATGTTCAGCTACTGTCATAGAGGCCCTATGATTCACATGTGCGACATGTTTCTAAACCAATTGTCTTTTCTTGCAGTACAATTTATCATATCCTAGCTATGAGAACTTGAGAGAATGATGGACTAAAATATATCTTTCAGTTATCAGTCAAGAGTTCCAGTTAATAATTGTACCACAAGAATGAGGGAGAATAGTATTATTTGAGGATCAATATTAGGTGGTATGAATAATAGCTAAAATAATATTACGCCATATAATTTACAACAAAATTCGGCAGATATTCAGTGTGATGCATTTCCTCAAGGGTTCACAATGTTATGTTTTCCTCACATATTTTCACTCACTTTTTTCCTTTTGTATGTTTATCAACTACAGGCTCTATGTTGTGCGTTCGTTAACTGTATTTTTTTCTCATAATTTCTATTCATGGATCAGGTGTCTTTGACATGTCAGTAACTATAGCATATCTTCAAAACTGACTATTTCGCTGCAATACTTATTTAGCTTTTTCGGATCTTTCCTTCTTTGTTGTGAGGGGATTTCTAAGGGTAAGCTACACAGAATTATGGCAGACCAAGTAACATTTATTGACTGCTAGAGGGTGACTTAAGAACATGACACTATTTTTCAACAATCACCAAGGCTCTGTAACCAATAATAAGAATGTTCTACTAGTTGTTCGCCATATTAAAGATAGAAATTCACTACTTCTTCATGGAGCCATTCGAGGACACTGTGTGAATGTTCTCATAAATGAAAAATCTCCTCCTTATCAGCATCACCCACATCTGTGTGGCTTTGGTAAAATTATTGGCACCATTTCACAACAGCTGGATGCCACATTGCATTTAGTGCATATACCCCATAATTTCATGGTGGATGTGTATACAATTTAAACATTTTGCTCACAAGAACTGTACTGCACTACATACTTCAACTTTGGAATATGTTTCTAGTTTTTGCTCCATTTCAATCCCATACTCATACCATAGCAGAACTGTGTCTATAGGCACCCCCGAACATGTAATCACTTCTGGCATTGTGCCACTCCTGTTGCATTACGATCTTAACATGAGATGACATGTTTAACTAACTTTTTGAAGCCCCTACCTACTTGTGCATTTTTGTGCAATGTTAGCTGTCTTTGTATCCAGTTATTTTTTTCTTCAGTTTTTTCCTTAGAAATTGAAACTTGAAGCTTTGGTCAGAAAAGTGTGAGATGTGTACTGTGAATTTTTTTTATTTGGGTAATTATTGTGTATGTAATACTGGAGACTACACGTTCAAATTGCCCAGGTTCACTACATCATAAAAAGACAGAAATGAGAATGCCGGGAATGGTATGTTGCTATCATTGTACCGCATACCCCACCTTCGCAGGTTTGGGCAAAGATTCGATGCCTGTATGGACACCAGTCCACTGCAGGTGTATGTAATATTTCTGTGAATGGTGTTGTCTTCATTGGCCCAGATGCTGTCGCCAAACATTTTGCTTTGCATTATGCTTGAGCCTCTGCATCTGAGAACTATCAGCCTGCGATTTGTGTTCTCAAAGAGCTGGTGGAGTGAATGCACTTACCAATTATTATATTTTACCTGGAACCATTTTATGTTCCATTCAGTGGGTGGGAATTTCTCATTGTCCTAGCTCTTTGTCCTGACATGATTCCAGGGCCAGACCACATCCACATCAAAGTGCTCAAATACTTACAGTGGATTGCCAATGTCACATCCTTGTCTTGAGGTCTTTTGCCTCTGTCCCAAGATGACTTTTGTCGAGGTTGCTGCAGGCAATTTGATCTGCCTGGAGTCTGCTATCAGGTCAGGTTTTCCCTGGCATCAGCATATTATCACTGTTTTCTTTGACTGCGAAAGGCTTATGACACAACATAGCATCACCACATCCTCACTACCTCATATAAGTGCGATCTTTGGGGACCACTCCTAACTTTTTTTGTGGGACTTCTTGTTCCACCATACTTTCTGGATTCAAGCTACAGGAGAACAGGATCACCCAGAGCTCTACATTGAGTATGGCCACTTTTAATAGTGGTTATCAATGGTCTAGCTGCAGCTGTGGGGTCTTCTGTGTCATCCTCCCATATGCTGGTGACTTTTGCATCTACTACTGCTCCTGAACTGTTGGTGACACTGACTGCCAACTGCAGGGTGCCATACAAAAGGCACAGTCCTGAGCTTCATGCCCTATAAAAGGCACAGTCCTGAGCTTTCAGTGGATTTTTCACTGCCAGGACATGTGTCTTACATTTCTATTGCCGTTGTACTGTGCAACCCCAACCAGAACTCTGCCTTGATGACCAAGTGTTCAGTGTGGCGGAGGCTTGTAGGTTTATGGGATTTGTCTTTGATGCTCAAGTGACATGGTTTCCCCATCTTTGACAACTTAAATGAACATGCTTGTCACATCTTAATATTCTTTGCTGTCTCAGTAACATCCGCTGGGGCACAGACTGCTCTACTCATTTGCAGCTTTACCAAGCTCATATCTCATCCTGTCTCGATTCTGGGAGCCTGACATATGGCTTGGCATCACCTTTCAGCATTGTGGACCCAACACAAAATTGCGGAATCTGACTTGTGACAGGTGCTATTCAGACTAGTCCTGTGAACATTGTACTCCTGGAAGTACTCCAGGCTCCCTCCCCTAAAGATCAGGCAGCAACAACACCTGCTGAGCTATGTGATACAAACTCACTGCTCCACTGAGCTTAGAAACTGCTGTGTCCTTTCTACTGGTAGGCAGACCTACCTCCCACAACAGAGGCTGAGGACGTCACAATCGTAGTTTGGATACAGAGTCTCTGCCCTGAAGTTCAACTTCCCCCACTGTCACCTCTCGTCAGGGAGAAATCGTCTGTGCCCCCATGGTGTGTGCCACATCCTTAGATATGTCTCGGGGGGTCCCCAGGTTGCCCTTGCTAAATGGTGTGGCTTGACTCCTACCCTTCCCACTTTTCTAATTCTTATTCGTTTACATCTGTTGTTGTTTTACTGAGATTTTACCAGCTTGTCTGTTCAGTTCCTTTTCCTGTGGTAATGGCAGGTGTGAAAGCACTGGTCAGATGGAGAGGGTGCATCTCCCATTGCATAACATGTCCCAGGGGCTCCAGCTACTTTCTGTGCATGGGAACTTTCCCACTTTTACCCCTCTGTCAACTCTTCTTGCTTCTATCTCTTGGTTTTCTTGATTCTGTGATACAATCAGGTTCATTGGTATTTGTTTTTTGTTTCATTCCTCTCTGGGGAGTATTCCTGGCTTGACGCACACAAAGGATTTAGGGACCTATGACCTTGTTGGTTGGTCAGTCAAACACCATCATCCATAACCATTAATTTGAGTGAGAGGCCCTTGACACATATTAAGTCAAAAGAAAGAAAAATATTATGACTGCACCTACTGCTAAAATGGTTTTAACTTCACACCCAAAATCCAGCATGGTAGCCAATCTGCCATGGTGTGGTCATCATGTACCCTCATGTTTGTAGCCCTCTGTCAACTTATATGTTGCACTGTTGATGCCTGAGCTATAACCTTCCCAGTATGCTGAAGAGTAGGTGCCTGTCCAAGCTGGGGCACTGGGACTCTGGGCAATGGTACTATGCCAAGTACCATTTTAAATGGTGGAGTCACACCCATGGCGACAGCTTCTGATAAGAGTGAATTATATTAGGGCAGATGATCCACAGTGAAACGGTCATCTGGCAGATTGAAAGCAAGATTTTAATTCAGGGGCTTACAACCCGATGATGAATCTGTCTTTGGCCTCACCATGGAAGGGATAATCAGCTGAGGAGAAATGGAGGTGGACCATTGGCTCAGTTCTTGGTATCCTCTGGAACTGAATGAAGAATTTTTTTTTGTTGCTGCAGTAGAGAAAATGAGAACTGGAACTCTGTTGATCAAAACTTTGAATGCTGAACAATCACAGGCAAATTATGCCTTGAATGCTCGAGAATAAACAAGTTGCCATCTTTCCTCCTAATAAACTCAACAGGATTCAGGGTATCATCACACACTGGGACCTTATGCTAAAAACAGATGAAGAAGTGCATGCTAAACTAGAGCAGCATGGAGTACATTTTGTTTGCCGCTTTCATAGAGGATCTAAGGATAATAGAGTGGATGCTGGAGCTTTCATCCTAGCCTGCAATGGAAATATTTTACCTGAGAAAATCAAAGTCATGGCTTATAGATGTGAGGTCAAGCCCTATTTTCGTCCTCCTGTGAGATGTTTCAGGTGCAGAGAATCAGACATATGTCCTCCTGCTCTACTATTAAGGCTACTTGTAGGAAGGACGAAACATTAGGAGATCCCTTTCAAACAACCTCCTACATATGTAAACTGCCCAGAACACCACCCCTGTCATTCGCTGAAATGTTCAGTTTTGTAAGAGGGAGAGGAAAACCCAGGAATATGAAACACTTGACCTCCTGTCATATCAAGATACTAAGAAAAAATTTGAATGACTCCACCCAACCAACATGATGTCAAACTTTGCACACATTGTGTCAAAGTCCACTCCTAGTGTGATGATCCGGTCTCAAACAATAACTCCCATCTCTAGCCCTGTGTCAGTGCCTGTTTCTGAGTTAGGGGAGTTGACACCAACTCCCTCCACCCACAGACCCACAGCACTGGTGGTAGTCACCCCATTAGTGCAGCTGGAGATACCTTGTCCTCCTCTGTCATCACCAGGGAAAGAACACCTTCCAAGATGCCTCACTCCCACAGGAAAACAGACCACCAGTCTACCACCAAACAGTGGCTGAAAGAGCCACATGCTTTGGGTCATAATGAAGAATGGGCCACTTCTGTTCCAGAAGTCAAGACAGTAAAATCCTCACAAAAACAGAAACCATACAGAGACAAGAAGGAAAAATTGGGAGTCAAATTGAATTCTGCTGCTGTGGTCAGTCTGGTCCCCAGCACTCACGAGGTCAAGCCTTTGAATGCTGATGAAGAATCATACATTCAGGTGGAGCATGACTCAGCAGCAAAGTAATTTATATTCTTGTTTCCCCTTCATTGCTCAGATCCCACTCTGACATTCCTTAAGTGGAACTGCAGTGACTACCATCATCACCTGGCAGAACTCTGTCAATTAATGGCTACGTACTCTGCAACTGATGTGGCATTTCAAGTAAAATGGTTCTCAGAACTCCCTACTATTAAAAATTACAAATACTACTGTAAGAAGTCAGTATGCTCATACGCTCTTGACATTTCAGTGAGTAGATGCCACTAACCACTGCATTAGAAGCTATGGCTGGACATGTCTACCTGGCAGTTAGGGTAACAGTCAGTAACGTCTGTCTACCCCCAAACAGGTACATACCATATCACGAGCTGGTAGATTTAGTGGAACATCTGCCTCCAATCTTCCTTCTACTGGGGGACTTCAGTGCCCACAATCCTGTGTAGAGCAGTCAAACCACATCTAACAGGGACCAAGTAATGGAGCTATTGATTTCAGAACGGTGGGTCTGCCTACTTAACACTGGAGCTGCATGCAACACATTTCAGTATGGCCTGTCAAATATACTCAGCCACAGATATTACAGTCTGTAGCCCAAGCATCTCACCCTTGATCCAGTGATACGTCACTGGTGACCTCTGCAACAGTGACCACTTGGATATCACTCTCTCTTTCTCAAACCACTGATCAGTGGACATGCATCATTGTCCATGTTGGTCACTTCAGAAAACCAACGGACAAGCTTTTTTCTCCAAAGCTACTTTCTAAACCAGCAAAGAGAAGGATATTGAAGGAGTGATATAAGACACTAATGACGTAATTATACAGGCTGTGGAAATGATGATGCCGTATACTCCAGCCCTTCCCACTGGAAACTTGTGCAGTGATGCTCCAAAGAAATAGCTGCACTACCAGAGAATGTTGAAGGACACTTCAACAACATAAATGCCATCCTTATACAGAGCATTTAATAGCATTCATCAAGTGAAGTCATGGTTTCTAAAAAAGAGAGAGAGAGAGAAAGCAGGGGCAACAGGAACAGTGTGTATCATCTATCAGAGCCAACATCCCATCTTCTCAAGTATGGACTAAACTCTGTCACTTCTGTGGCCACACACCATCTGCAGTAGTTCCTGGTATCTCCCTCAATGTTGACATCAGTACTGACCCCGAAGTCATTGCTGAATGCTTCATGGTAATTTTGCTGAAGTGTTTGCGTGCAGTAACTACAATCCTATTTCCCTGACCCACAAACACCTGGCAGAGCAAAACTGCATATCCTTCATGCACAAGGCCTCAAATAATACAATGTTCCATTTAGTGAATGAGAGTTTCGCAGCATTTTAGCAGAGTTTGAGAGACAGCCCTTGGTCCCTGTAAAATCCACAATCAAATGCTTAAACATCTTAGCAGTGACAGCATAAAACTCATCCTCAGGTTTATCAATCATATTTGGTGGGAAAGGCCGCCCCATCCCAATGGTATGGCAGTATTATTTATCGTATCCCAAAATTAAAAAAAAAAAGACTCAAATTTTGACTAATTATTGACCACTTTCTCTTATAAATGAGCTGTGTAAATTTTTCAAAAGAGTGGTCAATTGATGACTCTGTTGGTGCCTGGAAGCCAGAAGGCATTTATCACAATTTCAGAGTAGTTTTTGAGCATTGCATCCAACTGAAACCTGCAGTGCACAGTGGTTTCGCACATCACCAACACCTGATTGCTGTGTTCTTTGACCTACAGATTGCATGTGATACTACCTGGTGCCATCACATCCCGTCTACCCTACACGAGTGGGACTTCTGGGTCTTCCTACTTATTTTATCCCAAATTTTCTATCACTCTGACTTTTTCAATTCTGGATAGGTTCAACCCGTAGCAGCCAATATGTACAGGAAACTGGGGCCCTCGGGGGATTAGCTCTGAGTGCAACCATCTTCACCACTGCAGTCAATGGTATTGTGACTGCAGTAAGACCCACTGCACGTGGCCAATTTTTGCCTGTATTACAGCTCTATGTTGTTGCACATTGCAGCGCGTCAAATTCCGGGAGCCGTAGAGAAAGTATGTAACTGGGACCTGAAGTGTGGACATTAATTTTCTGCCATTTGTGTTGTGGAGTTTTTTGACTGGGGACTGTGCATCCGCACCCAGAACTTTTTATTGTAACGTTGTACTTTAGTTTTTGAATGTTTCAAATATGACAATAAGTTAACATGGTTACCATATGTCTGCCATCTCAAGGAAAAGTGTACAAGGAAACTTAATATCCCCAGATTTCTCAGCAACACCTCCTGCGTAGGAGGGGGAAGGGGGGGGATTGTAGACTGCACAGTTCTTCCATGAGTCTACAAAGCTTTGATTTCTTCCTGCAAAGCTTTGATTTCTTCCTGCTTGGACTATGGATGTGTTGCTTACAGGTCAGCAGCACCATCAGTACTGAGCTTGTTAAACCTTGTCCACCACAGTGATGTGCTGTTGGCAGCTGAAGCCTTCCATAAGAACCCCATAGACAGTCCCCTAATAGAAGTTGGTATCCCAGCACTGAGGGTCAGACACTAGCAAATTTTTGTGAAATATGCAGCCACAAACTATCAGATGCCTACCAGTCTATGTGAGTCGGCTCTTGTTTCACAGTCAACAATTCAGACTATTTAGAAATCATTCAAAAATAGGGGAACCAGCTGGGTAATGATTGGGTGCTCTGTGCAAGGAGCTCCAACTGTCTCCTCTTTCCTGTGTGTATAGAGTTCTTTCTTGGCATCCCCCCGTGTTGTGTATCCAGTCCTATGATTAGGATGGACCTGTTGTGTGTCCCTAAGGAAACTACTGCTCTCATCATTCTCAGACACCTATTCTGTTAGGATCTCCATGACTACTTAAATCCAGTGTGCATCTACACACATGGATCAAAAGCTAATGACAGGGTTGGTTATGCTTTTGCACACAAGGGGACATGAGAAGTACTCTCTGTGAAGTTCATCCAGAATATACATTACAGAGCTGGTTGCCACAAACGGGCTCTGCAATACATTAAAACTCGTGATGGACTTTCTTATTTGTAGTAACTCCATGAGTTGCTTACAAGGCATACTCAGTGCTACCCATAAATTTTTTGGTCACTAATACCCAAGACAACAGATTAAGACCTATAAGCTGACCTTCACAGCTGCAGAACCATCTAGACACCAAGCCACATGGGTATTCCAGGAAATGAATTCACTCACAAGTTAGATAAAATTGTTCAAATGGCTCTGAGCACTATGGAACTTAACATCTGAGGTCATCAGTCCCCTAGACTTAGAACTACTTAAACCTAACTAACCTAAGGACACCACACACATCCGTGGCCAAGGCAGGATTTGAATCTGCGACCGTAGCAGCAGCACGGTTCTGGACTGAAGCACCTAGAACTGCTCGGCCACAAATTAGATAAAGACACAGCCACAGGAGACAAATTTGAACTCGGTGTACCAGTGGCAGATCTAAAATTGCAAATGCATCATAAAAATTTCAAAATATTGAATATGAAATTGCAGGCTACCACAACACTGGACAAGCTGAGTGCTGTCCAGGACCCCACCACAGTATAGCATATTCCCTCTGAGCCTCTCGGAAAGATGTCATTGTACTGTGCTGACTGTATTGTCCACATCAAGAGTTCCATTTATGTCAAGAGGACTGCCTTCAATGCAGCTGTGGTAGCCGTCTCGTTATAGTTGATATTCTGACAGTGTGTGTGCCCTGGTGGCTGATTTGAGATGGGCCATTGACTTATCTACCTCCTTACCCAGATACTTGCACATGATGGAATATCAGCTAGCAAAAGTCAAATATTTCCTGAGGGAAGGTGGATTTCATAATAAAGTGTAATGTATCTCAACATTCGGTGTCAAGGGTGTAAATGGGGGCATGCCTCTTGCTGTGGCATTTTACCTGATTGGCCTTTGGCAGCTTCGTACCCCTGCACTTTCATGCATTTTTTAATATTTATATATGTATTTCATTTAGTCAAATTGACACTCCCACTCATACGATCTTCATTTTCTCCCCAGATTTTTGTAGTACTGACTGACTATGATGACTCTTCTTGATGTATCATTCAGTGACTGGCAAATGTGTTTACCTACCTATGTTTTCTCACACTAGTGTTGCACAAATTTTCATCTCCAATGACAAGGTCAGACTCTGCAACTAATGATTTTTCTTTTCCTGTTCCACATCATTTTATGCGAATTTACAGTGCAATGAAAACTGATAACTAAGGTATTTAGTTTCTTTAAAATCATAATCATCATCAGATTAACTGTGACAAGAACAGTGACAGGAAAAAATGAAAAATAAAAAAAAATATTTATATTGCTTTTAATTTATTACTTAAAAACTGATATCATATAAAACAGTAATAATATTTAAATGTTAGTACAATTCTTAATTAGTTTATTTACTTATTTATTAAATGTTGTTCTTACAGGTTACTCCAAGTGGAAAAAAATTACCTTTGCCACCTGTTTTATGTGGTATTCTTGGTAAAGATCCAAAGAAGAAAACAGTTTGTGTGTATGGACACTTAGATGTTCAACCTGCTGCAGTTACTGACGGATGGCACACTGACCCTTTCACTCTGACAGAAAAAGATGGGAAACTGTATGGAAGAGGTGCCACAGATGATAAAGGCCCAGTTATTGGCTGGATTAATGCAATAGAAGCATATAAAAATCTTGGCATTGAGATACCAGTTAATATCAAAGTAAGTTGTGTTTATCTGTGGAGTAAATAAACATTTTTCTCCTATCAATTACAGAAATGCCACAGTGAATCATTTGCTGTTTGCACTTAAAATTTGATTTCTTTTTACCTCTTTACATTTGATTGTTGACTGTGGTACTTTATACATGGTGGGGCTTTAGACAAATCTGCTGATTTGTAGTATTTTTCCAATACCTGTTTGCTTTTGAAGATTGACAATATCTTCATATGAAGTACTGTCTAGCAAGATGATATCTGGAACATGTATCAGCAAGAATATTTTCTCCTCTAGAAAGGTATTGAATATCTCTGATGAACTGACAGAGAAATTTTCTTCTGGACACTGTTTGAAAGCAAGTGTTGATGGCTTGTGGTGTGTGAATATTGTGAATTCTCTGCCTTCCAGAAGATAACAAAAGTGTTTGACTGCTGTATGTGCTGCTAACAATTCACAATCATAGTTACAACAGTTACAGTGTTTGTGGGTCAGAGATCTAGGGAGAAGTGCAAATGGCACAGGTGTTTCTTCTTGCAATTGGTGAAAAGAAGACCTATTTCATAGTCCAAAGCATCAACCATCAAAATTAAAGGTAGATGTGTTGATGGATAAGCAAGCTGAATTACACTGGCAAGTTCTACTCTTAACCTTGTGAATGATTTGTGTGCTTTATCGATCCATGTAATAAGGATGATTATCCTTCCTCTTGATGTTCTTGCACAAGTTAAACGAAGATTGTTGGATTTCTGCTGTAGAAATTTACCAGTCCTAGTTCTGTTACTGTTTCAGGATGAGGAAAATCTTTGCTTACTTTCAATTTTTCCTCTTGTAGTAAAATTCCATGCTGTGATACAAGATAACACAGGTCAGCAACTGGAAGCAGTTAATTCCATAAATTATCTGGGAGTACGCATTAGGAGTGATTTAAAATGGAATGATCATATAAAGTTGGTCGTCGGTAAAGTAGATGCCAGACTTAGATTCATTGGAAGAATTCTAAGGAAATGCAATCCGAAAACAAAGGAAGTAGGTTACAGTACGCTTGTTCGCCCACTGCTTGAATACTGCTCAGCAGTGTGGGATCCGTACCAGATAGGGTTGATAGAAGAGATAGAGAAGATCCAATGGAGAGCAGCGCGCTTTGTTACAGGATCATTTAGTAATCACGAAAGCATTACGGAGATGATAGATAAACTCCAGTGGAAGACTCTGCAGGAGAGATGCTCAGTAGCTCAGTACGGGCTTTTGTTGAAGTTTTGAGAACATACCTTCACCGAGAAGTCAAGCAGTATATTGCTCCCTCCTACATATATCTCGCGAAGAGACCATGAGGATAAAATCAGAGAGTTTAGAGCCCACACAGAGGCATACCGGCAATCCTTCTTTCCACGAATAATAAGAGACTGGAATAGAAGGGAGAACCGATAGAGGTACTCAAGGTACCCTCTGCCACACACCGTCAGGTGGTTTGTGGAGTACGGATGTAGATGTAGATGTAGATATAACTTTCTCCCCAAAAATGCTTTTCCCCACATTTATACGTATTAAAATGTTATTAATCCGGCCATTCAAGAAGATGTTGCAGGTACATTATATGTTCTTCATCTAATGCTGAGGCAATGAGAATGCCATCTAAGTAGGAATACAAAAAGGCAAATCATCCAAAATTGTCTGAATAAACCATTGGAATGTTTGAGCTGCACTGCAGAGAGCAAATGGCATTTTCAAAAATGTGAAAAGTCCAAGTGATGTAGATAACAGCTGTTTCAGGCACATCTTACACCACACCAGGAATGTTGTTATAACCTCAGATAAAGTCAGTTTTAGAGAATATATTTCTGTTTAAGAGTTAGCAGTTGATATATTGTAAATGAGGCACCGGATGGTAGTCTGACACAGTGACAGCATTTACAGCTCTGAAATCTCCACAGGGACGCTAAGTTCCATCTTTCTTTGGAACAAGATTTGAAGATTAGACCAGCAAATTTTAGAAGGACGATATAACTCAAGGTTGATGACATCTAGAAATTCAATTTTTTCTCTTGCAAATTTTACTGATAAGTGTCTGGCTCATGCAGACCCTGGAGGTCCTGTAGTTGTGTAGACATATTTCCTGTACTTAAGGGCGTCAAAAAAAAAAAAAAAAAAAAAAAAAAAACCCCAACCAACTTATTCTCGTGTTTCTTTGCCAGAAAGGTGATATTTTCACAGCCATATGCGATATGGTGTTCTTTGATGGTGGTCTTGCCATAAAACAGTGTATATAAATTAATGCCATAAAATTAGGATAATGTTTGTGATTTTTGCACACTTACAATCATCTTATGGGTTCTTCAACTATGGTCCTAGTAAAACTAATTCCTTATTTAGCACCAAACAAAACTACAATAAATGCGCATATATTTTTTGAAATCATGTTGTATAGGAAATGATAAACTGAAATAAAAGACTACCTACCTCAATATGTAGCAATATTTTTAACAGAATTTATATTTCACTGCATCAATAGCAACCACAAGCCCAATGCCAATAAAATTAGTCAAACCACACCCTTTTCTGATTATTCCCCCCCCCCCCCCTAAAAAAGAGCTCCTGCCTTTGCCTAGAGGGTACAAATCTTCGCCTCTTGTTCTGTGATCTTCCTGTCTTTTTAAGCAAACCAAGAGTATACATAGGTAGCCTCATTGTGAATATATTCTTCTGTCTCACTGCATCTTTTTATTTACTTGCATGAAAAATATTCCCTAGAAGCATCACAGTGCCATAAATCTTCTTTAAAAGTATAGGTAACAGCTTGAATATATTTTCATCTTATGAAAGTCTGAGTGCTTATTTCCTTTTGTTACAGTTTGTGTTTGAAGGAATGGAAGAATCGGGAAGTGAAGGATTAGATGAATTGTTATATTCTGTCAAAGATACATTTCTGAAGGATATAGACTATGTTTGTATTTCTGATAATTATTGGCTTGGAACAACCAAGCCATGTTTGACTTATGGGCTAAGAGGAATTTGCTACTTCTTTATTGAAGTTGAGTCATCTGCAAAGGATCTGCATAGTGGTGTGATGGGAGGCACTGTGTAAGTATTTCAATTCTGATATGCATATAATCTTGCTTGCACAGTTTTGAACATATTTTTTTAAATTTTATGGCAAGTGTCACATAAGTGATAAGTGCCCTCTTTTGTAATTGGGACTAGTGACATAAAAAAGGATGTATAAACAAAAACGATGGAAATAAATACCCCCCCTCCCTCCCTCCCTCCCTCTCCTCTCCCCCTCCCCTCCCTCCTTCTCTCACCTTTCTCTTGTTTCTTGTAGCTTTCTGTTCCCAAATGGAAAAAAAAAATTGTGGGTGTAAAATGAGTTCTGTTGTTTAATGTGAATTCATCTGACCCATTAGAAGAAGTGATGAACTTTTTTGTATTTATCTAACATAATAAGTTTTAATTTGCCACACTTGAAATTAGTAGATGATCAAGAAGTCAACAAATTTTACATGCTAGAACAGGTTTCTCATATATATAGCAAATAAGAAGTGCAGTCCTGAGCTTAAGTTTATTTTCAAGAGGAACCTGCTTCAGATATGTCACTTCAGCCTTACTTAAGATTTTTTTGTGACTCAGCATATTGTTAAATGTGACTGCCACAGGAGTATTTGTCTTTGTAAAGAACATTAACCTCTAAGAAAAAAGGGAAAAAACTATGTTTCATTGTAGTTCAGCTAACAACATTGTTGACTGGATCTCTCTTCTTGTTAGTGAAAACTGGTGATTGCTGTAATGCATACTATTTTCCTCTCAGAGCTAGGGATACAGTTTGACTATTGTATTCTTTATTTATTATTTTGGTATAAATAAGTGGAAAAGAAAGGCTTCCCCATTCATAAGTGGAGTGGAAATTGTTGGTGTGCACTTTTTTATCCTTATGATGGACAGCCATGGCAAAAATTATCATATTACTCCAGAACAAATCTGAATGCTTTCACAGTACTGTATAAAACGGTCCAGTTGCTCTGTGTAGGGATGCAGAAGTGAGAAAAAATCAACCATGCACTCTCTCCTAATCAACTAATTATGACAATATCATATTACATATCAAGGTGTCCAAGAGTAATTTATTTAATTCAGATTTAAATTGTATTTCATCTCAGTGTTTTCTCCTTTTGTCTAGTCATATTGCCTTTGGATTATCCTTTTAGAAATGATTTACTCTAATATTTATTGTCACTGTTAACCATTTCAGCTTGCTTGCACTTAAAGTAGTTGCAAGAAGCAGATTTCTTTCTCAGATCTCTGTAACTTTGGAAAAATAGTACAGAAATCCACATTGTGTCGAAACAAAATTATTTATTTACTGCTGTGGCACTTATATAGCCATTAGCCTTGAAGTCACAAGCCTACAGCAATAAAATTGGAAGAGAAAAAAATTAACAGTGATAAGAAGCATACAAGGTGGAATCCAAAATTTTCGGGACTGGTGCCGCCATCTGGAAAGTAGGAGTAGTAAATCTTTGCACCGCTAGGTGGCAAGAATTGCATATCTGATGAGTCAGTGTGTGGAGTGGCATTCAGCTGGGAGGACGTGTTGTGTGTCCATAGTGATTTCCGTAATACTCTGTGTTTGGTGTGTGGCAATTTTACGATGGCTCCGTGAACAGAACATCGCCTGTGTGTCAAATTCTGTGTGAATCTCGGGAAAATTGCTACGGAGACCCTTGCAATGATTCAACTGGATTTACAGTTATGACCCAGAGACAAAGCAACAATTGTCCCAGTGGAAGAGCCCAGGCTCTCCAAGACCCAAAAAAAAAGCGAGATAGGTGAAGAGCAAAGTGAAGATCATGATCTTCATCTTTGATACCAAGGGAATTGTGCACAAAGAATTTGTCCCACCCACCCAAACAGTGAATTCCACATACTACTGTGACGGTTTGCGACAGCTCCGTGAAAACGTGCGGCGACGACGGCACGATCTTTGGCGTCAAGGGAACTGGCTGCTACATCATGACAACACGCCATGTCTCACATCCTTACTCACTGGGACCTTTTTGGCAAAAAACAACATGGCGGTTGTACCCCACCCACCATAGTCACCAGATTTGGCACCTTTCGACTTTGCGTTATTTCCAAAACTGAAACTTAAGTTGAAAGGCCGTCAGTTCGACACTCTAGAGAGGATTCAAGAAGCATCACTGGCAGTGATAAATGCCCTCAAAGAACAGGACTTCCAGAGAACATTTGACCAGTGGCAGAAGTGGTGGGACCGGTGTGTAGTGTACGTGCGAATGGGAACTACTTCGAGGGTGATGGTGATCATTAGTCCAAAGGTAAGGTTTTCAACAGATGGCGGCACCAGTCCCGAAAATTTTGGATAACACCTTGTATATCTGAAGCTACTGTATGCACAACAAAGTATGGTGTAATAACATTACAAATTCATCATTTTATCTCTTGCTTCTCAGTAACTGTCCACAACATGTTTTGCAAACAGTGGTGTATAAATAATTAAGCATAAAGCATCCATGGAATCCCAGCTGTTGCAGAGTGTGCAGTTTGAACTGTCAAGAATAGCTAGATTGTGAAGAGGGCTGCTGAAGTGGTTGTGTCATGTTGTGCTCGGAAATCTCACAACAGCTTCTCTTCGGGGCCATTCTGGGAGTGAAAATTACAGGGCACCTTTCGAAGGATTATACTTTATTTTTATATCCAGACCAGCTTGATAATGAATGTTTGCAGCTGCTCTGGTCTTTCATTTCACTCTCTCTAGTTCCACTGTGGAAGGGTATCCACTGAAAGCAGGTATTCTCGCCTGTGTCATAACTTTCCAATGTTTTCTCTGCACACTGGAAGCACCACGTGATTACAGATCACCAATACAGCTGTTTTTGAAATACTTAATATTACTGGTTTACTAAATCTGATATCTGTAGGTAAAATGATACAGAGCAATAGTTATGGCTCCAATGTCTCCATCAAAATATATATGATGTCTCCTAATGTTACATATCCTGTGCATTGTTGGCATTCTATTCTGGCTCCCATGTCTCTAATCTTCTCTGGAATCCATCACTGTAAACCTGTAGCTATTTATTTTCTTCATATCAAGATCTAATAGTTTTCAGTGCAGAAACTTTGAGCACTTAGACTCTTTTTTTCCCCTAACCATTACGTAAAATGTAGTGTGTGACTGATGTTATGCAACTCAAGTGGGCGGGTTGGAGTCAGTAGCTTACATTTATCCAATGATATGCATAGATTTTATTTCCTGCATTACTTTTTAGACATAACCCTCCTGCAGTTTTAGCCTCTGGCTACTATGGTAGGAGTGGTGATGGTACTGTAAGTCTGATAAGGCTGTGAGCCTTTGTGTATTTTTAAAGTAGATTTAGATATCTGAGATCTTGAATTTGTAGTGGAAATTTTACAGCATTGATCATCACTTGATTAGGAACGCACTCTAGTTTATAAATATTTTGTTGTTGTGGTGGTTGGGGGGTGGAGGATGGGGAGAGGGGGGGGTTATCCAATTCCAGGAAAAATTTTTCTTTAATAATTTACACAAATTTGGAGAGTTCGTACTATGGTCACTGATGAATTTCCAGTAGAAATCACACATCCCCGTGAAACATATCAACTGTTTTTTGCTCACTGGCCTCATACTTTCTGCAGTGGTCTTGATATTATCCCTGTTAGACAGTATCCCTAGAGTTGTTAATTGATGGCCTAAAGAAGTTAATTCCACATGCAGAAATTCATGTTTACTAAGTTTGAGAGTCATTCCCCCATTCTGTAATGCCCTGAACACCTTTTCTAACAACAGACAATGTCCGTGCCATATATCACTAGTGATCAGTATATCATCTATGAATACTGTAAGCTGCCTCATCAACTCACACCCAAGTACATGATCAGTACTTTAATAAAAATAGTATCTTATATGAACCGACTAAATGGAACAGCTCTCAGCATGTATGTCCTTCCCTCAAACAAAAAAGCTGTGTATCTTCAGATTTTCTTGGAAGTGGCACCTGCCATAACACACAGGTCAGATCCACACTAGACATTAACATCACATTATTGAATCTTAGCAACAACTCATTCATATTTTATGGTTGGTCATTTTCTCTTACCATTATTTTACTGTTCTTAGTCTCCTGGCATCTAGCACATTGTGTACAGTTCCGTCCTTCTTCCTAACCACTACAATTGGACTGCTGTATTCACTCATTTTCTGTTCTCATACTTTCCATTCCAGCATTTGTTGAATTCTATCTGTGACTGCTTCTTTGTCCCTCATTGCAATCAGGAAAGGCTTTACCTTAATGACAACATGAGGTGACATGTTCAGGGAATACTCAAAATTCACTACCTTCCCTGGCTTATCTGAAAACACACTTTTATGATTATGCAGAAGCTCTCCCTGTTGAAAACCTCTCTCTTTTGATAAGTCCTGCATCTCCTTTACTTTATTATCTATTTGTTCACCTGCACATGACTCCTCATACTTTTCATTTTCCTTCTGTAAATGTGCCATCACTGTATCTTCTTTTAATTCTTCTTTAAACTTTGTTCTCTTTTTGTACCCTCCAGCATCAAAATCCAAAATTATATCCTTATCCCCAATATCTGTAAATAATGTATACTGGCAGTCCTGAAATGATAAAACAGCACACACTAAAACAATAATTACTTATCATAAATTCTAAAGTTATTTTATTTCTGATGGACTTATTGCATGCCCCAGTTGCACTTACAGTTAGCTCTAGTAGATTCCTACTTCTTACTCGTTGCCAAAAGGATTCAAATACAGGTGATATATTTGAGCCAGTATCCAGCAATGCTTCACTTTCAACATTCTGCACTATTAACTTGACAATAGGTTGCACCTTCTGTACTTTTATGACTTTTAATTCAGCTTCCTCCATCATATCAACCTCAGTTTCCTCCCTGCTCTCTTTATCCATCATATATGCATCCTCACACCCATTCCCATATTCAGTCTCCATATCCCCTTTAAATAGATCATTCGACATTTCACTTGCATTCCCATATTTCAATTTCTGTATCTTTCTAGCCACTTCGGATTTTAACTGCTCCCATTCCTCTGGCACCAACATCTGAAGCACCTTTGCATATCACATCTCGTAATTTACATTAATGCTCCTCCTTCCCCATCCATTCATTGATAATATCCCTACTTAGACCCACATGATTTCTGTCTTCCGTGAATACAAATGTTTTCACTGTATTTACTGAGCAGATCTCATCATGCCTAATATCTGCCTCACCATCTCCTTCCTTTCTCAATTCATTATTAATACAACTGATATTACCTTGCTCTATCTTTGGCACTGGCATATTCAAATCTTTCACACTTGCTAGACCATTGTCACATACAATATCATCTGCCTCCTTTGTAATAAAATCATTTACATTATGCAAAGAACTCTTGAGATTTACTCTGCCAACACTGTCAGCAACATTTATTAGAGTTCTAACAGGCTCAGCTCCAATTTCCAGTCCCACAGCACCCCCAAATGTAGACAAACCAATGCTATTCTCATCCCCTCTATGCTCCACTATCTCATCCCTATCAATAACTCCCTTATGTAACCCAGTTCATTGTCACATCACTGACACTTCTCCCCTTTGTATCTTTATTTCTCTTATTAAATTTCATAAAACCTCCCCACATATAAGTGTTACCCAGCACAGCATCCATCTGGCATATAGCCAACTTCCTCCTTTTCCTCTAATGTTTATTGTACCCTTCTCTGGTCCTATTCACAGCATATGTCCTAGTCGTCCTATGGACCTTAGGTGAAGCTCTGTCTGATTTTCTGTCCACCTACTTTGAAATTCTGCACTGTGTCATCCCCTGTGCCTGTGTTCATTATCATTTCTTCTAGGTGGATAGTCATTTCTACCCCTTTAATGGTTTATTTCTTCTCTCTCCTGCCTGTTTCTCCAGTCCCCGTTCCTATTACTTGACCACCTGTTCCCATTATCATTGAAATTATTTTCATAACTGTTACCCTTATTCTGATTTCTGCGGATCTTCATTCACTTGGAAGTTTCTGTATCTCATCATCCATGGCTGATGACTAGCAACACAAGACATATAATGCAACTAATGCTTGTACTTAACTTGTGGCTGCTATGACATCAACTGTTACTGCAACACGTGGAGCAGGTGACGATAAAGACGCTGTGAAGACAGCAGCAAGGAAACAATATGGGATGAACGTTGGCGATGGTATAGCTTGGCTACAGCGTGAGCATGGAGATGGCCTGTCGACGGCATGGAGATGGTCGAGACATGTTCATGTGTGGCACAGCAAGTGAGAACAGCAACACTGACCAGCACTGGTAAGGTCAGTGGCATCTCGCTACGTCTACCACGTGGACCAGCGACAGCTTGAACATGGCAGCTCTGCAAAATTCATGTGGACCAGCAGCATCCCAAATTTGTGAAAGACTGTCACACAAAATGTGGCAGCATGAGCTAGGCCTACACTGTGGAGTCTCTTACACTGCAGCCTACTGCTATATTAGTGTCCACATATGCACAATGATTGCACAGTCAGACTATTACTGCTATGCACTGTCTATAGGTCCGAGCCTCCACACTGACTGTTCACAGGCCTATACAGTTTCTGGGACACTCGATCCTGAAATACTTACCTGGAAAAAGTTGAATCCAAGTTGGGCCCATCCAGTTGCAACATACCAAGGTGGTAGCATGCACAAGTAAACGCCTGTTCAGTGTTCAATAACAGGAACCAATGCTACTTTTCATCCAAAGTGAACATCCTAAAATTAGCAGATGCCTCATCTACTGAGGGGAGCAGTTGCCTTCTGGTTGCATTTACCCCTCATGTGGATGTTGTAGTTTCATCAAGTGGCCAGTGAATCTGTCAGTGAATTATGAAGAACACGTTAACACTTTTGAAAACACTTGATTTAATGATAATAGTTCACAATGGAAGATTCATCAATATGGTAATATTCCAAGTACAAACTGGATTGGTCATGTATCTGCCAGTGCATGAAAGCAGTTTGCTGATAAATTATGTATATGCAAATCCAGAAGAAGACGTTACATAGTACTCAAAAGACAACCAGCTGTTGGTATTTCAGAAGTGCTGAAATACAAATTCAGTCCTAACATCAAAAGACTTCCAAAATGGCGTACTCAGCTCACATACCTAAGCAGTATTTCATTGCCTGAACACCCTTGCCAGATCAATGTCCACCAGCAGAAGGCTCCGAAAATCTCTCTGTGTGCTCTCAGCTCCATGACTCACTTAACCGCTACCCTAATCAAAACTACATCAGAGACAAACTACAAATGGTCATTTATAGTTTACACTTAAATCATATTCATTAAAATTATTTATCAAAAAAATTAAAATATTCTTGCTTTCATAAGTATTATAAAATTCACTTTTATTTGTTTTTTAAGATCATTACATCACCAAAAAATGGCTCTGAGCACTATGTGACTTAACTTCTGAGGTCATCAGTCGCCTAGACCTTAGAACTAATTAAACCTAACTAACCTAAGGACATCACACACATCCATGCCCGAGGCAGGATTCGAACCTGCGACCGGAGCGGTCGCTCGGCTCCAGACTGTAGCGCCCACAACCGCACGGCCACTCCGGCCGGCATTACATCATCAGATTCCACATATAATAGTCTGCCTGCTTAGCTGAGTGGTAATGTCCTTGCCTCCCACGCAGCGGGCCCAGGTTCGATTCCCTGTCGGGTTGGAGATTGCCTCCGCTCATGGACTTGGTGTTGTCCTCATCATCATTTCATCCTCATCATTGGCACGCAAGTCACCCAATGTGGCATCGACTGAAATAAGGCTTGCACTTGGTGGCCTAACCTGAATGGGGCCTCTCGGCCAACAATGCCATACGATCATTTAATTTCACATACACTAGTTAAGAGTCTTACTATGTGTTATTCAAATGTTATTTTTTTGTTTTTAATATCAATTTCTAAATTCTCATTGAAAACACAGTCAAATCTTGTACAGATTAAAGTAAAACTGTTTCATTGTGGATGACTTGTCTTAGTACTTATTTTTTCTAAAGCACTTTTCTGGCTCGCCAGAAAATTCTTGGGGAAATTTCCCACAATATACATGTTCCAGCAGATGGTGCCACAGCTGTGATATGTATTACCATGCGACACTGCCCCCATTATCTTACATGGCATCACATGGGTTAATGTTATGAAGGCTGTAAGGTATTTCAGTGAGACAGCTGCTCATCATCTCCAGGTGCTGCTTACTGACATGTTGCTGCAGTGGCTCACCAATATATAAGCTGGCTCATTAGAAAAGTGCAGGTGCCAACAGGTGGGGCTATAACATCATCATACACCCATGCTCATAAATTAAGGATAATGCTGATACATGGTGAAACAACACTCTGGTGGGTGGTTCGCGGGTTTAAATCACCTCAGGGTATGACCATGCGGTGCATTTGACCTGCGGTTGTCGCACGGTGGTGCTGGCAGCAGTCCACATACGCAGAGGTGTGTTGGTGCACGTCAGGGTACAGTGCAGCGAGTAAGTGTTCTGACATTTTCAGACGTGCTAATGGTGACTGTGTGTTGAAAATGGCTCAAAGAACACATATTGATGACGTTATGAGGGGCAGAATACTAGAGTGACTGGAGGCTGGTCAAACACAGCAGGTCTTAGCAAGGGCCCTCCATGTGTCACAAAATGCAATCTGAAGATTATGGCAATGATTCCAGCAGACAGGAAACGTGTTCAGGTGCTACAGTACGGAACATCCATAGTGTACAGAACCACAAGAAGGCCAATATCTCACCATCAGTGCCCACAGACGGCCATGGAGTACTGCAGGTAGCCTTGCTCGGGACCTTACCGCAGCCACTGGAACAGTTGTCTCCAGACACACAGTCTACAGACGACTGAACAGACACGGTTTATTCGCCCGGAGACCTGCAAGGTGCATTCCACTGACCCCTGGTCATAGGAGAGCCCATAAAGCCTGGTGTGAAGAACACAGTACGTGGTCATTGGAACAGTGGTCCCAGATTATGTTCACGGACGATTCCAGGTATAGTCTGAACAGTGATTCTCATTGGGTTTTCATCTGGCGTGAACAAGGAACCAGATACCAACCCCTTAATGTCCTTGAAAGGGACCTGTATGTAGGTTGCAGTTTGATGGTGTGGGGTGAGATTATGATTGGTGCATGTACACCCCTCCATGTCTTCGACAGAGGAACTGTAACACGTAAGTTGTATTGGGACGTCATTTTGCACCAGTATGTCTGCCTTTTCAGGGGTGCAATGGGTCCCACCTTCCTCCTGATGGATGATAATGCATGGCCCCACCGAGCTGCCATTGTGGAGGAGTACCTTGAAACAAAAGATATCAGGTGAATGGAGTGGCCTGTCTGTTCTCCAGACCTAAACCCCAGGAGCACATCTGAGATGCTCTCGGTTGACGTATTGCTACACGTCTTCACACCCCTAGGACACTTCAGGAGCTCTGACGGGCACTGGTGCAAGAATGGGAGGCTTTACCCCAGCAGGTGCTCAACCACCTGATCCAGAGTATGCCAACCCCTAGTGCAGCCTGTGTACTCTGTGTTGTGTGTGTTCCCAATTTGAGTGTGTGGACTCAGATTCCCCATCTGTGTTCACATTACTGAGGCATTGTCAGCTGCAGATGAATGAATCGGAGTCAGCACAGGTGGGAAATCAGAATCCACACACTTAAACTGGGTGCTAACACTCTGCCCGCACGTGCTCAGGGCAGTGATTTGCGCTTTTCCTGTGTCATACATGTGAAGACTGTGGCCCGTTTCTCCAGTAGAGGGCACTGAATGTTGCTGTATTCTCTGATTTGTCTACAATGATGTTATAGCCCCACCCCTTGGCACCTGTGCTTCTCTAGCAAGCCAGTGTATATATTGGTGACCCATTGCAGGAACATGTCAGTAAGCACCTGAAGATGATAAAAATCAGCTGTCTTGTTGAAACATTGTGCAGCTTCCAAAACATTATCCGACGTGATTCCATGAACCAATGAACTGTGGATACTTTCCAGAAGTATTAAGACTACTGTCAGAGAGTAATCAGTCAGTTATTGGGAGTCTGATTTGTGGACATATTTATTTAAATCAAAAAACCTAGAATGTTTATTTTGAAAATAATTTTAAATCAGTAAATGTTATCCTGAATGTTGTTGCTGAAAAAATTGTTGAGTGTCAGTTGTTGAATTGTTAATAATGCTCTAGGTTGTGCAGCATGTATGCATTATTGTGCATTATGCAGTTTTCATTGGCTAAGAAATTTGGAATGTAACAAGAAAACACATACAAGAATGAAGCTGATGATAAGAAATGGCAGGTAATATGGGCTAGTGAAACTTCAGACAAGAATCCTAAGAGAATGGTGAATATGTTGCAGGAAGAATTTCCACTTGCAGAGAATATAATTAACACAGGCTATGAAGCAGTTTTGAAGTTGACCATATAGTGTTTATGCAGCATAGTCCATGCAAAAAGCTATGCTGAAATCCTGTACCACCACTTAAACAAACATATTAATTCAATGTTTGTTTGAACAATGACTAAACATCTGATCAGTACTGACCAATAGCAAGTACACTGAGATCCATTTGCCATGTAATCTCAAAATTATTTCATTATCCACTGGGAAACTAGCAAGAGTTGTTCCCCCCTGCAGCTCAGATCCTGCCTGCATTGATGTTGGTAGGTTTGATGTAAAAACAGGTTTCACAAGACCCATCAACAAGATAAAGATAAAAGAGACTTGCTGAGATGAGGAGGACAAGGCAGACTCAGTGAGTGAGAAGATCAGGTTCAGGAGGAATGGAAAAAGCACCCTCGCTGTTGGTCTGATTTGATGATGGTTTTGAGATTCTAAGTAGCCAGAAAGTATTTTTAAGGATGGCCCATGAACAAATTGGTACACATACAACTATTCAAGTGCTTATGGCTGTGTTGCAGATTTGTTTGTAGAAGTTTTTTTTTTAAAGTACTAGTAATCTTGAATAGCATGAACTATGTTATAGATATGGAATTGGCTGTATGTTGGGAGTGGTCATGCTTAGTGACAATATTAATGGAATCAGCATGGTGGCATTGATAGTGACAAGAACACCAAGTGATAAAAGAGACAGAAAGTGTGGAGATCTAGTGGATGAAGTGGGTGGTGCCTTGGGTACAGATTTAATGTGTTGGTCGTCAAGAGAATAATATTTTTTTTTTTTTTTCTTCAAGGTGGGTATTGCTGTTTAGCAAGCATACAAGGACTCTGTCAGGAAAGACCACCTACCAGAGAGTGAAGCAGGTAGCTAGATGCTGTTGTTTGATAACAATGAGGTGGAATTGATGAGGCTTATTAATGGATAATAAATTCCAATTGGCACCAGTAGAAGTTTTTAAGTTTGTTCTTGTGTGTGATCTTATACCTTCTAACTTTAGATCGATATTGTGTGTTGTTTATACAGAATATGCAAGAAACTGGTTGGAGGCAGTGAAGTGGATGTTTAAATTGCTCGTTTTCCAATCTCTTGATTGGATCTGAGAGTTTTTTGAAAGTTGTTTTACTGAAAAGTGATGCAGAAGATGTGGCTATTTTAACCATGTACCTTTGGTGAAAATGAGGCTGGTGACTTATTTAGCATGATAGTGTAAGCATAGTAATCCACAGAAGTAATCTGGGTCTGCCAACAAACATCTCAGAGGAAGCCTACTGAGAAATACATCACATGATTCCTCTTGTGTATCACACATCACTAAGACTGCATGGACTCTGGCTGGAAGTGCACATGGGACTTCATTAGACACTGTGAAAACTCCATGAATAGGATGAGAAGGAACATTTCCTATGTTCTGGAATGATGTGTGTCAAATGTCTCGGAATGCAAGAATCATATGATTTAAATACACATTGAGGTGAAAACTGCTGGTCAAATCCCAGATAACTGGAGTGCTCAATGTTTGAAGATTAAGACACGGTTTTCCCATTTGGATAGTTTACCATAACATTGTTGGGTAAACTATGAAATGGGACAAGTGAGCAGATTCATCAAGGTACCCACTAAAATTTAATGCCAATACAGCAACTATTGGAGTAAAGAGGTAACTAACAATCTTTTTGAGCACAGTAACCTAAACATAGATCAACACAAAGACGGAAAGCATTCTTCAGAGTTACAAGTAAAAAAGGAAGAAAATAAATAAATGGAATTTACCTCGTCATTATTTTCCTTCCAACTGGTTATTAAATTTTACACATTGCAAAATAAAGAGAAATGCTGAGACTATATGAGCTGCTGTTAGTGTTTCAAACCTCACATTAAAATTTTAAATTTTTAAAATATTACAATGTGATGGAAAAATTATGATCAGCATCATGAAATTTATCAAATGATATGTGAAGCAGAAAACAACTAGGTTGTTTGATGAGTTGTAATGATAACAAGTGGGTTTAAATGTGACTTTAATTGATTGTACATGATATTCAGCCTAAATTTTGCCCTTAATTTCTCTATGGGGTGTTCTGGACAGTTGTTCATCTTCTTATGACTAAAATACGATAAAAGAAAGTTCTGGATGGATTACAAATAATGCAAAGAGTAAAGGTAACCCCTTGGCATACAGTTAAAATGTAAATGAGCTTTTACACAATGTTCATCCTTGGAGCTAACTCTCCCACTCTCCGTGTGTGTGTGTGCGTGTGTGTGTGTGTGTGTGTGTGTGTGTGTGTGTGTGTGTGTGTGACTGGGGAAGAGATGTGTCGAATGGGGTTGTGGTCAGTGAACAAATGCATAAATAGCTGCCTCAGTAGAGCTGTCCGTTTGAAATTGAAGGTACGATTGAGACAGTATTCCATCACTACTGAAGTGGGTGACAACTGAAGACTACATTACCCTCTAAAAATTTTTGGAAAACATTGTGAGGAGTGAGACTGGCTGTTGGTTATTGACATTTGTGACATCACCTTTCTTATAGAAAGATCCATTAGTGGCATATATTAATCTGCAAATAGTGCAAAGTCTCTAGAGAAATCTGTCGCTGGTATGATTCTCTGCCACGCATAATAGTTAATTACTACGATATTTGTAGGGTGATACGGCATAAGATACCAAGAGCATCAGCACAGAAGTATAGCAGTCACCTCTGGAATTGTGTGATCGCACTGAAGTTTTAATTTTTTTGGTTACAGTTATTGTTCTGAAAATTATAAAATACATGCTTTAATTATTTTTCAGGTGTGAGGGTATGTCTGACCTTATTTATTTAATGAATACCCTTGTTGACAAGGATGGGAAGATTTTGATTACCGGTATTATGGACGATGTGGCACCTTTGACTGATGAAGAAAGACAGATGTACAAAAATATAGAGTTCAGTGTAGATGAATACCGTGCAGACATTGGAACTAATAAATTACTCCACAATGAGGATAAGGTAAGAGATGGACTGCCTAAGAATTTAATGTTGTTGCCTCACATTGTGTCTCTCCTTATTTCCCTTTTGAGTCATGTGTTCAAAATATTTATTTTCAGTCAAATAGTTTGTTTAATCCTATATAATTGTAATGATTTAAAATAGTAGAAATTTTTGTTGTCTTAACCAATTGTGGAAAAACAGAAACTACCGTATGAAAGTTTGATGTACTTATTTGTAAATCTGACAACAGGTACCCCAGGTCAGTTTCAGTCAGTCTAAATCTGCAATACGGTTATATCGTGCTTCTGTTACCACAAAAATATTTAGCTGTTCCAATTTTAAATTATTTTCTTTTGTTTTTAACTTAACACCTTTTTAGAAAAAAACAATTTCTCAGGACAATATGTGCTCGAAAAATGGTTCAGAGAGTCAAACAAATTATTTATTATTACCACAGTTACAAATTCTCTACAAAAGAAAAGAAAAAAAACTGGATGATGTAACTCATGTCTTCTCCATGAACAACTGCTTAGTATTATTTGACTTCTCTTGTGTGCTGCCTATCTTTTCAGCAACAAAACTTTTAAATCCCCCTCTGAATCCCATATTTGACTGTCCTGACAAGCATCCAACTTGGTCAGGATTATATGATTTCGGCACTTACTGTCATTGTCTTAAACCCCTGATGGGTAATATTTTCTTCGCGAACGTAATACATATAATTTGTTTTGACTTCTGTCACTGAGGAGGGAGTAATATTCTTTCTCTTCAACTTTAATTTTGGGCCAGTTTGTATGTATTTTATTGCCACAAGATCCCCAACGTTGTACATGAAGGATTTCTTTTGAGACTGGTTGAAGCTAGCACCTTTTTTGTCTAGTAATTTCATGATGTGAAGTGTGGCCTGTGTGTGAACTCTAAATCCCATGAAAAGTACAAATTGTGTTTTCCAAATACTTCCATGGTAAGTTGAATTCATGGCATGTTGAACTGTTGGATTTCGAACCATTTAATATGGTTGTCTATATGAAGCTCAGCAATAACTGTAGCCATAATACAGTTTATACCGTCAGTCTGTCCTCTCCCTCTTTAAGGAGTCTTGTTGTTATTAAAATGTGTCAGTATTCTACCATTCAGCAATAATCCTCAAATTATTGAGATGTAAAGCAAGTATCTTTATCAGTAGTTACTTGGATTGGACTCTCAAAATTATTTTTCTGCAATTCTACGTTACTAATTCTTTCTACTGATTTTGTAGTCTTTACAGGACACAGGCAAATAAACTTATTACAAGCATCATCAGTAATACTTATTCATTTGTGTCTCTTATGAGCCAATTAAAGTAATCTATTGTGATCCATATGACAAGTACAAAATAAGAGTTGAAGGAAGGGTTCCTTCTGTCCTATTTTTTTTATTTACAGTTAAACATTTTACACAGTTGGAGATCACTCGTTTCAACTTGCCAGTCACCTCTGGTAAATAATAACTTTGTTTTACTCCCTCTCTGCTTCACTTAACAACATCCTTTCTTGTGCACAAGACTGATGGTTTCATACTGCACAATTTGGAATCATTAAAATCCTTCTTCCATTGTTGAACTTGTAAAGAAGTTGTCATAAGATCATTCATTGAGAAAGTTTTCGTATGCTACCAAACCATTATCTTTTTCATGGGCTCTTTCTGATATTAGCTCACCTGCAAAACCAAGCTATACATTTACACAGAAACTTAAAACTTCTACATGTTTCATCCTAAAATCAGATTTGTGTTAGATGCTGTCATGGTGGTGGCATCATCTGGAGATATAATTACAAAGAAGCCCTCTTTCCTTGCATATCTGTGTAGCCCAGTTTCCTAATGTAGGTTTCCAGTTTTTAAAGATGTTTGGCGGCTACTTTCTTCTAATTATGATAAGCCAGAATAACCAGGCATGAGTTAATCTAGCTTGCTATTTTATTTAACGTACTAGCACCAACTCAACAACCATGGAATAAGGAACTAAAACTATTTATAAAATATACAAGTACCGCCACCCGCATGTTCCTCTAAACCCTTAACTTAACAAACAATGTAAAGTCCAGGATGGACTGTAACAATATTATGAAAAGGAAAGTTGCCACTCACCATATAGCACAGATGCTGAGTCGCAGGTAGACACAACAAAAAGAATGTCACAAATAAAGCTTTCAGCCCTTGAGGCCTTCGTCAAAAATAGACAACATGCACAAACGCAACTCACACACTTATGACTGCAGTCTCAGGCAATTGTAGCCCCACAAAGAACAACTTAACTTTTTTTTTCAAATTACATTCCAAAAAATAGTTTATTAATGGAAAAACATCCTATAATGAATGAATTATGTATATACATATAAAGATGACTTTTGAAGATCAAAATAATGAATTACAAAGTAATAAAATCCTAAGTATACTCATGCACTGGTCTTTGACTAAAATATCCTGAAACGTGAAGTCATTTTTTATTTTTTGTGTAGCTATGAAGTCTAACCATGTATTTCACAATAGATTCCTGTGAACACAGATCCTGTAGGAGCTGACTGAAGCATGAAGGGTGTATTTTCTTGTACCACTGGTGAGCACTTGTCGCTCAACTGATGAACTATCATCACTTTCAATGTCTAATGAAGTAACATTACATTCTGCTTAGAGCTGCTAAATTCAGTGTCAAACTCAGGATCACTGTAGTAATCCTGTTTTGAAAGCATTTTGTAAACAACAATATAAGAGAGAGTCTGAAAGTGCGCATTTTGTTGTTGAGTACCCAAGTCTGCATACTGTAAAGAAAATATCAAGTGGCAACTACCTCAATCAAAACATGACAGCCAGGCTAAAAATGTAGTACCAGACGCTCTTTAATGGCCGAACATATAACTATCAGTGCTGAAATGGATATAAGTTGGATTTTATTTTTTTGAAGGTCTCTTCTTAAGTTGCCCTAGTATACTTGGTATTTTAAGTTTCTGTCAAAATAAAAATGAGGTAACTCAGGGTTTATGTTAAGGGGCTAAATCCCGGTTCCCAGGGAAAGTTGGTAACTGAATTGACATCCAGCCCCTATAACAATGGCCTACGGAGGTTCTGGCATAGTAGCAGTGAGTACTATAGCAGCAGTCTCTTCTGGAATCACCGTGAAACCCTCCACATCACTCAGTGCTGTTGGATCATCTTGTTTTCATGTATAATTGACAAATCGTTGTTGTCCCATTCCTCCACAGCTAGATATGGTGGCTTTAACCTGTCTGTGGATACTGTTCCATGTCTACCATTCTGGTCAATTTTGAAGGTGTCTGTGTGCCTTGAAAATACCTTGTATGGCCCAGTATATGTTGGCTTAATGGGGGCTATGCTGTATTGCCTCAGAGCCAGACATGTGGTGTAATATGTAGGTCCTTGTGAACAAAAATCTGTCTTTCTACATGTCTGACTGGTGGGCTTTCCTGCAAATATCTCATGTATGTACTGAGTTGCCATGTGAAGTCCATTACTTCTGATGGTTGGGTCTCAACTCTTGTTAGGCTTATGAGCTCTACCAGTGCCCTCAACTGTTCTCCGTAGACCATTTGAGCTGGTGAGCATTGTAAAGCCTCCATGACTGTCGTGTGCAGGCCCGCCAATACCAGTGGTACTGTTTCCGTCCATGTATATGAAGAATGGGTCAGTTTAGCCGTTAGTGTATGATGCAGCTTTTCCACCATCACACTACACTCAAGGTGATCACTGGTAATGCACAGATGGTTGTGAATAGCTGTAGGATTTCTGCTGAAAGCCATGATTCAAACTGTCATTCGCAATCCATTGTAACTGCGCGAGTCATACCAAATCTTGAAAACCATATACCCACTAATGCCTTGGCCACTTTCTCTGCCAAGATGTCTGGTATAGTAGCTTCTGGCCATCTTCTCAACCGATTAATGGCTGTAACCAGAAAATATTGGCCACCCGAATATGGTATCAGTACCATGTTGTCAGCACGAGTGTTGGAAAATCTGACTGGGTATTGGAAATTGCATAACTGGTATAAAAGCATGGTGATTAATTTTGCTCCATTGGCACTTAAGGTAAGAACATGTCTAAGCTCTGCAGTCCTTCTGTACTCCAGGCCACACCACTTCACTTGCTACTAATTTTGCTGTAGCATGTATGCCTGGGTGAGCCAAATTTGTAGTGCCTGGAAAACCCTACATTTAAATTCTCAGGAAGGTAAGATTGCTGTACTCCTCACAATCTGTCACACCAGATGCTTGTATCACCATATGGGGCAGGGATTCGTCATAGCCATAGGGCTGCATGTTCATTTGATACTGATCATGCTACTTTACTACTATCCCCACCCACGGTACTGCTAATAAACAAGCGCAGTTCTGTGACAGACAATCTGCAATGATGTTGTCCTTGCTGGAAATGTGTCACACGTTGGTTGTGTATTCTGCTATATACTCAGCCTATTTTCACAGCTGTGGTGATCTGCGAGCTGTGGCACAGTGGAAGAACAACATTAGTAGTTTGTGAACTGTTTGCCCCCTACTGACGACCAAAAGTGTTGAACAGCCATCTAGATTGCCAACATGTCCCGATCAGTGGTGTTCCTTTTTCTTTGGTGTTCCTTTTCCTTTGCTGTAGTGTAAGGCTACGTGAATAAAAGGCAAGCAATTGTCATCTGCCATCCACCTTTTGTTGCAATGCTGCTCCTGTGGCATTTTGACTTGCATACACTTGATGGCCAATGGGCTGTTAATTCATGGGTGAGCCAATAGTGCCACTTTTGCCAAACAACACTTGACTGAGAGAAATGCGGCTTTGCTTGCTGGTATCTAAGGTACTTTCAGGTTGCTGGCCATGTATTTGTCTGTGAGCAATGCGGTGAGCAGTTTCTGTTGTCTTGCCATCCCACAAAGGTGTTATCGATAGAGGTTACCATACCTAAGAATCTACACAATCCCTTGTACATTGTTGGTATGAGCATATTCTGTACTGCCTTGACCAGCCCTCACTGCGGTGCCAGCCCGGCCAAACAGACAACTTATCCTAAGAAGTGCACTTCTCGTTTGCTGAATCTACACTTATCAGGATTAACTATTGTGCCAAATTCTTGCAGATGCTGGAAAAGCTGCTGCAAATGGGATGCATGTTCTTCAGCTGTTGATGAAAATAAGAGAATAGTGATGTAACAGTGGAGAAGTGGCAGACCCTGTAATACCTCATGCATAAAACTCTGCCATGTCTGTGCAGAGTTCCTCAAGCCAAAGGTCATAAATTTGTACTGAAAAAGCGTGAAAAGTTTTATTGCTGGGGGTTTTTGGTACATCCCCGCAGCTATGAGAATTTGCAAATAAGCTTTTGCACAGTCAACTGCACTAAACAGTTGAGCTTGGGCAGTAGGTCTGTTATAGTGTGTTATGTTTGTGCCTTGGTAACAGTTGAGTATTATCTGAGTACTCTATAGTTTCTGCATAAGTCATGATCCATTTTTCTTTCTCACGGCGTGTAAGGGAGATGACCACGGGTTGTCTGATCTGTCTATTATACTTGTTTTCAGGAGCTCTACAAACCCAGTCTGCACCACCAAGAGTTTGTCTGGTGGAAATCTCCTCGGATAAGCTGCAACAGGCTGGTCCAGCAACATGCAGATATTGTGCCTCATAGAGTGTCTGCATCTCCTGTTGGTAGTGAATTTGTGGGTGATCAATGGGAACTCTTGTATTACCTGGCCACAGTGCTTATCCTCATATGCCATCAATCCATCGGACATCCTATTGTGTAGTGCAGTCGATTGGTTTTTACTCTGCTCAGAGGACTCTTCTTCATCTGCCAGCATGGACAACACGTTCATCAGATCGGAATTGTGATTCATAGTAATTAACCATCTGTTGACTAAATCTGGCAAGAGGCAGAAATATGATTTAAAAATTGGCACCATGTATGGGGCCAGTGAAATTTGTAACCATGAATGTCCACACAGGCTCAAATGAAAGATCTAAGTCCAATGTCCATCTCTGTTCTCCATAGATTTGGATGGCCAGCTTGTTTGCTGCTGTGACTTGTGCCCTGCTGTCAGTGTTTCATTTGCCAGCTGTCTTCACACCTTCTTCTGTGGACACACAAGCTGTTGGTGGCAGACGTCAGCATCCTTTAAGGTCCGCTCATGGAATTTGGGTAACTGCAGTTTTTAGTACAATGATGTGCAGCTTCCCCAAAATGCCTATGATACAAGCACCACAGATCCGTATTCGTCTCAGATGAGCATTGATCACCCTTCTCGCTCATGATCTTCTTCTCCGGAATACGGCACTCATAACGGCAACATACCTTCTGCTGCTGTTTCTATGATATTAGATTCATGCATGCTATCTGTTCCTCCAACTTTTCTACCCATTTTTCTTGTGTTGCCTCCATTGTTAAGTGCCCACATGAATCGTCGATGGCTTGTACTGCTTCCATATCTCTTCCTTGTTCATCGTTACTCTATGATGGTGACACATACGGAAACTTCCACTAGGCTATTCACTACTATGTCTGGCTTTCCCACTAGCTCTTACAGTGGCAAACCTTGATAAGTGGCTATTGCTGTATGAAAGTTCATAGGCAACTTGCACAGCCAAAGCATGCATAACGACTGTTCAAGCAACAAATCTGATCCTGCCAATGCGTGTAAGGCCTCCATCACTTGAGACAGAGATTGGTTACCCATCAGTTCATCGTTAGAATGCCTTCTCTAGTCAGAGTTCCAGCGTCAAAGTGTATGGTTGCGTAAGCGCCTCCTTTAAAGTGCTGTAACGATGTTGTGGGAGAACATCTTCTGTTCCCTCTACCACAGACTTCTAAATGTTCTGCCATGATGATGTATTTATTTGTGTTTGTAAGTACATTGTGCTGTTGGGGATATACTCAATGTGCATAAATCTAGATGTTGGGTCAAAACAGCAGAAGCTTGACACGTCCCAGATGATTCATTGAACTTGCATCTTGACGAATGAAGTTGGTGTCTGTGAATTGCGATGTAGTTGAGGCTGCGGGTTGTTCCATTTTGACATGTGCCACAGCTGTTTGCATGGTTACACTGGTCATTCTCTTTGAAAAAATATCTTCATTTACAATGAATCACATCAGGGTCACTACTGTGGTGGTTACTTTCTTCCAGTTATGATGAGCCACAATAAGATAATCTAGTACACTATTTTATTTAACACACTAACAACTCAACAACCAAGGAATAAACAAAAAAATCTTTTAATCAAATATAAAAGTTCCTTGATGCTATAACACGCTACTCACTTCTTTCGCTGCTACTTTGTGGTGAAATACTAACATCGCCACAAATGTATCTCATGAAAGGATGTTGTTGAGCATGTTCTTTAAACTTATATTCCTAATTATTCTCCTTAAGTCATGCAGAGGTTTGTTGGTTGTAGAATCATTTGAGATAAACTTCCTTAAATATCACATTAATCCAAAGAAACTTTGTAATGCTGCAATAGATTTCATTTCTGGAAAGTTTTGAAAGGCATCTGTCTTCTCATCTGGAAGTCCTTTTTTCTGCACTGTACAGCAAACTCAAGAAACCCAACAGTTCTTTTGAAGAACTGATACTTAGCAAAATTAATTTTGAAGCTGTATTCTGCTGAAGCTTATAATACTCAACCAAGTTACTGGAGTGTGTTGTACTCACACTTTGCTGGCAGTTCGATATTGCCCACATAAATAAATTGATTTTCTCTTAAGGCAGTGTCCAAAAAATTATTCATAAAGTGGCTGGATGACTGCAGGCAAATTTGATTTTCCAAGTGGAACATCCCTAAACTGAGAATGTCATGGGTGTGTTACAAAAAAATGGAGTATACTTTTGACTCTCCTGTATAACATCAACATTAAAGAATCCATTCTTGAGGGCTTGCGTGTAAAATACACATGCACCTTTCAGTTTATCTCAAATATTTTTAATTGTAAATTTGCTTAATTTTCTAGGAATCAGCTTGGTGTGCAGTAGCACTTGTGCTCATGTGCCACTTTGAAAATGACTGCTTATTGTAAAATGGGGACGATAGACAGCTCTATGATCATAATTCAGCCTCTCATTTATTTATTTGCCCTGTATCATCCCATGGTCTTCAGGAGTTGACCATTGGCTTGGCATTGTGGCTTCAGCATGAACTGGCTCACACAAGACGATCAGCGAAAAAGCATGGAAGATGAAGTCAGCCTCATGTATTTTAAAAATTTGCTAAGTTTATGTTAATTGGCTTTTATTTCCTTTTTGTTAATAGATCGAGCTGCTACTTCATCGCTGGAGATATCCAACACTTTCATTGCATGGAATTGAAGGTGCATTTAGTGATCCAGGAGCAAAAACTGTGATACCTGCAAAGGTCATTGGTAAATTTTCGATTCGTATTGTACCCAACCAGACACCAGAACGAGTGCAGGCTCTTGTTGAAAAATATCTTAATGAACAGTGGAAGAAGCGAGGTAGCACAAACAATTTTAAGGTATACACGTCACTACTTCTTTCATGTTTGCAGAGAGAGAGAGAGAGAGAGAGAGAGAGAGAGAGAGAGAGAGACTATGGACTTGATGTGTGACGTAAGATACCATTTCTTTTATACATTGCAATTAAATCTTATCTATTGGTTTACTGTGATTTGTTGAAGATATACCCCAACCAGAAAATATGATGATGGATGGTTAAACAGACTGATAAATTGTTACTGTGTCATAGTGGCTCCGAAAATTAAACAACCGAAACTCCTGGTAGGAATATCAACAATGTACGAAAAGATAGACATGTTAAGTTGCAGACAGGTACAATAAAAAGACACTTATACGAAGTTTTTGGCCATAGCTTCATCAGCAAAAGAGAAATAAACACCATTCATACACACAAGCAGACACACCTCATAAAGATAAGACTGCCAACTATGGCAGCTCAGGCCAGAAGCAAAACACTGCTTCTGTACTTAAATAAAGTGTAGATTGGTACCAGTTAACTCTGTACATTGCCACAAACTTTCGTAAACTGTTATACATTACATGGAAAGTTACTACTCTCAGAACCAACTAATATTAGTGTCTCAAAGACTCCTCAGTAACATGTCTGTGAATAGTATATATCAACAATTGCATATATATACATCATATTAGTCTCCCTTGGTGCCACAGATCTTCCATGGTACTGGACTTTTTCATTCCTTCTTGCTCCATGGAGACTACAAATGCTCTCCAGCAGGTAGACTCTACACCTGTTTAGTAATACTATTCCACAATATGTGGCCTCATGTTTACAAGCTATTTGTGATCATGGACATCTTTACTCTGAGCTCTGTATTTGACGTACGTGATACATCCCCTTCCATGAATGGTAACTACAACAACTGTGTGTAAAACTAATTTTTTTTAGCACTTACCCAAAAAGGAAAGTGGACAGATAGGATCAAAATCATTATTTAAATAAATGTGGCTGGACCATCTTTGACAAAACAATATTAGGAGGACAGAAGGAAATGAGGAAACAGATACAAGATGTATAAACAAAGTAATGGAAATATAATTTTGCACGTTGTATTTATCTGACTCAGCAATTTTTTTTTCATAATTGTGTTGGTAAAGATGTCTGAAAATTATCTGTACAATATTAGCCATATCAAATATTTAATTTGTCAGCTGTCAAAAAGGTTACATGTGTTTTAGTAGTGCTGGCAATTATTTTTATAAGAAAAAATTGCCTTTAGTGAGTTTGCTGTGAGTAAAATAAGTTATGAGAAGTATAAGAATTTTAAAGAAGGCTGTGGAGATAATGGAAATGAAGAGAGCTCTGGGCATCCCATTACATCGTCAACTGGTGAAATTGTGGGGAAAAAAGGGGGGAAAAATCACGAACAATTGTCAAATTACAGTCAGAGATATCACTGATGATATTGGTGTATTCATTGACTCATGCCATGAAAATTCTTTGCAGGTTTTGGGTGTGACATGTTTGACATCAAAATTTGTTCCACAAGTGTTGAATTTCAAACAAAAGCAGGAGTGAATGCAAGTTGCTTGGGTGTCACTAAATGATTCAGTAATGATGCTGAACTACTGGAATGTACCATGAGGATGAGGAGGAAAGATGGATTTACTGATACATCATCAAAACCAAGGCTCAATCATCCCAGTGGAACCACTTTGGATCACCAGGATGAAAAAAAGCTCCACAAGCATTATCAAATGTTAAAGTTACATTCATTGTGTTTTCCAACTGTAATAGTGTAGTGCCCCATGATCACTTGCCACAAGATTGAACAATCAATAAGGAGTACTACTTAAAACTTCAATACTGTTAGCATGAAGCAGTCTCGGAAAAAGCCAAGTTTTGTGAGGGAAAAACTCATGACTTTTGCTCTATGATAACGCACCTGCTCACACCTCATTGTTCCCATAGTGCTCAGAGCCAGTTTAACCATTTGAACACCTCATTGTTTGTACCTAGTGCATTGGACAGGACTTGGGACAATGCATGAAACATTAAAGCCTTACCTCTACTTTATGTCATTCTTAACTGAAACATGGTGTCAAGGATAACTGCTGGCCTCATTTCAGGATACAAAACAGAATCAATCAAATTGGGTGCATACCAAAACTGATCCTTAGTAGGCACCATGCAGAAGGGACCATGTGTTGTAGGGATCTCTGTCCTTAATTATGTTAAGGGTGATTTGTTCACACTATTTCCACATTCAGATAATTTTTTTCCATTTCTCAACAAACAATAAGGCAATAGCACCCATAGAAACAGATTATGGAATTACATTATTTTCATTGCAAGCATCGCTTGCTGCTATATCAGACTGCTCATTTCTCTGGTCTTCCACATTTCCTGATACCCAATAAAATTACATTTGATTCCCTTGTGGCCATAGTATTTTAAGGATGTCACTTGTATCTTATTTGCCACTTAATCTTCTGGGTTCATTTGCTGACTAGTGGGCACACATAAGCTCTGTAAAATGTCACATACAATACATGTCCTCTGTCCTGAACATGCCGCTAAGACGATGTAATACCTTTAGAACATTTAGTGTTTCCTCTTCAGATCATTCAGGTATGGTAACCATGTGAGTTTCTCACCATAGATGAGAATCACGAACTTTACTGGTTCTTAAAACTAAGGATTACATTATCAGTCACACTTCAGAGTGATTAATAACATGATGTACCTGATAATCCACATTTACTTATTTATCTAGGTGAAGTTGAAGCACCCGGGTTTTGCTCATAGTTTTAGACCCCTTAATGTTAACTGAGTTGTCTAGTAAGCGAGATTATAATACAAACAAAAATCATGCACAAATGTGAAATAATTTCCACTACTTGCATCTGTGGGTAATACACTGTTAGTGGCTATTAAAAAAAGGAAGAGTTAAGATTTCTCCTGTGAAATACCATTCTCCTGGGTACATCAATTAAACCTGAAGTACCATTCTGAAAGGAAGATCATACAGTAATGGAAAAACACCTTTGGAAGCAATTACTGTACTGCCAGGTAGTGTTTCAGGCCTTTTCAATGTCAAATAATTATCATATTTTGTGTTCCACCATCAGGAAGACTTGGACTGTGTACAAAGAGTGATACCTCCTAAAATCACACCAAAGGTAACTGAGAAGTCTTCTGGATTTCAAAAATCCATATGAAGCAGTTATTAATAATATCTTCTCTATACCAGTGGTAAGTGCAATACTGTGACTATGAGGGTTGCTGTAATCCTTCCTTATTTTCAGGAGAGGTTTATTATTGCTTCCCTCCAGGAATCAGGATATTGTTCATGAAGCCAGATTCTACTGCCCCCCCCCCCCCTCCCTGCAAAATGGACAGTTGCACTCTGTGACAAAGCTGGACCTTCAGTCCAGCAGTGGCCACCGTGTTAATTACCATATGATTGGTATGTTGGATTTCGACTGCTGTTGATTGTCATCCAGTTAAGCTGGTTGGTGGTAGGTGCTAACGTGTCTCATAGTTTGATTCAAATACAGAAATGATCGCTGAAGTGCTGATCCTCTCTGAATATGCAAAGAGCAGTATGAGTTATAGCAAGAGAGTAAAGTGGCAGATCAATGGCTGAAGATGATCCAGTTCCAGCACTGAAGTATGCCACTTTATCTATATAAAGGAGGTAGATATCATTCGATTTGAAAAACTGCTCCCTTATTTGACTTGAGTACAGGTGTGAGTGAAGCCTCATTGCTTGTGATGTGCATTGAAATATCTGCTGAGAAGCACAGCTAAATCATTTCTTCTCTACAATGCCTTCTATTCCACATCTGAATATTTATCAAAAACTGATAGCAAGGTAGCTAAAAAAATATTTTCAATGTATGGTTACTTACATGAATAGTATCAGAGACTTAATATGTTCATACTCGTTAAATTTAAGTAGTCAGTAGATGGTTAGCATGTAGCCCAACTCACAAACAAATCGTGTATTGATATCCTGTAAAGACACTTATTCAACATTATGTGGAAGGAAACATCCTGGGGTAAGCATCAGAATATGCACACCAACAGACATGCAGCACATGGCTGTTCCTCGGTGTGCGTCTCAGACGCCCAACATGACTGTCTCCATGCAGGATCATGCACTGCTGGTGAAGATCTTTTACAAGAATGGTGATTGTGCACCAGTAGCCCTGCAGAAGTTCTGGATACTTGAGGATATGATAAAAGGTATTGATCCAATGTCTGCTGACGGGTCTGGAGAAAATGATTACAAAACTTGAAAAGACAGGTTCTTTTGAAGAATAATGTGGCAAGTGGAGGAAAGCAGTTGATCTGACCTCTGCCAAAGATGTTGCTAAAGTATTGTAGGGGGGGTTGAGCAGTGGTGTGTGAATGTGTAGTGCACAGGGAATTGCCCAAAAATTGTACTCCTGCAAGCATGGTGCATAAAATCCTATGAAACATTCTGCACTGTTATCCATACAAAATCACCCATGTTTAGGAGTTGCTTCCTACTGACCTGCCAGTAAGACAAATGTTTACTCTGGAATTTCTTGCTCACACGGAAGTGGGCAATGAATGATCTGTGGACAGACAAAGCCCATTTCCATCTCCAAGGATATGTCAATACATGGAACTGCAGAATATGGGCAATGGAATATCTTCACACACATCAACCAGTACTACCTCATTCTACAAAGGTGACTGTGTGGTGTGAGTTGACAGCATTGTTTATCACAGAGCTGCATTTTTTCAATGGGTTGACTCCTGTGGGTCCTGTTTCCTATAATGTCTTTAGTAAACACTATGAGAACCCTTTGTGCTCCAACATCATTCCAAGCCTCCAACATTTTTATGTGAAATGTTGCTCCTCTGCACATTGCCCAGCCATTGAAGCAGCTGTTGTAGACATTTTGGAAATGCTAGAATTATCAGCTGTCATTTCCCTGCAGCCTGACTGTCCAGATCACCTTATCTTAATCCATGTGACTTCTGGCTGTGAGGTGATCTGAAACATGATGTGCTCAGTGCTCCAGTTATGAATGCAGCTGAATTGAAGGCAAGCATTATTCAACACATTCTGAATGTTACCCCCCACCCCCAGAGACACACTGATTTCTAACATGCTGCTTCTTGATTTCAAATTGTGGCAGAAAACAGTGGGCAGCATATTGAACATGTCTTGTGCCAGTCTCACAACAATTAGAAACCGATGTTATTTTGCTTTTTATGTGGTTTTTGGCCTCAGAACAATTATATACTGATTTTTTTTTTTGCAGCCGATGTGATAAAACTTTGCTGTGATGGAAGGGCTCACTTAACTAACAGTGCTACAACTGTTGACTGCCAAACTCTTGCAGTCATACACATTGAACTATATGGATGGTGTAATATGCAATTCAAGCTATAGTCATTCTATTTGTGATTCATCTGTCATTTGTAGCCGACCCCATTTACATTATTTCGCTCACAACACCATCTATTGGTGAAATTATTATTAAATGATGATTCCCCTTGCATCAATAACATGCTGTTTGAATTTGACATCATTCTGAGCAGTGGTTTTCTTTCTACAGCATTTTGAAATGGGAACTTTAGTTGTGGACACCTGGTATATAATTCGCCCACATACATCCGCATATAAGCTCAGATGTAGATGACCATGACCAACCACTCCCTCCAATAACTACAACAACAACAACAATCAACAATAAAGTTTTTGTGGAAAGATGCTAGAGCAAAGGATGAAGGGAGCTTGACATTAGTAGTTGTGGAGGAAATCATATTGTGAAATTTGAGACATAATTATCAAAAATATTATATTGTTATAAAATAATACTGCCATGAGCTGTGGTGCATGCAGTGTGGTGTAGTGGTTAACGTTGCTGGCCAGCATGCTGTGAGTTACCAGTGCAAACCTGACCAGTGGCAGCTATTGTTATTTAGTATGAGAGTGTGCTGAAAAGTAATGCTTCTGAATTTTTATTCTGTTCTTAATATTAGTTGAGATATTACATGTTACGCATATTACTTGATTGACTTTCCTGCTTTACTGACACAAGTTGCAACTCTCTTCCCCTTGAGAGCTCCAAATAGTAGTGCATAACATGGCGGTGTGTAACATAAGTGTGTCAATGCATGCAGAATGCTGTAGTCAAGTTTCTAACTGCAGAAATTGTCCACACATGGAACACCCTCTCCTTCAGCATGACAATATCAGGTCACACATGAGTGTTGTGACATTTGCAACACTCTGATGTCCTGGGTTCACTGTCATCGATCATCCTCCATACTAGTCCTGATGTGGCCCCATCTGATTCTCATCTGTTTTCAAAATGTAGAGTACCTTTGAGGAGTTCACTTTGATAGTGAGGAAGATGTGTTCTTTGCCAGGGTGACTATGTTGAGAAATAAATTTATGGACATGAAGAATAAGATGTAGAATGTTGATAAACTATGTTTTATTTAAAAAGCTTTAAAAGTTTTCACATAAAAAATTCAGAGGCATTACTTTTCAGCATGCCCTCATATTTATCATTTCTGGGAAGTTCTTGAAATTTCCCATGTTAGTATGTTGTGGAATATTCAGCATTTGTATAAGTACTAACATATTCAGTGTCTGCATAAATAGCTGCACTCTCCGACCAAGAGGTCAGTTCCATAGTAGCTTATGTTGGCATTCGTAAAAAGTGTGCTTTCACTGCTAAGTGTTGTATTTCATTGACAACCTTGCTTTTGCCATTTGGACTTGGATTGTGGTTACAATGTCACATGTTTGTGGAGGGCTTGGGTCCTTCAAAAGATCTACATCATCGTGGATCCAGTTCGGCAATGTAAAAGCTGTTGCCTTCATGGACAGGGACTCGAATACAAGCAGCACATCATTCCCACATTTCTTGTATTCAGGAGACCAATGGATTCCAAGCCAGCAGTAAGTAAGCTGCACATTGGCCATTCATCAGTGTTTTTCAGAGATGCTTGTAAAGACCCAATGAAATGGGTGAAAGGATTCAATTGAGTCACCAAATACAGGAGGTGGGATGATGTGATGTGTTTGGCAAATGTGTATTTTTACTTGGACAGAAATTCTCAGGAGAGTTTGAGAACAATGAGGAGAAGCTCATTAGCTGGGAGATGTTTCAGGCCAAAATGAAGAAAAATTTGGTGACAATCAACAGGCAGTCCGATTGGTGGATGAACAATTGAAGAACGTGAACCAGTGTCATGGGAAAATGATACCATCATACATAGAGAATGTTCTGGCCCTATGCCAAATGATGAATCTGAATATGACAGAAGCTAACAATATCCCGTACTTCATGAAAGGAGTCGCAGAAGACGTGTACCGATCTGTTCTGGTAAAGGATGTCACAACAGCCAAGGAGCTTATTAAGTAGTGCCATTGCATCTAGGAAATGCAACAGAAAAGAAACAGACGGAAGATGTATGACCTGACTCCCCTATGTGGTCTCTATGACAGTTGTGGGAAGTCACCACAACCTCACCTCTCTCATACAACAGTTAATGAGCGAAGAGATACAGCATTTTGTGACAACTAGAACTTTTGGACTGAGTAAGCAAGAGATGGTAGCTACAAATGTTGACCAGTACTTCGGGAGGCAATAGCTAAATCTGCCAGGAAAAATGGACAAGGACAACTCAGACTTATGCTGCAGCCATCAAACAGCAGCCCAGCCCCTGACCAAAACAAGTAGAACCTAGTCCTATGTCAAGTATAACGCCCCATAGAAGAACAAACAGTTGGTGGACAGAGGACACATGCCAGTGTTTTTCCACTATGGATGGCCTGGGCATATTGTACACTACTGCAGAGAAAGAAGGCAAGTTTTTGACAACAGCTAAGCTGCCAGACATCAGCCATGATTACAAGCAATTATAGTCAACCTGTGTGATGAAGCCCATTGTTGTATCCAGCATGCTGTAGTCATTTTCCACCACCAAACAGAGGTACCAGCCATTTGCTTAGGCATCTGCACCATTTGCTTAGCCATCACAGATGCAAATCTTCCATGGATGACAGTTACCAAATTATCAGTAAATTTCATTAATGTCATTATAGATGGCCAACCTCTTTGCGCTAGTCATCTTGAGGGAGCTTCCTTTACTGTAATGTTGGATGCTAATCATTGTCACCTAAAGAATAGTATGCACTGTGATATGAAAGCTATTGCGCTGAAAGTCGCAAATGGGAAATATGCCCAGCTGAATGTGTATTCAAAGGATAACTATTAATGACGGAACGCAGTCCATTGAATTGTTGTCTCAACAGAATGTAGTAATAATGCTACTCTTGGCTGAGGCTTCTTGTAGGCATCACAAGCAATCACATACTATAGGAGATCAGAGCTCCAGATTGACGTAGCGATCCCAACAAGTACATGTAACTGAGTTTATTTTCAACTTTTTTTTGCTGTTGGAGATATTGTTATCCCGCCCTCATCAATAAGACGAGTTAAACTGTGAAACTTTTGCCTCTTGCAGATACCTACTCACTACTCAGACTTATAAAAGAAATCTAAATGCAAGTAACAATCATAAGCATTGTAGCCACTCAAGGAGAACTATGGATCACTAATTGTCACAAGCAGCCACAACTCATCCCTAAAGGTACGCATGTAGGGACAGCTGAACCAGTCCAGGAAGACCAGCTTATTGTCACTGATGAAGAATCATACTCCACTACTGGTAGACAAGTCGAGGGAGAAAGCTACTATTGAACTGTGAATATGACCTGGCTTGACCTATGAACAATGTTGGCCAGTGACACCCATTCTGTATCAGTTTTTGTATGCTTTCAAACGTTCTGTGATGCAAGAGCTTATTGTGCTGAAAGTCTCAAATGGGAAATACGTCCAGCCAACAGGAACATGTATTGCAACAATAACTATCAGTGGCAAAACACAGCAGCTATGGTAAAATACTGTATGAAGAATGGGAATCATCCACCCATTGCCACCTTACATGTAGAGTGTCACTGGATGAACTAAGGATAATCAGAGAGGAAGTGGAGAAGACGCTGAAAGGTGACATCATTGAACCTTCAGAAAGTCCTTGGCCCCTCCTGTGGTACATGTGAAGAAGAAGTGCGGCACATGGCATTTCTATGTAAACTACTGATGACGGAACAAAATCATGAAGAAAGATGTCTAACTATTGCCGAGCATTGATGACATTATAGACTGCTTAAAAGGAGCTAGGGACATGGAAATAGGCTACTTGCCAATTGAGGCTGAAAAAGCTAACTGGTAAAAGACTAATTTTGTAGTTTCTGATGACCTGTATGAATTTAAGGCTCTGCCGTTTGGACTGTGTAATGCTTAGCCACATTCAAATGTGTGAAGGATAACCTGCTTCATACCTTAAATGGATGATATTTTGTTTCCATTTGGATGACATTGTCATTTTTGAAGACATCTGAAGAACATCTAAGCCGTCTGACAATCTTATTGACGTGTGTTCAAATTGTAGGCTTCTGTCTGAAACTGAAAAAATGCCTCTTCTCCTCCAAAGAAATAAAAATCTTGAGGCATCTACAGAATGGTAATGGAGTCTGTCCTGATCCAGATTTTTCCAACTCCTCAGCACAATGTGATATGAGAAGTTTTCTTGGGATGTGCTTGTACAACTGGCCATCCATAAACAACTTCTGTAATAAGGCACATGTGTTGCAGTAACTACTGCAAGGAGAAGCCACATATTCAAATGGATCTGAGCACTATGGGACTTAACTTCTAAGGTCATCAGTCCCCTAGAACTTAGAACTACTTAAACCTAACTAACCTAAGGACATCACACACATCCATGCCCGAGACAGGATTCGAACCTGCGACCGCAGCGGTCGCGCGAAGCCACATATTCCTAGAATGAGCTGCAAGTAACATCTTCTGTTGTCTTTAAGAAGGTGCTAATATCTTCTACAGCTGTAGCATTGTATGATGAGATTGCAGAGACAGAACTTCACACCAGAGCTAGCAGTCATGTGATAGGTGGTGTCCTAGTGCAATTTCATGAAGGTGCTGAAAATGTGATAGTTTATGCTTCCGGAGTCTCTCCAGCCCTGAGATGAACTTTCCTACAACAGAGAAAGAGTGTCTTGCAGTTGTTTGGGCCATCAACAAGTTCTGGACTTATTAATTTTGCAAAACATTCACCATGGCGATGGATCACCATTCTCTATGCTGGCTGACAAGTCTGAAGGCTCCACTGAGTTGAGTGGTGAGATGGGCACCTAGGCTTCAGGAGTATGACATCACCATGGTATAAAAAAGCAGATGTAAGCACACTGATGCTTTAAATGACATTTCTGCTGAAGAGAGGGGAGATCCAGCATTGCTAGAAACCGTAAAACTTGAAGAAGGGTGAACAACAAAGGAGAATTCTATTTCATAAAGAGACCATTGTACAAGAGGAACTATGATTCACTGGGGTTGATATAGTTTCTGGTCATCCCAACTCATATGTGGCCAGCTGTCCTGCAGTATTTCCATGATGTTCCAACATATGGTCACCTGGGATTCATGGAAATTCTAGACAGACTCAAAATGAAAGTATCACTGACCAGGTCTCTACTGACCCATTAAACACCCTGTGAGCCACTGTAAGGAATGCCAACAACAGAAGCAATTGCCCCGTCGGTTACCTCCAGGGCATCTGGTACCAATTCCATCGCTGTTCCACCAAACGTTTTGGGGAGAATCCTGAAGTCAACAAACACGAATCAATGGATGAAAGTCTGTGTTGACTAGTTCACCCATTATACTGCCACCAAAGCTGTGCTGACTTCCAAACCCCTGAAAACTGCGAACTTCCTTGTCAAAGTTATCATTTTGAAGCACAGAGCATCCCATGTAATGGTCTCTGATCACTGAAACGTTTTCCAATTGAGACTAGTATCAGAATTAATTTAGCATCAACCACAGGATGACAAATACCTACCAACCGTAGATGAGTGCTCTCACAGAATGCTTTAATAAAATTCTGCCAGATTTGCTCTTGATGCACACTGACATTGAACAGAGAGCTTGGGCTACAATAGTGCCCCTGTTGCGGCATTTGCATACGATACAGTGAAGCAAGACACAACAGGCCTCACACTTCTCTTTTTGCTTCGTGGCTGTGAGGCCGAAATGATAATGGATACACTATTCCCATTCCAACTGTACAATACACAGGGTGACTATATGAAACACTCTGTCACCAGGACTGAAGAAGCAAGATAGCTAGCTTCCATACAGATCCTGGATGCCAAGGAGAAAGTTCGAGAGCACTTTGATTAAGACGACAGAAGTGCAGAGACATCATCCATGTTCATTGTAAGAAGCCCTACTACAGTCCAGAGATGCAGATTGACCATGAGAGGTTGAAGGAAATTGAAGACTTATTCGACAATTGTGAAGCATAAATTGGGGGGGGGGGGGGGGGGGCTACATTCGATATTCAACACTGTGAAGAGGGTGTAATAACACAACCAGCATACAAATATCCGCCAACACCATTACACACAGGACCATTGACTAGATCTAGACCCAGAGTGCTGCAGTCAGTTCCAATCAGAACTTCTGAAGCAGCTGGTCAATGTTTCTTCAGGAGAGGGAGCAGTGCTGTGAGCTGTGGTGCACGTAGTGTGGCATAGTGGTTAGTGTCACTGGCTGGCGTGCTGCAGGTCAACAGTTCAAGCCTGATCACCAGCAATTATTTGTTACCTAGTATTTATAATTTCTTGAAGATCATTGAAATATTGTATTTTTGTAATGTTAGTGTATTCTGGAGTATTCTATGTCTGTAGAAATACTAGCATTCTGAAATAGTAAATGTCTGTATAAATAGCCACACTCTTCATCCAGGATGTCAGTTCTGTTCTTGTTCTGGCTGTATGTTGGTTTTCATAAAAATGTGCTTTCAGTGCTAAGTGTTGTATTTCCTAGACAACCCTCCTTTTGGCTTTAGACTTGAAAGTGGTTATCACATGACTATATCATTTCATACAGATACACATTTTGTAAATAATACTTGTTAGAAGAGTAAGAACTTTTTTTCATTATTATGTGCCACACACAAAGACAGAGCATTTCTGCTCAAATCTCAAGACTGCAGTAGGCTAGACTGAGGATGGCAGATACATCTGAAATTATTCATTTTCTTTCTTTTCCCCTCCTTTACATAGCTGTTTTACAACACTTACATTTTTTTTAACAAAGATTTACTATTTACAGGTTAAAATGGGACACGGTGGCCGATATTGGCTTTCGGACCCAAATCATCCACACTATTTGGCAGCACGTGCAGCTACAAAACATGTCTATGGTGTAGATCCTGATCTAACACGTGAAGGTGGCTCAATTCCAGTCACACTTACCCTCCAGGTGAGTTGTCAGTTAATTCTGTTGAATATATTTAGCACTACTGTCAAGTTGAGTTTGATAACTGACTATTAATTTGTGACATTACTCATAGGAAAATATGACAGGTCAAGTAGATGACACATTAATAGCTTATGTGAGTAGGTATGAACAGTACTTCATATCAAAAAGGTAAGACTATGCAGGTGTCAATATGTGTCCATCAGTGTGTAAGTAACAAAGTGTTTTAAATGGTGTTTGCTTTTTATGTATTAGGTTTGTGACAAAATGACTTGACAATTGCATTTAACTCTGGTATCACAAAGATATTGTGGAAGAGGAGCATTTTAGAAGAGATAAGTCTTTATTGTAACAAAGCGTGGAGTTTTCTTCAGAATGAATTATATTGTTGAGGAACAGAGAGTATACTCAAATCTAGACAAGGACTTTGGTCCTCCCTCCTCCCCTAATATTCTAAAATAGTATTACTTGGAAGGTGCATAAAATGATAGGGCATTCTGAAGCACAAGAAAGGTTTGTGTGTGTTGTCGAAAACATGATCTGTGTCAAAAGTGCATAGTTTCCCATTTTTTATGGGAATGTTGTGTGCTACTTGACATCAGCAGTGAAGTGTAATCACACTATAATCAATCACTGTTTACAAAGTATGTATTTATTTACTAATGCCTGGATCAGTTTGTATTATTGGTAGATGTTGTGACCCAGAGGCCCACTGGAAATAGGAAAGGGAATGATTGAATGACCTACAAACTAGTAAGGTTGACATCTAATAAATACGAATATTTTTGCAATTTCGGGGCACTTTCCAGTAGCATACAATAAGCCAATTAATGATGTCATTCTACGATTTTTTTATCTTACAGTACTGTTTTTAAAATAATCACTGAGAACATCATGCATGAATTTTGCAGTTTCACAGTCACAGAAATGTTTTTATAGTGACTGCTGTGACTATGCTGCTCCACATAACAGGCATGTTTTGTGGGCTGCCGCTTCTGCTGGAGGATACGAGTAAACAGCTCACCTCCACATAACTTACTGAGCTATTTACAAAGCCTACTTTGACACAGCTCAGGCTGTTTACTTTGTTGCATCCCACATTCTCCATGGTGTTTGTCACCACCAACCTCATCGGAAGAGTGCCACTGCACCATTTTGTGGCCAGTACCACTCTGGGATTTACACTGGCTGCACCAGAGCCTCTTGTATTCATTATATCAGTTTTGCGGTAGCTGGGCATTTCACTGGCCATGGCACCCATCAGCCATAGGCACAAAAGTTTTGTTTTGAAATTTGTAGCTCAGACTTGGATATAAATAACTGTTTTCTCAGTAATGAAGTTTTAATCTCAGCCTTAGTCTCTGTAAATAAATGCATTGTCAGTTTTCCAAGTAGAACAGCAAAATATTGCAGTGGAATTTGATTGCAAGAGCAGTGAAGCAAAATGTTAGCACTGCTGCGCATATACTTTCATTGCAGTAGAGCAAAAGAAAATTGCATTGTGTGGATGCAACTTACTTGAGTAACATTTAAGGACTGAACAACTTTTTATATTGCAGTTCCACACCGGAATTGTACCATAATCATAAACCGCAGGAGCAAAGAGCACAAACATTCAGACTCCTGAATGCCATGCTGCTGTTAAGTAAAACATTAGTTTCCCATATCACAGCTAGCCATGGATTTAAACTAACTGAAATTCTTAAAATTTTTGTTGTTTTATAAAACACCACAATAATTCTCATCTTGTGATAGATCTTATTCAGAGTCCTGTTTAATGATACAACCTTTTACTTCAAGTGAGTTTGGTTGAAAAGGACTTAAGGAAACCATCAAAAATCCAGTCAGGATCTGCAGGATGCACCATGGATTCCTCCAGATTTGAGTTGAGGGCTTCAGTTCTTTCCACTCTTGCTTGGTGTTAGAATTATAGAACTATTACACTCCTGGAAATTGAAATAAGAACACCGTGAATTCATTGTCCCAGGAAGGGGAAACTTTATTGACACATTCCTGGGGTCAGATACATCACATGATCACACTGACAGAACCACAGGCACATAGACACAGGCAACAGAGCATGCACAATGTCGGCACTAGTACAGTGTATATCCACCTTTCGCAGCAATGCAGGCTGTTATTCTCCCATGGAGACGCTCGTAGAGATGCTGGATGTAGCCTGTGGAACGGCTTGCCATGCCATTTCCACCTGGCGCCTCAGTTGGACCAGCGTTCGTGCTGGACGTGCAGACCGCGTGAGACGACGCTTCATCCAGTCCCAAACATGCTCAATGGGGGACAGATCCGGAGATCTTGCTGGCCAGGGTAGTTGACTTACACCTTCTAGAGCACGTTGGGTGGCACGGGATACATGCGGACGTGCATTGTCCTGTTGGAACAGCAAGTTCCCTTGCCGGTCTAGGAATGGTAGAACGATGGGTTCGATGACGGTTTGGATGTACCGTGCACTATTCAGTGTCCCCTCGACGATCACCATTGGTGTATGGCCAGTGTAGGAGATCGCTCCCCACATCATGATGCCGGGTGTTGGCCCTGTGTGCCTCGGTCGTATGCAGTCCTGATTGTGGCGCTCACCTGCACGGCGCCAAACACGCATACGACCATCATTGGCACCAAGGCAGAAGCGACTCTCATCGCTGAAGACGACACATCTCCATTCGTCCCTCCATTCACGCCTGTCGCGACACCACTGGAGGCGGGCTGCACGATGTTGGGGCGTGAGCGGAAGACGGCCTAACGGTGTGCGGGACTGTAGCCCAGCTTCATGGAGACGGTTGCGAATGGTCCTCGCCGATACCCCAGGAGCAACAGTGTCCCTAATTTGCTGGGAAGTGGCGGTGCGGTCCCGTACGGCACTGCGTAGGATCCTACGGTCTTGGCGTGCATCCGTGCGTCGCTGCGGTCTGGTCCCAGGTCGACGGGCACGTGCACCTTCCGCCGACCACTGGCGACAACATCGATGTACTGTGGAGACCTCACGCCCCACGTGTTGAGCAATTCGGCGGTACGTCCACCCGGCCTCCCGCATGCACACTATACGCCCTCGCTCAAAGTCCGTCAACTGCACATACGGTTCACGTCCACGCTGTCGCGGCATGCTACCAGTGTTAAAGACTGCGATGGAGCTCCGTATGCCATGGCAAACTGGCTGACACTGACGGCGGCGGTGCACAAATGCTGCACAGCTAGCGCCATTCGACGGCCAACACCGCGGTTCCTGGTGTGTCCGCTGTGCCGTGCGTGTGATCATTGCTTGTACAGCCCTCTCGCAGTGTCCGGAGCAAGTATGGTGGGTCTGACACACCGGTGTCAGTGTGTTCTTTTTTCCATTTCCAGGAGTGTATTTATGCACTATGGTGCCAAAGAAAAACTGCTTACTTCAAGTGAAAACTCTAGCTTTGTTTGCCTTATTGGCTACCAATATTTGAAATCTTTATTCAATGTAATTTATGGTACTGGCGATCAGAATATTTGTCATTGCATAAACAGTCAATACATAGGAAAAAACATTGGATTTTAATCAGGCAAAGGAACAAGTTGGCTTCCAAAGCATAAGTGCATAAGGGACCATTTGTAAGTCATCAATAAAAGTAGAGAACAGAGCCATAAGTATGAATTTCCACTATCTCTGGGATTCATAGATTCTGAGAAAATTTTTGACTCAGTTTCAAAAAATCAGTACTAACAGCACTCAAGAAACAAGACGATTCAGTGTATGGCAATATACTGAAAAATGTGTGTCAATACTACAACTCCCATCAGACTTAATCATGATTTTGAGAAGTTCAGAACTGAATGAGGAATCGGCCAAAGAATGTCTATATTACCAAAATAATTCTCAAGAAAGTGCACAATGTTAATGCAAGAAATCTGAATCACCACTGTTGTTATGACGCCGCCAAGTTAAAAATAAATGAAGGAACTTAAAGCACACACTTGAAAGTAGACCTAAAATCAAGTATAAAAACTACACTAATATATAACAAACATATTTGTGCTTATGGTTTTCAACACTAAATGTCTGAAAAGGAAAGTTTGCGACTGTCAGAACAGATGATACACACATCAATTCTTTTGAGCCATGGACGTAAATGCAAAACTACTAATGAACTGAGGATTCTTCTGCAAGCAATAGGGACATGGATGTTATGGATTACTAAAAGAGTTGGGAAAACAAACAACTGGATCAGGTAGTAGATTGGTTGGAAAAAGTAATTATGACAGTGTGTTAATGAAATGGCGGGGAGGGAGAGGGGGGGGGGGTTAGCCACATGAATGGGTGATACATTGACCAATTAAAAATCTTTGTTGGGCTACAACAGATAAGACAAGACACCACAATGGAAGGTGGTTCAGTAACAGTAGAAAGTACGAGAGTTGCCAAGAAAGTAATGCATTACATTTTTCTTTCTCAATCAAAAACAATGCTACGAATGTGAAATATTACGCATGTATTATTTGCAGTCTCCTGAGTGAGCATCCAAAGTTTCCATCAATTCCAACAAAACGGAACCATGGGGAATATTCACAAATGCTTGTGCCAAGTCTATGCAGCATCTGCTGTTGACAGAAGTACAGTTAGTCACTGGGCATGGAGGGTGAGGTCATCAGAAGGCGGTTCGGGGGAATTCCACGATTTGCTGCGATCGGGGAGACATCGACAGCTGTCACATCTGACCTAGCCCCCTTGGACTTCCACTTGTTTGGGCCGTTACAGGATGCCATTTGTGCAAGATATTTTGAGGATGATGAGGTGGTGATTCGCATAGTGAAGCACTGGTTCCGCCACCAGGACAAGTGTTGGTACCAACAGTGCATACATGCTCCCGTTTCATTCTGGAGGAAGGCCATAGAACGGGATGCAGATTATGTGGAAAAATAGGATGTGTAGATAAAACACTATTCCTTCATATGTGGAATTCTCATTATGTTCAATAAAGACTTGTTGATGAAAAAAATATGGTGTATTACTTTCTGAGCAACCCTCATATGTTGCATCAACTTGAACATTTACATCTGAAGAACATAAGCATAGAAAAACTGGAGTAGGCTTTTATCCAGATATAGATGTTTAATGGCGGCTGCTGCTGATGATGATGATGGCTTTGAATGCAGAACAACATTTCTCATGCATGTTTTCATAGTATTAGTTCTTTCACACACTATTAATGACTGTTTTCAAGAATTGACCCAGTGGTGAGTAACAGAAGCTTGTACATAAAGTCTTTGCAGCCATAGACCACCCTCAGGTAATAATGTATAATAAGTCACAATGAGAAATTTCTTTTAAGCTACAAGTTATTTTGCTAAAGGCATAGGTGATAATTAAGACATGTTGACTGCCATTTTGTCTTTTTTTATTTCTGTGATGACACTTGCACATGCTGGTGCCACACTTTTAAGACATTAGTATTTACCTCAATTACTAGGCACATTTTCTGCTTTAATATGTATTTGCTTAATGCACTGGCCAGAGACTGAGTTACGATAAACATTATTTGTTAGTTATTATGAGGTTTAACTAAAATATTACACACATTAAAAGGTATTTTCTGTTACTGTTTTCACAGGAAGTAACTGGCAAAAACGTACTCCTGTTGCCTGTAGGAGCTGGAGATGATGGAGCCCATGCACAAAACGAGAAGATAAATATCAGAAACTACATAGAAGGGGTAAGTTTTTCTTCCTTGTAATAATTAATTTATTTTAAACACACTGAAGTACCTTTCAAAGATCATGTTCAGTAAAAAAAATAGTTTCCTAAGTGCATCACTACTATTACTGGATGTCCCAAGATTACGATTGATGAGAAGGGGGAAGAATTCAGAGAAAGAGCTATAAATTGCAGAAGGGAGATGGTTTTATTCTTCCAATAAAACACATTGGCAGAAATACTTCACAGAAATTTATCTTATGCTTTTTAGCAAATTTTGCCCCTTCCCCTCCCAAAGATTTGACATGCAGACTGTTTCAGTTCAGTAGATTTAAACTGGTGGTGATTTCTTACCTACTGCAACAAATAAATCAACTACCACTCCATATAAGCTCAGTTCATTAATTACTTTGTTAAACAACAGTAAGTCCTGTGGAACCAGCCCAAGTACTGAATACTATCTGTGAGTTGCTACTTTAATAGAAGAATTCAAACACTCTCACTTTTTTGTCCAGGTTTCCATAGTTGACAAATAACACCTTCATATGTTGAACTGTCATGGTGTTGGTGGTGGTAGTGGTATGGCCTGCTTGGCATCTTGGGGCACAGAAACTGCACAACGGGCCTCTCACCATCCATAACCATCCCAAACACCGACAAAGAACAAGAGGGCCAGTTAAGTTTACTATAGTGTGTGTTCTCCCTCTTAAAATTCTGGGGTTTTGTGATAGCTATTTCAATATTTGAGTGACTATAAGATTTAGGTAGTGATTATGAGCTGTAGGGAGCAGTCCATCTTCAGATCCTTCATCATGTTGGCTAATTTTTACACAAACAGAAATACATGTATAACAATGAAGCGTACAGGAACGGTAGCAAAGGCTTCACATCATTTTTCCACATAATAATGATTTACTTCCGTGCATTTTGTCAATTGTGGGATGAGTTGTCTCCCCCCCCCCCCCCCCCCCTTTTCATTGTAGGTGTCTCCCGCCAGCCCCATAAAATACTGAATACTTGTCCACTTTGGTTTTTGCCCCCTCATCATTGCAAAACTGTTTTCCACCCACATTTAGGAAGTAAATGATAGCCAGTAGGTGCAAGACTGGAACTGTGAAAGGGGTGGTGTAAAAGATTCCAACAAAATGAGGTCAAAAACTCTTGCGCTGATCGAACAGAGTGCATCCCAGCATTGTCATGAAGGAGGTAGACTCCGTTCTTCAGCAACCCATAGTGTTTGTTCTGCAAGCAGCAACCCATAGTGTTTGTTCTGCATGCATCTGTGGAGTTTCTTTAGGCTCTCACGGTGCAATGCAGAGCTGATAGTGTTGTTACTTTGCAAGAAAATGGTTGCCATTACTTTTCTAGCTGACTGCTGGGTTGTTACTTGGCAAGAAAATGGTTACCATGACTTTTATAGCTGATTGCTGGGTTTTGAAACTTTTTGTTGAATGGGAATGAGTGTAGTATTACTGCATTGATTGTCATTTGTTCTCTGAGGTGTGATGGTAAACCCATGTTTCATTCGCTGTTACTATGGAGTCAATGAAAGTCTTTTAGTCACTCACAAAACAATCAAGAAATTATTGTGTGAGACCTTGACTCTGTTGATCTTGTGTTCTGCAGTAAATCTCTTCAGATCCATCGCACACACACCTTGCTATATTCTAGTTGATCACTCACAGTTTCATGAACAACAGTTCCAGAAACCTCAGGACATGCTTCATGCAGGTCATCAATGGCCACATGGTGATCAGGATGAGTATGCTGTTAGTGTTTTTGCACCAGTTCATCAGTCACCATGGACAGGCAACCCATTCTGTCTTCATTGCGTATTTCCATTCTTCTGAAAGCAGTTCTGTACCTGTTTTGTCATATGTTGCTGTGATGTAATCTCCTTCCCTTCCCTGACAAGATTCCATAATGCACCATTCCAGTGCTCATACCCTTCACATTCAGGTCGCATATCATGATGTGCACTTTGCATTTGGTGGCAGACTGAATGAGAGAGCTCATCTTTAACCATCACCATGGCAAGAATCAGAATGTTACTGATGACCATTACCACTCTTTTGTTTCAGTGTGTACTACCATATACAGCAGTGGTACAGACTGTGAAAAAAGCAATTCATTGGTAGAGTCACAGGCCTTGTATCCTTAGTTTCTGGATATCCCTCGTATAAGGGTCATAGCATTCACTAGAGATGGATCCTATTGGTTTAAGGTAGGGTCATGGTCAAGACTGTTGTGAGCAAAGCATAGTATATATAGTGTGATGTATTTGTTTGAGGAGCTTGTAGGTAGGTCCTCCATGGTATGATGGTTCTCTTAATCAATCTTAATTTATTACATGTTATTATAGTTTGCAATTCCATATCCAGATATCTACAGAATAGGTACCACAGTTGTGATTATACATTTATTGCAGGTATTCAAAAGTCTGATTATTTTGTGGTTGCTTTCTTGGTCTTTTCATCAGCTTGCATATTCTTGTGGTGCCCATGTGCCTTCACATCCAATGAACTTGATGGTGATGCTGGCATAGTATAGCTTTGCCAACAAGTCCCGGGCATTAGAAGACAAAACATTATGTGGGTATTGTGCATAAAAAGTATGTTGTCACAGCTTCATTGAGTTACAGCACCATAGAATGTTTGTGTTCTACTGATTTCAGATGTGATGCCAGACCTATAAGTGCAAAAGTGAATACATGCCACCTTTTTAGATGTCAGTCTTCTCCTCTCAGATGGCTCCAACCACACCTCGGTCCACATCAAATCCACCAGTCACCAACAGTACCTGCACTTTGATAGCTGTCACCCCTTCCACACCAAAAAATCCCTCCCATACAGCCTGGCCACCCATGGCAGACACGTGTACAGTGATGAGAACTCCCTCGCCCAGTATGCTGAAGGCCTCGCAAAGACCTTCACAGGCAGGCAATACCCTCCATATCTAACACACAAAGAGATTTACCATGCCATATCCCATCACACACCTGATCCTCACATCCATCACAAGAACCAACCAACCACCGTGAAGCCCCCCCCCCTCCCCCCTTGTCGCACAATACCATCCGGGCCTGGAATGACTGAACCATGTCCTTTGTCAGGGCTGTGATTATCTATCATCATGCCCTGAAATGAAGGACATCATACCCAAGATTCTTCCACCCCTTCCAAAGTGATGTTCCACTGCCCACCCAACCTTCACAAAATCCTAGTCCATCCCAACGCCGCTCTCACCCCCCAGTGCCCATCCACAGGCATCATACCCTGGTGGAAAATGCAGATGCAAGACCTGCCCAATCCGCCCAACCAGCATCTCCTACTCCAGTCCCGTCACAGGCTTATCCTACCCCATCAGACACAGTGCCACTTAAGAAAGCAGCCATGTCATATACCAGCTATGTTGCAACTACTGCACAGTGTTTCGCATTGTTATGACAACCAACCAGCTGTCGTGCAGAACAAATGTCCACTGCCAAACTGTTGCAAAAACAAGGCAGACCACCCAGTGGCACAACATGCAGCAGAGCACAACATGCGAGATTTCAATTGCTACTTCACAATCCGTGCCATCTTGATCCTCTCCACCACTACCACCACCAGCTTTTCTGAGCTGTGCGCATGGGAGCCATCACCGCCACCCAGTTTGTGTCAGCTAGTTGTGTGCTGCCATCTCACACCCTAGTCTGTGAAATCACATGCCCAGCCATCAGCCACCTGCCCCCTTTTCCTGCATCCCTAGCTAGCTCACAGACGGCTCCCCACTCTCCCACAAGCTGCTAGATGCTCCCCCCCCCCCCCACACACACACACAAAAAAAAAACCTCTCCTTGCCTCCTGCCTCTATCCATCCCTTATCCCATCCCACCCTGCACCGTCACCTCATCCCAGCACACTCACCGTGGGCCAGGAAAGAGTTGGCAGTCGCCTGAGCACAATTTAAGCAGACAGGCATGTGCATATGAGCGTGCATGCGTGTGTGTGTGTGTGTGTGTGTGTGTTCTAGTTGAAAATTACAAATTATTTAGGAATACAGGAGACGACTCATCAAAAGGCAGAAGAGCTGCATTGTTGATAGGTACACAAACAAAAGATACGGAGCTTTGATAGCTTTCAGAATGAAATTCCTTTTTCAAGCTTTAGGAGATTCATGCACATGCACACGCACACGCGGCGCGTGTGTGCGTGTGCATGAATCTCCTACAAATCTGCCTGTGTCTGTATAAGTGCGGATTGGTGTGTGTGTGTGTGTGTGTGTGTGTGTGTGTGTGTGTACGCGCGCGAGTGTATACCTGTCCTTTTTTCCCCCTAAGGTAAGTCTTTCCGCTCCCGCTCACTCTCACTCTCTCTCTCTCTCTCTCTAAGATGCTGTGACTTACCAAACGAGAAAGCGCTGGTAGATAGACACAATAAAAAACACACAAATTTCAAGCTTTCGCAACCCAAGGATGCTTAATCAGGAAAGAGGGAAGGAGAGGGAAAGATGAAAGGATGTGGGTTTAAGGGAGAGGGTAAGGAGTCATTCCAATCCCGGGAGCGGAAAGACTTACCTTAGGGGGAAAAAAGGACAGGTATACACTCGCGTGCACACACACACACACACACATCCATCCGCACTTATACAGGCACAGGCAGATATATGTAAATGCACTTACATATCCTGATGAAGCATCCTTGGGTTGTGAAAGCTTGAAATTTGTGTGTGTGTTTTTTATTGTGTCTATCTACCAGTACTTTCTCGTTTGGTAAGTCACAGCATCTTTGTCTTTTATAGATACTTTTCCCCCGTGGAATGTTTCCCTCTCTCTCTCTCTCTCTCTCTCTCTCTCTCTCTCTCTCTCTCTCACGCTACCTGGGTGCACTACACAGGTTTGTAGTGCATTACTGTATTTTTTTACATTTAGCAGGGAAGAAATTGGTATTTGTGCTGTTGAACCAGAGTGTAACAGCTCCACACTCCAACACAGTGACCATGTGATCATAAGCCTGACAGTTCAGAAGCAAAGCAATTGGTTCCAAAACACAGTTGAAACAGGATGGGGGAACTGTACGTCTACTACCAAAAATTACAGCCTCTTCTTCTGCTCTGCCCCCCGGGGGACTCTCAGCTCTTTTGTGAGTTCGTACGTGGTCCACACAGGGCCCCAAGCTATTTATTCCTTCCTGGGCTACCCCTTTCCCATACCTGTCCTTCCCTGGCTTCGTTCCCTCTGTCCCCTTCCTTCCCCCCTCTTCCCTGTCCTTGATTACATGGGCCCAGCTATCCTCCTGGTTTCTGCTATCCCTTATGGTTTTCTTCATCTTGTGTTTTTTTACACCTTTCCTTTTTGGCATTTGACATCCCCTAGATTTTGTCTCCATAGTGTATGACAACTGGAGAACAGTTTACGGCCATCGACACTTACTTTGGCGTGTGGCCTTACCACCTCTTCCACCTTTCCCTCGATGGTCTTGTCCTTTAACACTACATAGCTAGCAAGGTGGCCAGTCAATGTAGTGGAGGCATCTGCTATCATCCCGTGTATGCCTAGCAGCAGTCCCTCCCCCCCCCCCCCTCCCCCCATTATGGAACATTGGTTCTCCCGGCAATGGCTGCCATCCCACACAGACCTAGCTATGGCTGTCTAGTGTCCATGGGGAGAGCCCTGAGCCCTGATCAGAATCAGTGATGTATCACAGCAGTCGCTTTGTATATGAAAGGTATTAAGCTCCAAAAAGCTGGCTATCTCTTTAGTTAGGAATGGATCTTTTAATGCCTTCCCTTCCCTGGCTACTCCCTCATATGAGGGCCAGCCTCAACAGGTTGGGGTGAAACCCTTTCACAACTACCTGGTCAGCACCAGGACTGAGGGGTCACTTTCACCATCACCAAGCCGTTATTTTTCATGGAAACTATTGAAAACAAGTTTGGTGTCGTGGACACACTGAATATGGTGCAATTGGGTTCACTGTTGGTCAAACTTTCTTCTGCTTCCAAATCTGTGGCCCTTCATACCTGTGACCATCTTTGTGACATTCTGGTGCCCATTACTCCTCACCAGTCTTTGAATGTCGTTGAGCGAGTCATTTTTCATAGGGACTTCATCCTTCAAATTGATGAACTCCTGGCCAGTCTGGAATGGTGTGGTATTCGTTTTGTTTGGCTTGTCCAAAAAGACCATGAGAACAGTCACATCAATATTGGTGTGTATTCTGGCATTTGAGGGGCATACCTTCCCAGAGATGTTCACGTTTATGATTTATCAGTGTGAGATGTGCAACTGTACGTCCCACCACCATGAGCTGTTTGTGTTTGCATTTTGGGCACATGTTTTCCCACTTTTTCATTTGACCCTCTAAGTGGTGAATGTGCGTGCCCACTCAATGAGTGGCATGCCTGTGTACTGCCACCCATGTGTGTTAACTGTCAAGACCATCACTGTCCATGCATGGCAGGGCTCCAAGTTTATACAAAGGAAAAGAAGCTACAGGAGTACGAGTGCCTTCATCATTTATGCTACGCTAAGGCTCATCACAAATACAACTGTGTCTGTGATACCTAACTTTGCCTCTGTCACATCCTTTCCCCCTCCTCCTTATGCCAGTTCTGCCCCCCCCCCTCTCCACTCCTCCTCCCCTGTGGTTTCCATGCCCTCCCCTCTAGTTGCCACTCCCCCTACCTGGCCAGAGAACTGTCCCCCTTCTTCAGCATCAGCTGTTGCGGTGATGGGCCCCCTCCCAGGACCCATACCCCTGGCATCTCGCAGACTGTAGACCTGCTGCCACACATTGGCCGTGGGACTCATAGTCTGTGCACCCCAAGATCACATGCTCTCTCTCAGTTCTAGATCTCACTGAAGCCTGCTCTCTCTCTCTCTCTCTCTCTCTCTCTCTCTCTCTCTCTCTCTCTCTCTCTCTGGGCCCTGTCCCCTCGACATATGAAAGAGAATAAGAGGAGGGAGGGGGGGAGGAGAGGAGAGGAAGAAGAAGAAGAAGAAGAAGAAGAAGAAGAAGCAGCATTTAGATCCCCACTCCATGCTTATTCAGTGGGGTTATAGTGGATACTGCAGTCACTTTGCAGAGATGCAATCCTGTATTTCCTTTTTCTCCTCGCCTTGTGTTGCTCTACAGGAATCACATTTTACTGATGCTCACTCGCTGACCCTTCTGCTAAATGGGAACTACTTCTGGCCCTCTCCTCTCCCCATGATTCAGCCCCTGGCCCCAATTCCATTCACAAACAGTCCTCCATAATGACAATGTCTCCTTCAGGTGATTAACTGCATTTGACTCCATGAGGTTTCCTCTCTCAGTGGAGGGACAGTTCTTAGGCCCGGTAAGGCTCCATCCCCCTGATACCGTATTTACTCGAATCTAAGCCGCCTTTTTTTCCGGTTTTTGCAATCCAAAAAGCCGCCTGCGGCTTAGAATCGAGTACAAAGCAAGCGGAAGTTCTGAAAAATGTTGGTAGGTGCCGCAACAACGAACTTCTGCCGTCGAATATATGTAGCGACGCAGGCATGCTTTGTAGGCACAAAGATAAATACTGGCGCCAAAACCTCTGCGTCAGTAAATAAATGTAAAAAAAAAAGGGTGGAAGACGAGCTTTTTTTCTCCGCCCCGAGTTTCGACCACTGCATTTTTATACATTATCCAACGAAGTAAATACAAATTCCGTATTGTTCATCTTCGAAGGTAGCAGAATTTCAATGTACTACGAAAATCCGACTGGCAAGACTGTTTGGGATGTTTGTCAATATGGCCAACTCTACTTTCTGAATTTTCCCCTACCTGTGAGAAGAGATGGTTGCTAATAGGAACCTGATGAAATGTGAATCACATGCAGTATTCTCTTCACCATAAGAATAATACGAATAGTAACATTTTGCCATGTATTCTTTCGTGTTTGCTGCTATCTCATTTAAATCGTGTTTGCCTAATAAACTACGAAACTAGAGTGAGACAACAGCAAACGTGGAAGAAAATACGTATCGTGTCATGTTTATATTCATATTATACTTATGCCTAATAGTGATACAGTCAGAAATGAAGCACGGCAACTGACTAGATTTTTAATTCTACACTCCTGGAAATAGAAATAAGAACACCGTGAATTCATTGTCCCAGGAAGGGGAAACTTTATTGACACATTCCTGGGGTCAGATACATCACATGATCACACTGACAGAACCACAGGCACATAGACACAGGCAACAGAGCATGCACAATGTCGGCACTAGTACAGTGTATATCCACCTTTCGCAGCAATGCAGGCTGCTATTCTCCCATGGAGACGATCGTAGAGATGCTGGATGTAGTCCTGTGGAACGGCTTGCCATGCCATTTCCACCTGGCGCCTCAGTTGGACCAGCGTTCGTGCTGGACGTGCAGACCGCGTGAGACGACGCTTCATCCAGTCCCAAACATGCTCGATGGGGGACAGATCCGGAGATCTTGCTGGCCAGGGTAGTTGACTTACACCTTCTAGAGCACGTTGGGTGGCACGGGATACATGCGGACGTGCATTGTCCTGTTGGAACAGCAAGTTCCCTTGCCGGTCTAGGAATGGTAGAACGATGGGTTCGATGACGGTTTGGATGTACCGTGCACTATTCAGTGTCCCCTCGACGATCACCAGTGGTGTACGGCCAGTGTAGGAGATTGCTCCCCACACCATGATGCCGGGTGTTGGCCCTGTGTGCCTCGGTCGTATGCAGTCCTGATTGTGGCGCTCACCTGCACGGCTCCAAACACGCATACGACCATCATTGGCACCAAGGCAGAAGCGACTCTCATCGCTGAAGACGACACGTCTCCATTCGTCCCTCCATTCACGCCTGTCGCGACACCACTGGAGGCGGGCTGCACGATGTTGGGGCGTGAGCGGAAGACGGCCTAACGGTGTGCGGGACCGTAGCCCAGCTTCATGGAGACGGTTGCGAATGGTCCTCGCCGATACCCCAGGAGCAACAGTGTCCCTAATTTGCTGGGAAGTGGCGGTGCGGTCCCCTACGGCACTGCGTAGGATCCTACGGTCTTGGCGTGCATCCGTGCGTCGCTGCGGTCCGGTCCGAGGTCTACGGACACGTGCACCTTCCGCCGACCACTGGCGACAACATCGATGTACTGTGGAGACCTCACGCCCCACGTGTTGAGCAATTCGGCGGTACGTCCACCCGGCCTCCTGCATGCCCACTATACGCCCTCGCTCAAAGTCCGTCAACTGCACATACGGTTCACGTCCACGCTGTCGCGGCATGCTACCAGTGTTAAAGACTGCGATGGAGCTCCGTATGCCACGGCAAACTGGCTGACACTGACGGCGGCGGTGCAGAAATGCTGCACAGCTAGCGCCATTCGACGGCCAACACCGTGGTTCCTGGTGTGTCCGCTGTGCCGTGCGTGTGATCATTGCTTGTACAGCCCTCTCGCAGTGTCCGGAGCAAGTATGGTGGGTCTGACACACCGGTGTCAATGTGTTCTTTTTTACATTTCCAGGAGTGTAAGATGACTCTAATTTCTGTGCAGAATTTGATGTACTAAAGAAGCGGCCGCAAAGATGTTCAAACGGAGAAACATTTTCGCCTAACTCTTGTTCAGAACATGTTCTATCATACGCAGTCTATTATTTGGTTCTTGTTGATCATTTTCAAAGAAAGCAGCAGTGTAAGTAACAACAAATAGCAGTCTCTTGCCATTGTTTCGCTAATGAGACGATTCCTCTCTCTCTTTTTTTAATTGTAAGCGGCAGTAGTGCGCACAAAAGCAAGCCATGCCGTGATCGGCGACAGGCCGTAACCACGCACTATCAGAATGCGACAAACAATGCATGACACTGTACAGTAATGCATTTTCTGCTTAGTGACGTAAACACCTATAACAAAGAAAACGGCACTTATCAGATCAAAGCAAAATAAGCAATCGATTCAAACCAGACGAAGCACATGAAAAAGGAAGGGTATCCGTATAAATACGGACGGAGCGCCTGACGCATAGCAATGGCTACCTGGTAAAGCTTAACTGCTAAGCTTACGACTCGAACCAAACTATTGTAGCTGTATCGTCATTCATTCGACCTAAATTGTCTCATATTACAATGGACCAACTTTGTTTCGATTTGGAGGTGCGGCCTAAAACTTTTCTCCCCCCTTGAATTTTTCGAGTCTCAAATTTCAGGTGCGGCTTAGATTTGGGAAATTTTTTTTCCTTATTTCGAGTCTCATTTTTCAGGTGCGGCTTAGATTCGAGTGCGGCTTAGATTCGAGTAAATACGGTTGTTACCAGCCAAGACATTGTGATCGAAAACCCCCTATATTTGAATAGATGATGGGTCATTGGCTCTATTGTGCCCTCGAATCATGCGGCCTGTTGTCTCCTTACCAGTGCAGTTTTTGGGGGAGAGATGATGCTTAATAAAACATCTGATTAACTTGGAAACCACAATTCAGCAGGCCCTTTCTCGGCACCACTATCTTGTCACAATTTCCTTTGTTCTTTGTAAGGCCTATGACATGGTTTGCCTATGACATGGCTTGGCGCCATCTCATCTTACTTACGCTCCACGAGTGGGGTCTTTGGGCCACTCACAGTTTTTATTTGCCAGTTCGTGTCCCACTGGTTGTTCAGAATTCATGTTAGCACCGTTCTCATCTCTCCCAGGAGAACGGATTTCCACATGGCTGTGTATTAAGTGTCCTTTTCCTTATCGCAATTAATGGACTCTTGGCCTCAGTCAGATTGTTGGTCACCCCTGCTCTGTACGAGGATGATTTCTGTATCTGGGCTAGTTCCCACACAGAGGCTTATGCGGAACAAAAACTCCTCTGTGGAGCCAAAGCTCCAGGGTGCCATCTGGAGTGCTTCCACAGGGACTCTCTCATGCTTTACAGTTCTCTCCCCTTAAATCATGGGTGGTGCATTTCTGTCGCCATGCTACAGTCCATCCCAATCCAGAGCTGTACCGTGAAGCGCAATACCTGACCGTGGTTCTCCAGTTGTTTCTTGGGTCTTCATTTTGACAACAAGCTTACTTGGCTGCCCCATATCCGCCTTCTAAAGACTGACTGTTTCCGTAAACTCAGTGTCCTTCCTTCACCCACACCTCGTGGCACGCAGATCATTCAGCTCTTCTTCAGCTTTATTGGGCCTTAGTTGTGTCCTGTCTGGGCTATGATTGTCATGTTTGTGGCTCAGCTGTCCATTCCATACTGCTCCTCTTGGACCCAGTCGATAGTCTTCTGGTTGACACTGGGATTCCCTCCCTTTCAGTTTGGTGGTCCCAGCTCCTTGTTTCCTATGCCATCACTATCCAACCTATCCTTGCTCAACCCTACTATCCTATTCTTTTTGTGGCTTTGGGATGTAACCCACCTGCTGCCCACCCTCGGGTGGGTTGACTTATTGGCTCCACCTCTATTCTCTCAGCCACAATTTCTGTCTTCCCCTCTTTGTCTTGTTCCCCATATTTTCTCCTGAACAAACTGATTGTCATTTACCAGGCCTTTTTCTTTATTAAACTGTCCTCATTCACCCATACTGCCCTCATTCACCTCATACCATTTTGTTATGTATGGACTCAATGAGTGGCCTTCACATTGCTGCACTGTGTTTCCTGCAACTCTGTGGAATCTCCCATCCACAAACTTCTTGCTGATTTTGACTGTGCTATTGTTTGTTTGATTCCTTTAGACACATGTATATCCCAAGTAACAAGTTTGCTGATCATCTGTCTGGGGACGGCAGCCACGTACCCTGCCCTCCCCCCCTCCCCCGTTCACCTTGACGTGTTCAGGTGCAGATTTATAGCTTCACGTCAAATTCTTTTTGCTCATTCGGGGGCCGATTCTTGGGGGGGGGGGGGGGGGGGGGGCCCTCCCTGTTTAATAAACTTCGTGCGATTAGTATGAGTCCTGGTAAGTGGCTTTCTTCCATCTGTCTCTCATGGCAGGAAACTAGCATCCTCTGCCATCTTTGTACGAGGTGCATTCAAGTTCTAAGGCCTCCGATTTTTTTCTAATTAACTACTCACCCGAAATCGGTGAAACTGGCGTTACTTCTCGACGTAATCGCCCTGCAGACGTACACATGTTTCACAACGCTGACGCCATGATTCCATGGCAGCGGCGAAGGCTTCTTTAGGAGTCTGTTTTGACCACTGGAAAATCGCTGAGGCAATAGCAGCACGGCTGGTGAATGTGCGGCCACGGAGAGTGTCTTCCATTGTTGGAAAAAGCCAAAAGTCACTAGGAGCCAGGTCAGGTGAGTAGGGAGCATGAGGAATCACTTCAAAGGTGTTATCACGAAGAAACTGTTGCTTAACGTTAGCTCGATGTGCGGGTGCGTTGTCTTGGTGAAAAGCACACGCGCAGCCCTTCCCGGACGTTTTTGTTACAGTGCTGGAAGGAATTTGTTCTTCAAAACATTTTCGTTTGATGCACCTGTTACTGTAGTGCCCTTTGGAACGCAATGGGTAAGGATTACGCCCTCGCTGTCCCAGAACATGGACACCATCATTTTTTCACCACTGGCGGTTACCCGAAATTTTTTTGGTGGCGGTGAATCTGTGTGCTTCCATTGAGCTGACTGGCGCTTTGTTTCTGGATTGAAAAACGACATCCACGTCTCATCCATCGTCACAACCAACGAAAAGAAAGTCCCATTCATGCTGTCATTGCGCGTCAACATTGCTTGGCAACATGCCACACGTGCAGCCATGTGGTCGTCCGTCAGCATTCGTGGCACCCACGTGGATGACACTTTTCGCATTTTCAGGTCGTCATGCAGGATTGTGTGCACAGAACCCACAGAAATGCCAACTCTGGAGGCGATCTGTTCAACAGTCATTCGGCGATCCCCCAAAACAATTCTCTCCACTTTCTCGATCATGTCGTCAGACTGGCTTGTGCGAGCCCGAGGTTGTTTCGGTTTGTTGTCACATGATGTTCTGCCTTCTTTAAACTGTCGCACACACGAACGCACTTTCAACACATCCATAACTCCATCACCACATGTCTCCTTCCACTGTCGATGAATTTCAATTGGTTTCACACCACGCAAATTCAGAAAACAAATGATTAAACGCTGTTCAAGTAAGGAAAACGTTGCCATTTTAAGTATTTAAAACAGTTCTCATTCTCGCCGCTGGCGGTAAAATTCCATCTGCCGTACGGTGCTGCCACCTCTGGGACGTATTGACAATGAACGCGGCCTCATTTTAAAACAATGCGCATGCTTCTATCTCTTTCCAGTCCGGAGAAAAAAAATCGGAGGCCTTAGAACTCGAATGCACCTCGTATCAGCCGTACCACGTTGACCCATAGTTTTTAACTCCGTGATGAGCTGCCCCCCCCCCCTTTTGTAGTTGCAAGTCCCCCTCACAGTGATCCATATCTTGCTGCACTGCCCCCAACTTTTGGCTCTTTAAATAGGCCCTCTCTTTCTCCTTGCATGGCTGTTAGGAATGACCATTCCATGGTCACATGCCTCCTCAGTTTTCTTCATGAAAGTGGTTTGTCCTCCCAGATTTAAGCACTGAATTTCCTTCCAGAATTCGAGTTCCGCAGTTAGCAATGGAGATGGTTTGCCTCCACCTCGGCAAGGTTTCTCCTCCCCCCCCCCCCCCTTTTCCCTTTGTTTTGTCTGGTATTTTTTGCCATATTGTCCCCTGTTGTCTTTTTTCCCTGGCGTTTCCGTAGTTCCGCAACCGTAGTACGGCATGGAGATCAGCATAGGTCAGTGGTTTGGGCTGGTGCCCCATCACACATTGCACATCTGGGGCAGCCACTGCTTTCAACCCTCCCTCCCTGCTGTTCTTTACTATTCCTCCCATCCCAGTGTTCCTGATGCCTCTTTGTTTGCTCATTTTCTTTTCCCAATGACTGGGCTGTGCTGTTAATGTCACTCCTCCCTTAGTTTCTACCACCTTGGATCATGGGACTGATGGCCTCATTGTTTGGGCAGCTCATAGCAACTCCAGCCCGACGTGGGACAAGGCGACGTAAGGTGGTGCAAGGGGCCAGCGCCACACTTGAAACTGCAGCTCCCATATCCCTACAAGCATTAAGCATCCAGCATCTTCTTTTTGACATCCAAAGAAGGAAATAGTGCCAGTCCCAGCAATGAGTAATTTTACTCCTGATGATGATGGCAGAGCTACCCATCAAGAGCATGAGCATTTTGTTGGAACTGATGTGGCTTGAAAACCAAGAAGATTTTTTTCAAGCAATTTCTGCCCGCAAGCTCCTAGCATATTGACTGGTCAAGGATGATGGCATTGTGAAGGTATTTGCCAAGCTTACACAGTGCTGCCACTTACACGTGCACTACATATCTGTTTATGCTCCAAGCAGTGTTGATAATGCCACCTACTGAGCACCATATTAGCTGTCTACTGCTACATGTTGCACATGTAAGAACGGAGACAGACATAACAAAAGCTTACAGGACTCATGAAATCAAAATTGATACTTTCATGCTGAATGATGATGATTATGCTACTAATTCCATATCAATTCTCATAGACAGCTTCAAATTAAAAAAGAACCAATAGTAAAACTTATACTGTCCCAATAAAAAGAGTGAGTCAAATTTTGAAAATTTATAAACATATGTAACACTTCCTGATTTTCCCTTCATGGCGGACCACAGTCGTGTACACCACATACATCTTGTGTGTATGCCTGGAGGTCTCATTTAGCATGTTGAAGAGACTATTCCGGCAGCAACTTAGGTGACAGGGAGCAATCCTCTGCAGATTGTGGTACACATTGCAACAAACAATGCCTGTTGTCTGGGCTCTGATGTCATACTTTGATCATTCCAGTAACTACAAGAGAAGGTTGAGAATACCAGCCGTGCTCACAGAGTTTCAACAAAGGTCACAATCTGCAGCATTGTTCCCCCTGCTTCTGAATCGAGTGGAAGGCTTGAACCAGAAACTCTGAGGGTTTTGTGACAAGCTAGGCTATGGGCTCCTAGACTTACGCCACACAATTGAGAGTTGTGGGGTCCCCCTAAGTAGGTCGGGTGTGCACTACATATCATAGGCAGCTATCCATGTAGCTGACTGTTTGTAGGGTGCACACAAGAGTTTTTTAGATTAGGTGACTCTCCATCCAGTACAGGTAATGGTAGCTGTGGGAAACCCAGAAATATCGGTGTAAGATTCAAACAAATACCTCCCGCAGATGAGAGTTTCAAAATTCTAGTGGTTTACTGCTAAAACATTTGCAATGAGTTTTTCACAGTTTGAAGCACTCCTAAAAAGCTCCGAAGCTTACATAATACTTTGCACAGGAAGCTAGCTAAAATGTGAAGTTGACAGTATCCATATCTTTGGGCAAAATTGACGCATATACCAAAAGGATAGGGAAATGCAAAATGTAGGTGACATATTTGTTGAAGTAAACAAGAAACTCAGATCCACTGAGATAGAAATGTAAGCTGCATGTGAGTGTATTTGGGCATAGAATTACAATAGGATCCATCTATCAACTAACAGAGAGTGGGGGGCGGGGGTCCAGACACCTTCCCCCCACCCCCACCCCTAAGCCTATGTATGGTCTCCACTCATTTCTCTTTTCCATTTCCACTGTCTCCTCTCTCTTTTGCTGCCACTGCCATAATCTCCCTCCATCTCTCTCTCTCTTTTATTGCCACTGTCTCTCGCTGACTGTCACCATCTCTTCTTTTTTTGGCTGCCACTGCTACTGCTACTGTCACTGTCTTCATCCATCTCTCTTTTTCTGTCACTGCCAATTTCTCTCTACAACCATCACTGTCTCCTCACCCTTGCATGGTCACTGTCTCTCTGCTACACTCTTTCAGGATAGAAAAGTTGAAATATGTTTGCATGCCAAAATTTTTGGTGAGGAAGGCGAAATGAGGCAGCTGGTTCCCCAGTTTTCTGTCAGATTCTTTTAAAGGAGCATGTTCACCTTTATTATGCTCCAACAGAAGCATTTTTCAACTGGTTGTCTTCTTATTTATACACTTTGACACATTTAAACTACAGATAAGTATGCATAATATATGGTTAACACAAAATACTCTCCCATCCAGTGCATGTTCATGTAATTCTTCTTTACAAAAAAAATGGACATTTTTAGTCCTAGCCTACAGTATACCAAAAAATATGCTTTTTGATTTGCAAGTACACAGTATTTTGTATGAGAAAGTAATGTTTTGTAAAGTGCACCATGGAATAATTTCCAAGCCAAGACAACATGCATGAGTGTTATACAAAGATGGTGCAACATAAAGTTTTATTGTTAAAAAAATTGTGACTAAAAACATATTTTGGTAATTTCGGAACCCTTGCCATATGTTCGCTATGTCAGTTAAAACTACGTTTATGTCTCTGACCAGAAGTTATGTGCAAATTTGATGTGCTTAATTTTGGTAACTTTTAACTTCTGGATCTCAGTTATGGATAACAATATCAAAAAAATTTTCAATATTTCATGAGAACATCATCTAAAGAACATGTTGTTGTTGTTGTGGTCTTCGGTCCTGAGACTGGTTTGATGCAGCTCTCCATGCTACTCTATCCTGTGCAAGCTTCTTCATCTCCCAGTACCTACTGCAACCTACATCCTTCTGAATCTGCTTAGTGTATTGATCTCTTGGTCTCCCTCTACGATTTTTACCCTCCACGCTGCCCTCCAATGCTAAATTGGTGATCCCTTGATGCCTCAAAACATGTCCTACCAACCGATCCCTTCTTCTAGTCAAGTTGTGCCACAAACTTCTCTTCTCCCCAATCCTATTCAATACCTCCTCATTAGTTACGTGATCTACCCACCTTATCTTCAGCATTCTTCTGTAGCACCACATTTCGAAAGCTTCTATTCTCTTCTTGTCCAAACTGGTTATCGTCCATGTTTCACTTCCATACATGGCTACACTCCATACAAATACTTTCAGAAACGACTTCCTGACACTTAAATCTATACTCGATGTTAACAAATTTCTCTTCTTCAGAAACGATTTCCTTGCCATTGCCAGTCTACATTTTATATCCTCTCTACTTCGACCATCATCAGTTATTTTACTCCCTAAATAGCAAAACTCCTTTACTACTTTAAGTGTCTCATTTCCTAATCTAATCCCCTCAGCATCACCCGATTTAATTTGACTACATTCCATTATCCTCGTTTTGCTTTTGTTGATGTTCATCTTATATCCTCCTTTCAAGACACTGTCCATTCCGTTCAACTGCTCTTCCAAGTCGTTTGCTGTCTCTGACAGAATTACAATGTCATCGGCGAACCTCAAAGTTTTTACTTCTTCTCCATGAATTTTAATACCTACTCCGAATTTTTCTTTTGTTTCCTTTACTGCTTGCTCAATATACAGATTGAATAACATCGGGGAGAGGCTACAACCCTGTCTCACTCCTTTCCCAACCACTGCTTCCCTTTCATGCCCCTCAACTCTTATAACTGCCATCTGGTTTCTGTACAAATTGTAAATAGCCTTTCGCTCCCTGTATTTTACCCCTGCCACCTTCAGAATTTGAAAGAGAGTATTCCAGTTAACGTTGTCAAAAGCTTTCTCTAAGTCTACAAATGCTAGAAACGTAGGTTTGCCTTTTCTTAATCTTTCTTCTAAGATAAGTCGTAAGGTTAGTATTGCCTCACGTGTTCCAACATTTCTATGGAATCCAAACTGATCTTCCCCGAGGTCCGCTTCTACCAGTTTTTCCATTCGTCTGTAAAGAATTCGCGTTAGTATTTTGCAGCTGTGACTCATTAAACTGATAGTTCGGTAATTTTCACATGTCAACACCTGCTTTCTTTGGGATTGGAATTATTATATTCTTCTTGAAGTCCGACGGTATTTCGCCTGTCTCATACATCTTGCTCACCAGATGGTAGAGTTTTGTCATGACTGGCTCTCCCAAGGCCATCAGTAGTTCTAATGGAATGTTGTCTACTCCCGGGGCCTTGTTTCGACTCAGGTCTTTCAGTGCTCTGTCAAACTCTTCACTCAGTATCTTATCTCCCATTTCATCTTCATCTACATCCTCTTCCATTTCCATAATACTGTCCTCAAGTACATCGCCCTTGTATGAACCCTCTATATACTCCTTCCACCTTTCTGCCTTCCCTTCTTTGCTTAGAATTGGGTTGCCATCTGAGCTCTTGATATTCATACAAGTGGTTCTCTTCTCTCCAAAGGTCTCTTTAATTTTCTTGTAGGCAGTATCTACACTCCTGGAAATTGAAATAAGAACACCGTGAATTCATTGTCCCAGGAAGGGGAAACTTTATTGACACATTCCTGGGGTCAGATACATCACATGATCACACTGACAGAACCACAGGCACATAGACACAGGCAACAGAGCATGCACAATGTCGGCACTAGTACAGTGTATATCCACCTTTCGCAGCAATGCAGGCTGCTATTCTCCCATGGAGACGATCGTAGAGATGCTGGATGTAGTCCTGTGGAACGGCTTGCCATGGCATTTCCACCTGGCGCCTCAGTTGGACCAGCGTTCGTGCTGGACGTGCAGACCGCGTGAGACGACGCTTATCCAGTCCCAAACATGCTCAATGGGGGACAGATCCGGAGATCTTGCTGGCCAGGGTAGTTGACTTACACCTTCTAGAGCACGTTGGGTGGCACGGGATACATGCGGCATTATAAACGCGTGCATTGTCCTGTTGGAACAGCAAGTTCCCTTGCCGGTCTAGGAATGGTAGAACGATGGGTTCGATGACGGTTTGGATGTACCGTGCACTATTCAGTGTCCCCTCGACGATCACCAGTGATGTACGGCCAGTGTAGGAGATCGCTCCCCACACCATGATGCCGGGTGTTGGCCCTGTGTGCCTCGGTCGTATGCAGTCCTGATTGTGGCGCTCACCTGCACGGCGCCAAACACGCATACGACCATCATTGGCACCAAGGCAGAAGCGACTCTCATCGCTGAAGACGACACGTCTCCATTCGTCCCTCCATTCACGCCTGTCGCGACACCACTGGAGGCGGGCTGCACGATGTTGGGGCGTGAGCGGAAGACGGCCTAACGCTGTGCGGGACCGTAGCCCAGCTTCATGGAGACGGTTGCGAATGGTCCTCGCCGATACCCCAGGAGCAACAGTGTCCCTAATTTGCTGGGAAGTGGCGGTGCGGTCCCCTACGGCACTGCGTAGGATCCTACGGTCTTGGCGTGCATCCGTGCGTCGCTGCGGTCCGGTCCCAGGTCGACGGGCACGTGCACCTTCCGCCGACCACTGGCGACAACATCGATGTACTGTGGAGACCTCACGCCCCACGTGTTGAGCAATTCGGCGGTACGTCCACCCGGCCTCCCGCATGCCCACTATACGCCCTCGCTCAAAGTCCGTCAACTGCACATACGGTTCACGTCCACGCTGTCGCGGCATGCTACCAGTGTTGAAGACTGCGATGGAGCTCCGTATGCCACGGCAAACTGGCTGACACTGACGGCGGCGGTGCACAAATGCTGCGCAGCTAGCGCCATTCGACGGCCAACACCGCGGTTCCTGGTGTGTCCGCTGTGCCGTGCGTGTGATCATTGCTTGTACAGCCCTCTCGCAGTGTCCGGAGCAAGTATGGTGGGTCTGACACACCGGTGTCAATGTGTTCTTTTTTCCATTTCCAGGAGTGTATCTTACCCCTAGTGAGACAAGCCTCTACATCCTTACATTTGTCCTCTAGCCATTCCTGCTTAGCCATTTTGCACTTTCTGTTGATCTCATTTTTGAGACGTTTGTATTCCCTTTTGCCTGCTTCAGGTACTGCATTTTTATATTTTCTCCTTTCATCAATTAAATTCAATATTTCTTCTGTTACCCAAGGATTTCTATTAGCCCTCGTCTTTTTCCCTACTTGATCCTCTGCTGCCTTCACTACTTCATCCCTCAGAGCTACCCATTCTTCTTCTACTGTATTTCTTTCCCCCATTCCTGTCAATTGTTCCCTTATGCTCTCCCTGAAACTCTCTACAACCTCTGGTTCTTTCAGTTTATCCAGGTCCCATCTCCTTAAGTTCCCACCTTTTTGCAGTTTCTTCAGTTTCAATCTGCAGTTCATAACCAATAGATTGTGGTCAGAATCCACATCTGCCCCTGGAAATGTCTTACAATTTAAAACCTGGTTCCTAAATCTCTGTCTTACCATTATATAATCTATCTGATACCTATTAGTATCTCCAGGATTCTTCCAGGTATACAACCTTCTTTTATGATTCTTGAACCAAGTGTTAGCTATGATTAAGTTATGCTCTGTGCAAAATTCTACAAGGCGGCTTCCTCTTTCATTTCTTCCCCCCAATCCATATTCACCTACTATGTTTCCTTCTCTCCCTTTTCCTACTGACGAATTCCAGTCACCCATGACTATTAAATTTTCGTCTCCCTTCACTACCTGAATAATTTCTTTTATCTCGTCATACATTTCATCAATTTCTTCATCATCTGCAGAGCTAGTTGGCATATAAACTTGTACTACTGTAGTAGGCATGGGCTTTGTGTCTATCTTGGCCACAATAATGCGTTCACTATGCTGTTTGTAGTAGCTAACCCGCACTCCTATTTTTTTATTCATTATTAAACCTACTCCTGCATTACCCCTATTTGATTTTGTATTTATAGCCCTGTAATCACCTGACCAGAAGTCTTGTTCCTCCTGCCACCGAACTTCACTAATTCCCACTATATCTAACTTTAACCTATCCATTTCCCTTTTTAAATTTTCTAACCTACCTGCCCGATTAAGGGATCTGACATTCCACGCTCCGATCCGTAGAATGCCAGTTTTCTTTCTCCTGATAACGACGTCCTCTTGAGTAGTCCCCGCCCGGAGATCCGAATGGGGGACTATTTTACCTCCGGAATATTTTACCCAAGAGGACGCCATCATCATTTAATCATACAGTAAAGCTGCATGTCCTCGGGAAAAATTACGGCTGTAGTTTCCCCTTGCTTTCAGCCGTTCGCAGTACCAGCACAGCAAGGCCGTTTTGGTTAATGTTACAAGGCCAGATCAGTCAATCATCCAGACTGTTGCCCCTGCAACTACTGAAAAGGCTGCTGCCCCTCTTCAGGAACCACATGTTTGTCTGGCCTCTCAACAGATACCCCTCCGTTGTGGTTGCACCTACGGTACGGCCATCTGTATCGCTGAGGCAGCACGCAAGCCTCCCCACCAACGGCAAGGTCCATGGTTCATGGGGGAAGAAAGAACATGTGGTTAAAAAATTTTTATGATTTGCCGTGAATAGAAATTATAGAAGTGTAATATAACCTTAATTGTTACCCTTAAATCATGATCTTTCGACTGTATTTTGATAAGGGATAAAGATTTTCGAAAATGGGAAAGTGACATTTCTAGATAAAAGTCTAAAACATTTACAGTTGAAATTTAAGCCATTTTCCACAGTTAGTTATTCAGATAATTGTGGCCCATGGTGCAAAAATGGCTAAACACTGTTTTTTTTTTCTTGGTTTCCTGCATAAGTACGGTAACTTAGAGCCTCTGAATCTCGGTAACAGATAATAATATCGAAAAAAATTTTGAAGTTCCTTGAGATCATTTTGCAAAAATTTCAATGATTTGCCGTGAATAGAAATTGTAGAAGTCACCATCCCCACAATTGATACTTTTGGTACCCAAGAATCATGGTTTTTGTGGTTTTCTCCGGAATCACCCATGAGCAAATGGTACTTTTATAAGCTACATAAGGCCCACTGTAGACCACATCGAATTCAAAAGAACCAATTGATTTGCTCAGTTTGCGCAGGCTGGAGGAAGTGTGTCATGTTTAAATTTTGACCTTATACTGTAGGATGGCCACAGTATGCCCAGTCTTCCAATAGGTATACCGAAAGTTGCTAGGCCAAGTGCTATCCAAAACATTTGACCCCTATCTGATTGACTGAACCAGAGAGGTGAAGAATTTCTGTGAGCAGAGTGGAAAAAGACGCAATGCAATTCCTAACAAAATGCTGATGATCTCATCTGAGTTGGGTGTGCACTAACTCAATGTTTATGGCAGAATAGGATTATAACTTAGCTACTCAATAAATTTTTCTTGAGCATTACTTTGTTTTAATATCTATATTCTTTTTCAGACAAAGCTGCTGGGAGCATACCTGTATGAAGTAGCGAGGCTCTAAGTATATCATACAGCAGATTATTTGAGTGTAATCCAGATATGTTTTTATATGGCATAATGTTACTGTTTCTCCTTTATTGAATGAATAAAAGGTATATTGTAACTAATTAAGAAGTTATTAAAAGTGTTTTATGTAAGACATTGCATACTTGATCCAACCCAATGATCCCTATTTCTTAAAATTGTTTGTTTCCAGTTTTGTACTTCCTTACCAAAAAAAAGCGCTGGCAGGTTGATAGACACACAAACATACACACAAAATTCAAGCTTTCGTAACCAACAGTTGCTTCATCAGGAAAGAGGGAAGGAGAGGGAAAGATGAAAGGATGTGGGTTTTAAGGGAGAGGGTGAGGAGTCATTCCAATCCCGGGAGCGAAAAGACTTACCTTAGGGGGAAAAAAGGACAGGTATACACTCTCCCTCCCTCTCTCTCTCTCTCTCTCTCTCTCTCTCTCTCTCTCTCTCTCTCTCTCTCTCTCTTGCGCGCGCGCGCAAGACACACACACACACACACACACACACACACACACACACTCTCTCCTTCCCTCTTTCCTGATGAAGCAACCGTTGGTTGCGAAAGCTTGAATTTTGTGTGTATGTTTGTGTTTGTTTGTGTGTCTATCAACCTGCCAGCACTATATATATATAACAGAGGGAAACATTCCACGTGGAAAAAATATATCTAAAAAGAAAGATGATGAGACTTACCAAACAAAAGCGCTGGCAGGTCGATAGACACACAAACAAACACAAATATACACACAAAATTCAAGCTTTCGCAACAAAGTGTTGCCTCATCAGGAAAGAGGGAAGGATGTGGGTTTTAAGGGAGAGGGTAAGGAGTCATTCCAATCCCGGGAGCGGAAAGACTTACCTTAGGGGGAAAAAAGGACAGGTATACACTCGCACACACACACATATCCATCCACACATACAGACACAAGCAGATATATGTGTGTGTGTGTGTGTATTTTATTTCTTCGTATGACAAAATTTTTCATCTGTCTAATATTTTGATTTAGAAAACTACAAGTGGATTACTGAATGTAGTGTCTTCATTTAAACAAAAAGATAATTTTTGATATATATCGTTAAATCTTGAGAGCTAAAATATGTAGTTAAAATATCATGGGGACAGGTGTGTATGTAGCTACTTAGTCTGCAGTTTGAGAATGTCTGGCCTACTTTGACAATGCCAGTATAAACTTTCTAATGATCATTGTGACCTAATAAAAGCATCAATTTCTGCTCTATAATTTTGAAGTTCTCAAGCAGATAAGGAGATGAAAGCTCATAGAAGCACACCACATTATTGTTAATTGGTGATCATCACAAACTCATGTAATTTCTGATTTCTTCAATTACTGCTTTATTTCATATAACAAGTAGATTTCTGCAGACAATCCCCATTTACTCAAGGTTCAAATAAAGTGTTCCTCCAGTGAAGGCTTCTGCAGACAATCAACCTCATTAACTTAAATGAACAAAAAGGTGAAGTGAGATAGGAGCGTAAGAAGAGATGCCCTTTATAATTTAAAAAATTAATAATTTTTCTTCACTATATGAGGATGCCTTTGCACTTTGTGAGTTGTCGCACTCAGAAGCAATGAGATTACTCACAATCACTACAAATGGCAATAAATTTTGCCCAGCCCAGTCAATCTCCTAGTTGTGAGTGATTCCTAAAAACATGTCATACAAACACTGGCCAGTAGTGTTCGCAGGGAGTGTTTTGAAAAATATAATGTCTTCCATCTGTTTCAAAGGGCACAAATACTATAAATTGAGCACAATCTGAAAAATCAATAGATTCATCAAACTGCACAGCAAAATGTGGGCTCTTCTTTAATTTTTCGACTAACTGTTCTTGAATGTCACCAGCCATATTTATTTGCATTCAATGGTATTATCAGAAAGTAGTATGTTTTATAGCTTGTTTTCCCCTTTCTTACCTAACATAATTTCAACCAAATAAGATTCTCTGTATCTATGTGCAGCTTTCCTGCTTTAGCAACTCGGAAAGTGACTCGATGGCTAGCTAGTAATGCTTTCTCATTGACTCTGGATACCTAAAATCAGGTAAAAAAATATTGTTAAATCAGAAAAAACAAATAAGAAATCAGAAACATTAATACTATTATAAATCAACAAATAATATTACTATTTTATTACCTGAATCGCAGTAGTCTGCTGCTGTTAAGTATTTTCAGTTTCCTTTTGAAGAAATCCAATGGTTTATCGGCTATCTTGGAATGTTTAGTTGAGAGGTGATGCAGAAGCTTTGATGGTTTCATACTCTTGTGTGACAATGCTTCACCGCATATTACACATTGAAATTTACTGTTCATGACAGTAAAACTATACTTCAGATAACTGTCGTCATAGTGTCTATTTTTTCTCGATTTTGATTCACTTCCACCACTGCCACTTGTACCAGACATGGAGGGCTGCACACATCTTTTACGAAACTTGTCCATTTTCACAACCATACTTGCTGGCGTACTTGCTGGTGTACTCTGACAACTGATTGCACTGACCGAAAACGCGTGACTATACCGCCGCCAGGGGAAATGGCAAGGGGGCGGGGGGGGGGGGGCTATGGCGGCTATAATGCCCCCCCCCCTCCCCCAAATGGAGTACCATATTACTCTGGATAAGATGACTTCAGAAATCAGCAAATATATTACTCCAACAGATTCATTTTTTAAAATTATGTAGCAATATAGATTGCAATGTATTTCAAACACATTTTAACAAAAGAATAAGAGCAGCAAATAGGTTACTATTTAAACCAATAAAAATCATTTAACTTAAAATGGACATCTTATTATTTATTAATACATGTTTTTTTACCCTGAACTCCAAGACAGTTACCAAAAACTACTTTAAGCAAAATCAAATTTTACCAATTTGTCAGTGGAGGACCCCAACTCTCCTTTTGTTAAGCGATATTTCATTCCGCTAACCCCCCCCCCCCCCCCCTCTTGACCGACTTCTAGAATGGCCCCTGGCCACCACTGACCCCTTCTCACTCTCACACCTCTATTGTGGCAAAGAATACAATTATATCTCTGCCCACAGAGCACTGCAACCTCTTTTCACATTGCACTTGATTTCTCGATCAGCATAGTACCAACAGAAAGAAAATTAAACACGTTGCTTTTGAAATTGCTGATATATTTTTATTATGGTTCTGGGGTCACCAGAATAGTTTTACTTGGAAAGGGGTCACATACCCAAAAAGGTTGAAAAACACTGTTGTATTGGTTAGGCAAGTGGTATGTTAGAATACTGAGGAAGTTTAGGAAACTAGAACATTTAAATAAAAGTATGCAGAAAGATATTTTAGCGTTTGTGGAGGCAAGATGGCCAGACAATAGCAGTTTTTTTTATTGGAATGACAGAAATTTTTATACTGGATCAAATGATGGTAGAATAGGAGTAAGCATAATAATGAAACAATGGATAGTCTAGGATGGAATACAGATAACAACAATATGGAAATAATAGATTGCTACTCACAACATGGAGGAAGCGTTGAGCTGCAGACAGGCACAATGAAATAAGTAACTAGTATTCTTTTCATTGTGCCTGTCTGATTTAATACCCCTTCTATGTGGTGAGTAGCCATATGTCCTTTCCTTATGGCTGTTACTTGGAATAATAATGAATAGTGAAACTGTCAGCCGAGTAGAGAGTTATCTGCAGAAAACAAAGAATGGTGATGGTGACATGATGGGATACCCAAGACTTATTTTAATAATCTAGGAATACATTCCAACCACAGGTTTAGATGACTGAAACTGAATAAGTGTATGATAACAGTAATTAACTCACAAAATATGTTAAAGTGTCCAAGAATTTAATTATAACAGGAGGCTAAAATGTGGTCATCTATGAAGTTAGAGAGAAAAGAAAAAAGACAGCTAGAGAATTTGGTATTAGCAAGAAAAATGAGAGGATTGTGATCTACCCATCTAATCATAAGCATTCTTCTGTAACATTTCGAAAGCTTCTACATTAGGTTAGGTTACTGTTCTTGTGTAAACTGCTTATTGTTCACATTTCGCTTCCATACTAGCTACACTCCAGATGAATGGCTTCAGAAAATACTTCATAATACTTAATTTATATTCACTTTTAACAAATTTCTCTTCTTCAGAAATGCTTTTATTACCATTACTATTCCACTTTTTATATCCTTTCTACTGTGGACATCATCAGTCGTTTTATGGCTCAAATTGCAAAACTCATCTACTATGTTTAGTGTTTCATTTCCTAAACTAATTCTCTCAGCTTCACCTGATTTAATTCAACTGCATTCCATTACCCATACTTTGTTTTTGCTGATGTTCATCTTATATTCTCTGCCAAAACACTGTTCATTCTGTTCAACTGCACTTCAAAGTCCTATGCTGTCTCTGACAGAATTGCAGTGTCACCGGCACACCTCAAAGTTAGAATTTCTTTTCCCTTAATTTTAATTCGTTCTTAGAATTTTTCCTTGCTTTCTTTCACAGCTTGCTCAATGTACAATCCTGTCTCAATCCCCTCTTAACCTCTGCGTCATTTTCTTGCCCTTCATTTCTTACAACTGCTTTCTGATTTCTGTATAAGTAGTGTCCTATATTTCACCTGTGCTAACTTCAGAATTTCAAAGAGTGTATTCCTGTCAGCATTGTCAAAAGCTTTCTCTAGTCTACAAATTTTACAAACATATGTTTGCCTTTCTTTAAACTATCTTCTAAGATAAGTCTTAAGGTCAGTATTGCCTTGTGTTTTCCAACATTTCTCCAGAATGAAACTGATATTCTCCAACGTCATCATCTACCAGTTTTTCCATTCTTATGCAAATAATTTGGGTCAGTATTTTGCCACCATGACTTATTAAACTGGCAGTCCAGTAATATTCACACTTGTTAGCACGAATTCTTACATTGTTCTTGGAGTCTGAGGGTATTTCCCCTGTCTCATATATTTTGCATACCAGGTGGAATTGTTTTGTCATGGCTAGCACTCCCAAGGATATCAGCAGTTCTGAGGGAATGTCAACTACTCCAGGGGCCTAGTTTTGACTTTAGTCCTTCAGTGAGTGCTCTACTGAATTCTTCTTGCAATATCATGTATCCCATTTCATCTCCATCTATTTCCTCTTCTCTCTTCTACAATATTGCCTTCAAGTTAATTTCTCCTGTTTAGCCCCTCTATATATTCCTTCCAACTTTCAGGTTTCCCCTTTTGCTTATTACTGGTTTTTCATCTGAGCTCTTGATATTTATCCATCTGCTTCTCTTTTTTCCAAAGGCCTCTTTAATTTTCCTGTAGCTGGTATCTAACTTTCCCCTAGTTATACATGCTTTTATAGACTTACATTTGTTCTCCATCCATTCCTGCTTAGCTTTTAGCACTTCTGTCACACTCTCTTTTTTGGATATTTGTATTCCCTTTCACTTGCTTAATTTGCAGCATTTTTATTTTTTCTCTTTCCATCAATTGAATTCAAAATAGAATACATTTCCTTTATTTCTGCCAATGGACTTAAAACTTTTGGTCCTTAGACTACTGGTTTCAGTCAGCAGATCTATTTTATAACATGTCCTAAAATAATAAAGCCGTAGCAGCACTGTCACAAAATCAGCGTAGTATCTCTGCACATATTTAAAATATAGTGTAAACTATGCCACAGTGCCAGTGAAGTCTGGGTGGCCTACAAACAGAGGAAGATGAAAGTGGGGCCATGGCCAGCGCACAAGGCAGAGAGGGTGAAGGCAGGAATACCTCAGGAGCAGCAGGGGAGGGAGCAAAGGGTGCGATGGAGGAGGAATGAAGGCTGGCAGGAATGTCATGGCACGCAACAGCTGGAGGGTCCAAAGAAGGGGGCAGCAGGGTCCCCTGACGCAGGCACAGCTGATTTTGATAATGTGTCACTGTACAATCCCTCATGTCCAGCACTGAATACATGATGGCCCTACTGTTGCTGGATGACTGCGAGAATCCACTTGTCCTGGGGTCTGAACCCCCATCCCCACAAACGGGTGCACAGCCAGAAATGAGGAGATGGTGCAGTGCACGGGCAATGGCAATGGGAGCATGAGGTGGTAAAGTGTGAGGGGTTGACAGCCTGGGAGGAGTTCTGCTGAGCTCTTCTCCCATATTGGCACTGACATCAACACAGCGAACTCTAAAAAAAATGAAAGAGCCTCATCTGGAGAAACATCAGCCAGATACTCCTGCATCTGTGACCTGAAAATGCGCACAAGTCTTTCAGCCTCACCATTTGACTGGAGGTGTAAAGGCGGTGATGGCAGGTGGTGAATGATGTTGTGGTGACAGAACTCGCTGAAAACTTGGGAAAAGAACTGCATGCCATTGTTGGACACCAGCATTAGAGAAAGACCTTCAACAGCAAAAATCCTGCCGAGTGCAGCAAGGGTAGCTTTCGCAATCATGAACTGACTGTTGACTAGGTACAGAAAGTATGAGGAAGAGAACATATGGCGGGGTGCTGCCTGCTGTTGTTCACACTGAGAACAGTTGTGAACAAGATGCTTGACCTACCAGTTGTGTTTGGCCAGTACACATGGCGCCGGGAGAGCAGCTTCGTATGAGAGACACCCTAGTGACCTCTGTGCAAGAGCTGTAGTATTGTTGGATGCAAATAATTTCTTTGGGTTTTGTGAAAGATGATTTGACAATATTCTGGTATGGTAGTCAATGAAGGTTCACGCATTATTCTCTTGACTGCCAAATGCATTTCATTCAGCATCTGCCTATCTATAGCCCTACACTTAGTTTTATATCTATGATGAAGTTTCTTTACAGTGACTGTTCCACATGAAGGATCCCTTCTATTATGAATTTTTCTACTGGGTACACATCTACCCAGTACATGTCATCTATTCTTTCAAACTTCCTCTACATGCTCCTACATGCTACATGCTCCTGGTTGCTTGTTTTAGTTGCCATTTGTGTTTTGGAATTCATTGTTATTGTAACTGCCTCGCGCTCGCTGATACCAATTCCAATGAGGACTTCCTCAAAGATTTCAGGTTTGTTTTTTAACCATTAAATCCAACATAGTTCCATTATGAGCAGCATTCTAAACTATCTGTTCTAGGTAGTTTTCAGAGAAGGCATTTAGTAATGATTCACAAGATGAGTCTGGCGAGTGATTGAAGGATTCAATTACCATTTTATATCAACTCCTGATACTGAGACTTGCCAAAATGATTTTACATGCAGCTTCAGTTTCTCTCTTGATGGACTGCATTTTCTTGTCTACTGTGACAAATACACATCCTCCATTTCCCATTAGCCTATTCTTTTGATATACACTTAAAATTTCCCCAAAAATCTCACTGCTATGGATTTCAGGCTTCAAACGGCTTTCTGTACCTATTATTACATGACCTGCACTGCTTTTCAGGTGTGCTTCAAATTCTGGCATTTTGTTGCTAATGCTTAAGGAGTTAGCTACTATGATTTTAAAAGTGTTGCCTGTGGGGGGGGGCATTCTTTTGGATCTTACACTTATGCTTCTTGGTCTGCTACAGATGTGGTTACATGGACTGGACAAAGAGTCGCCTAATCTAAAACAAACCTTGTGTGCACCGCACACACAGTCTATCTACCTGGGTAGCAGCCTCTGATGTGTAGTGCACGCCTGACCCATTTAGGGAGGCCCTATAGCTGTCAACCCTATGGCGCAAGTCCAGGAAGTCACAGCCTAGCTTGTTATAGAACCTTCGAACTCTTTGCTTCAGTCCTTTCACTTGGTTCAAAACCAGGGTGTCCTGATCAGTTCTGGGGACAATGCGGCAAATTGTGAGCTTTGTTGAAATTCCATGTGGTCTTCTAATGGTCCCTAGAATTGCACACTACTTAAACTAATGTATGTTAAGAACAATACAAACACACATGCCCGAGGGAGAACTCGAACCTCGAGCACAGCACAGTCACAGTACCAGTACCAGTACCTTCTGATGACAGTTTCATATATAAGCTGTTTGTTCATTTTCAGGGCAATAAATCCAGACATTTAAGATCAGGTAGTCTTAGTGTAAAAGTCATGGCTCCACTAAATGAGGATATTTCAAGCAGTTTTAGAAAGATTTTCTTCAATAGAATGACAAACTATTTCTTCCAAAGTGACAGTATTCATGATTTGCTGCTGGTCTGTAAATTGTGTATGTGATGAGGATCACTGTTCCTCATTAAGTACCAATACATATATTTGAATGTTGGTGTGAAACTATCTGGTGCATGGTGGCAGGATTCTGTACCCATTGATAGAATTGGTGTTGTTTCTGTCTTGCTTTCAAAGGTTGATTCTGTTCTCCAATCCTGTTTTCTTGCCAGCAAAACTTTTCATTTCAGCATAACTGCTGAAACCTATGTCATCACCAATCTTCCTTATGTACATGCATCTAGGCCTATTTCTGTGATACTTTCATTTCTCCACCCCTTCTACACTTTGGAGCAACAGCTCACTTCATAACAATGCTATGTTGAATCCTGAATCACAGACCAATTGTGAGGGCAAGGTCATCAACAAGAACTATTACTCACAGTGAAAGCATGTTTATTAAGTACACTTGGAGATGAACTACCTGCCTCAGCAAAGTGTGCTCCTATTTATTCACACATTGAATGTTATAGCTATTTACAAAAATAAATAAATAAATTGTTGTATGGGCATTGCTGGCCGGGAGGCCCCATTTGGTGAAGTTCAGCCACTGAGTGCCGATCTTATTTCAGTCAACGCCACATTAGGCGACTCGTGTGCTGGTGATGAGGACGAAATGATGATGAGGACAACACAACACCCAGTTCACAAGCAGTGAAAGTCTCCAACCCAGCTGGGTATTGAACCCAGGCCCACTGCATGGGAGGCAAGCATGTTACCATTCAGCTAATCAGGTGGACAGCTATTTACAATAATATTCCATCAAGTAGTAAGTCCTATAAACTTCAGCAAGACACAAATGTTAAATAATAAATACTTCCAGGAGGCAGGAATTGAGCCAGTCATCCATATGACACCCATTAGTGATTATTATTACTACAACTTCTGGAATCAATATTGGCTGAAAAATTTTCCATTATCAGAGATAATTACATGTGGTGCTTCACATTTCAAAATTATATCTTTAGCAAGAAACCTGGCAGTTTCTGGAGCTCCAGCAGTAGGTACAGGGGTAGCAGAATAATGGGTAAGGTTATCTGTGCACACTATTATCCATTTATTTCCATTTTTCTGGTGTGTTTTGAAATAAAGTGTTCACCTAGATTTTTGTATGATGTATTACAATGGCGTACAAGCATGTTAGGAAGCTATTGTTTATGCAATATGGAATATATCTCAGTAACTATTAAGGCAATCACCTTGAAATTGGAGAGGCAAACTACTATCATTATTTGACAGTGTTGCGTACAGTTCTATTAGAGTCAGTTTACTGAAAGCTACAGAGGTTAAACCACAGGCTGTATATGATGTAGTGACTTGATATGCACATGCACTGTGACACACCAGCAGACGCATGCATAACATGGGAATGGAGCTCTTGAGTACATACAGGCACTCAATATTGCCTCTTAAAGAGTGACTACATACCGCTAGGCCACAACGCCATTCAAGACATGTAGTGTGCCTTTGAATGTAGACAGCAGTCAAATATTTTAACTCTGTGTTGCAGGCATTAAAGCAACATGTCATACATTACCAACATCTCTATCTAGGTATTCCCTACCTCATTTATTAATGTGAATGAACAATTATTTGACTTCCTACAAAATACTCTATTTAAATTTACACTCGAGGCCATTTTTATAACAGCTGTTGCAAAAAAACAACGATCACTCCAAAAATAATGGACACTACAATAGATACAGAAATCATAATATTGCATTTTTATAGAGCAAGATTTTAGCTTTTCACTTTGCCATTTTTAGGGTTCTATATCTTGGTGGGTTCTGTACCTCAGTTAGTAAAAATGGAACCCTTATAGGATCACTTTGTTGTATGTCCATCCGTCAGCCTGTGGAGACCTCTTTTTATCAGGAATGGGTAGACATATCAAGTTGAAATTTATATCACATACTAAAGTCTAGAGGTGGTGTAAAAAATTTAAGCTTCTAAACCATCACAATCAAAAGATATGGCCATTTATGTCATGTATTTTGTAAGTCTCAAACTCACGCATCAAAACCTATAGGGTACTTCCTGTTGACCTAGAATTATTAAATTTGGCAAGAAGTGAGGTTTCACAATACAAGTAAAGAAGAAAACAAAAAAATTGTAATTATATCACAAAATTTTTTTTGTCATTATAAACTTACGTTGCATATGCAGACTGTCAAAAATCTCTCCCTGGAACTATTTTACGGATTTTGATATGCTTTTCAACAATAGGAGAGTGAAGGTTTCTATATATAATTTACAAACATTTTGTGCTAACTGGATGAGCTATGATGAAATGAAGCCCCTGCCACTATGAAAACCATGCCTTTGCTATCTAGCAGTGATACAGTCGTGATCGTGTTTTTAGATTTGTTAATTTGTTTGCAACCAGTTTTGGCCCTTTCCTCAAGCCATCGTCAGGCTTTTGACCACCACTGTGGCTCCTAGTGGCGGCAGATGGAACGAGATTCTTAGAAATAAGCAGTGACAACCTAACTTTTAAGGATTTCACTCCAACTACCGCCACCAGCAGCCACAATGGCAGTCAAAAGCCTGAAGATAAGCCTGAGGAAAGGGGCAGAACTGGTTGCAAACAAATTAAAAAATCCGGAAGTGCAACTGAGACTGTTTTTATCTGATTTTTAGCATTTATACCGATCGCTGTGTTCCAGAATTATTTCTAAAATTTTAAATTACTACACTGATTATTTATGCCTACCACATGTACAGCATCTGTAATGTTTCAAAGCAAACTAACACTGGTAAGTGATGCAAGATTGCACTTCCATAAAATATATAAAAATTGAAATGTTACACATTTGTGTGACAACAATAGCCAGTAGCCCTATGACGAGCTGCAACATTTTTCTTATTTGGTGACTTCCATCAAATCTTACCAGTAATGCCAACAGTGATGAGAGCAGATGAAGTTAACAGATCTACAATTGCCAGTTAGCACAGCATGTTTATATAACTTTGAAATTAATAAAATAAATGAAAAATTGTACCTGCAAATATGAAATCGCACAAAAAATTTAAACTTAAAATTAACAATATTATGAAAAGGAAAGTTGCTACTCACCATAGAGCGGAGATTCTCAGTTGCAGATAGGCACAACAAAAAGACTGTCACGAATAAGCTTTCAGCCAACAAGGCCTTTGTCAAAAGTCAAAAATAGACCCCACACACACACACACACACATACACACACACACACACGACTGATGTTTCTGGCAGCTGAAGCCATACTGACAAAGCATTTACATGATGCTTTGACAAAGGCCTTGTTATCCGAAAGCTTATTTGTGACAGTCTCTTAGTTGTGTCTACCTGCGACTCGGCATCTCCGCTATATGGTGAGTAGCAACTTTCCTTTTCATAAAATTGTCACATTCCATCCTGCATTTTCCATATTTTGAAACTTAAAATTAAAACATTCTTGAAAGTTTTGGAGCTCCCAGGACTGATATCACACCACTATCGACATTGATAACTCTCAAAAATCGTCCAGGTTCTTGATTCACAGGATGAATGAATAGACATAACCAGCTGTACACGGCCACACTTTGCTGTGCCTCAGTCAGCTTAAATAGAAAAGAAAGAAAAGAGAAAGCATACATTTCTAATATATATGGGAATTGCATATACATCATCTCCTTATATGGAACCCAGTGGCATAGCGTGGTTGTAAAGGTTGGGGAGACTCTACAGTTATTATAGCGGTGTGTGTGTGTGTGTGTGTGTGTGTGTGTGGTCTTCAGTCCTGAGACTGGTTTGATGCAGCTCTCCATGCTACTCTATCCTGTGCATGCTTCTTCATCTCCCAGTACCTACTGCAACCTACATCCTTCTGAATCTGTCTATTGTATTCGTCTCTTGGTCTCCCTTTATGATTTTTACCCTCCACGCTGCCCTCCAATACTAAATTGGTGATCCCTTGATGCCTTATAAAATCAAATAATTTGAAAATTGTACGTAATGAGATGAATAAATCACATATGCCCTACCAAACAATCCCTTCTTCTAGTTAAGTTGTGCCACAAATTTCTCTTCTCTCCAATTCTATTCAATACCTCCTCATTAGTCATGATCTACCCGTTCCTGATCTTCGGCATTCTTCTGTAGCACCACATTTCAAAAGCTTCTATTCTCTTCTTGTCCAAACTATTTATTGTCCATGTTTCACTTCCATACATGGCTACACTCCATACAAATACTTTCAGAAACGCCTTCCTGACACTTAAATCTATACTCAATGTTAACAAATTTCTCTTCTTCAGAAACACTTTCCTTGCCATTGCTAGTCTACATTTTATATCCTCTCTACTTCGACCATCATCAGTTATTTTGCTCCCCAAATAGCAAAACTCATTTACTACTTTAAGCATCTCATTTCCTAATCTAATTCCCGCAGCATCACCCGATTTAATTCGACTACATTCCATTATCCTCATTTTGCTTTTGTTGATGTTCATCTTATATCCTCCTTTCAAGACACTGTCTATTCCATTCAGCTGCTCTTCCAGGTCGTTTGCTGTCTCTGACAGAATTACAATGTCATTGGCGAACCTCAAAGTTTTTATTTCTTCTCCACGGATTTTAATTCCTACCCCAAATTTTTCTTTTGTTTCCTTTACTGCTTGCTCAATATACAGATTGAATAGCATCGGGGAGAGGCTACAACCCTGTCTCACTCCCTTACCAACCACTGCTTCCCTTTCATGTCCCTCGACTCTCATAACTGCCATCTGATTTCTGTACAAATTGTAAATAGCCTTTCGCTCCCTGTATTTTACCCCTGCCACCTTCAGAATTTGAAAGAGAGTATTCCAGTCAACATTGTCAAAAGCTTTCTCTAAGTCTACAAATGCTAGAAACGTAGGTTTGCCTTTCCTTAATCTATTTTTTAAGATAAGTCATAGGGGCAATATTGCCTCATGTGTTCCAACATTTCTAAGAAACAATAATTTAAACAAATGAAACAAAATGCTTCCAATAAAACACAACTACTACTACTACTACCGCTACCACTTCCACCACCACAAACAACAATAATAATAATAATAATAATAATAATAATAATATCTAACTTGTTCAAGAAATGATGACAAATTTGTAGAATCCCAGCAGCAAGAGAAGAAGCACTTATATTATCTTGTACACAAGTGCAATGCGCCTGTCATTTCTCTCCACAAATAAGTCTGTAACTCGGTCTACAAAGATCTGATCACTGGATAGCTCTCCAAGTAGTGTCTTTTCTATTGGTAATGTGCTCAACCACGACAGCTGGGTGTTGGTCACTGAATTCCTTAAATAATTCTTCACTTGTTTAAGAGTACTCAAGCTTCGTTCACTGTTTGCTGTAGTTGCGGGTAGGGTCAGAACCAAATGCAGGAACTTCTTTGTTTCTTCATAAACAGAGTCTGAATCATTGTTGACAACGTACTTTAAGAGGATTCTTGGAGATAGGTGTTTTTTCTCTTCAGCGTACATGTTACACAGTTCATTTTCAAGTTGTTCTTGTTTGAAAAAAGGATAATGTTCTAATAACTGAAGCAGTTTCAACTTTGGGATTCTTTTTGATAGTTCAGGAAACACTTTTTGTTCAAAGGTTCAACAAACTGAATTTGGGGAAAGTCTTGAAATCATCTTTCCATATGAACCGTTTGCAAATCCAGTATCTCGGAAGTTAGTGCCCTGAGAGATGTCTTTTGACTGTCACAGAATGATAAATTGTCATTCAAACACAAGCTGCATTTAATGCATTCATCAACGAATGTTTCTGTTCTTAATTGTCGTAATTTTCTCAAAACAGTTGTTATTTCATCGTGGCAAGCAGTTATACTGACAGATTTTGACTGAAAAACGTTAAAGAGACGATCAACATAAACAAAGCACCCTCAATACAAGCAAAACAAGTAGACAAACGTAGGATCATCCATCCATCGTTTCATTCCCACAGCACAACTCAAAGATTTTGGGTCCCACTGAGAGTCTGAATCATCAATTATATAACTAAAAACGCTGTATAGCTCTGAGAAATGACTAGATATTGTTGAAACTGCCCTGGAACAAAAGTTCCAGTGAGTGTTGCTTACATGTGGCAGTTTAAATTCTTTCTCAGTTAGCAGTACAGTTTGTTTTGATTTGCTGAAAAACGAATGGATTGCAGTAAGATCACTTCAAACATGCGTACTTGTCGTATGATTTTGGAGGCATGTAACAGCACCAAATTCAGTTGGTGTGCATAACAATGAATAAACAGCGCTTAGGGACAGACTTCACCATTGCTGTAGTCCTCACTGAAGCGCCATCATGTGTTTGACTGACCACTTTTCCTTCCACATTCCATTCTTTCAATACTGCACGAATAGTGTTTGACAAACCTTCAGCAGTTTTATCTCCAGAAACATCGTAAAATCTAACGAACCTTTCCTCAATTTTGTCTGCAATACAATACCTGAATATTATACTCATTTGACTCTTGCATGACACGTCTAATGTTTCATCAGCCTGAATCGAAATGAAATTGCAGTTCTGAATTTCAGATTTTATTTTCTCATTTCTGTCAGAGTTATCATTTCTATTACATCATTCTGTATATCTGGAGAAGTTCCTTTAAAGGTTGAATATGATGACAGATGCTCTTCTTGAGCTAGTAAATCCAACAGTTCCATATAGTTACCTTTGTTGCTGGAGGATTCGTCTTCTCGATGGCCGCGAAAGGCTAGTTCTTGTTTACAAAGAAATACAATTGCCTGAATAAGACAAGCGAATACTCTCCTGTTGGATGAAACTTGTTCATTGTATTTTATTGCTTTCAGACGAGTGCCTTCAGAAAGGGCGTGCTCAATTCTACTTTTGCCCAATAACTGAAATGATTCTTTGTTCTGGAGGTGACGTTTTGATATCTGATGCTTTTGTGCTTTCCTGTCAAAGTTCTTTATTGTACAAATGCCATCATTGCACCATTCCTTTTCACCACCAAACACAAGACATGTATAACAATATAATCTGTTATTAACTGCACCAGATTGTCTGAAAAGTGCGCTTTTGTTTGCCTTCACTTTAAACTACACTGAGTATAGGAGTAGGTCATTTATCCTTCAATTCACAGTTTTTTCGTACATTAATGTAGAAAAAGGTGTTTTTAATAAAAATTCTATAAGGTGTTCAGTTGCTGGCTCACTCATGTTGGCGACACAATGAAAATATGCACTAAAATCACACAAGAACGACTATGAAAACAAACCGCGCGACTGTTCACTTCTGTGTTAAAAGCCAGCATAGAAGCAGCAGAGACTAGTCTCGATACCTGCTAGCAAATGCAGCGCACGAGCCTTCATGGAAGAGGGGAAGTGGAGGGGAGTTGAGAATGCCACTACAACACAGGCGCACACAGCCAGCTAAGGGAAGGGAGTCAGAGACTGAGAGCAGTCGAGTCTCAAGCAGGCAAATACACCAATACTCAGGGTGCGACGCAGGCTACAAAACTGATGTTTTTGCACATTTAGAACTCTTAGTAGAAAGTTGTTTATATTTTTGTTATGAATTACTATTGCATCTTTTCTAAGCACGAATACAGGGGAGACTAAGTCTCAAAGTCTCCCCTCACGCTACGCCAATAATGGAACCTATGTTGTATGAGTCCTATTCACAGCTATCTGGATTTTCCTTACAGTCACCCTCATTCATTATGCATTTTAGCCAATGATGAACAAGAGCCTGCACGTGGGGATTGTAAAAACCTGATCCAGATGTGGCTTATAGCTTTGAAGACAGGATCTGAATCTAGAAAATGTTAGCCATCTAGTCCCTCTTTTATTCGCCCAAAGGGATGGAAGTCTGAAGGTGCTAAATCGAGATTGTACAGTGGAGGTGGCAACACTGTCCACACAAATTTGCAGTGAATTCTGTGGTAACAAGACTGTGGTAGGGCATTTTGTTATTGTGATGCGAGTGAAAGTCTAACCTGATTGGAAAATTTGGGCTTTCAGCCTAGTCATTGTCATCTTGTAGCGTTCTGAATTGACAGTTGCTTTAGGCTCCAAGACAACTCAAATTACACACTCTGCCTATCCCAGAAGACTGTCCAAATCACTTTGTCTGTAGATGTCTGTATTTTGAACTACTTCTTTGTTAGCAAATTCCCATATTTTTATCCCACGGACTGTCTTTTGAATTTCAGCTCATTGTCATGACACAATGTTTCATCTCTGGCAGTGATGGCATTCAGTAGAGTTTCACTATCAGCTGTGTATTTACCCAGTTGGTACTTACAAATTTCCATTTGATGGTTTTTTTCAGTCTCATGTACACTTCCATGGAATCGATCTCACACACACTTTGCAGTAACTAAGGTTGCATAGTACCTTATGTAAT